>NC_138032.1:39394358-39994358 GCF_964106645.2 Podarcis pityusensis
CAGCTCCTCCTTCTTTTAGGCTCCGGTTTTAGTGAAATGCTGGGAATTTACTGACAGGATATAGATGTAGAACTACCATGAAGAAGGGAAGGGGGAGAGGAGAAACAAAATCAACTCTCCTCTCCACGCTTGTGTGAAATCTGTGCTTCATTCTTGAGCTCTCATGTCATTGCCCTGGCCCCCTGTTCCCAGCAGAGTGATGCAACCAAGCTGTTTCTCTCGCTCTCGCTCTCCTTTTCCGTGAAGGGAAGGACCACACGGATGAAGTCATGGGAATGAAAACTCCATCTGTTCCTGAAAACAAATGTAGTGTAGAAGGGTTGTCAATGTATACAGATTCCCTGATAACTTGTATTCTACTGCCGGAAAACTGCAAACTCTGTTACATCAGCCACATCTAATCATTTTTACACTGTTGCTCCGGTGTGGCAGAAAGTGCCTGTCCCAGTAAGACAAGGGTGGGAAAGCTGTTGTCCTCCGAATGTTGTTGTACTACACTTCCCATCATCCCTGACTATTGTCTCTGCTGGCCAGGGCCAATGGGAGTAGAGTCCAGCATCTGGAAGGCCACACCCTGCAGCCTGTGCATTGATTACAAATAATTTGCTTTTGTACATATTATCTAAAATGTTTCTATTCCGCCTTTCCTGCCTGATCTCAGGCCACCAAGACAGCTGACTGCAAGCAAAAATAATATACAGTATAACAGAGGTGTGAGTAAAGTATACATATACTGTACATACACAAACACATATATGGCTCAGTATTATAACTACAGTGTAAAATGAGCACTTCCCAGGCCTTTTCTTCTTAAAATGATTCTTTTTTATAAACTGGATGCAAGTTTACAGATTACTGTACAGTATTAAATAATTCTGCAATGATAAATGATAACAACACCACTGTACAGGATCTTATAGGAACATTATGTGCAACCAAATCAGCAAGGAAGCTTATATGTATTCCTCCACTACCCTAGCCTTTCATGCTCCTGTTTTTCTATCTCAGCAAGTTAATAAAAGCAAGTGATGTGCCAACATGTGCAAGTTTGGCCACCTTTGGGCTCCACCCTGCACTCAGCTCTTACCTGTGGCTCCTAGAAGCTGTCAACATGCAACAGCAGCCACACCCTGGTAAACAGCTTCTGACTGGCCAGCTAAACCAAGAAAGGGTAGCTGAAGGGTCTCAAACCCTCACAGAGTTAGGGACTTCTCCTGCATGCAAAGACAGGCTCTGGAGGATTGAGTGGATGAGACCAATAGAGGGCCCAATGGTCAAAAAGGTGGTTTCTAGAGGGAAGGGAGGCAGACTCCATTATCTCTTGAGACAGACAGATGCCAACAACAACCACAACTATGGACATAATTTCAATCTTTCTGGCATTTCGAGTTTCAAAATAAGGGAGCAGGGTGGGGTGGAGCAAAGCAAGAGGTCTTCTTACCCATCCACTGGGTGTCTTTTGATGTCAGGAGGAAAGAGAAAGACAGGCCAGCCTTTCCACCTGCTAGATTCTTCCGCAGCTGTTCCTCCCTTTCAGTTAGAACACAGCCAGGTGTTGCGAGGCAGCTGTTAGCAGGTGGCTGCCAATAAATATTATCAAAAGGCTCCAGCTGTTTGGAAGCCAATCGGAGACTGGGGAAAACTTACACCCTGCAGCTAATAATAATAACAATAATAACAACAATTATTATATCATTTGTACCTCAGCTGACTTGGTTGACAAAGGAGTGAGGATATGGGGGATGGGCTATAAATAAGACATTGCTCCACCTGTAACTAGCAAAGATAGAGGCCTACCTCATAGGTTTGTTTTGAAAGATAAAACCACCTAAAAGAATGTAGTTATCCACCCTGAAAAAAGTCAGACTTAATACAGAAATTAGGGTTGCCATATTTCAAGAGGTAAAAATGCAGACACAAAAGTTGTTGAGCTTTTTTAAGGCAATCGCCCAATAGCCCCTCCGCCAGAGCCACCCACCCAAATCCATTTGCTTTAAAATGTATAAAATTTCTCCTGGGTGGGCATGTAGGACATCCAAAAGAGGACATGTTCAGGAATTCCCATACGTATGGCAACCCTACATAAATAGTAAAACCAGTCATATTGATGTGGGATTATTATTATTATTATTATTATTAGGATTTGATGAGTCATAGCATTCGGAGGGGCTCTATGCATAAATAAAGTAAGAATTTCATAAACATCTCATAAGTCAAGGTAATGAATTTAGAGAGCTCCCTTACAAGCTTTCATAGAAGCAAGCTTTGTCCCAGGCTAACCTGGACAAATAGAAATGTCCCTTTTTTCCCTAAGTTGTCACCTGGCCAAGCCAGAATGAACCTTTGTGTTTGTTGAATTTCATCTTGCGGTGTTCAACCCCACAATCTCAAGTTTGTCAACATTATACTGAATTCTAATTCCCCTCCTTTGCATTTTGTGTCATTGGTAAATCTAATAGGCGGTGCTATTTTTCTATAAAAAGAGGTGCCAGAACTCACCATGAACACCTGTCTTGTTCTCTTATAATGGCAATTCCGGTGAGTTCCAACTGAAAAAAGCCCTGCTAATAGGTATATTTAACATTCTAACCTGCCATTGGCTAAAATACAACTAGCTCTGGGTTTAGACTGAGAAAACCCTTGAAGAAGCCCAGTGTCAAGCTCTTCTGCTTTTATTAACAAGAATAATCAGCAGGCTGTCACTCCTGTCCATTTTCCTTGAAAATTGCCTGTGAAGGCAGACATAAATAAGAATAAAGAAAATTTATAACATCTCCAGGAAGACTCAATGCACAACTAAACTAGGTACAATTAAGGGCACTTCTAGACTGCCGCTATTTTCTGGTGGGATCCAGTTACATACTAACAATAACAACAACAAAATTTTTATATGCTGCCCATCTGACTGGGTGAGTTGCCCAACCACTGTGTGGCTTCCAACAAATCAAAACTTCAAACACAGTAAAACATCAAACATTAAAAACTTCCCTATACAGGGCTGCCTTCAGGTGTCTTCTAAAAGTCAGATAGTTGTTTATTTCCTTGACATATGACAGGAGGGCGTTCTACAGAGTGGGCACCACTATCGAGAAGGCCCTCTGCCTGGTTCCCTGTAACCTCACTTTTCACACTGAGAAAACCATCAGAAGGTCCTCAGCTGATTTCTATGGGCCATTAATCAGCTACATACGTATGATTCATATAAAACACTCCTATAATGACGATGGAAGGGGGCTTCTGTGACTGTCCAGCATTTAAAACCTACCTAAAAGAAAATATAGTTACTTAATCAAGCACCAACAGTAGAAAGAAAAGACTACACAATTCATGATGAAGTTATTGTCAGATTTCTTGACCATACTGATGAATTGTAGAAATCAACAGGAAGAGGCGAGTCTCCATTTTACAGGTAAAATTCATACAGTCCACATGCAAGATATTTAAACTGAACAGAAAATGTGCCTTGTGACGTGCAGAAAGAATCCTAGGGCAATAAAAAGAGATATAAAAATAAGAATTCCAGAGAAACCAGGGAAACTTCTGATAAATGGGTCACTAATGTCACTCATCGATCTTAGTCACCACGATCTCAAATTAGCACTGAGAGACTTCTAGTTTTAATTTAGAGCTGGCTCATGTTACTTCTGGCCCCTTTCGGACTCTGGCCACAGTCCAAAAGAGTGAAGCAATCAATGACATCAATGGACTTATGCACACTTAACTGCGGGCAGCATTGCTCAGGGAAGTCAGGTTTTCTAGCAAAATGAGCATAATACTCATCATGTGCTGTGCACTGGAATCTCACAGGTCTCAGCTGCGGCATTGTTCCAGAACGAACACTGAACAATGTTTTAAAAATTGCCAAGTTTTCTTGGCCAAGTTCTGTAAGCTCCTAATTCACACATTATGTTGGTAGACACTGTCAAGGCAGCCTGGCACTATGTTTAACCATAGAGGTTAACGCAGTCTTTTGTTTCTGATGTCCACTGCAGGGTTTTTTGTTTTAACCCCTCGCTTCTTGCAATTTATAAAGGCAGGTTATCATTTCATGTTCTCCACTGGTGTTTTCGTGCTAGTGCTGTGACCAAAGTTATCCATCCTAATTATGTGGGCAAGGTGATTCAGCCCAACAAGAGCTGTAGTGGGCGGGGGGCGGGGCAGGAATAGAACCATTCAAACGGTCTGAACAAAAAAGGCAAAAGGAAGTGTACAAGTGTGATACTGAAAATTCTGTTCCTTTTCCGAACTTGTGGCAGGAGCTGCTGTGCTGTGAGGCCTTGTTCCATCCTCTGTTCACAAATGGTCTCC
This sequence comes from Podarcis pityusensis, assembly GCF_964106645.2. Lineage (NCBI taxonomy): Eukaryota > Metazoa > Chordata > Lepidosauria > Squamata > Lacertidae > Podarcis > Podarcis pityusensis. The sequence goes on from NC_138032.1 coordinate 39,398,667, forward strand.
TAGGAAAGGTTCCCTCCACCTTGAAGTATCCATGAAGATAGAGGAGGAGCTGTGGTAGAGCCATAAGCAGGGGAGGGCTCCTTCCCTTCTCCAGACATCCTTAGTGCAGTCATAAATTTCCATCTCCACCTGATAGTCACCATCCATGCCCTTCCAGTATCCTCCGGTGACAAAGAGTTTTCCTCCAAGAGGTACCATCCCTCCGTTTTCATGGAGGGTGTGAAGCTGTTGCACCTGCAAACAGAGTGGACATGATTTGGATCTGTGTTTATGTGGCAAATCATATACAACAACCACAGCAGAAACCGCTGTAAATAAGACAGTAGATTGGCAACATACAGTTTGCACCTAGTTCCTTGATGGAATCATATGATTGGGGTTTGTGCTGCCATCCAGTGGCTGAAATATATAGTGCAAGTTAATATCATCAAACCCCTGGGGGGGGGGTCTCTTACCCTTTCCTTAACAGAGTTATTAAGTTGTTGTCTGGGTATTACTATAAGAGGTAAAAAAGCTTGATTTGGTACACACTAGCCTTAGATACCTTGTTCATCAGAAAAGTCCAAATGGGGTCCTTTTTGCATCTCTTGAAATGTGGGATGCAAAAAGTTTGATTATAGTAGCCCGTACTTCACATGGGCCGTACGTGTGTGATGGAGGAGCATGTGAACCATCCTCAGATTGGAGGATGAGGCTTTTTGCAATGGCAGCAAGTAACATATCTACAATTACATGAATGCAGCATATCTTTATTTGTATGTTAACAACGTTATTCAGTTAAGAGCTCTAATTCCAAAGACATTAGCAGTGCAATTCTATGCATGTCTATCCAGAAGCAAGTCCCATTAAATTCAGTGGGACTGACTCCTAGGTAAGTGCGTACAGTATTGCAGGATTAGAGATGGATGAACTGATTGATTTCAGTTTCTCTGTTTTTCCACTCTGAAATTCAGTTTGCAGATTATTATTTTTAAGACATCATGGAAATTCTTCAGCACTTTAGTGTAATTTTCTTGTAATGTTCACATTTTTGTAAGCAAATTTGCCTAATATACACATTTTTACAAAGCAATTTCCCCTAATAGAATGCCTATTTTCTTGAATGTATGCATTTTTAAGCACACTTTAACTATACATTTTTGACACATTTACTGTACTTATTTCTGTCTACTAAGCCAAGCAAATCTGAAATGCTACATATACTTGAATTCACCTTGTCTCATTGCCTATGTATAGGCATGTATAGACATGCCATCCCTGATATGGCATAGCAATAAATGTCCAATCTAGTAGGGCGCATATGCCAGAAGTGGTAGATGCAGCAGGCGTTTGTGGCAGGCTGACCCCTGAGCCTGTGGCATAAGGTCAGGGCTGCACGCCAGCTGATTTCTTTAATACTACGTTGCTGTCTGCTTCCCAGCTCAGTAGAAAAGAAGCACAGAGGGAATGCCCCTGCTATACTGCGAACTTACACCTGCCGAAAAGACTGGCCACCAGTGGTGTAGTCCTTTGAATTGTAAAAGTCACCCCTCTCCTTTATCCTCTGTCTCCCTCCCTCCCCCCAACTGTATGTAGTTACACTATTAACAAGGCTGGGCTATATTCTTGTTTGTCCTAACTTCTGTCAACCTCTCCTGCAGAACACCATGAAAAGATCACAGGGCGAAGTAGCAGAGGAATAGTTCTTGGGTCCAACCAGGCAAAACGCTTGCTGAGAAACTGCTTGATGACAAGATGTTGCCATGAAAGTGTTAAAGAGGCCGCCGTCAAGAGCATAACCAATGGATGGCCGGAAACTGACGGCACTAACCATTATTCATAGATCTACGGAGATGGAGAGACTGGCAGGGCATTCTTTGCACCTGTCCTGAGGACTGGAGTGGGCGCTACACAGTCAGCTGAGCACTGACGCCATGCGAACAGCTGCCACAGGGTTTGAGAATGACGCTGCGTAAACCAACCCTCCAACAACATTACACACATCTTCACTGAAGCCAAACAGGCTGGAGGAACAGGCCATGCTGTGCTTGCTACCAGGGGTATCCTCACTCAAGGAATAGGCTTCCTGCCATGCTGGAACATAGACACTCATCCTTCAGGCATTGTTCACATATTACTTTGTGTTACGTATTCTGGAAAAGTGTCAAGGGGGAAAAAGCAGGGAAAAGAAATACGGCATTTTAAAACGCCCCCTCCCCATAACAAACCTATAGGCCACAGAAATCTACTTCTATGGGTGCTACAGCCACAGACCTTCCCTGGAAACATAGTGGTGAAAGAACATTAATGCCACGACTCCCTTACCCACCTTCTGCCATATATTAGCATCTGGATCATACACATAGACTTTCTTTGTGTTGTCGCCAATAAGGTAGATGACTCCGTGCAGAGAGGCACATCGAGGAGCAGAGAGGTATTTGGGGATGAAAGGGGATGCAATTACACTCCAAACATCTAGAAGATAACAATAATAGTAATAGTAATAGTAGTAGTAGTAGTAGTAATAATAATAATAATAATAATAATTTTATATATTAAGAACATTCTATATTAGAATGACATATGAATCTCAGGGGGTGAAGCTAAAAAGGAAGATGGACAAGAAATGGAGCAGGGGCAGATTGTCACAAGAGACTGCCCTAGATCAGTCCTGCAAAGGTCAGGATTGTTTACATGTAAAACCAGCGTCAGTGAAAGCAGCCTGTCCTGATTTCAGCCTGGCTGCAATAGACATGTGTGTTTATGTGAGTTTTCAACACACTTTGTCCTACTTTTGATCACATCATTCCCGTCATCACCGCTGCCTTTACTGGGCTGGGAAGCAACAGAATCACAGGAAAACAACGTCTGCGTAGGTTCACAGGAAATGGCCTTCTACTGAGTCAGACCATTGGTCCGACTAGCTCAGTATTGCGTACACTGGCTGGCAGTGGCCCTCAAGGGTTTCTGGCAGGGGGGCATTCCCCTACCTGAAGGTGGCAGGGATTGAACCTGGAATCTTCTGCAGGCATAGCAGAAGCCCTACCACTGAGCTACAGCCCTTCTGTGTTAATAGCCAAAGGAGTATACGAGGTCTTCTGGCAGGTAATAGTGTAAGAGACCATGAGTAAAAGCCACATTTAAAAGTGTCAAAGGTATCAAGAATACCAAAGCACTATTAGTGTTTGCTGTGTAACATCCTGAGATGGAGCTTGTGGGTGGGAGCTGACATGGCAAACGGATGAACAACGTCCTTCCTATATAGCATAACATCATGAGACTAAAATGGAAGGTGCTGCAGTGTCTTCTTGGCACTGTTTCTAGAAACAGAGTGGGGACTATCGTAGCTCTGAAGAGGACACATTTCACAATCTGCTAGCAACACAAAATACATCCCTCATGCACATTAAGTGAGCCTCTGTAAGTGATGGCGTTCTCAAAAGGGCCTCTCCTGCAAATCAACAACATGCCAGGTTTATATTTATTTAATCCAATAGGAAGGAGGGGGAAAGTAATGTGTCCCTCAACACACATCCCACCCTTTATCGTGAAAAGCATTTTGCAAGTCTTGCATATTTTTCTAAGGACATGTGGTAGGAAGTAATGGCTTCAGTTTCAGTACTAATGATGACAAAAACATTTTCACAAGGAATTTAGAACTAAACCAGAGCAGGGGGCATTGCTGGGCATGGGAAGGGAAGTAATGGGCAAAAGTAGGAATGGGCAAATTCAGTTTCACATCAATTTCATTTCTTTCATTTCCTCTCATTTTTCCAATCTTAAGTTTGATTCATCACATTTCTTCATCAGTATGAACTTTTTAAAATATAAAAAGTCCCCATTAAAAAAAAATCAGCATTTTTGTATGAAATTCTCCTTAAATATACATCTTCATGCAATTTTGTCTAATACACATTTTTACAAGCAATTTTGCCTAATGCAAGGTGTTTTTGTATTTATTTTCTCCAATATATGTAACTATATGCTCATTTTATCCTAGTAAATGCATTTTCATGCACATTTATTGGCTGGGGAACTGCATTGTGAAATTAGGAGAGGTGCGAATTTCAAAAGATAGTTGCGCTTCGGTTTGCAAATTGTTTCAGGAAGTACAAATAAAGTAAGTTTGCTTTTAAGTATGAACCAAACCAAATTTCTCCCCTATTCCTTTTTGCCCTGGGCCCTGGATCTCCTCCCCCCCCCTTTTCAACCACACACACCCTGCAAACAGGGTGGCTGGACATGTTACAAAGCACAGTGCCAGTGAGACATGACATCTGCCATTTTGATTTTTGCAGAGGCAACTCTGTGTCATGGGTCTATGCCCCAGGTCTTTTAAGTACCTAGCAAAGCCCCTGCCACAGGGCCAATTTCCAAGTTTGCAGAATAGAAAGGATTCTGGTTTTGCACCTGCTCCACGCCCCTTGGCTGCTCTGTGAGCCCATGGCCTGAAGAGTTTGGATTTGATATCCCGCTTACTATCCGAAGGAGTCTCAAAGCGGCTAACAATCTCCTTTCCCTTCCTCCCCTACAACAAACACTCTGTGAGATGAGTGGGGCTGAGAGACTTCAAAAAAGTGTGACTGGCCCAAGGTCACCCAGCCGCTGCATGTGGAGGAGCGGAAAAGCCATTCATACACATTCCCCTCTGTTCCTTCTTACCTATTGCAGGGTTGTAACACTGCAGCGTTAATGCATTGTATTTGACAGCACAAGAGCCAATGAGGTATAACTTCCCAAGACACCCGGCGATGGTGAAGTTGCTGACGTACTTCAAGGCAGGGCTCACAAAGCACCAGCTGTCATTATAAGGATCATAACACTCCACCTCCACAACGTCCACCGCGGTGCCTACAGACAATGTGAGAAGTGGGGGGAAAGGAGGTTTGAGCACAGTTGAGGCCTACAGATATTTGCACTGAGCAACACTAGTGCTAAAATAACCCACGAGTCTAATATGTAGGGTCTGGGTTGTGTCTCCAACTAAATCATAGTCACAGTACACCAATAAAATTGATGGACTTAAGAAGAAGAAGAAGAAGAGGAGTTTGGATTTGATAACCGCTTAATCATTACCCAAAGGAGTCTCAAAGCGGCTAACATTCTCCTTTCCCTTCCTCCACCACAACAAACACTCTGTGAGGTGAGTGAGGCTGAGAGACTTCAGAAAAGTGTGACTAGCCCAAGGTCACCCAGCAGCTACATGTGGAGGAGCGGGGAAGCGAACCCGGTTCACCAGATTACAAGTCTACTGCTCTTAACCACTACACCACACTGGCTCTTAAGAATCCAAGTCCTCTGAATATAAGTGAATTAGACACAACTTTCTGTATGAAATTCAGTCCTACAAAGGCAGGCTCTTCTGCTCAAGCTGTAGTATAGGGACTTGGAATTGCCAGAGGGCACATTATGATATTGTCCAAACTAAACCGGCCTCATCCTTGTTAGTGCCTGTTGTTCCCATGCACGTAAAGCAAGAGTCCCCCACGTTAGAGATCTCATTCCCTACCACCAATGGCATAGATCTCTCCGTTGAGGACAGCACTGGCATGGTTGGTTCGTGGCTTCAGCATTGGTGCAATGGGCTTCCAGGCACCATCCTTGAGGCAGAAGCACCAGGACTGAGTTGTTGACCATGTGTCATTCCGTGATCCTCTGGAGCCACCTGAAAACAGAAATAGCCATCATACTCACACAGAGTCCTAGTAGCCACTTTTGTACCAGTTTAAAGCACTTCAATATTATCGCTTAATACATTATTATTCACCCTCACGATATTTTTGCTAGGAGTTCTGGTTCTCTTGAAAATCTTGTGGAATTGGTGAGCAAAATATGACTCAAAATGGTGGACTGTGGTTCAGTTTACATTTTATTAGATGACTATGCAATCTGGCTGCCCTGATTTAAATTATCTGTTTTAGACCAGAACACACCCCAAACAACTAAATCCATCCTCCCAAGAACTCAGCAGAATGTCTTAGTATGGGAACACGCCAAAAAGGTTCAAAAGCTTAGTAACAACATAGACTTGGAGAGAGCACTGTCCTTACCTGTGACATAAACATCATTATTTAGAGCAATCACAGAAAAACCCCATTTATTGTAGTCTGGAAAATCAGGTAGAGCGTTCCATCTTTCTGAAATAATAGAACCAAATATGTAAGCGGCCCTCAAAGTGTTATAACCAGGTAACCAGTATAACCAGTAAACGCTCTAGTTTTTCTGAGACTCTTTACTACTCTCGGGTGAAGAGATTTTGGTCCCTATGAGTTCCATCACTCCATAGTACTACCTTAAATCAAGACCATGACCCATGACAGTGATATGATTAGACCAAATGCACTTCTTTTCCATGGAACTTTTCCATATTGAAACAGTCCTATTCAAACCTACGTGTGTTTGAAGGTAATTATCTATGGTCATTATCTGCTTCATTGTTCACAGTGTTATCAGAATACATTCCGATTGCATCATATTGCGTAGATAATGCCAACGATGAGAAAGGTCCTCTTCTCCAAATTAGTTTTTCTACCCAATGCACTGCATTTGCAGGCCTGCCTGACAGCTTCCAACATCAACATTGGCCTGAGATGAATGCAGCTGCTCAGCAGGCACCAACGCCAAAAGAGCACAGAGCATTACATCATACTGAAAGCCTTGTTTGTCGGTGCCTGCATTATTCTAGGTCGAAGTCCAAGGCATGGTTGCTTCTGGCCTCAACAGTGTTTCTGCTACAGAAAGTGGGTTTGGATAACGTTAGGTGTTTTGAGATGGCAAGTCTAAATGTTAAATGTTTATATACCGTATTTTTTCCTCTATAAGACTCACTTTTTCCCTCCTAAAAAGTAAGGGGAAATGTGTGTGCGTCTTATGGAGCGAATGCAGGCTGCGCAGCTATCCCAGAAGCCAGAACAGCAAGAAGGATTGCTACTTTCACTGTGCAGCGATCCCTCTTGCTGTTCTGGCTTCTGAGATTCAGAATATTTTTGTTGTTGTTTTCGTCCTCCAAAAACTAGGTGTGTCTTGTGGCCTGGTGTGTCTTATAGAGCGAAAAATATGGTACCTATATTTTTCAAACTTTTTCACTTAACAGCAAATAGATAAAGGCAAATCTAAGAACTGGATAATCGCCAAATAAATAAATAACAATAAAATAGTGGAACCACTCTGTGGAGGAAGGGTGAGAGGTTTTATTGTTGATTCCAGAGGAATTCCGTAAAGGAAGAGAAAGCAAAAGGAGCAAATGAAGTTAAACTTCCAGCCCATCGTAGTTTTTTTTTGGGGGGGGGGGCTGTGATAGAAAGACAACAGCACGTGTAATATTCTACCAAACTGCTCGCTAAGAGCTAAAACAACCTGACTGGTGTACACAAAATCAATGAGATAACTGGCAGGACCTCTGGATTTTGTTGCAATACCGGTTCCATCACCCCTGACCATTGGTTGTGCTTGCTGGGGTTGATGGGAGCTGTAGTATACTAGGCCCTCTGTATTCATATTCTGGTTATTCTGCAATAATTGGTTCTCTGTCTTGTTTCTGAGGGATTCAGGTCTCATCTTTTCCACCCACCCACCTCCAAGGGTCTGGAAACATGCATTTCCCCAAAACACTACAGAGTGGCACCATCAAGCATGATCTACCCTATAAAGGCCAACTCATAAAGATGATAGCAACAGGTACCAAGGTGAAGACTTTATTTCCCCTACCTCTAAACGCTACACCCGTTCAGTTGTTGCCATCCCTTGCAGTGCCTAGCACCGTGAGCCTAGTTGCTCCCTGACGCAAAGATGCTCTGAGCTGGAGTGTGCAGTTCTGGCATTGTTTGGGGACAGGTACTTACTAGTCTTAGTGTTATAAAAGGCAAAATTCCTGGAGATTAGTGGTTGCTGTTCATCTTCTTCATTCTCTTCCAGAGCTCTGCCTCCCACCACCACTAGAACCTCCTCAAGCTTTTGTGGCAGGGCCTTCAGTCTCTGCTGGACAAATGGCCTGTTCTCCAACTGAGACAAGGAAAAAAAACCCCAATGATTCTGGAAGCCCAACACCTCTCCCCTTTCTCCAACACTTTATACAATGACCTTGTATGATGTAATTCAGTAAAGCAAAATTCCCAAATAAAACTCTGGGATACTTCACTGCAAATGCTAGACTGTGGCAGGGACTTCTAGCTGCTTTCCTCACAGATGGTTGTTGCCACTTCCCACTGTTTTTTAGACTAATTTGGATGCACTGATTTAGGAACACTTGGACCATACTTTAAACCTTCTTAAAATATAAGCGCTAGAACAAAGTGTGTTTCTCTGGAATTGTGATCACTTTAAATTCAGGCTTTGGGGCACATATTCCCTCGTTAATTCAGATAGGCTCATCTAAATAAACTATCCTTTTTGGTAATGATCCAACTATAACTGTCTTTGGGAAAGACATAACCATAATCCACGTACACCAAGAAGTCAGTCATTGCTCCTCACAGTGGCATCTCTAGGAAAACTGCATGCACATACACCCTTGCTCCTCCTGAGTCAATGGACTTAGTGATGGATGGGCAGGCGGGGAGAGGAGAAGAAAGAGGGGAACTAGTGGGGAAAGGTCAGGAACTCTTCCACTGCCAATCAAAGGTGACAGTTCATAGCTAATTAAGAAATGAAAACTTATCTCAAACAATAAGTTGGCATACCAAGATGAACAGATTCTAGGCACTGCAGTTAAGGACACCTATAGCTATTGGATCACAGCACCCCTTTTCTAGCTTTGGGGCTTAATCAGGGTACTGTGGTGCCTCCAAGAACTGACCGTGCTACGATGTCTAGTGATGATGGTCTTGCAAGCCTCCGATTCTTGAATCAGTGGTTCTGATGACAAGAGGTTCTGCAGGTACTGATCTGGCAATGTAACCAGATGCACTAGATCAAGGAGTTCTGGCAGGTGCGTGGCTCTAGCAGACTTTTCATACTTCACCCACCTCAGCACAGCCTCAACTAGACTCTGCTCTTCTTGTACTTGGAGCAAGTTGTTGGACAGGTAGATAACCAGCCTCTCTTTGGATAGCTGCAGAAACTCCTCTTGTTGAGACACAAGTTCAAAATTCTCCTGCAGAAATGACCAGGCCTTGGATGACACTTCTGGGCAGCCATGCAGCTCCCCAAATTCACAAATGCCCAAACAGTTGGTTGCATCCATCTGCTGCCTCAGGTACCGACTGCAGACTTTCCGGAGGACAGGGAAGTGGAGTTGGTTGGATGTCCGAATTAAGGCTTCCACATTCCCTTGGTTGATGGTCACCTTCCCTGTGTAAGCAAAGTCAATCAAGGTCTCCATAATGGCTGGATCCACCTCTTTGATCTCTACACGAGCTGAAATGCTTTCCAAGAAGTCACCAGCAAACATGGCATTGAAATAGTGGCTGCAGAGGGCCAGGATACTGCGGTGGCAGGGGAATTCATGTCCCTCAACTATCAAGGTGACATCTGAGAGTTTGGGATTGGAGCGAAGGGTCTGAAGTCCTTCCAGAATAGACTGGGGGTGGGATGGAAGGCAAAAATCGAAGTCATCGATGTTCCTCACCATGCTGGTGCTCCACTCCTGTCGTGGGAAATGGCCTTAGATGACTTCAGTGGAAAACAAACTTTTCCTAGTTCTAATCAGAAAGCAAAGAAGAAGCAAATAAGTTTTGTGCTTCAAATGGGAAATATTTCCCCTCAACATATGACTTGAAGTGAAATCTCCTTAGTGACATTTTTGGATCAATGGAACTCCTTGAAAGGAAGTGCAAACTGTTGTGACCTAGTAGGTCCAAATAATAACACTAGGCATATAACCCCGTACCCCAAAACAACTGAATATAACCAGTGCCATATGTGTGTGTCCTGATCGAAGTATCTACAAGGAACTTGCAGGGATAACCAAGGAAAAATCTATACTGATGTCCCCCACCCCTTAAAGCTTTCAGACTCTCAAAAGTACTTCTGTCCATTTTCCTTGCATAGAACAAGGAATGAGCTACAGACCTTATTCAAATCTCTCCATTCAGAAACTCCACTTTCTTAAACGGCGTTCTCAAAAACAGAGAAAGCTGCATCTTGCTTCATGAAGCATTCTGGGTAATTGAAAGCTTGCCACATTTTTGTGAGTTTTTTGTTCTTCCTAATAAAGGTACTTACCAACCAATACAGCTACCTTTGCTCTCTGTAAATTAGTTTGCATAATTTATCCTGCTTTTTCTAGTTATAATGAAGGAAGGCCACCAAAAGTCCCTCCAGGAGCCCACTATGGCATCTAGGGCTTTACCAGCCTTGCCCAAAGTCTTTCATTCCCATCTTCATTGTGATGGTGGGCTGTTGTGTTAATGAAAACTAAAGTTACCAGAAGGCTGCTGAATTCTGTTTCTAGGAAACTGCCTTATACCATGGGGCCTGTATAGCTCAGTATTGTGTACACGGGCTGGCAGCAATTCTCCAGGGTTCCTGATTTCCCAGCCCTACCTGGACATGCCAGGCATTGAACCGGGGGCATTTTGTACACAAAGCAATTGCTCTGCTATTGAGCTTCCTTCCCCTATGACCCCAATAACAAATTTGGTGCTTTTATGAGCTTCCACAGAAACATGACACACACAGTCCCGTATATGATGTGTGGAGACAAAACAGTATCGTAAGCAGTCTTACTCCAGTTGTCATTCTTAATAAAGGAACAGTTTGTAGTTCATAAGCAATGAAATTTGGTGGGGGAAATTTGTTCCTGCCTTCCCAATCTCCTCTACCAGGTCCTCAGTGCTGACCTAGAAAGTAATTGAATATCAGACTTATGCCATATTAAGTAGCAAAACACTACTGATAATAAAATCCCCAGTAACAATATTAGTGGTTATATTCTCATTTTAGTTAGTGGTTATATTGACCCCCCTTTTCTTCCTGATATCCAGGAAACTCGCCTCCGCCTCCCAGTAGTTTGTTGTTCAGCAGTGCTGCATTGATAAGAAGTTCTTGGTATTTGATCTCTGGAAAAGTTTGATACTTAGCTTCCTAGCAGATAATGGCTTATAACTGTGGCAGCCCCTTGTGCCTCATGTTAATGGCCTGTACACTATTTTTGACTTGAGAGCTCCACCTTCCCAAATCCAGTTTGCTTATTCCCTCTCATCTCATGTTGTCCCATTCAGCCCTGCCAGAAATCAAAACCGTCTGGCCTCCGGTTCTTACCTTGTTAACTTCTCTTACATCCAGTCAGACAGTCGGAGCTTGAATAATGCTTGGGGAATGGCTTGCCTTGACCCTGGGAGGAGGCAGTTACCCTGAGTTGGTTTGGGTGGTGTGTTTTTTTAAGGCCGTTGTAGGCTGGAGGCAACCAATGCTTGTTTCTCTGTATGTATATATATATATTTAGACTGAGGCTTACAGCCAGAGAGGGCTGGGAAGTGTGTTGACAGTTATTCTCTCCAGGCCACCTGCTCTTAAAGCAACACACCAACGAAGAGATAAGAAGAAGAGGGCATTGGAAGGAAAGCATGTCATGTGCCCATGGGAAGCAGATATGAAGCTGCTCAAGAGATCGTGCGCTTACATCTGTTTTCAAATAGGCACACTGTGGGGATAATGCAGAATCAATCTGCAACGAGTTTTTATTTTCGGAATGAAATCAGTTTCTCAAGAAGTGCATTGCAGGGGCAAAAAGTATGCAACCAATCTACATTGTGTGTTGATTCCACAGAAAAACCAAGTACTCAGTCTCCATTGATTCTAACATAAAACGTCATGTGGACGCAGCCATTGTCAGTGAGGAGGAAGTGGGTGGGGAAAAGGAGCTTGTTCTGGACCAGAAAGGACCAGCAGGGGCATTTTCATTACTTGTGCCCCTGTAGCCAGGTGGGCAGCAGGGATGGAGTGACTCAGCAAATTAGGATTAAACCAGGATACTGGATTTAGGTGTAACAGCAAACCACCGTTAAAAGGAGCTAAACCAACTTAAAACCATGGCCTCAGACAACCATAGTTAGTGGTGCTGGGGGCAATCTTTTTATCTCTGAGGCCAGCAGCAGCAGTAGTGGGTGGGAGCTGCATGCCCCCAGGGCCAATCGGGGCAGAGGGTGGCATTGGGCCTGGGCCTCATGTTCAAAGGGACCTCAGATTTAGACACTTGCTGGGGTTCTTTTGGCATCTGGTAAATTTCACAACTTGTTTTTGTGTGCATTGGATCAAAATGTGACACGCTGCCTCACTTAAAGCTGCAAATTAAAGCAAACAGGAGATTCAGTTTTGCAAAAGATATAATTCTTTTGTTAGCGGATACATAGTCATAGTTAAGAGTTAAGAATGTCAAAAGAGAAGAAAAAATATATTGGTTTAGATGGCACAAGGTTGGGTTACAAACATGCCCTTTCAAAATGTATGATTATATAAACCACTCACTCTTTTTCGTGCCTTATATTGTTTTCGTTTGTTGTCATGTGTTGCTGTCTTCATCGCCGCCGTTGCTGCTGCTAGAGGCATCAAAATCTGAAAGTGATTTGGGCCTCCCTGGACCCCTGAAAGGGCCTGCATTCCAGTAAGAGAGGCCAGAGCCAGTGTGGGGTGAAGCCATTCACACATTCACACACACACCTGTTTGGCAGGCTGGGAGAAATGCAAAAGCACATGAGAATGTGCGATGGTTCTGACCAATGCACTATAGATGTGTGCCTTTTTGAACTAATAGTCTAAAGTGCAAAATTCAGGAGGAGGGGAGGGGTAGCTTATGAGCCATGGACTGCCAGAAATAAGATTCAACACATGTCCTGTTATTTAATTAGAAACTGTACAAAAGGATAGCAATGTAAAGAAAGGTACCTCATCCCCACATTTATTCAGTGATGATGATTCAAGCACTCACTCTCATTCTGTAAACCTTTCTGCCAATCACAATGTTGGTTGCTAAATATAGTCCAGTGAGCTTATTCTAGAGCTTGCAGTGGGTTGCCTATGTAGTGCCCTGCTGCTTTCCCAAGAATGTCCACAAATAAACCAGGGCAACAGTCACAGAGGGTAGCATTTCCACCTACAGTAAAGAGTGAGCTACTTTTACTGTCCCACATCACGCCATAAATTAAGGGTCTGACTGTGGCAATGGGAAGGCAAAAGGAAATGTATGGAGGTTCCGTGGTGACTCAGCCTGACTGATGCTTCGTGCACCCAAGATCTCTTCTATTTGCCCATTCCCAGCACACTGGATCAGTCTCTTCCTTGTACATCTTAGCAACTGTTACTGCAGTGATAAGCACAGAAATTTTGTTCCCTACATTTCATAATTTTAAATTTTAAATTGTACATTTTTAAACCATTTCTAGTGTTGTATTTTAAATTGTTCTAACCTGCCCTGGGGCCTTAAGAGTGAAGGGCAGGCAATACCTCATCACCATCATTATTAAATGTATACTATGAGTGGTTTCATGCAGTCCTTAAACAAGCCCATTATATTTCCTTCTGTAAGAAACGGACACTAGTTTTGTTTTTCTAGACAGAGATTCTCAAGTAAAAAAAAAAAACCTGCATTATTTCTGATCTTTTTTTAAGAACACACACAACCTAGTGATTTCTCTAAGTAATAATTTGATGGAAATACCTTTTGTTTCTACTGAGAGAAATGTTTTTATTAAACACGCAATCTAATTTAAAATAGAAAATGTATGTACAGTTACAAAATGAAATTATTTATACTTGGACATCCATTCAGGTGTTTTAAGTCCATGAAGCCTAGTAAGCAAGTAGCAGAACACGAGACCTGTGCATTTCAGGTTCAGCAGTAAATGATTAATTGCAGTGGATGCCAAAGAGACTCAAATACATGCCAAAAGTGGATAACAACAGTTGATATCTCTGGTGAGTCCTCTGAAGATATGAAAAGAGAAACAGTGAAAGAAACAGTCTTGGGGGCCTTCCCAGGTTGGATCATTTTGCTGATACACTGTTTGTAACTTAAAAATATAGATATAATGGAAATGTCTGGAAAACTCATTATCTCTTTTTGAACTCTTACAAAGACACACTGAATACAAACTAAGCAATCCCAAGGTGAATATTTCATGGCAGAGAACCCATCACTTCCTAAGCCCTGTCAGCAATGCTCTGGTGGGAGGAAAGCTTTTCACTCTTTTTTCTTTCAGTTCTCCTTCTGTTTATTTATTTTTTAAACTTGCATTGACATCAGAGTGGGCATAGTCTTTTTGCCCTTTTCAGGGTGCTTGTGTCAAGGGAAGCCATATGTAATGAAGCACTGACATTTCTTGTTCCTTTTTTTAAAGGGAAGAAGCAATGGAGAAGAAGTGAAGGCTTGACCCTTCATCTGTATCACTTGTCGTTTACCCCTTTGCAAATTAATCTTGCAGGCATTTGTAGCCACTTGCAAAATGAACAGTCGATGTCTGTCTATTCCATGTCATAGTGCTGACAGGCCACTCTGTGCACTCTGAATCTTATAGACACCTATTCACAAATGAAGACTGTTAATGTAAAGATCCTCATCCCTCTAAGCTAAAGATCTCTGCTTCTTTTTCTTTCCAGAAAGCAAAACTCCTGTTTATATACCTGCAGATCTCATCATTGCTAAAGGTGTCTAGTTCAAAGCATTTTCCAGGGGCAGAGTCTCCCTCCTCCAGAGAGATGTTTGGGACCCTTGTTTTGGGTACTGGTTTCAGATTTGTTTCCACTGGTGATGTTTTGATTTCCATGTTCACAGCTGGGTCCTTGTTATTACCAAAAAATTGTTTCTTAATATCCTCAAAACTGTCTTTCCAGCTTCTTTTGCCTGCAGCAATCTCATCAATCACTGCTTTGTGGAAGGCCCGCACTGTTTCCCACCGATGCTCACCCAAGTGGTCAAAAACTTCAAAGCAAAGGAGATGCCTAGCCTTACGTTCTTCTGGAGAGAGGTCCAGCTCTAGGATGTGGAAATAGCCGAGCATAAACAGGTCAAGAGTTAAGCTATTGTAGTCAATAGGCTCACCATTGACATATGGCAGGAATTGTTCTGGAGAGTAGATTGCATGCCGGTGATTGAGGCGCCTGATCTGTCGAGATGGTACAAGGGAGATGATGTCTTTCCAGTGACTGATCAGATTCTGGATAGTGTATCTCTGTTGAACTAAATGGCCAAGCTTGTTCATTTCCACCAAGGGCTTCTGCACTGGAGGCTGCTGTTTCTTGAGCTCTGCCATCACGTCTACCAGTCCCATTTTTCCAGGCACCTGGGTGTCAAGAGTCCTCCTGGCCATGAGTTTCAAGGAAGGTGTATAGGCAGATTTCTTCCAGTGACTGAGAAAAAGAAGCACAATGCGCTCTTTTCGGAGGTTGCTAGACTCTGCTGTTGAGATGCAAGAACCAGTCACAGAGGAGGCTCCCTCACAGCTGACGCCAGAATCACTGGCATTCTCCATGTCTCCAAACTCATGTTCCTCACAAACCAATTGCTTCTTGTTTTTACAGGTACCTTGAAACATTTGAGGGGATGACTCCTTGGCTGTCCCATGTTCCCAGGGAATGGCATTCAACCCTCGCTGCTCAAAAGCTTTGTCTTGTCTCCAAAGATCCTGCTTTTCAAAATTTCCCCTCAGATTCCTGACAGAGACGCCACACTCCAGGATTTCTCTCTTGACAGTGCCACCTGAAATACACTTGGTCTTGCTTGACTTATGGGAATCCCGTAGAGCTGGCTTCTCATTAGCTGCTTTTTTCATGCCATTGACATTGGTAAGCAGCATGGACATGCTTTTTACCAGTCCAGACACATGACTGCACCAGGCAGGGAGCTCCTGGCTACCATCCTCTGAGCCTTGTTGCAGAAACTGACGGTTGACTGTGATATTGACGACGGGAGCAGGGAGAACAGTCTGCAGCTCCTCTGTCAGGCGTCCTAGCTCACTCTCATACTCCTGGCATTTCTTCTTCATCTGCAGTTTCTCAATCTGCTTCTCTAAGTACAGCAGGTCATCCTCAGTGAGCAATTCCCCAAAAGGGCCCAGGATGGCATTGTAAGACTGAGAATATTGCCAGTCATCCATCTCCAGTGTGCAATTCTCCTTGTTCTAGATGGGGCAGCAGGGAAGAAAGAAAGACTGCCATCAGTTAAATTCAAAGACATCGCTTCAGGCCCCTTTCCCCAGCCTGCCAAAAATGAAGAGTCAGAGAAGTGACTCAGCACATCACAGATTCATAGAAATATAGGGCTGGAACAGATCATCAAGTCCTGGCCTCAGTCAGAACAAAGAATTTCATCTTGTCACAGAACTATTTACCATCAGCTACACTTATACCTTGGATATACAACTGTAAAGTGAGCCACCTGCCTGAGTGATTGAATAGGGATGTACTTACTACTTACTACTTACTTACTTACTTACTTATTACTTACTTACTTACTAATGTGACCTGCCTTTTGTCTATCATGGAATCCAAGGCAACATATTTATTTATTTTAGTTATTCATTCCATAACATTTATATACTGCTTGACTATTCAAAAAAACCCCACATCAGAGTGGTTTACAAAAACTACTACTACTACTACTACTACTACTATTATTATTAAAAAAAGAAATAAAGCAATAAAAATATGTGTAAAAGCAGTTAAAAACAGCTATTTAAAATATTCAAATAAATAAATAAATTCAGTGATAAAAGCAGATTCAAATACATATCAGCATTCTACATATCTGTGTAGGCTTGTCTAAACAGCAGGCACCAAAAAGAGTACAGTGAAGGTGTATACCTGATGTCAATACTACATGTTGTTCCTAGACAATCCCCCATCTAGGAACTGACCAGGCCCAACCCTGCTAAGCATGGTGGTGGCCTTATGTGCCGTCAGACCAAACCATTCACATCTGTAATCTATAAAGTTGTGGCCTATTTGATCCCAAATTTACATTCACTGTCTTGTCTGGTTATTTATTGATCCGGGAGCAACAGAGTCATGCAAAAGGAAGTGCTGGGAATTACTCTGAAATCCAAATTTCCTAGATCTTAGCAGAGCACATTTACAAAACATAGACAATGTGTATATTATTTGCCCGTCTGCTCTTAGGGCAACCTAACTGCAATAAAAACGGAGGCCAGCGTGTGAATCAGGTAAGACAGTACAGTGACACAGTTTCCTTCTATTGGCTCAATACAGTACCTTCCTGCCCATCCCTTCTTCAGATGCCAGCTGCGCCTGTAATTTCCTCACCATCACCTGCCGCTTCCACTCTGGAATTGAACAACCTTGCTCATCATGAGTAGGCACCAAGGCATCAATGTCCGATGTTCCTAGCTCATCCAGCATTGAGAGCAGGTTGCCTGGTACTGCAGCATCTGGTGTCTCTCTCTTCTCACCCTGCGTGGAGGACACCTAACTTGTTAGCAACTTTTAAGGAGTTTAAAGAAGAACAGATGCTCATGAATCTACCACAATTGATCCTCAAAACATTATGGCACGTACCTTCTCAGGAAGCCCAAAGTTATTAGAAGGGCTACCTGCAGCAAAGCTGGAGAACCTGTGGCCCTCCAGATGTTGCTGGGCTCCAATTCCCATCAGCCCCAGTCAGCCTGGCCACGTATGATGGGAGTTGTAGTCCACCTAAATCCAGAGGGTCAACAGGTTCCCTGTCCCTGTTGTGGAACATAAAGCTATATATCTCCATCTGTGGGTTATTTTTAACACTTCTGAAAGGATGTGTTTAGAGGCAGGTCAGCCTAATAGCTAAACCTAGCAGGAAAAGAGAAAGAAAAATAAAACAAAGGAATTAGATGGAAGAGAACTGCAGGAGAGATCATCGGGATTACGAATACAAAACAGATGAGAGACAAAGAGGTGTAGATTATCATACAACATACAGAGCTTGAGAACAATGTGGTGATTCTCGCCTTCTGCAGAGATTTATTGATCTTCAGCTCGGGAATCAGTGATTTGTTTGATTCAGTGGGTTTCACCATGTCGAACGACTTTGAAGCTGGAAGAAAGACAAACATACTGGAATCCTACAGTGATGCACCAAAATCCACACTGAGAGCTAGAAGATTGAATTGACCACTGATAAGCTTAAGACATTTCTGTTCTGCACCACTGAGAACAGGTTAATTTCCTTCCAAGTTATGTAGACATCCACACAACAGTATTTGTCATGCCAGCAAAGGACGTAAACAAAGGAACATTGCACAATTACATCTACCTACCCCCATAATATGGGCAAACTAGACATGATGTGGGAGATCTGTTAACAAGATCTCCCACGCTGTTGTTTTTAAAGAGCAAAGGAGTTACTGCAGGGGATCGTCCATCCCTTGACATGATTGAAATCACCTTCCACGGAAAGTTGCTATTTGAGATATCCAGTATATCTTATTAGATCTCATCCAATGTGTTTTAAACTAATCTTTCTCAAGGACACTCTCAATCACAAGCAAACAAAGTTTTTTTTATCTCCGGAATGGACTCCACCTCCCATCAGAGCCACCTAGCATGGTCAGGGATGATGAGAGATGTAGTTCAGCAAGATCCAGAGGAGAGCATTTTGGCCACTTCATTGTACAGCTTTTGCCATATCCTGGAGATGATGAGGATCATGAGTTTATTCATATATACATGTGTACTCGAAGTGGTTACTCATATACACATCTTTACCCTGGCCTCTGACAGTTAAGGTCTCACCTTTTTTTTGTGAGACCCACCTCTTGTTGAATTTCTACTGTTCTGCTCCATTTTTATGTGTTTTATCATTGATTTTATAATTGCATATTCTATTGTTGTAACCTGCCCTGGGAACCTATGGTGGAGGGTGGGTAAGAAATCTTATAAATAAATAACCCCTCCTCTAACATCTCTGTGGCAAATGGGATACTGATGTAGGTCTAGATGATACACAGTCACTCCTATCCTGGATTGTGAGAAGAAACAGTCTGCTTTGTGGCATAAACTGATTGGCCTTCCCACAACATCCCCTCCGCATTAGCCTTTTGCAGGTGTTCAGAGAACATATCTAACACTCCGTATCTAACACTCTGTCTCCACAACCAACCCCCATGTTTCTTTAAAAGGTCTAATGAGGTTCCTGCATACACATAGGCTCTTTCTGCACAACTGGGAACCCTGTAAAAGGCAGGTTCTCCTATTATGAAGGTCAAGTTTCAAGCTTTAGATGAATGCTTTGAGGTCACTTAACATGTGAAAGAGTCTACTCTACTGAATTTCAGGGATGCTCAGCATTTATATTTGTCACAGGAAAGTTAATTGGGTGGCATTACTCACCAGGTGCTCTATGAAGAGCGCTATTAATATCTTTTTTCTGCATATTTGATGCAGCACTTACATCTGATTGAAGAGGTCTCATTGGTTGCTGGATCTAAAAATACACAAGGGAAGATTAGAAATGTAATCTTTGAAAACTAAAAGCGTTTTTTCTGTCTCTGGCCTGGTTTGTTCTGTTGTTGGCATCCATCTGTCTCGAGAGACAATGGAGTGTGCCCCCAGGGGGGAGAGACTGGTAACTCTGCCTCCCATATTGATTTTGCTGTGTTAGCAGCACCAAAGTGACCC
The DNA here is from genome assembly GCF_964106645.2 of Podarcis pityusensis. Lineage (NCBI taxonomy): Eukaryota > Metazoa > Chordata > Lepidosauria > Squamata > Lacertidae > Podarcis > Podarcis pityusensis. The sequence continues at coordinate 39,418,185 of NC_138032.1, forward strand.
CTCCAGGGTGCAAGCCCACCCCTTGGCCTCACTGATGTGGATCAAAGGAAAGCAGAGCAATATGTTTGGAAGTTCAAGCAGCTTAAAGGCATGGTAGAATCAAAGAGTCTTTGCCACCCTTGCAAGGCTCAAAAGAGGAGGCAACCAAACCCCTTTTCGGGAGGGAGTCCCACAATTTGGGTGCCAGTACCAAGAAGCCTGTTCCTGTGCCCCCACCAAGCACCCCTCCAAAGTTGGCAGAACATGGAGCAGGGCCTCAAAATGTTGAACACTGTGTATGAGCAGGTTCAATGTCTAGGCCCAGATCACTAGTTCACGCACAAGCTTCTAAGTGCATGTCTGTGTACAGTGAGGTTTGTTTGGTTATCCATTGTGGACTATAGATAATAAGAGAGGAATCAGTACATCAGCCCCATGGAAACCATCCTGGAGGTTCTAAATACAAAAGCTTCTTGCACATTTGCATTGCCTTCTAGTCAATCAGAGCATCAAGAATTGTAGAAGACAGCAGAACAAATCATCACATAGTACTCCCTTGTAGCCCTGTATGATCCTGAGGGAAAACATTGGTGTACGGCGGGGGTGGTAGTGAACAATATGGGATGCACAGCTTTCTGAATAAGAGCACAACAGCACAAGTCACGAGAAGAAAAAGAAAAAACATTGAAAGGAATTGCAAAGCATAGGGCTGAAGGACTCAGTTACATGGCGTGATAGAAAAATGCAAAGCAATAACGTTACAGTTAAAGAAACTAAGATAGAAAGTTATATATTGGCTTTACAACCTGATCCCATACTGCATCTAAGATGCGCTCCTGCCTACAAGCTAGCTGGCATCCTATCATTCAATCTACCATACTGTCATTCACTAAATTTGTGCTTAATTGTACTTTCTGCTGTTTGCAGTCCACTCTCTGGTTTGTGACTAGGCACAGAGAGAGTATGTATGGGGATCTGTTTTAGAGGACTGTGTACAGTCATCAGGGGTGACCTGTGTCGGTATAAGTTTGCCATTGTATCCGTGTCCGTTGAATGGTTGTGCTATTTGCCCTTTACAGCTTGGTATTAGCATTAGTCTTACGCATTTAGTTAACATAAGGGCTGTCATCCAATTAAAAAATATTACATTATTATTATTATTATTATTATTATTATTATTACATTTATATTCCACCTTTTCTCCAAAGAGCTCAAGATGGCATGCACAGTTATTTCCCCCTCCATCTTTATTCTCACAACAACCCTGTGAGGTAGATTAGGCCAAGAGAGAGTGATGGGCCCAAGGTCACCCAGTGAGCTTCATGGCTGAGTGAGGATTTGAACCCTAATCTCCCAGGTCCTAATGCAGCACTCTAACCACTACACCACGCCAGCAAAGGTGCTTAGTTGAATAATATTCTGCCTTTTAACAACCAATTGATTCATTTGACTGGCATATATTTGCATATCACCAGGACCTCAATATAAAGGCACTAAAAGAGGTGAGAGATAATATGCTATTTCTACTTGTTACAATAAAACACTAGTACTTTTAATTCTTCAAAATATAAACAAGTGTGCCTTTAATTCTAAAGGTATTAGAATAAAAAGAATTTAAAGGCATTAGAATTAAATTAGTGATATGTTCAGCTAAATCAACAGAAACATGTGTTCCGATATGGAAACATTCCATCAGTGACACTGCATTTCAGAAAATCAATTGAAAACAAACATTGCACAGCACAGCTGGAGTTCAAGACATTAACATGCTGTAGGTTTGTTCTGTATTTCTTGAATTGACACCGGAAGGCTAGATTTTAGATTGTTACACCACCACCCAAAGTGCTAACCCCCAACTGTACCACAACCAGCAGGGGTCAACTTTGGTCTTTCAAATTTCCTGTGCCCTGTGTGAGCCCAAAATCTGGCATGCCCCCCTTCCGTTCTTCTGAATTCACTAAGTCATAGTTGTGGTGCCCTGCAGCCCCGTGTGGCATAACCGGTCGCACTGCCCTGAATTCTTCTCTGCCACCAGGGGGCCCCCATATTATCCACCAGGCAGAAATGACAGGCAGAAATTTATGGAACTGCTCCAAAGATGTACATACCAGTTATTCACCTCCTGTCCTTGGTGGGGTCCATTTGGAACGGAAGGGAAAAGATGAACAAACGCTGCTCAGATTAGATCCAGCCCTTAGGGAGATTAGATTTTCATAACAAACCAGGGAATATTAATAACTACTCTTAAAAGGAGGAGAAACTGGAGAACCCACTCAGTCTAGAGGCAGCCAGAAACTGCATTGTGTGGCAAATGCCAGCAGGAGAAAGGGTGGAGGTCAGGGAGTCACAATTAGCATTGCATTAATATTTGAAGGCTGGGCATCAGGTGGCAACTGGCAAAGCAGCCCAAGGGGTCTAGAACCTTTAGCTGTAACCAGGAAACTGAACTGCCTGCGCCCTTCTTCCTTTTCCATTCATTTTCTAAAATGAGTAAGTTTTGTGTGGAAAGAGAGTGCTCGGCTGGGTTTAGTAGAGCCAACACACACACACACACACACACACACACACACACACACAATGGACCCGACTGTCTGTTGGTAGCCAGCCCTAGAGGTCAGCAGGGTCAAGAAAATATTTAGGCCCAGAGGCTGCCTGAATTGTTCCAGTCTCCGCAGGCACCCTGAGGAAAATGAGTTGCTGAATTCTCCCATATTCCTCTGCAAAGCCTTAAGATCAATCATGTGATGACTTTTGTTAAAAAGGCAAATAAACTTTAAAGGAGTCACACAGCACTGCAATTTTGGTCACAGCAGCAGCACTGTGGAGAGAGTATTTGATTTTTCTTTCCCCTCATGCTATTTTGTACATTTACGTTGCTACCCCCCAGCCCGAAGCTGCTATAAACTGTGCAGTTGGGTGAGAGGAGCACTTATATCATGCCTGTTTTTTTCAAAGCTGCAGAGCTAATGGCAGGTTCAGAGTAGTTATTTCAGAAGAACAGCAGAGAGAGAAAAGAGCTAAACGTCCCTTCATCATCATCATCATCATCGCTTGTTTCAAAATAGGAGCCCTCTCAGTGACTTTAATTATTATTTTTTTAAAGTTGAGAGATCTGACCATGGAATGCCCATGTCCTGTGTGGTATGGTCTTTACATGAATAACTTCTCTCATCAGATCAGCCTCCATACATTATATATGGATATAATGGATTGGCAGTGATAGATTACAAAAGTGTAATTTAAGTACGGGGCTAGAATAAAATAATGAACTATGAGACTAATGAACTCAGAGCTATTCACAGAGTTCAGGGAGATAATTACTGCCCCCAACCAGCTAGCAGTTTTCAAGCGGATGAAGTTTTCAAGTGTTATTCCAAAATAATGCTTCTCTCCGTTTCCTAAACATTTGATCTATTAATCCGATTTTACTGCTAGCATTAAGCCCATCTCAAACGCTTGGGGAATGTAAAAATGCAAAATGTCACATTAACACTAAATTAAAACAGTAACAATTTGATGGCCATTTGATAAAGAGCGTGCTTTGGGTTAACCTTCCAGCTCTGAGCATGGCTGAGAAAGATGGCTTCCCCAGAAGGAGGCGTTCTTAAGAATGTTACAGAGGAGCTGGCACACTTTGCTCCTCTTGCAGCTTCCTCCCAAAAGGTTTCCCCTAACATTTACTGTAAGACATTGCACAAATGCAAGAAGTAGCGGGCCCATGAAGGAACAAAGGTTGTGCTTGCAAGGAGGAAATTGGATCAAAGTATGTGTGTCAAAGGTGCTGAGAAGGACATGTAATTCTAACCAAGGATGTTAGTGAACAAAGCCTCTCTCAACATAGGCAACTATGTACAGTGGTGCTAATTACAGGCAGAGAACAGAACACCAGCAAATGTCTACCACATAAAAAGCCAACGGCCTCTTAGCCAGGCACCATCTTATGCTCACAGCTGGTTGGTAAATATAGTTAATTTCATCCTAACACACTCTATACATTATGCGACTTTGGCTATGTGCACATAAGGGATGGAGGAGAAATATGGTTCAGTTCATATTTGAAATCAAATTTATCAGATTCTTACTTTCTGAAACAATACGAGAACAGAAACACAGCCATCCTTCAAAATTCACAGTTATCCAAATTTTGTGATATAGTCCTCCAACCAATGTTTAGAAAAATGCATATATTCAGAAAACAGGTGCATTGAGAATGAATATATTACAGTGGTACCTCGGTTTACGAACTTAAACTGTTCCAGAAGTCCGTTCTTAAACCGAAACGGTCTTAAAACAAGGCACATTTTCCCTAACGAGGCCTTCTGCTGCCAGTGCCCTTCCACTGTTCAGATTGTTTAGTCGTTTATTCATGTCCGACTCTTCATGACTCCATGAACCAGAGCACGCCAGGCACTCTTTGGTTCTTAGACCAAGGTAAAGTTCACAAACTAGGACACTACTTCCAGTTTTGCGGAGTTCGTAAACTGAATTGTTTGTAAACAGGACTGTTCTTAAACCGAGGTACCACTGTAGTGGAAATAACATAGAAAAATCCAGAAGTGTGGAGAATTGAACTAAGATTGGAAAATCTAGAAATGGAGAAGATTGAAATTGGAAAGTACTTACATACCTATATTTACATTTAGCAACAGTATTTCAATGATCATATCTTAGTTTATTAACCCAAGAGATGCACAAGTCTCTTGCCTGAGCCTTCAGTCTCTGCTTGCAATTAAATGAGGAAATGTGTAATAAACCATATATTTCCATTTTATACAAACTATGGTTTACCTGCTTTGGAACAAAGCAGAATCTTATGTTCCAGAGCTGCTAAACATTGTTTCCTGGACAATAACAAACTATGGTTAGTTTGGGACTTCCTGGCTTAGTCATGGCTTGTGCAAAAGGAGGAACAAAGGGGCTCCTCCAAACATGAGAAGCCAGGCCTCCTCAAAAAATACATGGGCCCCCCCGAGGCCTCTGAGAGTCGTCGCCTATGAATTACAGCATGAACAGAACTGGCTGCGCTCATCCGTGACTGAAGTTGTTTTAGTCTTTACCCCTCCCTCAGTCCATAAGGCTTGAGCAAGAGAGGTCCACAGACCCCTGTGTCTCCAGAACCCCGATCTACATGTGGGCGCCAGCACTGTGTTAATTAGTCATTGCCAAAGAGTGTTCTGGAGAGATTTTTCCCCCCATTAATATTTTAATGGGAACTGAGTGATGGGAAGAGGTTCTGGTTTCAAAAGTTCCCATTCCAAATCTCGGGCTGTGGCAAGGATTTACTATGCTTTGTTCGGTGAAACCTAAGAGCTTGATTAGGATTTCAGAGCCAGCTTCTCAAGTTAGCCACAGTGCCATTCCGATGCCCCATGGTGCTTCTCTCTTGCTGCTGAAGAGCCTCAGCTGTGGAAACTTGCCGCTGCCTTACTGAAGGCTCTCACTCAGCAGCCTCTGAACTCCTCCTTCAGACCCTTCTTATCTCACCATCAGTTGCTGGCTAATTGCTGTCTAGTATCCATGTCCTCACACTGGCAGAGGAATCCAGAAGGCTCTTCAACATGCTTGCCCACTTGTTGCCCCGTGCTAGGGACATAAATAGGTGGAAATTTTCCACTCTTCTCAACAGCATGCCAAAAATAGCTGCAAAGGCAAGAGGAGCACAGAATGAATTCCATCAGGGCTGCAGAAGGGAGCCAACCACTTGTTTCAGAGCGGAGATTGTGGAAACCCAATGACATAACTTCCTAATATTTGTCTGGCACATGGCGATTGGTGAGATAGGGCAATAAATTTATGTGGATTGAATGGGTATGAGGCAAACAGATCTAAGGATTCAGATGGGACAGGCTCAGTGACTAACTAGTCACCCAGTGACTAATATATCTAACAAGCAGAGCCTGCTATGCAAAGTTGCAATGTACTGTGCTCCTGCTCAGTGTTCCAGCCAGCCAACCAGCCATACCTTCGTTCAGGATACTCCATTTCCCCACCCCTCCACTGCCTGCCTGCTTCAATGAGTGCTTGTAGCTCAGAACACCACTCAACAAGTGGACCGAAACACTGCACCAGGCAACAAAGAAAGAAACAAACCCTCTTGCTCCTTGCAAACTAGAACATCAGGAACATCTGCCCTGGCTTGTCCACTGACCTGCTGCAGGTTAATGACCATGGAAGTCAGCTTTCAATGACCATGAGCTGAAAATGTTCACACTGCTCATTTTTTTAGAGTAATGTTTTGAGAAGGTTTCTGCTTTGATTTTTAACAAGGGATACATAATATTATGGAAGCCTGGATAATTTACCTTTCTCGTGTGGTAGTCTTCTGCCTTGTGGTGACATATCCAGCTCACCGAGGAAACAGTACAGAAGCCTCTGTCTCCAGTGACTCACATGAACACTAAGACTTGTACATGATCAAAATATAATGTTTAGATTACCAGCTTCTCTGCTTCCTGTAGGTAACATGCACACTGCCTGTGTCCATTGTATTCTGCCAGGTCTCGCGCAGTGTAACCATCCCTGTCATGGATGCCTGGATCTATTTGGTGGGAGATCAGGGTTTGACAGCACTGCAAATAAATGCATAAACAACCACCATCACCCTAATCAGTACAACCAATTTATGAACAAGAAAGGGAATCATGAATGCAACGGGGGCTTTTTCTTCAATTCTTTTGCCAGTGCAACTGTCACAGCTGGACAATAATGTTCGTAAGTCAAAGAATAGTCAAATAAATCAATAATTATTCAAGGTAAGCTTTTTGCATCAACTGAAGAAGGTAGGCTGACATTGCTTAGAAATCCATTCCCACTGAACTCCATCATTTGTTCATTTTGGGCTTCCATTTAAAAAATCCTCCCTACGCTGTTTAAACACTATGGATGCTGGATTGATACAAACACAAGATGCATGAGCTGATTGTTTAAACAACCAAGTGTGGGCTACTCTGAATCTGTTAAGTAACCACACGGATGGTTTCCTGGGAGGCAGGTGGGGGGGGGGAGAGTAAATGTTAGGGGAAACCAATGTTTTTTCTTCTGGTGGAACGCACCAGAACCCAGTTCCAGGTCTTTTTACTATTATTATTATTATTATTATTATTATTATTTCAAATCCTCCTGTCAGCCACATAGGAGAGGGGAGTGATGGCATGCACACGTCATGATCAACCATGGCTGAACACACCGTATGAGTACAGCTGTGCCATCAATTGAGTTCTGATCCAATACTCATTCCCCTCGCTACATGGTATCACCAAATACCTCGAGATGCCCATTCTCAGCTGCATCATGGAGTGGGGTTCCTCCCCAATGGTCCAGCACCACGTTAGCTCCCATAAGGAGGAGTCTGTCAACAATTGCAGTGTGTCCCTCTCTGGCAGCAAAATGGAGGGCAGTGGCTCCTTCTGCATCCTGTGCTGTGAGGCCGACATCAGTGAAGGTAACCTACATGAAGGGGGGGAAAGGAGGATTACGTAGGAGTCAAAGCCAAATGGTTTTTTTTTAAGATGAGCTGTTGTTTTTTCATTCACCTATTTCTGCAGCTGCCTGGGGTACTTTAGTGCAGAAAGCAGAGGGAATTTGCAAACAGATAAATAGTGTGGAAGCACCCTCCGTTTCTGCAATTTGTTTTCTATATACGCTGCATGCCATACGTACCACAGAATTGTGCCTGACATTGGGGGTGTTAGAAGCTAAAACTGCATACCTTTTATATTAAATAAAAAAAGAAGTACAAGGGCAATTAAACCTTTTGGTGGCAGACCTCTCTATTCTGGACGGTTCTGATTATTAAAGATATGAGTGGCAATCAAATTAGTTAACAATGCAGCATTTAAGAACATGTATGATAAAAAAGAAATATTGAGCTCCATGGCTGGCATATGACTGCAGAACAATCTACAGTGGACAAAATGATGTCATGGGTTGATTCAAATAATATATTCCCATTGCTAAAATGTAAATGTTTCTTGCTTATCTGGATTTGAAGATTGAAAAAATACTGGTTTATGGAAGACAGAATGGTTGGACGTTAATGAGTGAATACTATATTTAGCTGCAGGACAGAGAATCAGAAGTCTTTTATCTTTCTTCTCTCTCTCTCTCTTCCTTTTCTTTCTTTCTTATACTCTTTCTGTCTCTGTTCTTTTTTATATTATGTATTTCATTATAAAAAGATAGTTCACAATGGGTATGAATTTTTGTATATCTTTGGACAAGTATCAATGAATATATATTTTTAAAGAAAAGGAAAAAAGTGGGATTGTGTGTGACTGTCCCAATAACATAATGAACAGAAAACATCATGAATGTGCAATAAAAAGAAATTATGGAGGGACCTTCAGTGACACAGTTATCCAGAGGAGCATATTCATATTCTTGTCAAGAAACGACACTTGCTACCTAAAATGTAAAAGTACAGGTTTACCAGCCAGATGACAACAGCGTAGTGACCACTACAGGCAGCTGCGTGGAGCACTGTCATGCCATCATGTGCTCTCAGGTGCACATCAGCCTCACAGTCCTTCACCAGGAACTGGACGATGTGCAGGTGGCCCTCCTGGCAGGCGAGATACAGCGGGGTGGCTCCACTCTGAGTCTGCTTGTTCACGCAACTGTTGGAGGAGAGGAATTATGCCAATATTAGAAGGGATGGGGGTTGGGGATTCATTGCCTCTGCGTGACAATTACATAATTCCTTATTTAATGTATTTTTGCATATAGACAGGCACATTCCCACATGGAATTTATATATATCATGAAGCTGTCAGAGGCACAGATTCTCTGCCACGTCAAAGGTGACAAGCCAAAAGCCCAGGTGATGAGGGCATCTGAGAGCAAGGCTGAAGGCTGTACAGTGGTACCTCGGGTTAAGGGAGCTGGGCATGTTTAGCCTGGAGAAGAGGAGGTTAAGGGGTGATATGATAGCCATGTTCAAATAGATAAAAGGATGTCACATAGAGGAGGGAGAAAGGTTGTTTTCTGCTGCTCCAGAGAAGCGGACACGGAGCAATGGATCCAAACTACAAGAAAGAAGATTCCACCTAAACATTAGGAAGAACTTCCTGACAGTAAGAGCTGTTCGACAGTGGAATTTGCTGCCAAGGAGTGTGGTGGAGTCTCCTTCTTTGGAGGTCTTTAAGCAGAGGCTTGACAACCATATGTCAGGAGTGCTCTGATGGTGTTTCCTGCTTGGCAGGGGGTTGGACTCGATGGCCCTTGTGGTCTCTTCCAACTCTATGATTCTATGATTCTAAGTACTTAATTCGTTCCGGAGGTCCGTACTTAACCTGAAGCTGTTCTTAACCTGAAGCACCACTTTAGCTAATGGGGCCTCCTGCTGCTGCCGCGCTGCCGGAGCACAATTTCTGTTCTCATCCTGAAGCAAAGTTCTAACCTGATGCACTATTTCTGGGTTAGCAGAGTCTGTAACCTGAAGCGCATGTAACCTGAAGCGTATGTAACCTGAGGTACCACTGTATTTGAAAGGCAGAGCTGGAGGAGCCAGATGTCTTATAGGAGAACTTTCCCTGTATTTTGACGTTTTTCAGGGGAAATAACTGGTTGAGGACATTGGGGAAAATACTCTAACATGAAAGCAAAGGGGAGCACCTGATGGAAATGGGGGATTGGAAAATTGAAAAGCTCTATTAAAAAAGAGAACTTCCCAAATGCAACAAAGCCCCAAAGCACTGAGAAATGTACCTGGCATCAGGTATAGTATATGGAATATGACACAACTTATAAAGGAGTGGAAGTGGAGGCAGAAGCAATAACAGAAATAACAGCAGAAGGAGCTGCAGCACGGTGGGGGTAGCAGCAAAAATGGAACTTTAGTATAATGCAGAAATAGAGGTTTGGGACAAAAAAAAATGCAAACAAAATACATTGTTGTCAAATTGGAATCCTGTGATTAATCAAGAGGACTTAGTATCTCAGGCGAAATGGCGCACACAAAAAATGCATGCTGAATTAAATGTGAAAGCGCTCGTGTGTATAAAGAACTAGAGCAGTGCAACAGCTAATGTTGGAATAGGGAGACCCAGGTTCGTATCTCCACTCTACCATGAAACTCACCAGGTGACTTTGGGCCTGTCATTCCTTCTAAACCAAACCTACCTCACAAGTTTATTGTGAAAATAAAATTAGGTTGTCTGGGGAAGAGAGGAGAGAACCACGTCTGCTGCCCTGTGCTTCTTGAAAAAGGAGTGGGATAAATTGTAATAACTAAATAACAGTTTCCAGATTCATGTAGATAAACTTTTTTTTTTACTAAAAACATTTTAACCCTTTAAAAGCAAGAAGTGAAGGAAACAGATTGGAATCAATTCACATAATTACTTTAGGTGTTTTATCGTGGACTTCAGTCATTGTCATTACCAGCAGGGGGCAACCATGTTTATTTTATATCACTCTCCTCTTGCCTCCTGGATAAGGGCTGGGGGATATAGGATTGCTGGATGCGTTCATTTAAAAAGCTTCTTTGGACTAGAGGTGTGCTGTTGACTCTTAAGGCATTTTTGCACCCAGGATTTCAAAGTGGCTCTTACTTCAATAGCTGTTAATGCAAAGGACAATTGCTCTTGGCCAGAATGCTTCATTATAAATGCTTCCTCACCACTTCTTCCACCACAGCAACAACAATCAGGTGGTAAATGCTTAGACTGATCTATGCCCTCCATGTGATAATGGCCTATGCCAGCCTTCCTATCACCTCTCAGTGAGCTTCCCTCCCTCTGACCTGTCTTCTGTAGCCAATATTTCATAGTACCAGGGCCAGCCCAAGACATTTTGCTGCCTCAGGCGCAGCAGCAAATATCCACTATGCCCCGCCAACAAACCAAGGTGCATGGCCTGTCATGTTATTCTTGCACCTGAGGTAGAAAATCCCACAAGCCTCTCTCCCCTCCCTGAATAATAAATAAGTGACAAACGATTACTCTTTCATGATACCTATAATAAACTGCCTAAGGCAGTTGCCTCACTCTGCCTAATTAAGGGACTGGCCTTATATATTGTTACTGTAAAAGGGAAAAGACACACAGAGAGAGTAGAGATAGGTGAATCTGTCACTTTCAGTTTCTCTTAGTTTATCCCCCTACCCCACCACTTCAATTTTAAATTCATTTCTTGAAAGATTTCACACTAGTTTGCAAATTTCTTTTTGTTTAAAGTCATTGTGGAAATTCATCATCATTCAAGGGCACATTTGTCCTTTTCTACACATCTTTATATGCTATTTTGCCTATCTACACATTTTTGCAAAGCAATTTCTTCCAATAGCATGCATTTGTGTATGTCATGTTTACTAACACATGTATTTTTACACACACTAGCCTATCTAATTTCTCCTCCATCCCTAACAGTGAGTATAAAAAGGTTTCTCACAATGTATTCAGCCTTTGGGGCAAACAACCCAATCTTAAAATAAAAAAAATCCTTCCAGTAGCACCTTTAAGACCAACTAAGTTAGTTCTTGGTATGAGCTTTCGTGTGCAAGCACACTTCTTCAGATACACTGAAACAGAAGTTGCCAGATCCTTCTATATAGTGAGAAGGTGGGGAGGGGTATTACTCAGAAGGGTGGTGGGAATGGGAGATTGGCAGATAGCTGAGATGAGCCTGCTGACGACTCTTAACGACTGTAATAGGTCTTACAGGAAAAGGCAAGGGGTGAGAAGGTGAGAAATGGCTTAGTCATGTATAATGGGATAAGAATCCAATGTCTTTGTTCAAACCAGGTCTCTCCATGGTTTTAAGTTTGGTAATGAGTTGCAATTCAGCAGCTTCTCTTTCCAGTCTATTTCTGAAATTCCTTTGTAGTAAAACAGCTACTTTGAGATCTTGTATAGAATGTCCTGGGAGATTGAAGTGTTCTCCTACTGGTTTCTCTGTTTTGTGATTCTTGATGTCAGATTTATGTCCATTTATTCTTTGGCGTAAGGTTTGGATAAATAATAAAGAATAAATGGACATAAATCTGACATCAAGAATCACAAAACAGAGAAACCAGTAGGAGAACACTTCAATCTCCCAGGACATTCTATACAAGATCTCAAAGTAGCTGTTTTACTACAAAGGAATTTCAGAAATAGACTGGAAAGAGAAGCTGCTGAATTGCAACTCATTACCAAACTTAAAACCATGGAGAGACCTGGTTTGAACAAAGACATTGGATTCTTATCCCATTATACATGACTAAGCCATTTCTCACCTTCTCACCCCTTGCCTTTTCCTGTAAGACCTATTACAGTCGTTAAGAGTCGTCAGCAGGCTCATCTCAGCTATCTGCCAATCTCCCATTCCCACCACCCTTCTGAGTAATACCCCTCCCCACCTTCTCACTATATAGAAGGATCTGGCAACTTCTGTTTCAGTGTATCTGAAGAAGTGTGCTTGCACACGAAAGCTCATACCAAGAACTAACTTAGTTGGTCTTAAAGGTGCTACTGGAAGGATTTTTTTTATTTTGACTATGGCAGACCAACACGGCTACCTATCTGTAACTGGAACCCAATCTTAAACATTGACCCCAATAGCTTTAGTGCACTCCACAGCCTGCCTCAACTGTGCTTTGATGGGTTGTTCTACATTTTCCTCTCCCTTAGCTCTGCCTTTCCTGGCATTTTTGCTCCTCATGTTTCCCCAAGAGGAAGCAGAGTAAACAGCTGAGGGAGTCTAGTGATGCTAACAGATAACAAGCCTTTGGGGGCTCTGTGTGAAAGATGAGCTTGAGGGAATTGTAACAACACACGAGGGCTGTAGGGGGCAACAGCCTTCTGGAAATTAGGAATCTGACCCTTTGGGAATATCTATCAGAGATATATTGGAAAATTCACCCAAACGATAAGCACATCAGAAAGACATTGACTGGGCACCAACAGCCTCAAGCAGAACAAGAACACATTGCTTTGTACTTACACATTTAAGTCTAGATTGTTTCTTTTGTAATACTGAATTTATTCTATGTTTGCTGAATTGTTGATCTTTCTCTTCTTTGAATTTAGTCCAAGATAAAGAACCATAAGAAGAGAGTAGGAGGAGGGGACTTGATGCTTCCCATCAGCTGCTAGCGCCTGGACAGCAGACTCACAGGGACATGTCTCCATAGAGAGAATGGTCTTCCCCACTACAGTGAGATGCATTGTGTTTCTATGTACGTTGTAGTAATTATGTCTAGATTTGTATCTAAGTATATTAAATTTGCACACACAGATGCCATGTAAAAATCTGTCACAAGGACCACCTTATAACAGCTCCCCATGTTCCCACAACTTGCATTGCTAATCTTTCACATCTGTCATTCTTGCACTGTACAGCTTCTGCATGACTTTGCAGAATGAATGAGAAAATATATATATATGGAGGGAGAGAGGGAGGAAAAGATGCTGGGCTGTAGTAGATGAGGGAAGAGATTAAAAGCACTCAGGCAGATGGTTATGAGGCGTCTGCCTTTGGAAACACAATCCGCTTCAGCAAAGATCTTAAGCGCCTGCCTTCTGTCCTGTCAACAAACACACACAGAGCATCTGGGAAATGCTGTGGCATGGAAACAAAACACTAAGGAAAACTCTACGCTGCTAGGCTAACCTAGCCATGTACTCTCAGAACTCTGAAAATGGTCGCTGTGAGCTGCCTTTTCCTCCATACAAGCTGTCCCAGTGTACTGTTGCAGGAAGAAAGTCTAGCACAAAGAGCAAGTATGTATGCTCTGCCCTGGATAGCATTTCCTCTGATCGCAGCATCTTCCATGATCACAGCACAATAACAACACCAGAAAGCACAGTTGGAATTGTAGAAGTTGTGCAAAATTATACCCTGCTCCCAGAGCACTTTCTTCGTGCAATCCATCAGTTTGTGCCCTTCCCAGAGGTTGTTGGACTATACCTCCCATCAGCCCTGACCACATGAATGGCCCAGGAGGGGTGTGCTGCCATCATAGGCAGCTACACTGATTTCATTTTACTGAATAATTTTTATATCAACAGTGTGTGTTCTCTAGACCACACAGGCAGGCAGTAGCACAGCAACTCTGGTCAATGATTGTACTGGCGTGCGTTTGTTCCTTAGATGACTATGTGTAGTATTACTTCAAAATGTGGCTATCCAGCCCTGCTGTGCTTGGGAGCCCTCCTCTGAGTGGGACCCTGGGCTTTTGCCCCCAAGTCCTGACTTGAGAACATCACTGCATGCGGCAGAAAGAGGTGGTAAATGCAGAACTGCACTGGGGCATACACAGAAAATAATGTCCCCATGCATTGCATGTGCATAGTGCAGGCCTGAGTGACAGCTCCAAGTGAGGAAACAGTGCCTTGCAATGCTGCAAATGGGCTGCCCTCTGAATATCAATATGCTGTGCTTTTACCTACCTGTGGTCTGCAGCAACCAGCAGCTTGAGGCAAGTGAGATCACCCTTAGCTGCTGCATAATGAGCTGGCACAGCACCTTCCTTTGTCTTCATCGCAGTGTCAAAGCCTGCCTGGACCAGCCACTCAATGGCCTCTGGGTGTCCAAAGCGAGCAGCTAAGTGGAGGGGAGAAGCCCCTGAAGCATCCTGCTCCTATGGAGGGCAGAAGAAACAGTTCAGGAGTAGTGGTTAACTCTTCCCCACCCACTCTCACTCCTTAACATCAATGTCACGACCACTTTGTAAGTTGTAATTGTGACCCAGAGACCACTTGAAACAGCCTCTTCTGGGGGATGTTGAAACAGGCCCACATACCCATTTACCAAACTTAATGAGGTGGAATATTTACTGATGGACTATATAAATGTAAAAAGTAACAATAGTGTGTCATGACCCAGAAACCATGCACTGTGTGTTGGACTTGGAGGATGATGAGATCCTGCATCTTTCTAGGGTTTACATGCAAAAGGTCCCAGGTTCAATTCCTGTCATCTCTGGGAAGAGGAAAGACCTCTGGCCTGAAAGAATTGCTCCCAGTCTGCGTGGACAGTACTGATCTGTTTCAGTTTGGGCAGCTTCTTATGTTCCTCCATTAGCAAGCTGCTGCACTCGTGATCAGCCATTCGTTAGAATACAACAGAAGTTAAAGTATACTGCAGATTTGGAAAATGGAAGTGTTAGTGTGAATATGGCCTGGAAACGATTAAATAGTTTGTATGAAAGAAGGCAACTGTAGTACTGTACAAATGCATGTCTTTCGTTTTTTAAAAAACCAGAGGGGTATAGGTGGGGCAAAAGGAAACATGACTTCAGTCATGTATTCTCAATCCCGTGTCTCCCTAGAGAGCAAGTAATGAGGTGATTGTTTCAGTGTGTTGCCTTTTTGTGAGCCTGCCTCTAGCCAGAACCATTAAAGAGCCAATGTAGCATCGTGGTTAGAGTGTTGGTCTATGATCTGGGAGACCAGGATTCAAAACCCCACTTAGTCAAGAAACTCACTGGGTGACTTCAGACCTAAATTACATCGCAGGGTTGTTGTGAGGATAAAATAGGGGAAACCATGTATGCTGCCACTTTGAGCCCCTGGGAGGAAAAGGGGGATAGAAACTTTGATAAATAAGTAAAGCAGCTAAATCAGTCTATGTCTTTATACGTTCGTACTTGTGTTGTATGTCCTCATCCTGAAGGTGATCAGGATATCCCAACAAAAACTGCCTCAGCTGGCCTGTCAAAAGATCCAGGAACCCAGAATGATTTTAAGCTATAGGCAATGCTCACTTTGTGCAGGGGTTACGTTCTGGACCTCGTGCGCATTGGCATGGCCTGCATAAAGCGTTCCACCCCTTCCAGGTATGTTTTTGGGTCACTTCCGGGTTCGGCACCATGCATGCATGTGCAATTGGATGCACATGAATTGGCCGTTGCCTCTATTTTCACTCATTTATGTCCACATGTTCATTAAACAAGTGGAGGAGGGAGAGGGGCCATGTCCACAGGATATGGCACTGATGGCATGCCTTCACCTGAATGAGTGTAGGCAGCCCTCAGGCACAGCCCTGCTGCCCCCCTCCATGCATTCCTTGGATGAGTGAATGGGATTTTAATACAGTGTTCCTATGTGGTAACATCTGGAAGCAGTAATTATTATTAGAAAGACAAGCACCAGCTTTTCTGACCGTTATTGCAGTGTTATACTTTCATTTGCATTCTTTGCTAGCATATGCTGCAGCTTGCAGTGGAAGCCCATGGCACCATGTCAATCAAAAAGCCAATTCCCCAAAATCCATTGTTACAGAGAAACAAAACTCAGAGTCACAGACAAGGAGCTTGATTTTAAATAGTTGGGGCAAGAGGGGCAGGGAGCAAGTTAATGCTCCACCCCAATGATGTCCCAAGCACACTTGTTTGCTTTCTCCTTGTGGGAGTAGGGAAAGAGCTGCACTTGGGGGACATTGCCATGGGGTCAAAATTTGCCCTTTCCCATTAACACTTTGTGATCCAGCACTCAGTGACAAATATCCTGCGGGAGATACAATGGCAGCCCTGTATTGGGAAGTTTTTAATTTTTGATGTTTTATTATGTATCATATGCTGTAAGCTTAATACAGTGGTACCTCGGGTTAAGTACTTAATTCGTTCTGGAGGTCCATTCTTAACCTGAAACTGTTCTTAACCTGAATCACCACTTTAGCTAATGGGGCCTCCCGCTGCTGCCGCGCCGCCACTGCGCGATTTCTGTTCTCATTGTGAAGTAAAGTTAACCCGAGGTACTATTTCTGGGTTAGCGGAGTCTGTAACCTGAAGCGTATGTAATCTGAAGCAACCCAAGGTACTACTGTAATAATAGTAGTAGTAGTAGTAGTAGTAGTAGTAGTAATAATAATAATAATAATAATAATAATAATAATAATAATAAATGTGTGTCTCCATGAAGAGCATACACTGAACTCACTTCAGATTTTTGGCAATGAACAAGCCCACTTTAAACACAACACCCACCACAAAGAAGGACTTGCTAAACACCGCAGTCTCCCTTGGACAAGAAGAGTTAAATGCTGTTGGTAGTCCAGCAAGGGTTGTTTGTAGACAAGGGGTGCCGGCACTCTCTGCCACCCAAGTCTAATCTAAGAGCAGCAACCTGTGCAAAAACACTGGGTGGTATTCAATGCTCCTCCTCCTCAAGATAGACCTATTGTCGTTAATGGACATCACTAACTTACCTTAATTGAGCCCGATAGGAAAACTTATTGAATACCACCCACGGCAAATATGTCTAGCTGCAACCAGTGTTCTACCTTGCTCCCGCAAGATCCCTGTTTGTCAGACCCCTTACCTGCATGCTGTAGCCTCCATCTTTGATCAGCCACTTCAGCTCAGCCAAGTTGCCCATGGCTGCTGCATCATGTGCTGGGGTCGCACCATTGTTTGCTCTCTGATTCCCGGGAAGCTTTGCTTGCAGTACCAGGAACTTGAGGCACTCCAGCCTGCCTGCTCGTGACGCATGATGCACCAGGCCTGCTCCCGAGCAGTCAGTGATGTTCTGGTCCAGAGTACCATCAATGTGCAGCTGCTCCAGCATAGGCAAGTCTCCTTCCTTGGCAGCTAAAATAGCCCTTTGGTCTCCCATCTCTGGGAGCCTTGCTGTTGTCTTCACTGGAAGGTCCTACTTTCGCAGAGTCTCTTGTTTTATGTACCAGCCAGGTGCTATGTGTCTCTGGTTACCGGGTAAGGTACTGTAGAAAGCATATGTACTGCAGGGGTGTTTTTTTTTTTAAGAAGGGGCACATGGCAGGTGAGAGAGAACAGCTAAAAGCTCCTGGCAGAATCAGGGATGTTATTAACTCTTCTTCCACTTGTGGCACTGAATCCTGAATTGTTATAAAGAGTGGCGTGATAAAATATAAAGTAAGCTTGGTGTTCGTTTGAAAAATATGAGGCTTTCAGGAGCAACAGCTCTATGATGCAATTAGTGTGTGTTTCAGTTCCTACTGTATTTTCCTGCATTGACTGATAAAACACAGAAAATACGCTGTGAGATGGTTTATGAGTTAGATTCAAATTTGTAAAAACCACGGCTGTAAACAGGAAATCTAGTATTTCCCCTATAATTGTGATGTACATGTCTCTAGTATGGTGTGGCTGATATCTGTTCAAATAATGGAAATTCCAAAGAGATAGGTTAAATACTGATGATGATACAACACTAAATAATTCGGTTCTACAGACTTCTGCCACATTGGGATTGCAACAATCCTCCACCATCAAAGAAATTAGTGTTCTAATATTACAAAAGAGGGCAAATATTGTGAATTAATAAAGAGGGTTTCTACAGAGGCAAGATGTCAAAGCTGCCTTATTATTTTACTCCATTTTCTTTATAATGAACTAAAACAGATAATATACAATCACCAGTCATCTCTCTCTATTTAACACATTTTGTTCCCAATCCAAAATATTTCAAGCATCTATAAATGTTCCATAATCAATCTATGCACAATACATTAGAAAGTAATCAGATAGAATATTTTTGTCCCTCTCATGATGGTGCAGATCTTCCCCATGGTTTCCTATAATTGTTTCATAATAAATCTGTGGAAATCACATAAACAAATGATCACATAGAATATTTTTCTGCCGCCAGAACACAAACAACTTTTCCCAGGGTTTTCCCATTTGGATCATTGCATCCGCACTTGTTGTGAGGGTACACAATCTCCCAGCTCTGTTTCTTCTTTTGTAAAAGCAGGATTTGCTATTTGAAGGAGAATAATAATTTTATCTCCATTCACTCTACAGCTGTGCTTGCAATGCAGATCAGTTCACTTTTGCTTGAGCTAAGACGGGCTTCAAACCCAAATCCCCGTTCATTATGCATTTTGATAGGTCACTTACTCCTTCCAGTATCTTATATGACAAAGTGCATTCTATGCCACACCTGCTGGATCATACATGAACACATGGAGCTGCCTTTGTCAGCAATCCAAGGTCTTAGGCCATGTCATCCCTAGGCTGGCTACCCCAAATTCTTGTAGTTACGAGATGCCAAAGCTTGACCCTGTAAACTTCTGCATGTAAAACATAGGTCAGGCTTCCTCAACCTCGGGCCTCCAGATGTTTTGAGACTACAATTCCCATCATCCCTGAACACTGGTCCTGCTAGCTAGGGATCATGGGAGTTGTAGGCCAAAAACATCTGGAGGGCCAAGGCTGAAGAAGCCTGATATAGGTTGTCAGTCAACCAGCTGAGCACAGGGACGTGCCCGTCAGCTTCACTATACAGCAGGGGTAGGCAACCTAAGGCCCGTGAGCCGGATGCGGCTCAATCACCTTCTCAATCCGGCCCACGGACGGTCCAGGAATCAGCGTGTTTTTACATGAGTAGAATGTGTCCTTTTATTTAAAATGCATCTCTGGGTTATTTGTGGGGTATAGGAATACATTCATTCCCCCCCCCAAAAAAATACAGTCTGGCCCACCACATGGTCTGAGGGACGGTGGACCGGCCCACGGCTGAAAAGGGTTGCTGACCCCCGCTATACTGGTTTCGACAAATGTTGCAGATGCACCTCTTCACTGTGGCCTTTCACACCTGAGGTGTTTTCAGGACCCGCCCTAGCCCTTCAACTGCAATTTGTTTTGACTGTTTTTAATACTGAATTTTAAATTCTGGTCATCCTGGGATCTGCTGGTGAAGGACAGGCAAATAAAAAATAATAATAAATGCCTCAAGTAGAGCAAATAAGCTGTGTGGCTTAGTATGTGTATTTCCATCCTCCTAGAAATCTTTCACCCTGTTATTAAAAAAAATACAAAGAAAAAGCATAGAATTGTAGGTAACTATGGAGCCCACTTCTTTTGAATTTTTGCATATGGGCTGAATATACACCATTGTTGTTGTTTAGTCGTGTCCAACTCTTCGTGACCCCATGGACCAGGGCACGCCAGGCACTCCTGTCTTCCACTGCCTCCCACAGTTTGGTCAAACTCATGCTGGCAGCTTCAAGAACACTATCCAACCATCTCATCCTCTGTCGTCCCCTTCTCCTTGTGCCCTCCATCTTTCCCAACATCAGGGTCTTTTCCAGGGAGTCTTCTCTTCTCATGAGGTGGCCAAAGTATTGGAGTCTCAGCTTCAGGATCTGTCCTTCCAGTGAGCACTCAGGGCTGATTTCCTTAAGAATGGATAGATTTGATCTTCTTGCAGTCCATGGGACTCTCAAGAGTCTCCTCCAGCACCATAATTCAAAAGTATCAATTCTTCGGCAATCAGCCTTCTTTATGGTCCAGCTCTCACTACCATACATCACTACTGGGAAAACCATAGCTTTAACTATACGGACCTTTGTTGGCATGAAGCTTAATAATATAAGTCTCTGTGAATTTCACAAACACACACATTTTTGAAGTCTAGTAGATTGATGCTGGAAAATTCTCTCCTCTTCAATTTCATACATTATCAAAGACAGCCACCTTCCACCTCCTTGTGGGCTACTCTTATCTTCCAGACATTAGCCAAGGGGGCAGATGTATTTTCTGATGCACAGTCATGGATGGCCTTTGACATGAAATGTTTTACAGATAGAGCACACACACATACACAAGCCGCAGGTGGCCAGAATGCCAGACCTCTGGCCCTATTGGTGATCAGGTTGGAATAATGGACTATGATTACAAAGTTCTGGTGCACAATAACTCAGCTGGAGCAATAAATGCAATACTCAGAACAGCTGCACAAAAGTAATGAGTGTGTAAATACAGCCTTTATCTTGACTGTGGTCCCAGTGAGAAAGAGGAATTCAGCCTTTTCACAGAAGGGAAACTGCCATCCTTTCAATCTGGGCAAGTCATGCAAGATGCTATAAGACTGAACTCCAGGTCTCTAGACTGTGGTCAAAGCTAATAACAGGAAGCACTGATACTTAAGCAGGAGAAGAGGTAAGTGTTGAGGGATCTCAGACTGATTGGCTTTCCCCCCAACTGCAGAATGACTAAATAGACGCTCACAAATATCCTGCTGACAGCTCTCCGGCTACTTCTCTTCAAGTGCCCCAAAGCAGAGAGAATTGAGGTATTCAGTGCAGGAAGTATGAGGGTGCATGAGAATAGAATCTTCAAATTAGCCCTAAAGCATGATAAAAGTAAGTACAGATACACTGGCTGGCTGAAGCTTTCACAATGTAAAATCTGCACTTCTGTGAATAACGAAAAATGCTATGTCATAGCAAGACTTTAAAAATAAACAAATCAGGCTGGCATTGATACAGGCTTACTTTTAACTTATCACATTTTAATGTATTTTAGACTTTAAGTTAATATCTGTTTTACAGTGTTACCCACCTTGGCTCCACAGAACAAGGCTACAGACAGCAGCATACCAGATTAACATTTTGATAGGTCAGCAAATAGCTTGCGATTTCACATTCATAAAGAGCCACAGAATCGTGAAACCAACCCTTGATCTTGTCTTCTTATCCCTATTATCAGCTGGCATGGCTGTATCTGTGTTGCAAAATAAGTTGAAATAGACGTGAGTCTGTTCTGGGCCCTACTTAATTGCCTTCTTTGAATTCCTTCCACAATGGTTCTGAAACTCAAAAGCTTTCAAGAAATACACATAATATAGCATAACACATAACATTTCCAGACGGACATTTTTTCCCCATATATTTGTGCCTGGCTGTCCTCCCCAATCCAGCAAGTTTCATTTTATCAGTGTTTCCCCATCAACAGGGCCAGCAAGACATTCTTCACAGCAGGTCTGATGTTTTCCTATGACCGTTAACTGAAAAGTAGTCCTTGGGGTCTTCTTCTCATGGATACAAACAAAAGACAGTTCAGGGAGCTGATACAGATCTACAAAATCAGCTTACGTGCCAGGAAAACAAAGGAAAAGGCTAACCAGTTAAAAAATAAAGCATTTGTTCCCACAGATGTGACAAATCCCCTAAAAGCATTAGGCACCATCTACTGGGAAAGAGGATGCTAGGCAAAATTCTTATTTTCTCTAAATTCTCTGAACTCTTTTTACAGGAAACAAATATTAGTACCCTATTTGAGGGCAGTCAGTCTAAGGAAATACAATGGTTCCTGTCTCCCTGAGTTGAGTAAAATCGTTCCTATTCCTGTAGGATTAGACCTACTAGCTTCCCATGCACAAAACTGAGGAACTGCATGTGGGAATTTGCTTCTGGTGCTAACAATTGTCTCTGATAATATACCCAGCCTACCTATGTGCCTCACCTGGGACTTTGAATATATATGTATTGGTCCCTTCTCCTGCCCCCAAACAAAATAATATAGGACAGTATTCAGCTAAATAGTTGAATTAGTGCAATGGGACCCCACCCCTCTCCTCCCTGTGCCTCCCCTCCAAATCTGCTCCAGAGGGTTGGGTGAACCCCCATAACAGATTCAGCGTTACACAGGGGGAGAATGTTCTGCTGCGCAAGGAGAAATTATTGCACCAACAGAATATTTACCTTAGCGCTATGGGGTATACAATCTATCCTGACTAAATTACTATTTTATAATACCTATCAATTCTGCAGCAATCCAGGGACCCCAGATAAGATCTGAAGGTGCTAACCAAAAGGAGGGAGAATCTGAACTCTGCTTGCCTTGCCACTCTTCTGTCCTTGCCCCACCCCCTTCTCCAGTTCCCTCCTTTATAACAAAAGTTCTGGCTCTTTCATGCTAGAAAAGGAGAGCACCATGCATCACAGTGTTTAGCACAGAGATGGACTATGGTAGCTTAATGTGCAAACTTGCTTATATAAGTGAGAAGGCATAACCTTCATCCTTCCCCTCACTCTCCATTCTACCAAACACAGTGCCTGCAGTGGCAACTAGAAAAGGCTGCACAGGTCAAGGTGGCAGACCTTTAGGTATTTGAAAATGGCTACCATATCTCCTCTCATTCTCCTCTTTTCCAGGCTAAACGTACTCAACTCCCTCAACAGTTCCTCTTCTGCACATGTTCTAGCTTGTCAAAACCCTGTTGATTCATGTTAAGCTTGTGATCTACTAAGACCCCTAGATCATTTTCACCACTACTACTGGCAAGCCAGGTGTCCCCCATTCCTGCCTAAGTGCAAAACCTTACATTTCATAGGATTATAGAGTTGGAAGGGATTCTTAACGTCATCTAGCCCAACTCCCTATTGAAATTTTGTTAGCTTGGGCCAAATCTCTAATCTGTCAAGGTCATCTTGAATCCAGATTTGTGTTTTGCAGCATTAGGTACCTCTCCAAGTTTAGTGTCTTCTGCAAATTTGACTGTCACCCTCTCAATTCCTTCATGCAATTCGTTTCTAAAGATGTTGAACAGTAACAGGGCCCAGGACAGAGCTTGGTGGCACCTGGCTTGTCACTTTTTTCCAGGATGATAAGGAACCATTACTGAACACTCTTTGGGTTTGGGAGCTACAAATCCATCTAACAATAACCTTGTCCAGCCCACATTTTAGCAGCTTCTCCGTAAGAATCTCATGGGGGACTTTGTTGAAAGTCTTAGTGAAATCAAGCTACACTACATCCACAGCATCCCCTTGATTCACCAGGCTTGTAACTTTCTCTCTATATATAAAAGGACAAAATCCCCCATGATATTCTTGCATATAGGTGCCTCCTTCTCACAGACAAGGTAAGCAGTTATAGCAGTGGGTCCATGTAGTACCTTTCCTTCCCTGCAGGGGGAAACTCACTGTAAGAGCAACCCCTGCCATGCATCCTGACAAGGAAGATCAGGGTATTCAGAATGCCTTGTAGGCAAGACAAAAAGCTGCAGAAGAGAACTGCCTGGAAAGGCAGAATTCTCACCACCACCTGTTCTTATGGGAAAGAAAACCATTGCCAGTCAGATCTTTGCTGTTGGCTTCATCAAGATGCAAGCCAGCTGGGCAGGCAATGACAAGAGAACCAGCATGCAGTTGTCTACCATTTGCTGATGGAAAATGATTGCTATGCTGGCTCTCTTGACATCACCTGCCCCATTGTTGGAGTATTTCTCCATTTAGGGTAAACCAGCAGCAACAGCTACAACCAGGATCTGTTGTTGCAAGAGCTATGTAAGATGACAGCTATGATTGATTTCCTCCTCTTGGCAACCAGGGCAGATAGTAGCAGTAACAATTCCTGGTTCAAATCCCCCACCATCAGCATTTCCAGTAGGATTCTTTTCATAACTTAAATAGCCCTTTAACACTAGAAGATCATCCATACTTCTACTTGTGCAGTGCCTAGAAAGTATGACTTCTGAGTGGTTTTCTGCTTCACCCACTCCTTTGCAAGGGAAAACTCGCTCTTTAGCAACAAATTAGAACAAATAGCAATCCGGGAAAAACCCAAATTGCCATTTGCTCTGATTGAGCGCTAAAGAGCAGTTTTCTCTAGAAAAAGCAGCAGGACAATGGAAGTGTGGAGAAGCCCTAGGTTAGAGAGGTTCTATGCAGCCTTCATAACACATAACACAAAACACAGCAATGTGAAATGAAGGTTTCTCTCTTTCTCTTTCTTTCTCTCTCTCCTCTTCAGCTCTAGAAGAATGCACATTCTAGTCCCACTGCACATCTCAATGCTAAACACAGTGCAATACTATAGCAGCTACAACCTGCTGCTGCAGCAAGAAGAAATATTCATATTCCTTCAGTGCCTATATGGAGGGCAATTGCTTTTCATTCCCAGTAAGGAATACCCCAGAAGGGTGGCATCAAAAGAGTGGCCGTTTCCAGGTACCAAGGCAAGCTCCCAATTTTTCAATATTTTGGGATTCACCTGTCCATTCAAACCATAATATTTAGGCTTCTTTCCTGAACCCACACAAAAACCTCAATCATAGAGCTAAACATCCAACTAGAAATGTTTACCCACTTCAATGAGTAAAAACTGCTGGCAGAGCCTGCTCAGCATCGTGACTACATTCAGGGGGCACTGATTTCTGGCCTGCTGTATTCAAGGGCTGGGGAATCACTAGAGATTATTCAACAAGAATTCAGTGGCCAGAAGCTGACTAGAATGTTATCTAGCCTCATTCTGTTGAATGTAAGTAGCACCTAGAGCAATGGGAAATTAGGGTCAGGTAAGCTCAATTCCTGGTTTTAGAGGGCAAAACTGTCTCACTAGGTGACTGAAAATCTGGCCTATTGTAGCTGAGCCACAGCCTGCTTCAGATCTTCCACAATTAGGTCCACATCCTCCTTGCTGGTAGCACGACCCACACTGAGACGCAAGGCGTTCTGTGCCACGTCATAAGGAATTCCGCAGCTAAGCAGGATAGCGGATGGCCTGGTGAACAAAGATAAAGTAAGTCAAGTTTAACCCCCTAAAATTCCCTACAGTGGTTCCAAGAAGTGAACAGTGGAAGGAAACAAAAATTATGCAGTCCTATACTTATTTCTAAGTCTCATTAGTTTCCAATATGAGCCGCAAAGAACTCTGCCTCTGTAGAGCACATTCACATCACTGTTCTTCCTAAGAATGCTGCAGTCACCCCAGCTTAGGTGCAGATCCACTGCAGTGTTGGTTTTAAATGATAGGCAACACTTTTTTCTTGCAGGCAGCCTCTGAAATATTGCCCAGGAGGGAATGTGGCTAAAAAAGGTTCCCCATCTACTGGTATGTAGAGTGGTTAAAGTGTCAGATTACAATTGGGGAGAGCCTAGGTCCCAGCTCAAACATAATTAACTGACCTTGAGCTACTGACTAGCTAACCTCCTCACAGGTTTGGTGTCAAAAGAGAGTCAAAGAACTGTGTGTGCTGCTCTGAACTCATCAAAGAATGAGAAAGAAATGTAAAAAACAAACAAATAAATCTGACTTAAGCCCAAACTAGATGCAACACCATCTAGTGTTAGCAATAAGAGCTGGATGGGGACCCTGGCATGGAGGTACTGTAAGGGAGCTTTGACCCTGCTGTGGACCCCTGCCCCTGTTAATCACATTTTGGGGAAATGTTTCTGTCCTCTCCAGTGGAAGCTTTCCCCCCATGCATATAGTAGGCACAGGCAGCCCCATCCAGATTGGGACCACCATGGCAGGGGAGGTGTGGTTCAGTTCTCTCCCCCAATAACAGGGTGCCAGTCCTGCAGTTGTTACTTGTGTGAATGGCATCTGAATTTTGTTTGGCCCTTCACACTTGCTATTCAGGAACCTGCTTTTGAACGTGATCCTATGCGCATCCATGTGGAAACATGGAAGTGAAATGTATTATCTCTGGAGCAGGTATGTGAGCACAAGCCTCAATTCTAGCACATTCTGTTCTCAGATTTGGCTCCAGCATTATGTAGCTAATCAATTGGGAAACAAGGCTTGTCATACCAATATGCTCATATGATTTTGCAGGTCTCAGACATAAAATTGAACCACAAGCATTCTAGGAAAATCTTTAGATGAAAGAAATACAATACAAGGCACTTAGGTTTCCACTGCTCTCTCCAGTATTTGAAACAAGCAGCGCACAACAGCAGGGGAGCAAGTTGCTGCTCAGACACATGATCTGTCACACTACACTGCTCTCTCTATTCAAAGGAAAACCACTTGATGATATCCTAATCCTAGGCACTTAGCTGATCACCTACTTCCCTGCCCAGCTGGAACCATCCCCTGTGAGTTCCAAAAGAGTGGATGCCAAGGTAGAAAGGCCACAGCTTATGCAAATGTTGGCTTGTACAAAAGTGCAAAGAAAACACTTTCCACTAAGATACAAATACATTAACCAGCTTATGAACTTCAAGCAGATTGACCAGCTTCCATAATAAGCTCAGCTCCTGAATCAGCGGCAACAGTCTGCAACACTATCTCAGTAACCCCCTACTGCCAGCACCCTTTCCTGTGCTGCCCTTACGACCTGGGGAAAAAGTGGGACTGGCACTGTGGCAACTATACAACCCCTTCCACTTCTTAGTCCTGGACCAGTAGCTCTTTAAAGCCAGGAGAAGCCAGTTCACACAGCTAAGTGGAGGGACAGGATTAGTCTGCCCATTGTCCGGGACAAATGGCATGGCCTGGATGCAGTGTGAGAGATTGTGGGAGGCGGTGTCACATGCCTCTGGCAGTCTTCTCCTAAAGCAGGAGGATTTCACGTTTGAAAATGGAAAACGTTCCTTTTGTACATCTTTGGGGGGGAGGGAAGACTGTAAGATGTAAGGGCTGGCGTTACTGTCATAGGGTGGAATTCAACATTGTGCTCTTCCAATCATTCTGCCTGCACAAGCATTTCAGCTTGCCAGATGAAACGATCCCACCATCTCCACCCACTGTTGTGGGGTTCTCCTGACTCCCCTCCCTGAGCCACTTTTGGGGCACACAGTGGGAGATGGTAAAGTTTCATTGTGCAAGTGCAAGTCCTTGTGCAGGGCTGCTGCTGACAGGGCAGGTTGGGTGAATCCTACTATTGTCACACATACACACACTCTATTACTACCATTAAGAAGTAGAGTTCCCTGAGGAGGTGGGTGATTGATTACAGGTGCTGCACCCTTTGCTTTCACTTTTCTACATCGGATGGATCTGTCCCCTCCAGCCACAGAATGCCCAGTTTCCCAACATGGTTCCTTACCGGTCACTCTTCTCGGAGTGGCATGCAGCACCAACACTGGCAAGCAAAGTCCTACAGTGAGATAGCACCAGCCGACCTGCAGAAAATACAAGACACAGGCATACCATGAAATACCCAAGGACCTGGTGGAGGAAGGAACCCATAGAATCAGTTTTCAACCTCCCCTCACTCCATTCAGTGCTTATCCCACCTACACTTTTGCTAGAACTGGCTTCTCACTAAAGCGGGGGGGGGGGGGGGGAATAAACAAATGCAAAAGTTAATGCACATCATACATATAAAATTGTCAAATGCAAATCTGAACAGGCAAAGTAGGGTTTTAATGACGAAAAGGTTTAACAGATAAAATCAGGATGTGGGTTTTACAATTAGAATCCCTCCTGAGATAAATATGAAATTCATGCTGAAATTATAAAAAGCCGAAGCTTAAAACTCATTTACAGTGGTGCCTCGCAAGACGAAATTAATCCGTTCCACGAGTCTCTTCGTCTTGCGGTTTTTTCGTCTTGCGAAGCACGGCTATTAGCGGCATAGCGGCTATTAACAGCTTAGCGGCTTTAAGAAAAAGGAAACAAACTCGCAAGACGTTTCGTCTTGCAAAGAAAGCCCATAGGGAAATTCGTCTTGTGGAACGACTCAAAAAACGGAAAACTCTTTCGTCTTGCGCATTTTTCGTCTTGCGAGGCATTCGTCTTGCGAGGTACCACTGTACTTTGTTTACAGTGGTACCTCCAGTTACGAACTAAATTCGTTCTGGAGGTCCGTTCTTAACATGAAACTGTTCTTAACCTGAGGCGTGCTTTTGCTAATGGGGCCTCCTGCTGCTGCCGCCACGCAACCTCCACTCACATCCCGGGGCAAAGTTTGTTACCAGGAGTATCTACAGTGGTACCTCGGGTTACAAACACTTCGGGTTACAGACTCCGCTAACCAGGAAGTAGTACCTCGGGTTAAGAACTTTGCCCCAGGATGAGAAGAGAAATCGTGCGGCGGTGGCGCAGCGGCAGTGGGAGGCCCCATTAGCTAAAGTGGTACCTCAGGTTAAGAATGGTTTTAGGTTAAGAATGAACCTTCGGAACGAATTAAGTTCGTAACCAGAGGTACCACTGTACTTCCAGGTTAGCTGAGCTCATTACCCAAAGCGTTTGTAAGGGGGACAGTACGTAACCCAAGGTTCCACTGTACAGTTATACCTCAGGTTAAGAACTTAATTCGTTCTGGAGGTCTGTTCTTAACCTGAAACTGTTCTTAACCTGAAGCACCACTTTAGCTAATGGGGCCTCCTACTGCCGCTGCACCACCGCTGCATGATTTCTGTTCTCATCCTGAAGCAAAGTTCTTAACCTGAGGTACTATTTCTGGGTTAGCAGAGTCTGTAACCTAAAGCGTATGTAACCTGAAGCGTATGTAATCTGAGGTACCACTGTATTTGCAAAATTTCACAATTTGTAATTTCTTTGAGAAATTAGAAAACCAATTTCCAATACCATATTTTAGCATCTCCCCACTCTCCCTCACACAGCAGCAGTCTGGTCTTCATCTGCTCTGAAACTATCTTAAGAGCAATGCAGTCTTGAGATCTATAGACAGGATTAACACATGTGTTGATCACCGTGGAAGCTGTAGGCAAAAAAACCCCCAACAACACCTAAAGTAGACTGACAGCAGCCATATAGGAATGGTGAAAATTTAGAGCCATAGGGGATACCTTTTAGTCCTGAGCCCATGACAGAAAAGTTACAGGTGTTGCACAGTCTCCTTGAGCCTTTCAGCCTGCAGTTAAAATAAACTCCTTGCTCTTCAAACACGGCCTAAAATGTGCAAAAATAACACTTTCAATAAATGTTTGTTAATGATTGCCCTCACTTCACCATCCCCCAGCTTAGCGTTCGTACAAAGGAAGGCAGCAAGAAGAAAGTGCCATGCAATTCTATCTACAAACAGGGGTCAATCCTCCCTTCCCTATGCAAAGGTTGCAGGTGAAACCGGAAAACAGGCACCCAGAGAACTCACTTCAAGTCTCTCTTCCAGGTAATCCCGGACCTTCCTCATGTGAGCTTCATAAACCTCACAGTGCCTGCTCACCAAGTCTGCTGCCTGCAAAGGAAAACAATCAGCATACCATGTTTCTCATTGGCTACAACAAGAGACAGAACCATGAAGGGAATGATGAATCCCATAGAATGTCCCCATCCAGACAGATGAATATAGATCAGGATATTTGATGCAGTACTGAAATGGGTAGGCAATCTGAATGGAACCACCTTTTGTGCCTATTCATAATGTGATTCCTTTGGTCTGACAGTGATTTGTTGGAGACCAAGGAAAGTCTACATGGCACAATTTTGCACAAGCCTCTCTCTCTAGAGCACACCTGCAAGGTACCCACCATTCTCAATCAACTAAAAGAAAACCCATTAATCATATAAGTATACACCTGCAATCTCAGTGACATAAGCTCTCTTCATATGTTTACTCACCTGATCTACCAGGGTTCTAAACTGCATTGGCAGCCTACACAGATAGTAAAGGCTCCCTGCTTTAAAACCTATTCCTCTATGGTGCATTTTGTTTTAATACACTGTTTACTACTTGGGGGGGAGGCATTTGGCCAAAAAGGCAATAGCAGGAGTTGGGAGGAGCTACACAACCTTGGACATGGGGCTAAAGATGCTGATCCACAGCTCCTGGTATCTATGTTGTCCCTTTGTGAAAGCAGCTCGTGAAGAGGGCTACTAGAGAAAATCTGGACATATTCTCCAACAGACCCTAAAAGAGTGCCTGGGTGTTGAGTTATTGAGAACACTTTCCCCTCACCCCACCCCAGTGTGTATATATATAGGCCAACTTGATGTACCTTTCTTGTTCTGGCATGCTATTCACATAGAGCCACAGGGAAAACTGTAAAGATTAGCTCTCTGCTCTGAAAAATATGCCTAGAACAACCTCTAGTATTTCAACAAGTCCTCAGTAACCAGATCCTCACAATGATGGGAAACAACCGGAGTTTACAGTAAAGCATTTGTAAGCATCCTTGTCTCCTATCAGTGTCCCACTGTGCACAGATTTAGAACTTTTGCTCCATGGGTCAAATAGCAACTCCACCTCTGGCATGAGAGCCGTAGGGTGTGGGGGAAGAGAAGCATCAGCACAGATAAGCAAACCCAGGGAAATCTTCTGCCTTTAAATTTTTGTAAGGAGGATGCTGGGTTGAAATCTGAGCCTTGCTACCAGGACAGCATCTCATGTTGAATCCATAACTTTCATTTTTATCCCTCATCACTTCTGAGCTTACCTTGCCAAGGCCAGCAATCATTGGTGTATTCTCAGTCCTAGAACAGAGAAGTGCAGTGTGTATTTATTCCTAAAGCATAATAAAAGTGACACAAGCACAGGGGCTATATCTACTTGGGTAACTAACATAATGCAGGGACTGAAAATGGCGCTACTGTGTGATAGGAGCAACTGCTCCAGAGTTACTCAGTTGTGCGGGGAGGAGATCTGGTCTTTCTTGTTATCTGAATGTGACTTAGGAAGCTCAGGTGCTGCCTTATACAAAGTCAGACCACTGGCCCATTGAGCTCAGTATTACTGACCAGAGGTAGCATTCCAAGGTTTCAGGCTGTGGTCTTTCCCAACCCTACCTGGAGATGTTGGGGATTGAACCTAGAATCTTTTTGCAGGCAAAGTGTGTGCGGGCTAGCACTCAGCCACAGCCCATGACGTAAACCCTACGCTGCATTTCCCAGCAGCTTATCCTGGAACTCTTCACACTTTGCCAAATGAGAAACATGATACGAAAGGGAAAGGTTTTCAAAAGCTGAGCCTTTCACTCACTAATCTATGCATCCTTGGAGTCTCAAAGAAAACTAGAAAAAACTGCTTAGTGTCTTCGCTTGCAGCCCCTCACCCGCGTGAAGAAGAGGAACATGGGCTAACCACATATTGCTCCCACAACTAAGAGAGGTCCCCACCTTACTTGGGTCTCTCCCCGGATTAACTGGCTCCCTCTGTGCCCTCATCCTTCTTACCCAGGGCGGAAGTTCCGTTCCTGCCCACCTCCAAACAGCATGGGATGGAGAGGAGTGGTGACACCAGGGCCTCGCACATACAGCGCTCCAATACGCGGGGCATAGAACTGCAATGATAAATCACAAAGCTAATGCCTAAGAACTAAGAGGTGTGTCCAACAGGAAACTGAGGTGCTTTGACCACACAGAAGTAAGGCTGACAAGAGCAGAGAAGCAAACATTAATCCTTGGGGAAATCATGGTTGCCCGTGGGAGAGAAATATGGGTGAATCCTATGCTCACTGCTGCCCCTCCCCCTAGACTACCTCAGTGCTATTTCACACATAACAGAAGAGTTTCCTGTGTTTTCTCCCCCTGTTCTGTATCACTTGACAGGCATTTGTGTGCTTCAAAAAATACATGACAAACATGTTCCCAGATGCCACAGGTATTAAACCAATTATGCCTGGAGATTAACTTGAATCATTACTTGGCTACTGGCAAAATAAATAAAAAAATGAAAAGCTGTTTTTGAATACTGTAATGGAAAGTGATGCTGACACACTGGACATCTCCTGCTGTGTGTCATGCTCTCATGCGCAATGTGAAAATGTGGACAAATTCACTCAACATTGTTCCCAGATTGCCATCTGGTGGAGAAGCTGTTTAGTTGCATTGCATCCTAAGGAGCGAGTTAGACTGTCCACTATGTTTTTAGGTGTTCCAAGAGTTCACGATGAAAATAAAAGACAATTTAAACAACACTTTCTGCATTCCTGTGCAACCATGCCAGATGCATGGGCTGCAGAGAAGAGGGCCAAGATACTGTTCAGGGCAGAGTTTACATTACAGTCACCATATGACAACCTGCATGGCAGCTGTAGCAAAATACAATTGTCAGCAGCAAGCAAATCAACAATGGTTCTCATTTTAAAAAAACCCTGACGAACTGCTGCTCTAGCACATGGATTCCCCAAAGTTAACAAAAGGCCAAAGTGAGATGGCCTCTTTGTATATTCTTTGTGTGTACATATTGTGCACTGTTTTTATGAGAGTAAGGAAAGGAAAAACTTTCAAATGAAAAAAAAAGTTTTGGAAATCAGGATGTAGATAGCATTAGACACATTTATTAAACAACATAAGAAAAACACTTTTAGCCCTAATAGAGTTAAGTCTGCAATCCTGCACAATGAGAACCGTGAGTGAGAGAACCATTCATGAACACCAAACGCTTTTACTGCCAGCTTCCTGTCATACAAAGCACCTCTGGATTATGGTCACTGTCTGGTTCTCAGAATGATGGCTGGTGTTCAGGGAGCCCTGGGATGTTCTTTCTTATTTTTGTCTCTAAATGTTTTATCAACAATAAAGGATGACTATATGGGCTGACAGCAACTCTCTGCTCAATGGGTATTGGGTTTACCATGTTGGGAGATGACCTAGATACATGGACATCTCTTACCCTGCATGTAGAAACTACATTGTAGACAGAAGAGAGAAGCACCATACCTTGTGCCCCACAATAGTGAGGTAATCCACTCCCAGATCTTGCACATCAACTTGACCTTTCCCAATCATCTGTGCTGCATCTGTGTGTACCAAGATCCGTGGCAGACCAGATGCCGTTCTCTTCCGATTGAGAGCTTGAATCCGTTGGCTGAGTTCCGAGACAGGCTGATAGAAGAAAGAACCATCAGGAGGCATCATCTCACCAGGAACTCAAGTGTTCTGGCTCTCTCTTTTGCTACTGCCCTACTGGCTGACATATGATGCCTTCACGGAATTACTTGCCTGGAAAGCTGATGGTTGCCTTTGAACTTTTATTGATAGTATTATATGGCTTTGTTGTTATGTAGTACAACTGCCCCGCCTTGGTGATCAAGGTAGAATATAGCATTTGGTGTAACTTAGCATCCAAACAAAGGACACCACATATAAACTCCACAGAACACATAACCCAACACAGGGAGACCATGGTTCACGGCATAGGGCTATGTCTCTGTGTCTCCAGAGAGCAAAACCTGTAATTCCAAACTAGATTGGGTGAGCAATGAGGTGACAAAAATGGTAGAACTAAAGGTTTTGCTATACAGTAGACCTGTGATTTATGTACATTTAACATGTGCACATTCAGCTTTAGGCACTTGGCAAAAACAAAAAATTAAAAGGGGGGCAGAAAGAGGAGCGGGCATCTGGGGGGGAAACTTCGGCAATCCCACCTGGCGTTGCATCCAGTGTGTTTTGACTATACAAATTTTGATTTTGGCTTTATGCACTATCCCCAGAACTTAAAGACCTGTGTAAATTGTGGGGCTTAAAAAGGTAAAGGGACCCCAGACCATTAGGTCCAGTCGTAGCCGACTCTGGGGTTGCGGAGCTCATCTCGCTTTATTGGCCAAGGGAGCCGGCGTACAGCTTCCGGGTCATGTGGCCAGCATGACTAAGCCGCTTCTGGTGAACCAGAGCAGCGCACAGAAACGCCGTTGACCTTCCCACCTATTTATCTACTTGCACTTTGACGTGCTTTCGAACTGCTAGGTTGGCAGGAGGAGTTGCGGGGCTTACTGTATACTGAGATTGAAAGTTGGTGGAGTGAAAGGAGAGTGGAAATATTTTGGGGGAGCATCAGCTCCCTCTCATTGGCTCTTGGGATCATCTGACCACATATATGAACCTCATATCCTTAAACATGTAATAAGAACTGAAGGCACAACTCACCATGATAACCCCAGTTTCATTATTGGCCAGCATAATGGAAACTAGACATGTAGTTGGACGGATGGCTGCAACAACTTCATCTACTTCCACCTGTCCTGTCACTTTGGACACGGGTACAAAAGTGGCTTCTGTAAATCAGGATGCAAAAAAAGATGTTGATCCCATAGCTCAGTGCATTCATCAGCACTTACTATGTATCTGGCAGCAGTGGAGAAAGTCACAGGGAATAGCAGACCTATCGCTAGGCAACAGACAAGCGCTCCTTAGTCTTGAAAGATTAAGATATGACTGTCATAAGGGAATTTGGGAGGAAGTGGCTATTGACTTAGAAGCAGCATTTAATGAAAGAGGCAGCTGAGCAAAAATGGATTTTCCTGGAGCTCAGCTGGATACTTGGAAGATAAGAGAGGAGGAAGATGAGGAGGAAATGCTGCATGCTGTTTAAGTCTCTTCAGTTTGCAAAAGCCCCCACTAAGAACTCTGAGTCTCATACTGAGTTCTGCCATGATCCTGCCCAATTGGAGAAGCACCAGAGATTAAACCTAGCACCGTTTGAACACAAGCTATATATTCCTCCCTCCCTACGCAGTGATAAGACCACTTATCAGCCAGGTTAGGAATGCCATCTCTGACTCCATGTGTTGGTCACTTTTTGACAGGCAAGAAGGATAGGATAGGATAGGATACCATAGGAAAGGATAGGATACCATAGGAAAGGATAGGAAAAGGAAAAGGAAATGATGCAAATAAATGCATTTGAATTAAAGGTTCAGAACTGCCCCCAATTCCGGACATTAGCACCACAGTGAAAGTACTGCTGAGCCAGCTTTAGACAGCTCACATTCGGAGTAAACAATAAAGAGACAGTATACCAAACAAAACCCCTTCATGGATCACTGCCTTGTTGTGGTGAAGGGACTTGAATAACTCCAAGAAGCTCTGAGCTATGCTGTGCAGGGCCACCCAAGACGGACAGATAATAGCCGAGAGTTTAGACTAAATGTGACCCATCTGGAGAAGGAACTGGCAATCCACTCCAGTATTTTGCCAAGAAAACTCCATGGACATAAAAATGGAGAAGCTTTGAGAAGAAAGTGAGAGTTTCCAAGGCATGCTCTGGTTCATGGGGTCATAGAGAGTTGAACACGACTAAGACGACTAAACAACAATACCAAAAAAGTAGTATTTGCTACTCAGAAACTAAAATTGCTAAAAAAAGAGCTTTTGCCTAAGCAGAATCTGGCAAGTGTGTATAATTTATCAGCAATCTCTGACTATCCACTACAGTATACTCACCAGCCTCATGCTCTTTCACTAGGTGCTCCACAGGGAGATGGACTGAGTCATGCTCAATGCAAGATGTAATTAAATGTGGACACAGCCCCAGAGTCTTTTGTTTATCTTCTCTTGGTCCATCAGAACTTTGCTTGTTGCTTTCCTTAAAATGCTTCACTGCAGTGTGGATCACTAAATTGTTTGCCTGAATGGAAAAAGGAGGGATACAAATCCCCATCTCATATGTTCATATGAATATCCAGATTTACCAGTGCAGTCCTCTGGAGTAGACAATGCTGAATTTCTTACCCAAACACTAGTTCAGTGGCAGACTTGTCTTTCAGTCTCAGAAGGATCAGAGGCAGAGGACTGATTTGTAGTCATTACCTCCATGTGAGTGAATCAAATTGCAATACATGCTCCTTTGCAGGTTTTAAATAAAAGATAGAGCCATTCAACAGAAGAGGGATAGACTTTCTTTTTATCTGATGGGTGTTTGCTGGGTCCTACTTGGCACTAATTAAGAATGGAGTCACCAATGCTATGAGAAGCAAATAAAGTCAGACTCCATTTAGGGGAAAAAGACAGCTAGCATGTTATGGGTTGATCTCTTAAATGACTACCAGGTCAAAACAGTGCTAGCAGAATCTCATATCTCACCTCTGTCCCACCAGAAGTGAAGACGATGTCCTGGGGTCGTCCCCCTACCATTCTAGCCAGACTTTCACGGGCTCCATCTATAATATTTTTAGCCCTTCGACCTGTGAAATCAAAGGCACATTTATCTTATTATCAAGGCAATGTGGGGGGAAGTCTCCAAAGGGTGGCATTAGGGGAAGACTACCACCTTGAGTTCCAGGATGTAATAAGTGATAAATAAACAAATTATTAAGTCCACCCAAATTCTGGAAGAGTTTAATTGTTTTGATACAGAATAATTATTTCTGGTAACAATAAGTGCCAGATTTGGCTCTGTGTTCCTTGCATGAGCATTTATTTCAGCGAGTGCTGGAGAGTGGATCACATGCAGTAATACATTCCTTTAAGGCCATTTCAATGCAGTAACTTGAATTTAAAAAGGCAAGATGAATATAAAAATGAGATGGATGCTTTCATAGAATGTTTCCATCCAGGCTTGCTCTCACCTTCTGTGTAAGAGCTGCTCGGATTTCCCCATGCTTCATGCATGGCTTCTGTAACTGTCTCAATCACCTCTGGAGCCAGAGGGGTGGTTGCATTGTAATCTAGGTATATCTTCCTGAAGGGAACAGAATGCAAGAATAGTTACAACAGAAAAAGGAATTAAGATACATTACCTCTAGCATTCTTTGGGCCAAAGTTGCATCATTGGTTATGAAAAATGCTGCCCCAACCAAACCACTTCTGAAGTCGTCATTGCCACAACCACAAAGATGATACTGAGGTTTTGAAATAAAACAGCACTATCTCTCCCCAAGCTTTAAAATGTGGTGCCAGTTTTGATGAATACATTATATGACACACTCACATGAATGTGACAAAGTGGGCCCAGGCCCATGAAAGCATATGCCACAATGCATTTGCTAATCTTTAAAGTGATTTTGCTGAAAATCACAGCATTCTAGCACTTAAGAAGTTGACTACTGTAATAATCTTTCAGTTCCTAGAGCTCAATCCTAAGATTTTTTTACTTGCTTGGAGTTTTGCAATCCAATCCATACACATTTACTTGGAAGTAAGTTCCACTTAATCCAACAGGACTCATTCCCAAGGTATATTGTGGGTAAAATAGCAAAATCTCAGCACTTACCATTGTCAAAAAATTGTCTCCATTTTTTAAAGTCAAGGGAAGCTACAAACCTGTTTGATGTGTTGTTCTCTTCCCCATCAAAGTCAATTTTCTCTCTGTTCTCATTTCCTTTGTTCACTAATACTTTCTTCATTTGCTTCTCTTCCATTCTCCACCAACCTATTTTAAGAAAAACACAAACCACTATGTTTCATGAAACATTAGACTTCAAATTGCACACAAATAAATTCTGACATGCCTTTGCCCATTAATCAAAAAGACACGACTACTCGTTCTGCTGTATCTTCAGGAATCAGAGGCACTGACTTGCGCCCCAGATTGGAGGGGCCCAGCATTGCACGCAAGCGCAACGTGACATCACACATGTGAAACCAATGGGTACGCAATGAAGCCCAACACCACTGCCCCCTGCTTGCAACTGCAGCCCTGAACGCCACCACCCATGCACCACCTTACCTCCACTGGCTCTCCACAGCCACTGCAGCAGCTAGGCCAAGGTCTCTGCCGCAAGGCCTCCAGTGGAGGTTAGGCGGCAGGCAGCGGCGGTTTGAGGTGGTCCAGCTGCATTTGTAGGCAGGATGGTGGTGGTGGGAGGAGCCCAAGGACTAGACACACATCATTGGGAGGCTTCCTCCACCCCCTCAACATTGGGGGGGTCCTTGGCCTGCCTACAAATATTGAGGGGGTCCAATCCTATAGAGATGGCACCTATGTCAGGAATATTGAATTACCATTCTGTAGAGGTACCTCCAAAGATGGACATAAGAAAGTTAGAAGAAATACTTCCCATATATCAGATTCCCTGTCTTCCTAGGATTGATATACTATCTTCCCTGGTTTCCAGCTGGGAGGCAGTCAAAGGAAGAGTCACACACATTGTCAAAAGATTTGTATATGGGAGATATGTTTTAGGACTGACAGTGGCTCTCCAGAATTCCCCCCCCCCCCAATCCTACCTGGAAATGCCAAAGACTGAAAGTGAATCTGGACCTTTTGCATGCAAAGCATGTGCTTTACACTACCAAGCTACAACTCTTCCTCAAAGATGAATTGCCTAATGTCCCCAAGGAAGCTCATAGTAGAGGGGAAATTATTATCATTATTTATTAAATTTCTATTCCGCCCTTCATCCAGAGATCACAGGGTGGTTGACAATATAAAAACACAAAAATACATACCATAATAGCAAACAAAAACAATACTCCCCACAGTTTAAAAAGCCATAGAAAGCCAAAAATTCTAAATTGTAGTTCAATCTGCAGTGATGGTAGTTATTCTGTTATAATTTTCACCTGCTACCCCATGCTCAATGCACAGGCACTGTTTATGAGCAAAGAGCTTCAGACACTTCCAACACATTACCAGAATAAAATTATGTTGTGTAGCTAATCACTCAACAACAGAGGGTTGTTGAGTGGAATTGGGAAAGCCTCACACTATACGAAAGACCCTTAGATGTCTTGCAGTCCAACCAGTTGTTATTGTTCCTCTCCGTTTGTAATTATCATTGCTTTGTTTTTGCACTGAAACCCCGCCCTTTCCATTAAGACTTTAGCACAACCTTCTAATCCCAATGCCCTATTGTAATTAGCCCTAAATACATGTACCTGAAATAACTGCTTATCTAAGCCTTGTCTCTGCTTCCCTCCCATTTCTGTCATTGCCTATTTCTGGATTGTGAACCCCTTGGGGCAGGGACCTATCAGCTCCTTCTTGTTTTGTTGCAAAGCCCTATGAACATGGATGGCACCATACTAACAATACAATAAATTTATATGAGTCACCAAGTTGGTTCCTTATATTTTATTTTATTTATACTGAGATGTTTTTTACTGCTGAAATTGTGCTAAACAAAATGGGGAACTGTTCCCCTCAGCTCTTGCCCGCAAGACATAAACTGAATCTCCCTTTGGACTAGGGAGCGTATATCTTAATACCACATCCTAGAGACAAAGAAAAGAGACGACTACTCCCGCCCCCCGGGTGAGAGAGATGCCTATCCCAGAACAGATAAAATCAGAATGCTGGACTGCACAACCTTCCGCCTCAACGCGACCATTTTTATACAAACTTCGAGACGCACCTATTGGCTACTACGGCAAAATTTCAGCTACGAACCAATCCGCGTCCTCCAACTCACCACGTAGCTATTGGCTGCTGAGGCTGCTTAACACTCCAGCCACCGACAAATCAGATCCGCGCCACACAATTCGGACTGACAGTGGCAAGGCGGGTTGACGCGTAGGAGCTGGGGCATCCGTTGACTCTCTCTTCCCACTCTCACTGTCATTAGTAATATGACGACAGTCTCCCGAAAGAGGGCATTGGTTTATGGTCGAGTCTGGTACTGGTGTGGCTTCAGCTTCCGCCCAAGAAAGGCTATTAGTTTAATCGCGACCAGGCGGGTCGACTCCTCAAGGACCAATCAGCTTCCTCCTCCGCCAGTGCGTAATGGCGCTAAGCGGGGCACGGCTGCGTTAGTTAACCAATCGGTTGCCTCGCACTGACGATAACCTGCCTCCGACCTTCCCCTTAAGAAGCAAGACCCCTTCGTCCATTTGTTTTGGCTCCGCTTACTGGTTCTGCTCTCCTGACGGTAGTTGGCGACTGGGTCTTTTTTTTTTTTTGCCGACGTCGTTACTTGTTCGTCCTTTTTTTTTTCACAAGGAGGCCTCACAGGCCCGGTTTTCGCCTCAGCTGCAAAAACGGGACCATATATTAGCTACCAACGCCCAGTTTATTTTTTCAAAGCAACTCGGTGAATGACAGTTGAGATCATAGAGACGTCGGCATGAGAGACCACCACAGGGGAAGGGTTGCTCGCGCTGCCCTTCCTCAAGATGGCGGCGGCGGCGGCATCGCTTTCCCTTTTCCCGCTGCGTAGGGCTCGCTCGCTCGCTCTCACTTACCAAGATGGCGAAGGATGGGCCGCGGGCTTTTAATTGACGCTTTACCTCTTCTGGCTGGTTCTGCTGATCGAAGGCAGGTCTTGGGGATAACGGGAGAGGCGGGATTAGAGCCGGCCAGGCCGGGCTATTCAACGGTTGGCCGGCCGGGCAGGGGAAACGGCGCCTGGGCCTCAGGCGGCTTCGGCCTGGGAGTGGGGAGGAACTTGCCGGGGCTGAGAGGGAGGGCGGCCGGGCCCCACCCCCATCCGCCTCATGGCGCCTGTGGCGGCTTTCGCCTCATTGGCGTTATTTTCCAGGCAGGAATAAGGGCTGGCAACTGCCCTACGTGGAGTGCCTGGTCCCTGCCTTGCAGACGGGCAGTGGGGCGCGCAGGTGTTCTCTGGTGCTCTTGACAGCCCCGTGGTTTGAGGCGGTGCAGGGTTGGTCCGCTTGACAGGTTTTAGAAAGATCCCTTCCTTCTCGGTGGGCTGTTTTAATCCCCCCTGTTGACCTCCAGAACGTGATCCCCGGACGCTATGCTCTCAAGCCTCTTTGGTTTAGTGCACTACCTGCGCTCATAGTTTCCAGGACCTAGATCGGACTTGCATAAATCCCGTGATTGCATCGCCTTAAAAATCCAAGTTTTGAGCCCTTCAGTTGAGAATTTGCTTACAGTTTGAAAATAGGAAATTGCTTGAATGCTAAAACTTGGAAGCATCATTGTATATATGCTGACAGGTGCTATTTGTATTTATTTGCCTGTTTCCATTCTGGGATTCAGGTTTCCTTTAGAAAATACTGTTCCATTTCAGATTGCAACACTATGCACATCTGGGAGGAAATGCTGTAGTCAACTTGCTTGTGAATATATATGCATGAGGTTTCACTGACAGGAAGATTAATGTAATTATACCAGGGCACTTATTGCAGCAGGCAGCTTTGAAAAAGCAAGATTGAAGAAAAGGTACAGCTGCTTGGAACTGTTGCAGTGCAATCTGTTAAAGGCTACCTGTGTGATGGGAGAGCAGGCTCGAAATGTTGTAAATAAATATTTTAAGATTTGAAGGTAATTTGGCCACCACAGATTTCTGAGTTATAATGGACAGAATACAAGTATTAAGACTGCTTGTTGAGGTGATTTGTAGTTAATCGGAGAAACACCTGTGCCATTGCTAGAAGGCTTTTTGTGAATTTCCTAATAGGGTTTAATAGATGGTATCTAATGTTAATCATGCTCAAAGGAGACCCACTGAAATCAACGAACAAGTACTCTGGGTCTACCTTGTGTGATATTGCACTATATTTTTAAATATTAAAATATAAGAACATACTGAAT
This sequence comes from Podarcis pityusensis, assembly GCF_964106645.2. Taxonomy (NCBI): domain Eukaryota; kingdom Metazoa; phylum Chordata; class Lepidosauria; order Squamata; family Lacertidae; genus Podarcis; species Podarcis pityusensis. The sequence goes on from NC_138032.1 coordinate 39,459,641, forward strand.
TATATGTGAATGATTTAGCTGTGCCAGTGACAGATCATGGGGGAAATTCAGACTGCAGCTAACATGAATAAAATACTTTATTGATTCTTTACTGCTTGACAAGTCAGTTTTGTTTTTCAGATAGGAGCTTACTTAGTCCAAATGGGTGGAACTAAGTAATGCTCTCTCCAGAAATTACTTGTCTATGTTGGCTGCAGTCCTGAACACTTTGACCACCTTGACTTACATATTCTTAGCTTCACATAATTAAGTTTTTAATTTCATTCTTGTTGCTATTCTATTTCAGCTGTCTATCTCTTTATTTCAGCTTTTGGTATAAAAAGACACTGGAAAGGAATGATGGCTGCTTTGGATACTAAAGCAAAAGCAAAAAAAACTCTGGGGACAGTTGATTATGTGGAGTCATCAGAATTTGCCCAAGGAATTCTGCCTACCAAGAAGGATGTCATTCAAAACATGCTATATCTATTGCACCCAAAAAGGGCTGGGCAAGCCCAGCGATCCAAAGAAGATGCTGCCCAGTTGCTTGCTGAACTTCTGCAAGAGCACTGGTTGTTTTGCAATTTGTATACCATAGCAACACAAAGCATAAAGAAGCATATTCTTAAGGTGTATGAGGAATTTTCAAAATTATATCAGTCCAGAAAGCGAAGAAAAAATGAGTTGTTTACACAGAAAGCAGATGATTTCAACAGGAGTTCAGAGCAGCTTTTTGACATATTTTGTACAGACACAGGAACAAGAGAGAAATTGGAGCAATACAGTGGTGTGAAGATGACTGACATTGAGTGGAAATTTCTTGAAGATCAGAGGAGTGAAAGAAAAATGTACTTTGAGGACTTCGTGGACAAGAAACAAATGGAAACAATAGAAAGACGAAGAAAAGTAGAATCACTGGAGCACTTCAGGAAGATTGCAGAAGAAGAGAAAGATGCATGTAAGCGTAAAGGAATGACTTCCAATAGAGATGAGCAGCCAGTTGAAGATGTCAGCAGTAGGAAGAAAGATGACCCCTGCCTTGGACGCAGCAAAGGAATTGGGAACTTTTCACATAAGGCAAAAAGAAAGCGCCTATCTTCTGGCTGGATTACTGGGACAGCATCTTCAACTAGCTATAGCGAGTCAGTTGCACCTGAATGTCAACATATACGTATGAGCATCAGAAAAGTCAGACCAGGGTTCTATGAGACTTTTGACAAATATGAAAACTGCTAGCCCAACATTCAAAATCTGTTTCTGTTGAAGTTTTGGGAGGTCTTAATACCCTGACTAATTGGAAGTTGATGTAGATAATTTTGTTGGGCTCCATTAATGTACAGCAACACCACCAAAGCAATGGCACCAGTAGAAATGTGCTTTTAGCTTACTGAGAAAGCAAGATTTGTTTAGGCCTGTACTGATACTTTCACAAGGTGAAAGTACTGTGTACTAAAAAGCTATAGTGTAGCAAAGGAAGACAGAAAAACCAATGTTTGGATGTTAAAGCAAATCAAATGCACAATAGTAGGTTATGTTATATAATAACAATTTAACCACTGGAACAGACTTCTTAGGAAGGTGGTGCATTTTCCATTTCATAGTCTTCATGTTGGGCTGGACACTCCTAAAAAAAACATTTTGCTGAAATGTTGTATAGTGGCCTGAAATAGAAGTGTGAGGAGAAAATGCAGATTCTCCTGCAGGAGAGTCATATTATATAACCTGTTGCCCATTCCAACCTCAGTGTCTCCCAAGACTGGAAGACCATGTACAATTAAAATAAAAAATGGTAACTAGTGAGATGGCAGCTAAAAGGGGAACATGGTCGTGGGGCTGTGTGTCACAATGCAGGATCTTTTTGAGACTCACAATAGACTGCTAACTTCCTGCCTGTTAAAACAGTAAGTAAGTAAGTAAGCACACCTGAAGGGAAAACAGTAATTGGCTCAATTATCAAAAAAGTACAGTAGTTTCCTGTAATGCCCACCCCCATACCTTGATAATGGTCTTAAGAGACTGACCATATACAATCTGCCATTACTTCATTGGGAAGGGGTTCTGCGCCTTTCAGGACTAGGTGTTTGCAGGCGAAAGAAAATAGGTTTCCTCTGTTTGATCTCGCAGATATTTAGTTCCTAAAATACCTATACAGTTCTGAAAAGCAGCTTTTGATAGATAGCATTGGCTCATGTGAGAAGAAGAAAAAAGGTCAGGAAATTTTAAAAATGGCTTTTGGTATAAATGTGGTGGTAACAACTATTTGTATATTTTCTGCATTCTTAGCAATTAAATATCAGTGGTGAGAAATATATGTGGAAAAGTAGAATTTGTAATTGAAAATATTTGAGACGTTAACATGTATAATGCACTGAACATAGCATGGGGTTGGAACTGCCTTACGAATTATTTTAAAGGTGTTTAATTCTTTTTTTCATTGAGTAAGGATTGCAAATGAATGCACTGCAATGTTTGCTACAGTGGAAGGACGTAGCTGCACTGCAGTTATAATGTCCACTGAAACAGAAGCAAGTTCTTCCATCTTGAGAAATTTGTAGCTCTGCCTGCAGTGAGCATTGGTAGTGCAAATTGCAGCCCTTTCAAAGCTAGGCAAAACTTCTGTTTTCATACCTCACTGGTTTTTCCCCAGCATACAGATGGCTAGTTTTCACAGTCTCAGATTCAGACATATTGTATGCATGATACAATTACAAATACTGTTACATTACATGACCTCTGGATCACATGGTGTATACACAGACATCCACATATGGAATTGCTGTAATCTTATCTCTGGAAAGTCACAAACACCTGGCAACACACCCATACCCATACCCATGTTTCCCATCATGTTGGGAAGAGTATATTCCTCAGTACACTGCCCCATTGGCTGTATAGTAGTTAAATCCTAGAAATCATGGGGTATTGGGAATGGTTTACAGATATATGTACATCACTTGATCTATCACCACCTAATGGTTCTTGGCTGAAGATGTGAACTGTGCACCAAAATGCTGTGTGTTGGAATTAACGTTGGGCGATATACAGTGGTGCCCCGCAAGACGAATGCCTCGCAAGACGAAAAACTCGCTAGACGAAAGGGTTTTGCGTTTTTTGAGTCGTTCCGCAAGACGAATTTCCCTATGGGCTTGCTTCGCAAGACGATACGTCTTGCGAGTTCTTGCGAGTTTGTTTCCTTTTTCTTAAAGCCGCTAAGCCGTTAATAGCCGCTAAGCCGTTAATAGCCGCTAAGCCGCTAATAGCCGTGCTTCGCAAGACGAAAAAACCGCAAGATGAAGAGACTCGCGGAACGGATTAATTTCGTCTTGCGAGGCACCACTGTAACTGGCCTTTTAAAGTTAGCATAATATTCTTCTAAATTTTGCTCACATAATTTCCATAAATACAGGTACTTCAAAATATTAAATGGTTACTTTTAGGCAAAGGGCACCTGTCTAGCCCAAAATCCTAATAACAAATTGCCATCGTTTTGTTACCCTTTGCCAGAAATGGTTTTATTTCATCTGTTGCCTTTTTTCATATGGACCAAAAATGTAACTTTATGCAGCATTATATGCATGTTGTGTCAAGCTAAGGAACAATGATTTATTACTACATCTGCCCTTGCTTATACGTTTGATTTCCCATATGAGAAGTAGTCCCGCTCTAAAACCATGTCAAAAAGGCTGACTGGAGAGACGATTAATGCAATTAATTGTAATGTAATTGGGTGATGTGCATTATGTCAGTAATACAAGCAGTTTTACTGGATCTTTGAAGCAATAAAAGCACCCTCTTTTTTCGGGAAAACAAGTGAGCCATCACTAATGGTAGTGAAAGTGCTTCCATTAAAATTTGTCTCCTTTAAAGTTTTTAGATGGATATTTCCAAATGTTTGCATTCAATAGTCATAGTTAATTTTGAAGTTGTGTTTCCATTCCCAGTCAAGATAAGCTAACCAAATGCCTAAAATTATCATCCCTCATTGGTCCTAATATTAAATACCTCCCCAATTGCAATATATTTTTTGCACAGGCAAATTTTGAACCTTCAAATGAAGGAAATTGTCAGAATGAGATTCAGTCACTCTGAGTTTAATGTTTTTAGGGATCAAAAATCTTTTTTGTTTCCTGGAAGGGGTAATTCAAATGATATATGTTCTGTAGCATACATACAAATGCCTCGCTCCATACATTGCAAAAAAGCAGCTAATTTTTCTTTTTCCATGTGTTCGTATCGATTGGTTAGGTTCATTTAAAACTCAAAGCAATGGGGGGGGGGGGAATATATGATTTAGTAGTAAGTGTGTGTTGTCGCATTACTGCTGAATTAATCCTACTTTTTTATTTTATTTTAAAAAGTACCAATAATCAGGCCCAGTGCTAAAGGTTTCTGGAATTTGTTGATGGCAGGCCGGCCAAAAGATCGTGTTGATTTTCTTGATAGACCGGTCATGTTCAAAAGAAGCAGCAAAAGAGAAAGTGTTGATTGTTTTTGCTTCTGAAAATTTTGACATTTTGTGTTCTTTGATGATACAAAATGTCAGATGCTTCTGCATGTATAGGAGTGTCTGATTACCAAGACTGCATTTCTAAACCAACTAGTAAGCCTCTTGCTCTGCCTGAGGGTTTTTCATCAAATCCGTCCACTGTTGAGGCTTCTCTTCCTACTTTCATACTCGAATGACTTGATTTATTTACAATATATACTATTTTCCAACAAGAGCTTCTCCTAGAAGGAGAGCAATTAAATTATTCTCAAGCACATTCATGCAACACTTTCACCTGCGTCTTGTAGGCCTCAGTGGGCAGATGATAGCTGCAGCTTCTGCTTTCAGAACTCTCGGTGGAGCTGCTGGGGGACCAGAACTATAAGAAGTCCTCTCCCCAGCCCTCTTGTTGCTGTTGCTGCCTCCCTCGGCTTAAGATGTGCACAGGGGAATAGCCCCACTGCCTTGAAAGTGTTGCCAAGCACCTGGCCTAGGTAACACAAGGTGTTAATGTCCTTGATCCTTGGCAGCAATAACGTTCTTTAACAACCATTTGGAAATCTACTCTGCTGCAAAATGTGGTGCCTTGCTTCTTGCAGCAGGAGATATCTTGTACCAAAGTCACAGTATGCTTGTGGCTATCCGTCGTCTTCCAGGTATAGCATGCTCCTGTTACCCAATAAAGTTTTAAAAAATTCAATCCTACATGGCTTGAGAAAAGCTCGCAATGATCTGCCCAGAGACTTACAATTGGCTGTCTATATCATCTTGATGGTGTAATCTGCGCACCATGGGAGTGGGGTTTTTTGGGGGGGAAGTAGTGCCTAGAAAAAGATTGTTGTATGCCCAAAACTTTTCAACAATAATTACAATTTTAGCTAGGAACCTTCTGCTGCAAGCATATGAATGACTATCTTTTGATCTCTTAGCTAAAACTGCAGCTGCTTTTGGCTCCCATGGAGAATTCCAAATACTCATTTGGAGCCTTTCTTCACATATAGAAACATCAAGGGTGTGCATAAATACCAAGTCAAACCATTGGTTCTAGGATTTCAGATGGAAGTTTTAACTAGCCTTACCTTGAGATAACTGGGGATTAAACCTGGGAGCTTCTTTGCACAAAGCACAGTCTCCACTGCAAAAACTGCAGATGTGGCTGAATGCCTCACTCTATGGACGCTGCTCTGTTCCTTGTCTTCAGAGGCATGTGATGGCATTGGCACCACTTTCTCCACAGGTGGACTATGGAGCCAAACAGCCATGCTGTGGTTTATCCTATCTCACTCACCTTGGCCCCCTGTGATCTCCCCTTCGGAAATGCTGATTGGGGTGGGACTAGAGCAGGGGTCAGCAAACTGTTTCAGCAGGGGGGCGGTCCACTGTCCCTCAGACCTTGTGCGTAGGCTGGAGTATATTTTGGGGGGGAGGGATGAACGAATTCATATGCCCCACAAATAACCCAGAAATCCATTTTAAATAAAAGCACACATTCTACTCATGTAAAAACACGCTGATTCCCGGACTGTCTGCGAGCCAGATTTAGAAGGCTGCCAGATCCAGCCCCCGGGCCTTAGTTCCCCTACCCGTGGTAAAGAGAATAGGGGCAGAACTAGAATTAGTTGGTTCTGGCTCCATCTCCACTTGGTCTCTCAGCTTTTTGCTCTACCAGTTCCATGGGCCATGGAGAGGAAAAGGTGGTTAAACGAGTATGAAGTTTTTAAAGGGGGATTAAATTCCCCCCCCCCAAAAGTGGCCACAGAGTAATTGAAGTTGTGTACCCCTATTTTAGGTGACTATAAATAAGCCTTGTCCTTTTTTTAGCTTCATTCAGTAGGAAGAGTTCTAAGCAGTTAAGAGATAATAGCTAGGTATCAAAGTTTATAAATCCTGCCACTGACAGCAATGTTTCAAGGTGCTTTGAAGCCAGTGGTATGCTTGGGAGTTTGCATGAGTTTTCATTTCTGAACTTGTTCTCCCAGATTTAGCATGTAAAAAGTAAACAAACCCACCCACTGCTTGTAATTAATTGCTGCCAGCCATCCTGAATTACATTGGAGAACAATTAAGAGAAGTGTTTGGTTTCTAAAATAATTCTGGGAAGTCCATTGAAGTTTGGAAGGGTGGGGCAACCCACAGATCTTACTAGGAGTATCATAACCAGCAATCCTTAGCCACTTGCAGAAACGATTTGGAGAAGCAACTCTTATTTGTGGACCTAAGGATTTCTTCCCTATCAATCTGAAATAAAGGATCCCTTGGTTTGACTTAAAGATGGAAAATATTATGGGCTGCCAACCAGTCAACAATGTACTTGTTTGCCTAGTAGAGCCATGTTCCACCAGAAAACTGATATCAGGCTCTAAATGGACCATATAATCTGGGTTTCCCCAAATTTCTGCAAATCAAGATCCACTCACAATAATGCCAATCATGATCCAGTGGATTTCACGCTGGTTGCACCCATGACTTTGACCTGCTAGATTATATTAGGGCTGCATCCCTGATCACCCCAGATTCTCCCTTGCTCTAGGCCGACCCAAGGGGTTCTTGAATTTGGAATTTGGAAATTGACAAATGTAACTATATCTTCTGACATAACATGAATCTAAGGTTTATTTCTCAGGGTGGTTGTGTAATGGATTGTCGTCACCTCTGAATACATTGTACTGTGCTGTGTGTTTTTTTAAAGCACTAACATAGCCCCAACACTGAGCCTATAGAGCCCAACCCATGTCTTAATTGTTTTGAAAAGTACCTCCCATAATGCTTCCATTTTCCAGTCCTGTAAGTGCATGCAGATGGTGTAGGGTGGAGTGAAAATCTCTCAAGCATTTTCAGAAAACGAAGCAAGCCAAATAGACTTAATTGGAGATAGCTTCAGCTTCCCAGATCTATCAGAGGGTCATCACTGGGATTCTATTGGTTCACCAACAGGGTTCTTTGGTGGTGGTGGTTTTTTGCAACACCCCCAATCCATTTTCCACAGACTGAGCATATAAAAAGCACAAGGAATTACAGAAAACAGGTCCATGTGAAATACAGATACCAGATAACATCTCCTTTTGACAGGTGAGGCCAATAAGACCACCTTCCTCCTTTGTTTAGCAAAGACAGAGCAAACAAAACAAATCTAATCTGGATGTTCAGCAGTCATTGAAGAAGTGAAAGACAATGAGTAATAGAAAAGGAGTGATATAAATATGAGTTTCTTTTTACAAGCTATACTTGCAAATCTGAATTTCCACAGGCAGGTGGTCTTGAGAGTGAGGTTTCTAAAATAAGCCAGGATCTGACTGCTTACCCTACCCTGTACGGTCACTTCTACCCAAGATGCATGTTCCTTCACAGCATCTGCCATGACCCAAGCAAGTGTACATCAAAATTAAGGTATCTTTTAGTAAGGGTTAGCAGCTGCACCGTGACCAGAAATGGGCATGGAAGATGCATGCTTCTAACAATCCTGTAAATGTTACCCTCTCTCAGGATGTTCGGTTCTGATAACAAACCTTTAGGAGAAGGAGACCTGCGGAAATTACTTAAACTTTATCGCACAGAGATCTCCATGGCAGTCGACGATGTCTTCCCATTGCTCCACGGACTGGCAGATCATGACATTGTCACGGAAAAGATGTTCAAGGTGAGAGAAATAAGAACAATGATGAGATGATATATACTTCAAGTTTTCCTACTGACTACTAGAACAATCTCTTGTGGCATGCATATAATTTGTATAGAGGATAAGTTATATATACCTGCCCTTTTTTTGTTTGTGTACTGCTGAACTATGACTCCTTCCTGGCCTTCATTTCTTTTATTGTTCTCTGAAATTTTAATCTGGTGGTTTTATTTTGTTTCTCTGAACCCAGTTAGGGAGGTCAGGTAGAAAGAGAGAGGTTTTTATTTGCGGTTGATGCTGCTTGTATCATAGCACCAATTTGTAGTCATGAATCTCCGTGTACATCGTATATTATTTTATACACCAAAGATCATGGGTGTTGTATGAAAATCCTTGCAAATGGCACAAAATCCTAAGGGCTGTGAACAATCAGAGCAGACCAAATAAAAATTAATGAACATTACTAATTTAGTTTTGTTAATGTCAATGGGTCTACTCTAAGTAGCACTAGCATTGGCTACACTATTAAGCCTTGGGAAGCACTATTGTTTTGTAGACCTTCAAAGTGAGCAGTTCATGAGATGAGCAGTTCTGGAGTGCTTGTGTGATGGCCCATGTTTAATTCATTGGTTTCCCCTTTTTTCAGCATTACTGGCACTTCACAGTTGTTGTTCTTCAGTCTATAATATGTCCCCGGGACTTTACCTGCAGTGCCAGAATTTGAGACTCTTGCTGTAACTTCAGAGGACAGATTTGACTGCAGTGTACTTAAGCAATTTAGGGGAGCAGTTAAATCTACCAGTATTTGGAAAGTAGACTAGCCTTGCTTTTTCTTTCTCCCTGAAGGATACTCTCCATCTGAAGGAGAAGGATGGCTGCCACAAGGCCTTCCATGCCATGTTAACGTGGCTGTTGAGCCAGGACTCCTCTTCCATCCGGGACTTCTGGAGGGTTCTCTTCAAGGATTATAACCTGGAGAGATATTCCAAGCTCCAGTCCATTCAAAGCAGCTTTCCTAAAGGTATTTGCTGAAGTCATCATAGCCATGAAGAAATTGAAGATGAGTGAAATATAAGTGGAAATAGATTTAGAAACGCCTCTCTCATGTTTAAAAGCTGGGAATCGTTTATTTATTCACCTTTCTTGTTTAGCTTGTTTATTTTACTGCATAATATAATGTGTTTTCCTGCTCCAGGGACAATTTTCCCCCACCCTGAAGCACAATTTCTATAATCAGGCGAGAATCCCACAAAACAGACTTATGGATGGGTGTTTATTGTGGATCCATGCTCCTTATGCATACACATTTATTTGCAGTGTCCACATATCTTTGGCATCAAAATGGCAGCCTATATTCCCCACCGCATCATACCTTGTTTAATCTCCATTTACCCTTTATGGGGAAAATACAAGAATAAGGAAAAAAAGCTTGTTGCTAGCAACCCACTGTTGCCTCATTTACAATATTAAGCCCTGTCTAGATATGCCTCCAGTCTCAGAATTTGCTTTCTTTTCAGACCTGGATCTCAGTAGGTATTGCAGCAGGGCAAGGAAGCTCGCAAGCAGTCCTAAGGTATTGACTCAGCACAAATCCCAAGGGAAGAGGAAAGCGACAGATGAAAAAGATGCTTTGCACCCACCTCAACTTTCAGCAAAAGGCGACCCACTTCTTGGTATAGAACTATTTTCTGGGGTTTGCTGTCCTATTTGTGGATGCAAGAGTTGATATTAAACATGCCAAAGAGGATTAGGAATGGATTTCCTCCAGGAAGAAATAAGGATCTGGAATGAGAATTTTCAATTTCAAGAACATCAGCACAAGCCATTCTCTTTTTTGGTAGTATTTCACTACCTTGATTTGTTTTATTTAAGATATTGATATACGGTACCAGTTTTCAGGCGAGCTTTGCAAAGCAGTTTCCATGCAATGCTAACGAACTGAGCATCAGTTTAAATATATATTTTTAAAAAAACAGCCAAGGCAAGAACTTTCTGAAAACTAGATCTCCTTCTTCTCAGAGCTACAGCTCTCCTTCTCCTCAGTCAGGGTGGTGGTGGTTAGGGAGGGAGAGGCCACCTCAGCTGCAATACTAGGAGCTAGGCCCGGGGGCCGGATCCGACCCAATCGCCTTCTAAATCCGGCCTGCGGACAGTTCGGGAATCAGCATGTTTTTACATGAGTAGAATGTGTCCTTTTATTTAAAATGCATCTCTGAGTTATTTGTGGGGCCTGCCTGGTGTTTTTACATGAGTAGCATGTGTGTTTTTATTTAAAATGCATCTCTGGGTTATTTGTGGGGCATAGGAATTCGTTCATCCCCCCCCCCCAAAAAAATATATAGTCCAGCCCACCACATGGTCTGAGGAACAGTGGACCAGCCCCCTGCTGAAAAAGTTTGCTGACCCCTGTCCTAAACACATACTTGCTGTTTATTCGGGGCGGGGGGGGGGAGGCCTTGTTTTCAGTATTGTAATGCATGTCCTATAAATCAACAGGATCCCTTCCAAAGGCAAAATCTGTGAAGAAGTCAGAGAATGTTGAGACCCAGCATTATCCCCTTTCTCATGGCGGTATGTGCAGCACTTTGCCGTTCTTTGTATCTATCCAGCACTGACCTAACATGGTACCTTGACTTATTTCACTCAGAAGTGACCGAACACTGTTTCTTCTTATTTAGATTCTAGATCAGGGATGAGGATCCTGCGGCACTCCATATTTTGTTGGACTACATCTCCCATTATTGTGGCCTACTGGCCACACTGGCTGGGGCTGATGGGAGCTGGAGTCCCAACAATATCAGGAGAGGCAAAGGTTCGTCACCCTGTTCTATATCAAAACGAGGGCAATTAAGCTGATATAAAAATTTAGACTGTATGAATTCTGTGTCCCTGCTTTGATGAGATAAATCCAGTGTGATCTTCCATTTCCCAGGGGACACTAAGAAATGCATCAAAATTGGTGGTGAGTTTTATGCAGCAGACAAACTAGAAGAGAGGAACAAAGCTCAGGAACTGAAGCCCAGCGGGAAAGCTAAAGAATCCCAGGTCCGTAAATACATATGCCACACAATATACTTCTAATCCTTTCACATTTTCTCTGCCTCTTTTGCTTTGAAGTTACTAGCAAGCTTTGTGGGCCACAGAGTCCTACAGACCATAGTGCCGGGTGAGTGAATCATGGCTTTGGTTTTGCCAAGGGCAGACAACTGCCGGTTTCTGTTTATGCAGCACCTGCAGTCAGGTGCTTCACAATTACTTCTGCGTGCAATTACCAACCTCTCTATTAAGGGGCAAACCCGGCAGCTTCGGCTCATGGCAAGCGAGTCACATGACCCACCCACCCACCTCACTCAGGGAATTCACTGGTAGAACAGAACACGCAGTTGCGTAAGTGAAGCCTTAGTCTCGTACTGCACCTGAGAGTCAGACAGAAATGAGGAGGGCTGGGATCCTGCACTTTTAATAGCTGCTTAGAAGAGGGAATTGCAACAAGAGTAGTAGGTTAAATGGTAGCTACAACTTCTTCTGCACAACTACTAAAGATTCAGGAGTCCTATTCAACTGAACACCCCAACCAACACCCTTCCTTCAGGTGTGGCTTGTGCCTCTTTGCCTCACAACTCAGCTTGACCCTTTTACCTGCGGGGAAGCTTGTGTGAGTTTTCCGCACATTCCAGTCAAAGTTCAAAGGCTACGGAGGAGAAATTTATAGCTGATCCAGTGTTGTTAGGTTCTGGATCAGCTGTGTTTTAATGTATGTCTGTTGCAAAGCCTTTATGGCGCTATTTTATTGTTTTTATGTTGTTTATGTGTACTGCTTAGAGATTTTTAAAATATTAAGTTGTTTAGAAAAGCTTTTAAATAATAAATGAACTTGTGCGTTATCACCACAGCTGCTGCAAAAGGCAGCATCAGAGAGAACAACATTAATTAATATCTTTACTGCAAGACCAATGGATGACCCATACCTGTCAGTTTTCTTAAGGAGACAGAAGAACATCTCCAGTGGCATTGGGGAGGAGCTGGAGAGGAGCATCATTTTAGCTTTTCAAAGTACAAACACACTGAAGCACCAACATTATGCATTGTGACCCTCATCTAGTGCAGCCTTTTCCAACCTGGTGCCTCCTTAAAGATGTTTGTGACTACAATTCCCATCAGCCCCTGCTGCATCTGGAGTGCACCAGGTTAGGGAAGGCTGGTCTGGGACAGTCCTACTTGGAATAACTGCTATGATCAGTGGAGTGGATTTACTCCTTGGTTCATAATTCTTCTCTTGATTTTCAGAATGGAGATCAAAAAGCAAACTTGCAGAATAGGTGCCCTGCCATCCCTTTCCACACTGTGGATCCAGCCCCCCAGCAGGTAACAAAAAGAATGTCATTTTCCTTTCCCTGTGCTAAAGGTATGTCAGCTTCCCTCGGTCAGTTCTCTTCATATATGGCTATGTTTTTTGCAGAGGGGGTTTCTCCTGTTCTTCATATATTTCCACCTCTTCGTATAGTGGGATTTCTTGTTTTTTTGTGTTTTTTTAGTAACATGGAAAACAGTTCACACAACGTTGTTTTATTTTGTTATTCATCATATTTGTATTCTACCCTTCCTGGAAAGGAATTCAGGTGGTTTACGTAGGATTATTTATCCTACTTTATCTTCACCAGAGCCCTGTGAGGTAGGTTGGACAGAGAGATAAAAGGTGACTTTTCCTAAAGTCTCCCAGTTAGCTTTGTGGCCAAGTAGGGATTTGAACTCAGGTCTTCCCAGTCCAACTCAAGTGTGCTATCCACTCAAACACTTTTTTAGCGTGCCAATAGAAGCAGGTGGAGGGTCCACCCTTATGGGATTTAGAACTCATGGGCTGGGTATTGTCAGGAAGGGGAAAACCCTGAGATTAAACATAATCAAATGTGCACGTGCACACATATGAAATGGGACAGATTTGCAGGTATTTTTAGCATCCGTATTTTCAGCATTATGCTAAATTTAAAGAGAGAGAGGAAAAAAGAAAATGTGGAAGGAGGGTAGTTGGACAGTTTGTCTGTTCAAACAGGTTGAAGGCATAAGCAACTTTTAAGAAGAGATGCCTTGTGCTTTTATGCTGCAGGTGTATTTCCCAAGTAGCCACTCCACATATAAGCAGTCAGCACTGTAGCTTTTGGAAAATCCATCTGGAAACCTGCAAAGGAGGCAGCCCATCGTAACTCCCCGGTGCCTCACCTCATGGGATTACAGGCACACTTCCCCATGTGGTTACTGCAGGCAAACATTACGATGTTTGTTGTGAGATGCACACAGTGGCACCTGGAAACACATCTGCCAGAGAAAATGTGAAATGGTCTTCCCTTTTTTAAATGTAAAAGCCACAGAAATTGGACTCCAATGAAGACTGGACGGAGTGAGAGTCGCAGACTGTGCAAGCCCCTTGCTGCAGTACAGTCAGGTCACATCCATGCCGTATATTTAAAGCACATTGTTTTCCCCTAGAGAATCCTGAGGAATGTAGTTTAAGGTTGCTGGATATTGTAGCTCTGTGAGGGGTAAACTACAGTTCCCAGGATTCCTTGGGAGAAGCCTTGTGTTTTAAATGTATGGTGTCGATGTCACCACATTCACAAATCATTCCTAAAACAGGAGCAGATAGAAGCACACTGAAGCCAGTCTTTTGGCCTGAAAACTAGTGTTTCTTTATAGAGAAGATGGGCTGAGCATCACAACTGTCCTAGACAGAGGCACATCTGACACAGGCATGTTGAGTGCTACCTTTTGCCTTGCATTTCTTTTCTTTTTTTATTGATACAGCAAGAAAAAAGAAAAAACACAAATACCAAATTACACACAGGAATAACCATAGACACATAATTTTAACAAACAATAAAACATATATTGGTCTTAACACTAAAGACCCAACCTCCCATCTATTCCATATTTCAATTTCATATTACTTATTGCCAATACACACTTTTATCATAATTAAACTTTTTCTTAATATATATCTAATTTCTTATATCTACCTTATAACTATTACTGAAGTTCCTCGAATGCTGCAACAGAATTTAAACTACTATATTAATTTTTCAAATATTCTTTGAAAACCTCCCATTTCGAAACAAATTCCTGTTTTGATTTATTCTTTATTTTTTCTGATAGACCGTCTAATTCGGCATATTCTGTCAGCTTTCAGATCCAATCTTGTATGGAGGGGATTTCATTACTCTTCCATTTTGCCCCAATCAGAACTCTTGCTGCCGCCGTCGCATATAAAAATATACCCTTCCTCTTTTCCCTTTGCCTTGCATTTCTGATGCTCTTAAGCAGAAAATGAATCTCCACCAAGCCACATAATTCATTATGTCTTGAAAGTTTCACCCCACTTGGGAAGTCCCAGGTTTCCTCAGCTTCTTAGACTGGTGCCAGATTCACCCATGGGACAAGGTTTCACCATGAGAATCATTTCTCCTTGGCAGAGCTTAGTGCCGCTCCTGCCAGTATGGAATTCCCAAAATATTTCACAGTTAAAGGCTGTTGCACAGCAAGGAACACCTTGCACATCAAAGCCAGTATTGGTCCTCACTTTCCCCTGCTCAGTTGGGTTTTGCTTCTGAAGCCATCTCTCTTAATAAGGGCAAATTAGCAAAACTTGCAGAGGCTCAGTTACAATGTCCATTGCATGCCCTCTGTGCCTCCCACCAAGGCTCTCAAGTTTTGGAAAAGCAGTATTTGAAGAAAGAAGCAAAGGGCAAAGGACAGAACAAGCCCTGTTTCCTACAGGAAGCGGCACTGTACTTTATTACTGTCAAGCATTCCTGCTGCATCAGACTCTGCTGCAGAAATGACCAAAGTTCTGACGCTATTTTCTTGGGTGTTCTATCTCAAAGCAGAGTTCAATAAAAGAGCCAGAGCAAGGGCAAACCTTCCTTTAAGTCCGCCTGCTTCATGTATTTCCAGTGTTACAATTAAATCACCCATTTCTAGGGATCTTGCCTGCCAGAAAGAGCTCTCTGCTCCAACTCCCTGTTGCCCTGAGACTGCAGAGCTGTAAGGCAGCCTTTCTAAACCTGTGGGTCAGCAGATGTTGTTGAACTACAACTCCCATCACCCCTAGCTAGCAAGGCCAGAGCTCAGGGATTATGGGAGTTGTAGTCCAACAACATCTGGGGACCCACAGGTTGAGAACTGCTGCCAGTGCAAGGGAAGTGGGACTAGAGCGGCTGGGTTGTGGTTGTGGATGTGTGCACTTGAGATTATGTAACTTCATAAATTGTTGCCTGGACTTTCTTGCATTCCTCTTCCCTCCCCATTCCTTTTTCCTTTTGTGTTGTGTCCAATCCTGGAGTTTCAAAATCACTTTTTTTATTTAAAAAAATCTGTGTAGAGCATTTAATCAATTTTATGCACTTTAAGTGTTGGTGATGAAAGTAGCAGAGGCTGGTGATCTGGATAGGTGGCTGTAGGTATGCTGCTCCCTAGCCATGTAGAGACAATCCGTCTGAAAATGGAGTCTTTATTCTATTTCAATCCTTCCAAATTTTGCTGGGCCAGAAGAACGATGACGAATGTGCCGTCTGCAGGGATGGTGGGGAGCTGATCTGCTGTGATGGATGCCCCAAGGCCTTTCATCTCACCTGCCTGGTGCCACCACTGACAGAGATTCCCAGGTAATGACAGTTCTGCTGGTATTTCCATAGCCCTCTGGAATCACATCAAGATCTGGGCGCAGAACGGGTTTTATTTTGATTATAAGCCACTTTAAATGCTTGCTTGCTAGAAATCCAGGATATAATGACTTGAAACAAGTATCCGGACCATGATCATACAGTTTTTACAGCTGATCTTCCTTGTGCATGTTCAGAGGGCATATTGGCCTAACCCCAACCACAGTTCTCACGGCAGATGAGGATGATTCCTGGACTTGCGCAGAGCCTCTTCTCTTCTAGGAATAGGGAGTGGCCTAGGGGGAAAAGGCACCCATCCTTTTATTATCTCAATATGTTTCCTATGTGCAATTTGTTTATGTCTTCCTGCCCTCACTTGCAATAGTGTGTCTGAGACTGGTGGTAGCACTCTGATACGCCATTTCCCATTGGGTGGGTGGGGGACTGTTTTTGTTTACATTTGCTTAACTTGTTTCATCCATTTCTTCCTCTCTTTTTCTACTTGCTGTTCACAATCATGCTCCTGTCTTTTTCCCTTCGGGACACTGAGCAGCGGGACATGGAGGTGCGATTCCTGCTCCTCCGGGCAATCGAAACAATATAGGAACAATGGAGAAGAGAACAGCAGGAATGCACTTTCCCAAACACAGGTATAATTATGATCCTCGATTTCTCTGTGTCTCTTCCTGATCCTCTCTTTTCCTCTGCCTTGCGGGAAAATGTCCTACATGAAGCAACTCTAAGAAACTGCTCTTTTGCTCTTGTCTCCTTCAACAGCTGTTTATGGTCTTTTTGTGCACATTTATTGCAGTCCACTTTTCCTTTGTGAGAAAAGGGAGAATAAATGGCCCGGACCTTTGGAATGCAATAATCTTTAATATGAACAAAATTGCAGTCTCTGAAGGTGTTTTAAGACCTTCACATGACCACCACCCGAAAACCCAGCTGAAATATAAATTATATCCTGCAGTGACCCCTTGTGGCTGTTTTCCATTACTGCTGAGTGACATTTCTCTCTTTAATTTTTTTTTTAATAATTCATTTGTAGGACAATCTATCAGATTTATTATTGCAATAGAAGTAAAATGGTAAAAATGAAGTTCAGTGTGTTCATTATTACACTTAGTCACTTTTTTAAATACAAAAGGCAAACTCAAATCTTCTCATGAAAGTGATGTGATATATTCTATCAATATAATATATTTATTTTGCACACCTGCTTAGGGAGCTGTATATGTCCAGAGGACAATGGAAGATGGGAGGAGGGTACTCATCAAGGAACCTGTGTGTGCCTCCCTCAGGCAGCCTTTGCCCTCTGTGACCCCAGTGTCTGGGGTGGCACCGCCAACAGCTCAGAATGTGGGAACAGAGAAACAGCTGGTCAGTATCTCACCTCCCGTGGAACTTTCCACCATTCACTGGGCTTAGCCATTTCAAATGCTTTAAATAAGAACAGTGGGCTGCAAAACATTTTGTTGCCTTATTTCTCCTACCCCACCCTACGCTTGAACTGGTAGTCTTGGCGGAGTCTATCAGGTCTCAAATTAAGTATTTGCTTGATCCTAACATTGCTGTGATGAAACTATACTTTGCTTAGTTCATTTTTCTGCGGCCCTGAAAAATCTTACAATGGCCCCAATGGAAGTGGTAAGTTAGAAATCAAAGCAATTGCAGTGGACCAGACAAGCATAAGACGGGATGGTCACATGCAGCGCATGGTAGCTCTGAAGGAGAAAAAGAGGACCATGTTTTGCTAGAAACCTGACTCCAAATTCTTTCTTTTTTTCCCCTTTACAGAAGCTGACCATTGGGGAGAAGTGTGGTGTATGCAGGAAAGAAGGAGACCTGATCTACTGCAATAAGTGTTTCCGGGCTTTCCACTGGCCCTGCCATTTTCCTGCCCATGCAGATCAAATCAGGTGACATTTACATCCAAGAATTAAGCCATCCATAGCTCCCCAGACTTTATCGTTCTTGTTTGTGAGAGCGTGTCCAGATGGTGGCTTACTAAGCCTGGTTTAATGTCATAGTAAAGGTAAAGGGACCCCTGACCATTAGGTCCAGTTGTGGCCGACTCTGGGGTTGCGGCGCTCATCTCGCTTTACTGGCCAAGGGAGCCGGCGTACAGCTTCCGGGTCATGTGGCCAACATGACTAAGCCGCTTCTGGCGAACCAGAGCAGTGCACGGAAACACTGTTTACCTTCCCGCTGGAGCAGTACCTATTTATCTACTTGCACTTTGACGTGCTTTCGAACTGCTGGGTTGGCAGAAGCAGGGACCGAGCAACGGGAGCTCACCCCGTCGCGGGGATTCAAACCACCGACCTTCTGATCGGCAAGTCCTAGGCTCTGTGGTTTAATCCACAGCGCCACCCATGTCCCAATGTCATAGTACCAGATCAGAAATGCAGGACAGGCACCACAAGATGGGAGTTTTGTTTATGTAAGTGCTGCTCTTCTGAATAGTGCTACCCTGTAACAGGATGAACACGGAGAGTGGCCTATTTGTTTGAACAGGTGTCAGGTGTGCCAGAATGGTGATTCTTACTTGGGGGGACGGGACACTTTACCTGAAGCCATCACCTAAGTCCTTCACAGATAGATGTTCTAGTATTTTACTCAAAGCAACATCTTGATCTCAAAGTAGACAAAATCCAGTGTTTTCTAAACGAATCCATGCATTTTACGACGTTTATATCCTGGAGTGTCCAGTGTGGACTTCAACTAGCTACTCTCCAACAAAAGGTGATGTTGAAGTCCTTATATTACTTTTTAAATAGGCTCTCTCTGCTAGCAAATCTGAATCATAAAAGTGGAAGCTGGACCTGGCTGCATAATGAGCTTAATGTTAGCAAAACTGATGTCTCATGGCTCACTCATACAGTTGGACGGTCAACATCAGTTTTCAATTGTACGAATCAGCCTTGAGTTTTACCAGGCAATATTGCGTGGCTTCTCCTTCCTCTCCTCTTGGGGCTTTATTCTCACTGCAGAGTAGTTGAGTAGCTAAGCTTGTGCCTGGCCTGGCCTGTACCAGTACAGGTGGGGGCTCACATGATTGAGTATCTCAACCTCCATACAAAAAAGAATCCATGCATATGAAAAACTAGGTTTCAGGAAGAAAGGTTCTAGCCTAACTTTCTTCCTGACATCTCGTTTTCTATGTGGGTGTAATGTTTTGTATGGAAGAGCATTCAACCAAGTCTCCTCTTCGACCTGAAGTAGTCCAGTCCAGCTTTAACCCGTTATCTGTGCTTTCTGAAATATAGGTTTGTGACTTCAAAGGGTAAGATCCTTTGTGTGTTTTGTTCTAGTGGAATCTTAATGTGCAAATCCTGCACTAGCAACCATCCCATGACCATCAGCTTGGATGGAGCTACAAACTCAAATACCCCAACACTACGAGCGGTAAAGGTCTGGATTTTCCAAAATCTTTTCAACTTTATAGTAGCTAGTGGGTTTAATCTTTGCAGCTCCCCTGTGGAGGTTCATTAGGATGAGAGATAACTGGTTGTGTGGAGACTTGAACTTGGGTCTTCCCAGTCAAAGTCCAACAATCAGACGTACACTATACGGGTTCTCGTTGTTAATGTTAATACTTGTTAATTTTCTATAACATCAGTATGTTAATAATACAGTGGAAGGAAGGAGAAACAAGCAGGAAGGGGCTGTGAATGTGAGCAAATAGTTACATTCAAAAAACTTAGTTACCCTCAATAGATGAGGATTAAAAATTGCCAAAGGAAGAAGAAAGGGAGAAAGGATCAAGGAAACTGCAGTATACATGAGTTGAATTTGATATTGTTGGTATTTATCTCATGGTATTTCTCCTTTGAATATAATGATGAAGACAGCAAAAGAAAAAGAAAGTTCTTAGCTTTGTCCTTCAGTTGCAAATTGAACATCACTTGCTTCTAACTTTGCAACTGAAATGATTAAAGTATGTAAAATCCATCCATCTTTCACTTTATTTTCAAGAAGTGCTCCATGGATGACGGAGCCATTTTTAGGGACAACACTGGGAGTCAGTTACCATCAAACCAACCCCCTCCCCTGCAAAAGAAAGCTGCATCTGGGCTCAGTATACATGAAGGAGCGTCTCCACCCCCATCGTTCTGCCTGGACACTGAGGTCCAGCTCCGAGGGCCTTCTGGCGGTTCCCTTGCTGCGAGAAGCCAAGTTACAGGGAACCAGGCAGAGGGCCTTCTCAGTAGTGGCACCCGCCCTGTGGAACACCCTCCCACCAGATGTCAAAGAGAAAAACAACTACCGGACTTTTAGAAGACATCTGAAGGCAGCCCTGTTCAGGGAAGCTTTTAATGTTTAGCAGGCTATTGTATTTTTATATGTTGTTGGAAGCTGCCCAGAGTGGCTGGGGAAACCCAGCCAGATGGGCAGGGTATAAATTTATTATTATTATTATTATTATTCAGTCTTCACCCTGATTGTAGGCTACATACATCCTGCAGAAAGGATTTCCTTTTTCCTAGTTGGCTAGGTTACTCAGCATTTATATAATGGAGAATTACTAAGGCTGCAATTCAATAAATGGGTAAATCCCATTGAACAAATTGAGTCTTACCCTATGTCTATGCATAGGATTGCACTGTGAGATGAGATTTTCAATCCTAGGTGGTGGAGGAATCTGCTGGGACTGAACCCCTTCTGAACAAGGATGATCTGGACTCTCTCTTAGGGGAGGTAATGGAAAACAAATCTTCTTGTGCTATAATTTGTCCAGTGCTGAACAGGTCTGTGGATTCTGGAATTGTCCATCGCAATGCTTGGGATAATTCAGAAGATTTTAGGTCTCCCTTGATATTAATTTGTTCTTAATTTCAAAACTTTGCACTTTCAAGTTACAAGTAGTTGTAACTTGAGAGCACTTTCATCACATCCAGTAACACAGCAGAAACTCCTCCGGGCTGCTAGAAAGGATGGCTAATCAGTTATGCCTATTGGACCTGTGCAGTCTGTGTACTTCAAAACAGGAGAGCAGCTCTATATTTGTCTACTGCCTGCATTTTGCTCCTATGAATTGCTACTCTTATTTCAGTACTGTTGACCTGGTGAACAAATAGAAATGCCTCTTTTCTCTCTAATCCTACAGAATACCTTTGATGGGATCTTGCACTGGGCATTCCAGAGTGTGCCTCGTCCACTGTCAGACACTCAAGGATTTTTCTCATAGGACTCTGGATTTGGCACCGTTTTGCTATTGTGTCAAACATGTTCCTATTGTCTCTTGCTGAAACACTGGCACCCAAAACTACTTGCTTTCATGTAGTCTATATTACCGCAATGATAGTTCTGTTAAATTGATACTTCTCTGCTCATCTCCAATTGAGAGAATTGATATTTTCAGTCTGTACCTGAGTAGATTATCATAATCACCCTTCAAATAATTGAGTGATGGGGTAGTAATTGAATTGTAGGATATATTTTTTCCCCACAGATTTTTTTGATGTGGGTTTCAAAAGCAAAGTCCCTCTGAACATTCTTCCTGGACAAGTTCCATGCTTCCTTTGTCAATGAGATTACTTTGTGCCATTCCTATAGTGTGCTACAGCCTAGATTTAACCAGAAGCTTTTCCCTATCACTCTGCAAATTAAATTATCAGACACTTTTGAGGTTCTACAGGAGCCATTGCTATGGTTCCAGTTCTCAGGCAGCATGAAGAGGAAACTATGTAAAAACCATGTAACAAGCAGTCAAAGTACAGCAGAATTTCCCAGATGCTCTGAAATGTGGGGACTCCAAGCTACCTAACGGGACATTATAGAACCAAAAGTATTCAAGAGGGCAGGGACTCAAACTGCCGTCAGCGCCAGCCAGCATGGCCAATTGTAAGGGATGATGGGGACTGTTGTCCTACAATACCCAGAAACCCACAGGTTACCAGCCATGTCTGGTATATAAGAAATCTCCTTCAGGCTTAAAAGTTTATAACAACTGATGAGTTTACTAATATGAGTTAATATGTGTTGCTTATGATTATGTGATATTGTAGGTGTTTGTGGACTGCTCTTGAGTGAGTCTGCTTGTCCCTTATAGCTTGTCTCTCACAGCTACTAATGGCAGAGCACCTTGCAGCAATTCATGTCATATGCTGAGTTAAAACATTAAAGGTGTCGTGGCTGCTCCTAAATGATAAAATTGTTCTCCTGGAAGCTTTCCCAAAGTCAACTTGAAACAGTAAGAACCATTTGGGCTGCATTTGGAGGGTAAGGCGAAACTAGCAAATATTTTATTGCTTTCTAGTGCATGAATATCATGGACATTTTATTTTAATATTGTTGTTTTTAACTTTCGTTAGTTACCTGGGGAATCCCCTTAGGGAGACGATGGGTTGCAATTTAAACAAATTAATCATTGCTTCTTAATTAGCAAAATATGTAAAATGCATAGTTTTTGCCATATTTTACCAGTGAAATAGGAAATCCAACCTCTTTTAGAATTGGTTTACTAATCTGGACCAATAAATCAGTGAATGGTAAAACACTGCATGGAACATCTCTTCAGTTCATGGGAATACAGTTTGATAATAGCTAAGATAGAACTAGAGATGAGGAGGAAGGAAGCAAAATCACATCTTATGAAGATTGAAAGGAGCTCCAAGTAGTGAATTGGCAACAAAATGACAAGTGAGACTTAATATTTCACAATTTTCCGTTCCTTTTCTACAGGGGAGGGGTGGGTGGGAACCATCCCTTACGGCTAGGACCTTTCCACACCCAGTGTTGTCAGGATCTTCAGCACTAATGTTTCCAGTTGCATCTGGTGCTCAATGATGCTGTTCATTTGCTTCTGCAATGTCAAAACATCCAGGGCTGCATCAAGCCGACTGCATCGGTCCAGGGCTTTCTTTAGGTCTGCATGTTGATGCCGCAAGCCAATTAGGTGGCCATTGATATCTTGGAGCTTCACCTGCAAGGCTTTGCTATTTCCAAAGGTGTTTTGGAATAGTCGTTTCATTTCATGCACAGAACGCAGGATGGCACATCCTAGGCTGGATGCTGTGGGAAAAAGAAACAAAGAGCAGACCATGGGGAGGATTGAGACAATAATGACATGTTTACGTCTTGACGTGAGGACCTAGCATAGTCAATGCCCATCTGACATTCATTCCAGTGGGTGGAGGGAATCCTAGCTGTCTAGCCCTATAGCCACTCCCATTCCACCTCCTGTGCCAGTGAGAAAATCTGCCATCCCACCCCAGACAGCTCCCTCTGCCAGCCACCTCCCCCAAATCCCCATGGCCACCAAAAATCAAGGCAGAGAGGATGCAGCAACTGTAGCCCCGTGGTGTAGGGCCTGGGGCTATCAGACTCACACATGGTGTGGGGCTTCATGCTCCGGCGCCAATGGCATCTCCGATGTGGTGTCCTCAGCACAGGTGGTGGGTTCGCCTGTGGTGAATCCAGTGGGCTCGCCTGTGGTGAATCCGGTGGGCTCGCCTGTGGTGAATCCAGTGGGCTTGTGTGTGGTGAATCCAGAGGGTTGCACCATGCCCTGGTGAGTACAGATGGTGAGAGACGCGTCAGCTCCACTCGAAGGTGCTTGTGTGGGGTCCTGCCTGGTGACTGAGGTGCCACTGGAATAGTTTCTTCTGATGGCCCGGGCATGGCCTCTTCTGATGGCCCTGGCGTGGCCTCTTCTGATGGCCCTGGCTTGGCCTCTTCTGATGGCCCTGGCGTGGCCTCTTCTGATGGCCCTGGCGTGGCCTCTTCTGGGCCATCATGACAGACCACAGCTAGGGTGGGAGATGATGAAGCTCAGTAACTGACTGTCTCTATTCTTCACAGTAGCCATGTCATTCCCCAAAGAATCAAAGCTTCAATGAAGTTCGCATATGTGGGCATCCAGGGAATCCATGTCCTGAATTATGGTAGCATTCTAATGGGAACAGGGAATGACTTTGCCTATATCTGTGAGAGGCACATCAAAGATTCACCCAGCAAAGGGCATACATCACAATACCACAATACAAAATTGGGCATTCCAGGCAACCTTTGGTGCAACCACATTATAAAGCCAGCCTTGGACCCAAAGGCATGAATTTGATCCTGGGCTTCCCACATATAAACCAACACTCTCACTGCTTTGTAATACATACCTCACAGAAAGTTTCCACTGACCTGATGACTGGAACTGAGCTGATTCGCAAAATGATATTGATGGATTCTTTACCTGCCGAATAAAAATAGGTACAGATGATTCAACAGGCATAGTCAAACTGCATGTCATTCAGCAAAACACAGCACCCGCAGTCTAGAAAGACAAGTCTTGCATTTTTTATATTAGAATCCTAGAGTTTTAGAGTTGGATGGGTCCCCGAGGATCATCCAATCACAGAAGCTATTAGTAAGAAAAATCTCAGCCAGGTGTGTTTGGCACTACCTGTGCCAACTACCTTTTCTCAGTTTAGCTTTTGCCTATCCCCATTTTGTTTATACTCTTTCCTAGTTTACCAAGCTCTAGTTTGGGGCAAATACAGTAAAAGGCCATCTCATCTGCTGTCAAGAATCTCAGCTTGCCTTACTGTTTTCTGGCCCATAAATCATTCTTTGGTTATCAGTCATGGTCCCTGGATCCTGCTCTTCATCTGACCCATTCTCTGGTGGCCTCACCAGACATCCTTTTATAATGATATTTATTAAATTTTCCATTTTAACAATCCAATAAAACCACATCAAAAACATTCCAAATCATACAATAATAAAACAGTCCAAATATTATGCCAAATTATAAATCTTTGGTTGGCTTCCCATGTTCTGAGGTCGGGGAGTACAGATCATCTCACATTTGTGCTGCTTTTCATAGTTCTTCCAGGTAGTTCCCATAAGGCAACCCAATGTTAATCCTTCATTTGTTTTTAACAGCCTTGAGTTCATCTGGCAAGCGAGTTAAATCAATACAGTATATTTCTGTGTGGGTGTATATATTCCTTTTCTCTCTCTTTATATTCTTTGTACTCTGAATCTGATCGTGGCATTTCACTTTCACTTCCTCACGCCTGTGATTATCCACTGCGACACATCCCAAAATGGAGGAAATTTGGCTGCCAGTTGTACCAGGCATATGTCCAAACTTCTCCATTTTATCTCATTCCAAAGCAATTAAGTCTGTACTTTAGCTAGAAACCTTGATTTCCACAATTGCAAATTCATAAATCTTTTCCAAACTGTTAATAATTAGACCAAAATTATTTCAATGAATACAATACTCTCCAGTCCCGCTTGCATAGATAAACAATCCAGTAGTCAGTCCTTCCAGGGAGATTTGCCAAGTAAAATAGAAAATACAAAGTATATCAAAAAGAAACAAAGGAGGCTCACCCCTTCCGTTCCGACATACCAGTCCCGTACTGATAATCCTTCTTCCACTCAAATCTTTTGGCACCTCAGTGGCTGAATCAATTAGCAGAGTAGTTTATCTCCCCTCACTCAAAGCATGCCCATTAATTAAGTCCAAATTTTCATTTTAAAAAACAGAATTTTGTTGCTCGTGGCGGTGACTTTGGAAAGTTGCCAAAGAGACGCATGGTGTTTTCCACCTAGCGCTCCCTGCCCCCTCATTCCTCCCGGATTGGGAGCAGGTGTTGGGTGATCTGCGGGTAAAGCTCCCCCCCCCCCAGGCCTGGGGCGATGATTACTCCCATCTCATCCTCAAAATATTCCATGCAAAATGGCTCCGATGTAATGGGCAGTCGCCATCATAGCAAGCCAAACGGGAAGCCCTCACCAGACATCCTTTTAACTGTGCCTTCAGGAGTGCTTGTGCTCATGATGTTATTAGGGCAGCTCTACACAACCCTGGACGCGGGTGGCGCTGTGGGTAAAACCTCAGTGCCTAGGACTTGCCGATCATATGGTCGGCGGTTCGAATCCCCGCGGCGGGGTGAGCTCCCGTCTTTCGGTCCCAGCTCGAAAGCAGCCCCAAGTGCAAGTAGATAAATAGGTACCGCTTTATAGCGGGAAGGTAAATGGCGTTTCTGTGTGCTGCGCTGGTGCTGGCTTGCCAGAGCAGCTTCATCATGCTGGCCACGTGACCCGGAAGTGTCTTCAGACAGCGCTGGCTCCCGGCCTCTTAAACGAGATGAGCGCGTAACCCTAGAGTCAGACACGACTGGCCCATACGGGCAGGGGTACCTTTACCTTTACACAACCCTACTTCCGATACTGTTTGTACCTGCAAAAGTTTCAGTGTGGACGTACTTGCTTTGCTTCCAATTGGTGACGGCTACTATTGCCTGGCCATCATGCCTGCCTCACAGTTAGGCCACAGTTATTGCAGCACGTCTCTTAATTATGTGTAGAAGTCCCTAGATCTTCCAGAGACAACACTTTTTCCCCAGTTCCATTCACAACAGGCCTACTAGCATTGACAGGGAGGTGGTGGTGGGCTCAACCATTTCATCTTTCTAGGGCTCACAGGCAGCACCCATAGACTGAGGGGTTTTTTTCATGCTGATAGTGCAGTTCCTTTTTTATATATATTTTAAAATGTCAGCTGCTTTGAGCACAGGTGTATTTGTGGAAAATATAATATATGAATAAATTGACAATATCTATGGCTGTCACACACCAATATGGTAAAACTGTTGATAAACTGTTACCTTTTTCCTCCTGCCGTATATTCGTTTTGGATTAGGAAGATATCCACTCTGAAATAAGCATGACATAATTAGTTACTCTGATGCATTAGCGGGATCCCAAAATAGTATTTGAAATGAGGGAATCCACACAAAGAAATGGGAACTATTTTTGAAACATCTATTTTTTGACATCAGTATATAAGAAGTTGGCTCTATTTCTTAGCACAGATACCGCTCACATCACTCCCATATATATTTATATGCGTTATTGTCATAGGTGCCTGAAAATGTTAATACATCTTTGCTCCAGGAAATACACCTCTTGCCTTTAACTGGCACACACCTGAGCAACATACAGTGGTACCTCGGGTTAAGAACTTAATTCGTTCTGGAGATCCATTCTTAACCTGAAACTGTTCTTAACCTGAGGTACCACTTTAGCTAATGGGGCCTCCTGCTGCCTCCACGCGATTTCTGTTCTCATCCTGAAGCAAAGTTCTTAACCCGGGGTACTATTTCTGGGTTAGCGGAGTCTGTAACCTGAAGCATCTGTAACCTGAGGTACCACTGTATAAGAATAAAAAGTAGCAGAAAATGCAAGCAAAAGGAATTCCTTTGTTTCCAATTCTTTTAGTCTAACCAACACCTCCCATTGTTGTAGCAGGTGCAAGGAAGGTACAACAATACTATATGATTATATAAGGACAGGATATTGTATTTGTGATTATAAGAAGGAAAGGCATGACTGTCTGCAAACTTGAAAGTATCATCTGATACTTCTTTCAGATCACATGTAGAAAATAAGGCATTAAAATTACAGGCATTACAAGTGAACTGCATACCACTATTAATTTTTCTAAAGGAAGCCCTTTATGGCGGATACTTCTTTTCCAGGATTTCCAGCTTTCACGTTCTCCTTCAGCCTCAAATTCTGGTGGTGTGAACCACTTTCCATCAGAACCCTTGATGGACTTCTGCGAAATTCCTATGACAAACAGAGAAGTCACATGAATGTTACACACCTATCCCAATCAGCAAAGTTCACTGAATCATGTAAGAAATCTGTCAACAATTTATCCAATATATACTTTAGAAAACAGCGTTTCTGTGCACTGCTCTGGTTTGCCAGAAGCAGCTTAGTCATGCTGGCCACATGACCCAGAAGCTGTACGCCAGCTCCCTCGGCCAATAAAGTGAGATGAGCGCCGCAACCCCAGAGTCATCCGTGACTGGACCTAATGGTTAGGGGTCCCTTTACCTTTTTACTTTAGAAAAAAAACCATAACATAAAAGCAGCCCTGTATTCCCAAAAAACGCAGTTTTTTTGGGGTGGGAAGGGAGGAGCTACTGATGGCGAACCTTTTAAAGACCGAGTGCTCACTTCTGGATTTCTGCAACATGGTGAGTGGACTGCGAATCTGACGGCTCCGTTAGATTCGGCTTCATGGAGCCTGGGGGAAGAGCGCTAGGGCGAAGCACCTCCCCCAAAAAACCCAAGAGGAGCATTGGGGGTACAATCACATTTCTGCACACTTTTGGTTCTGACAATAGAGAAGTACTGGTATTTCTTTTCACTTCACAGTATATGGGAAGTGAAAACTATAAAAAAATTAATCAAATTCATAAATTACATGCTGAAATACTTAAAGCTGACGAAATCACTTGTGCTTTTAAGAGGGATTCAAATGACTGAAAATCTCATTATGATACTGAAGTAATTGCTGTACGCTACCCTGGCTCCATAAGCAGAATGGGTTATGTATAATATAAAATAAACTGCCTTCTGGGGAAAATTTGGGGGCTTCTATATACACTTACCTAGGAACCTTCCAA
This sequence comes from Podarcis pityusensis, assembly GCF_964106645.2. Classification (NCBI taxonomy): domain Eukaryota; kingdom Metazoa; phylum Chordata; class Lepidosauria; order Squamata; family Lacertidae; genus Podarcis; species Podarcis pityusensis. The sequence goes on from NC_138032.1 coordinate 39,487,805, forward strand.
TTGGACTACTATAATGCACTCTATGTGGGACTTCCCTTGGGATTGGCAAGAAGCTGAAGCTGGTGAAGAATACTGTGGCCAGATTTTGAGTGAACACCGATATCATGTAAAGATATAGCTTTTTGCTCAAGCTTTCCCTGACCCATAAAACCAGACCCTGCTTTGTGTGTTTGAATACACTGAATTTATGCTTTTAAATGAACAAATAAATGAAAATAAAAAAATTCCTTCCAGTAGCACCTTAAAGACCAACTAAGTTAGTTCTTGGTATGAGCTTTCGTGTGCATGCACACTTCTTCAGATACACACATAGTTGGTCTTTAAGGTGCTACTGGAAGGAATTTTTTTATTTTGACTATGGCAGACCAACACGGCTACCTATCTGCAAATAAATGAAATGGGACTTATTTCTGTTTTGAGAAGATATGTAGAAGAAAGAGTTCTTCCCCAAATGCAAATGGTAGTCATATACTAACTACATGATGGCACCCTTCCCATCCCAATTTTTAAATCTGCCATTAATATTATATGCCTTGTACAGATTTAATTCTGTACACACAGATATACTCTTCAAAACCAATAGTTTACCTGCTGCCAATTTCTCCTTATATAAAACACCTTTAACTTGTCCACAGTGCACAGGAAGCGTGGAGCCCTGCAAATCCTCCTCTTGAATTTGAATCTGCCTTCGTTTTACTAGATGAGTTCAAGAAATCGAAGTCAAATAGTTAAAATTCCTATATTTTGGGCTTCTGGAAAATAAATCTGATACCAAACTCCAGACCACCAACATGCAGCACAGAATATTTCATATCATCTGAAAGTAATTCAGATCACTTCTAGTAAGAGCAAATTTAAATCTGAGAGAGAAGTGAAAAGATTGTGAATTATATTCATCTAGTCAACAGAATTTATATACTGCTTGGTTGTAATAAAACCTCTAAGCAGTTTACAATCTGCCAGTCCACTCCAGTGAAGTTCTAGAACAGAGTGATGGAATGAAGTACTTAACTATTAACACTAAGGCATGAGTGGCAGGCTAAATGAAGAAAACAGTGAGGAAAAGGATGGGCTTCGCCAGCAGAAAACTGCAAGCTTATTTAGTATCAGAAATTTTACAACATTATGAAAAGTTTGTGACATTCTACAGCATTGAACTTTTTACCTTTTCGAATTCTTCTACCATTCCATCTTTCAGTATATTGCATTCGATGCTTTCTTTTTCTCTTTCTCTTTACTACATTTGTTGTTCCTTAAGAAAATGTTTCCAATTAATTACACACACTTATTTCTAGTTCTTTCTTCACGCTGCATTAAAGACAGTGCCCAGTGCTAGACGAACTCCATGAAGCCTTTGAACTGTTCTGGAAACCCTACCACATTTTAAATCATAATTTGGTGAAACATTATCCAAATTTCAATTAAATAGAACTTCTCTCATCACCCAAACCAGAAAACAGCACTTAAGAGCTTTGGAACAAGCCAGGATATTAAGCAATGGCTTAATATTCTGCTTGTTTCAAAGCTTTTCACTATAGTTTCCTGGTTCAGATGAAATGGAAATATAATTAATGAAAGACTTTCTGGTTTGTTTGCTGGCTCTTTGCATGACCAACCTCTCTTCCCTGAACTACATGCCTTAAACTCCCCTACATATCCTTGTTGGTACTCACGGCCATTTCCTAAGGAGTAATCCGGATCACTTTCATCTGTGGAAGTTGATAATTCACTGCTGTTCGCTTCTGAAGTAGAGTTATTTCCAGCATTCTGGGTAACTAAAAATGTATTATTATTAATAATTAAAATTGCATACTGCCCTTCATCCAAAGATCACAGGGCAGTTTACAATATAAAAATATAAAATGAGAACACAAAATACATAACAAAAGAACAGACATATGCCAATAACCATCCTCGCATAAACACATTTAAAAAGCCATAGATTACAAAATCAGCTGAAGGCCTGGCTATAGAAAAACATTTTAGCATGGCATCTAATGTATGCTGAATATCTGTAAAGCTATGTAGCATGTTCACCATAATTGTGAAGCCTTTATTGCTTTCTCTCATCGCTCAAACTGTGCAGCAGCCTTCTTAACATAAGAGCAGCCCTGTATTCCCAAAAACCGCAGTTTTTTTGGGGGGGGGGTAGGGAGGGGCTACTGATGGCAAACCTTTTAAAGACCGAGTACTCACTTCTGGATTTCTGCAACATGGTGAGTGGACTGCGAATCTGATGGCTCTGTTAGATTCGGCTTCATGTAGCCTGGGGGAAGAGCGCTAGGGTGATGCACCTCCCCAAAAAACCCCAGGAGGAGCATTGGGGGGTCTCGGAGTCCTGCGGCTCACAGACGGCATTGCAGGTCCCTGCTCCTGTTTCAAAAGGAGCAGAGAGTGGGGGGGGGGGAGCCGAGCACACCGGTGAGCTAGGCACCATCGCTGCTGTGTAGAAGCAAGCCTCTGATCCAGCCACAAGCGGAAATCTTTCCAGCAATTGTGCTGATTGAAGGGTGAGGAATCTGACTAATTTGACTGACTACCATATTTTTCGCTCTGTAGGACGCACTTTTTCCCCTCCAAAATTTAAGGGGAAATGTGTGTGTGTCCTATGGAGTGAATGCAGGCTCCTTGGCTTCAGCGATAGCAACGCGAAGCCTCCGAAGCGCAGAGGGAGCGCTCCCTCCGCGCTCATTGGCTTCGCGTTGCTTTCGCTGAAGCCTGGAGCGAGAGGGCTGCGCTTCGGAGGCTTTGGGTTGCCTTCACTGAACGCACCTTGAACGCACTGAACACACATTGTTTTAGAGGGGGAGAACAAGGGGGGGGGAATCTCCCCCTCTCTGCGCAGTGCCCCTTCAGCAAAGTGGCAGGAGAAATGGAAGGGGCTGAGCAGAGAGGGGGAGAATCTTTTTTTCTTGTTCTCCCCCTCTAAAACAAGGTGCGTCCTATGGTCGGGTGCGTCCTATAGAGCAAAAAATACAGTAATTTGGTGAATCTGGCAAGAAAATGGGAGTGATAAAAGAAAGTCCACTCCCATTCTGGGTGCTGCGAGCTCCAAATACATACAAGCGAATTGTGGATGAAATTTACTTTGGGAGATAAGTTAACTAATAAGTGATTAGAATAAAACGAATACGCATCGCTTTTGTTCATACCAATCTCAAGACTTTTCAAACAAGATATTGACTTGAACTTAATCTGAACTTGACTGGATCCTATGGTGAGACTGAACTTGATGTAGAATGCAGGATAATTCTAAGAAGGATTACAATGTTTCTTGAAGGAAGAAAACTGCATATTTATTATTTGAAGCTCCCATTGCTCGGTCCCTGCTCCTGCCAACCTAGCAGTTCGAAAGCACGTCAAAGTGCAAGTAGACAAATAGGTACCGCTCCGGTGGGAAGGTAAACGGCGTTTCCGTACGCTGCTCTGGTTCGCCAGAAGCGGCTTAGTCATGCTGGCCACATGACCCAGAAGCTGTATGCCGGCTCCCTCGGCCAATAAAGCGAGATGAGCGCCGCAACCCCAGAGTTGGCCACGACTGGACCTAATGGTCAGGGGTCCCTTTACCTTTACCTAAATTAGAATCAAGATTTAATTGTATAGACTTATTATATTGAATATATAGAAATGATTTGGATGTGAATGGATGTCAAGATTTGAATATATAACTGTTATAAATTATATTTGTGAGTAATTTGGGAGAGGGGAGGGATAAAGTTGGAAGCACTGGTTTCCTCTTCTGAACCTAGTGAAATGTCCTTGGCAAAGTATTGACAAAGCTAAAAATAACACTATTAGTGGTGGGAAAGGACTTTTTGTTTTAAAAGTAAACCCTAGAGGAAGCTGGGAAACAGTGAGAGTTAGCCCCCCCCCCCCTTACTCCAAACTAGAAATGGCAGAGGAAAAAATCCATATGTTAAAACAAACCAACCAGGCCGTAATGCAAAAGAACGTAAGAGATGAATTGTATGATTTTCTTTTAGACATGAAAAGAGAACTGTTTGATCAGATAAAAGATGTTAATAAGGCAGCTTCTCAAATCTGTAAAATTAATAACATACTTGCAGAGGCTGTGGGACAATTAAAAGAGTCAAACACACAAACCACCAACGTGAAAATGGTAGAGAGACAAGGTACGAGGAAAATACAAGGGAAAGTAATAGTAATTCAAGACAAAAATGGTATTACAGTTATAACTCATGTTGCGTCTGCTTCAGGTTATGTCTTTTCAAGTTGCGTCCTGCGGCAACCTGGAAGTACGATTACTTCCCGGTTTCACCGCTCGCCCATGTGCAGAAGCGCTACGCATTCTGGATGCGAATGCTTTGAGTTGCGGATGTGCCTCCAGGACAGATTACATCTGCGACTCGAGATTTGGGAGACTTTGACTGTGATAGAGAAGAAGCAGGAAGGGAAGGTGCATAAGAGATGCATAAGAGCTACTATATGTGGTGGCAATGTAAAATTATTAAAAAGGCCTGGGAAAAGACATAGTAAAAACTTGAAGAGTATGTGGGAAATGATTAATGTTAAAAAAAACCCTGAAATCACCACCAGGGGAAAATAAATGCAATTCAAATTGGGGGAAATAAATACAGTGAATTTCTTCTCCTGCATGGGTCCTTCCAATTCCTGGATCCAGCAATCTAATGGAGGATTCTTTTGTTGAAGTAGCCAGGCAGGGGCCACACTAGCCCCAAAGTACTGCATGGGTTGTTAGTACAGTGGTACCTCTGGTTGTGAACGGGATGAAAGGAACACAACCTGCAGCGGCGTGTCTGTGCATGCCCGGGTTGCGATTCGCCGCTTCTGCACATGATGTCATTTTGCAAATGGGTGGTAAGAAGGACAAAAGTCAGCATGGTATGTGAGAGCAGGAATTAGAAGCAGGCTGCAGGCAAAAGCCTGAGAGGGAGAGCCATGCTTGGTTTCTGCTTGAATCCAAGGCTGTGGCAATGGGAGAAGCAAGACCATCTGGGCATTACTGTAGCCAAGGGGGGGGGGACAGCCGCCCCCCTTAAATCAAGTAAATAAATAAATGAACTGACAGTGTCGCAGATAGCTTGGTTCTGCCCCCCCCCCAACATAAATCCTGGCTACACCCATCTGAGCTGTTACTACTTTGAGTCCCAAGCCCCAGGAGGTTGTAAATATGACAAATGCTTAAAAGGAGTATGCTTCGTATTTTACTGCTCTTAAGATTGCCACGCTTGAAGTGCCAAGGAGAGGGTAGTGGTGCCCAACCTGTGGAATGCCCTCCTACCAGATGTCAAAGAATTAAACAACTATCTGACTTTTAGAAGACATCTGAAGGCAGCCCTGTTTAGGGAAGCTTTTAATATTTGATGAATTGTTGTATTTTAATATTTTGCTGGAAGCTGCCCAGAATGGCTGGGGCAACCCAGCCAGATGGGTGTGGTATAAATAATAATAATATTAATAATGATTATTATTATTCTTACACATCTTGTCCAAACTTTGGAAGGCAGGAAAAACTTGTACAGTGGTACCTCAGGTTAAGAACTTAATTCGTTCTGGAGGTCCGTTCTTAACCTGAGGTACCACTTTAGCTAATGGGGCCTCCCGCTGCCACTGCACAATTTCTGTTCTCATCCTGAAGCAAAGTTCTTAACCCGAGGTACTATTTCTGGGTTAGTGGAGTCTGTAACCTGAAGCATTCTGTAACCTGAGGTACCACTGTACTGTACATATGTGTATGGGGGGGGGGGGTTACTGTGTGACACGGATGCAAATCTGATCGTTATTTTCAAAAGAAGCCAACGTCCCCATGTTTTGGAGGAAACACATTAGCAGAGTGTGACCAGCCCTTTGTACTATTGCTCGCTCACCACATGTAAGGAGGATCTTCACTTTCCGGGCCTGATAATATTAAGCAAATAACTGTGACGTGGCTGTTAATGAAACACATCCTCTGGAGGCTGGCATTTTGAGAAGGGCTGCTTTACTTCCTTCGCTGCTGCCACACAGTTCCCCGCTCAAACTCGAATTTCCCGCCCAATCCCTCCCGGCTGCCAGGCTTCCCCAGCGGGCGCTCCCGCCTCGCTTAGGACGCGGGTGGTGGCGCACAAGGGCCAGGGAGCCCCTTATAAGGGTCTTCCAATCCGGGTTACAAAACGACGGCCCGAGAAAGCCTATGGGACGGGGCGGGGACTCCGCCAACACTGTCTGAGACTGAAGCAGCAACTCCTTCCCCTGTATGGGAATGACCGGGCACTTACTTCCCTCTTTCGCCTTGGCACTGGTCGGAGCAGAGGCGTGAGGCGCCGAGGCACCAGCGCCACCTTCCATGAAACAGCCGAGCGCCGCAGACTACCCGAACTGTCTTTTCTCGGCCGAGGTATTCCGCAGAAACGAAAGTGAAGACATCACTTCCGCAATGAACTTGAACGAGGATTGCTATTTGTTTCTTGCGGACTCGTTTGGCGCGGGGAGGCGGAGAACTGGTCGCTCTGCCCTTAACCCCTTTCTCAGGAGATGAAATGCCCATTCCCTCGCTCTCCCACACCTGTCGCAATAGGTTTTGCCCATAAAGCGTGTCTCCCTCGATGAAACGTTATGCACTCTTTTGTCACACACGCACACGTGTCGTTCTAGCAGAGCTCTGCTCTGTCTCCCACCCCTCGTGATCCGCCAGGGTTTTCCAGGACACGTGAACTGAGCATAGACTCCAGTGCGTGCGCATCGTCTGTACAGAGGAGGACTCGCACGAATTCCTTCGCCAAAGTGCCTTTCTCCTTGCAATACATCAAAGCTGTGCTGCAGCCTTGAGAATCATGACGCGGATAATTCCTATCTCTTCTATAAACTGTTTTAGTTAGTCCCGCTACTGACTTATCGATGGATGTTAGCACGCTGTATAGCTCAGTGAAGCAGCTTGATCCACGATCGGAGTATAGAGAGGGCTTGGCAGGGCGCAAGACTTTGGCGGAGAAAATGGATTGATTGATTGATTGATTGATTGTGGATTCAGTCTCTTTCTCGTGTTCAACTTTCACATGGGGCTGGCAAGTTAATGGACTTGTTGCTTTTCAGTGAGAAGTCCTTTTGGGGTGGGGGCAAAGATGCTGAGCATTTTTTAGTTTTGCCCAGATATTTTTTTCAGCAAAAATGCAAAACATGCTGTTTATTTTTATGGAAGATAGGCCCAAAACGGCACTGCCAACACAGGCTGCCATACATCCGTATTTTCCCAGACATTTACCAGATTTCCACCAGGACACTGCTAGAGACAGCTATATTCCATATATGTCCTGGAAATTCCAGATGGATCGCAACCCTACAATAGTCCAATGACAGCATATTCTTCAGGCAGTAAGAAAGCCAACAAGCCCTCTCCCCTTCCCATATTTTCACTTAAACTGCTCTCACACATATATTCAAGATGTCAAGTTGGTAGGAAGACTGGAAGGTGCCCCGATGCAGATGCTTCTTTTTTTGCCTCTAATCCTGTGCCTAAAAAGAATAATTTAGCAGGTGATGTTCTTCCTGCCACTTATCTTTACCACTGAAAAAACATATGTCAAATTTTTGGCTGCTAAAGAAATAGAAGGGCCAAGAAAAGAAGAGTCAACTAGAGTTGTGCAAAGCCAGCTATTTTATTTCCATGAAGTCTTCTATATTTCACATCTTTACATGCACAAATGTGCCTTATTGCAGGTTGCTTGCTCAATTCACATTTTCAACAAAAATTACATTTCCTAGTCCTAATGCAAAAGCTAGTGATTAAACTTGGCAAAATCCCCTTTCTCTTGAGCGTCGTTCATGTCCTTGTTGCAGAGAGGGGGCTTCTCCCACTCCCTGCAGCAGTGTAGAAGGCTTGATACATCAAACAGTACAGTGCATATGAAGAAATTAGCCATCTTTTGTCTGCTTCAAAGTACAGCTGCACTAAAGAAAAGTGGAGCCATTGATTTGAGACGATTAATGCAGATGTGTATTAGGAATAAAACGGAAGCTGGCCCAACAATTCATTTTTAAAAAGTGACCTGGGCTGCTTTGGTACCACATCCTTTTCCATTTTCCTTTTCAACAAATATTTTATCTGCTTTCAGAACTGTGGTTAAAAAAATAATGAAACAAGGACAAACACTTAACATGTGTGGACTGTAATTTCCTTTCTGGGCCCGCCTCCCTCCTCGTTCATTCCCCTTGAAAGAGTGCAATCCAAACTCCTCAGAGCCCTTCTACAAGTTCCTAGATGCGTTTCAAATGCATGGGTCAGACTAGAAATAGGGATGATGAAAGTTGAAGCTCATATCTAAAACTGCTCCCCCGAGGAATAGCCCCATTGATTCTGAGCGACCAGTTTCAGTCTGGCTGGCAGACAGCAGTCTTAAAACACTCTTCAGAAACTGGCCTTGCTCCCCAAACACTCATTAACTATGGGCCTGGGCCAAGCTAGTTCCGTGGTTAGGCAAAGATTCATGGACATAGAGAGACAACAGGACTGTACAAGGGTCCCCAATTATAAAATCATAGAAAACAGGAGATACGTAGCCACTCCAGCAACATATCTCTATTTCCTCACATCCAGAAATGCAAGAAGGGCTTTCACTCTTGCTAGAAGCTCAGCCTTGCCCTCACCAGTTTCTGGAAGGCTCCTATAGAAGAGTCCCGTACGCACAGAGACTTTGCGCCTGTCCATTAGGGGAAATAGGAAGCCCCAAACATAATATTTTTTTAGATGTCCTTTTTATGTTGAGATTCGTAAAGACACCATTGATCCTTTGCTGAAGAGGCTCGCCGATCTTTCAGACAAGTCTAAACTTAATTCTCTCCTCTTAGGCAAAGATCACAAGGCTACCTGGCTGGTAGCCAGATTCTGCACCCAGATTTGTAGGCACAAATCATCCTCTAGAATAAAATAGCTTACTAGGGAAATGCTGAAGTCGCCCTTTGGGGTGCCCCAGGGTCAATTTTTACGGTAGCGCAAATCTCAGTTGTACAGGTGTATGTATATATCTCAATTTTAACTCATGAGTTATTGCTGCAATCTGCTCCGATTGTATATTTTATCTTTATGAACACTGTTTTTATTGTGTTATGCGAGCTGGTCTTTGACCGTAATAAATTATAACATGTGTGGACTGTAATTTCCCAAACACCTACAAACATACATGGTTGAAAACAGTGAGTCAGGCATTTAAGCAGAGTGTATTTCACAAGTAGAGTAGATGATAAACCATCCCACATATAAATGGAAACCTTACTCTGTCAAATTGGCCATGTTTTGTGACATATCTGATTATTCATTTATGCTGTGTTATGTGTTTCTGAAAGTGCTATTGCTTGTCAAGCAAAACCGCTTACCATGAGTGCCCCTGAATCTTTTTCATATGAGCTCCCACAGGGGCGTGAAGGCCAAATCTTTATGTAGCACTGAAAGGTTTGGGTCAGTTTGGTTTACAATGAAGCCAAGACCAGACATCACATCCTCTGATGTGAAAGACTTGTCCTTAATCACTGGTGGGTTGGTCAGAAGCCTGACTGTTTTGACTTAGGGCTCATCCACACTTCTGATTACCATATACCCTGATGTTTACCACTGAATCGGAGCATCAGTCCCGTGGATGGATGTTTGCTCTGATTCAGTGGTAGAGAGTGGGTTTCCCCAGGGAAAGTGGAAGGGCTCAGTCCCGTGCCTAGAAAGCAGAAAACTCTCAGACCCATAATTTCTAGATGTGGGGCAGTGAAGAATGGATGAGCCCTTAGTGTTGAGCAACTGGCTTGAAGTGATACCACCTGAAGACCGTTTTGCTAGTCTCAACCAACTCCAGGTACTTATTTCAGAAGCTGCCTGGCCAGAGAGGTGAGCAGCTGGCTTGGAGTTAAGATGCTTGACCTGCTACCCCTGGATAAATCATCTAGTGAGTACCTTGAGCCATGATGGCCACAGGAGCTTATGAGTAGCAAATAGGCTTTTGTAACACCTGCTCCTGGTTCCTTGTTCCTGCTGTGGTGGAGATGAGCAGAGAGCAGGATTGACAGATGGAACAGCTCTAGACTAAGCAGCTTCCTCCCATGGACACAAACATCTGGCTTCAAGGTGGCTTCTGTGGGGAATTTTGTGATGCTGTTCTCCAACCAAAGAAAATTTACAAAAATGCATATACTAGGGGCAACTGCATTAAAATGGATATAGTATTGCAAATAACATACAAAAATACATTATGGCTTGCGAAAATATGCGCTTTGGTCAAAACTGCATACAAAGATGTGTTTACTTTGCACTAAAATGCTGTAGAATTCTCATGAGGATTTAAAAAAAAATAAAATTCTCAAATTGCTACAGAAATGTGGAGAACTGAAGTTATGAATGGAAAAATGACAAAAAGAGAACCAAAAATGACAAATCCCGCCACTCCTAATGAGAACATTTAGGCCAAAAGGGAGAACATTTCACTGAGTTCTTGTGTTACATAGATTGCATTTGAGACTGTGTTGACATGAATTTAAATTAGACTTGTTTTATATTTTGATCTAGGCTATGTTTTGTTACTGGACGGATACTTCGTGTTGAGTTTCTCTTACTAATTTGTTTAGTAAATTTGGGCTGCCCTCAAGCAGCTAATTATAAATAAAAAAAGCTTCCCGGAAGCTCTTTTCAAATTCATTTTGCAGTTTTCTTCCATCTTCTGCGACATCCTGGCCCTGTAGGGGAAATATAATAGAACATTAGCTTTGATATGTGTGTGACTTGTTGCTTAATTTATTTAGATTTTACCATTGCTCTTCAAAATGTCTACAGCAGGTGGAAACATTTAAATATTTCTGTTGTCCTAGCCATTTCAGGTTATCGTGGCAGTTTATCTACAAGTACAATGAGATTATCACAATGAGATAGTGGGATTTCAATGACAGCTGTCTAGCTTCTGCTTCAAGAGACCTCCCTCTCCACAAGTAATATATTGAGATCTTGACATAGTTTTTCAGCTATCCAAGCATTCAAGGAAGGGAGCTAGGTGGGTTTTCTTAGGGACGCCTGAGGATTGCTTAGATGGTTTAGCACTGAGTGACTGTGGTCATTATGAGAGTTATTTGTTTGAGTACTTGAAAGGGAGAGGGACAGAGACAGAGAGAAATTGAGTCACACTGAATCATATTTTACTTTTTCCTCACTCTTATTATTTTGGGGGTTTTAATTTCAATGTATAACAGAAACCTAACTTGACCTCCTCACTCGCATGTGTTTATCATTCACAGGCAACAAACTAAAGGGAAGGGAAAGACTGATGCTTACTTGATGAAACTTCAGAAAATTGCTGAACATCAGACGCAGATCACCAATGAAATCCCCCACTGTTTCGTAGTGGTTTAAATGCAGCTTCTCTTTAATCCTCTTGAGCCACATGGGGTTATTTGGATAGTTATCATCACATGTTTGGATCTGTTAAATCAGCACCACCAGAAAGCAATATTAGTATAAGTACTGGAAATATTTCTACAATCTCAGCAATAGTGCTCCAGGTTTGTGTTATTTTACTCTTGCCCTCATGACTTACTGTGACTGGTTCATCAGCAAAAACAGCACCTTCAGGCTCACACCAGATCTTTAGGAGCAAGAACTCACATGTCTATAAAACAAAAGAAACCAATGTTCAAGGGCCTCAAATGAAATCAGGAGCCCATGCCGATAGACATAAATTGCTGCCCATCCAGCAAATAGTAGCAGCCACACAGTATAGCAGACCAAGTACTCAAGCTGTTTAATAACCAAGACCAATGAAGAACTGGAGGGAGAAACTGGAAAATGAAGCTTTGTGAAGCTCTTTAAAGCTGCCACAGCACTGCTTTTAAACATGCCAGGGGTTCCTCCCACATTTGGGTCACAAATTTTGGGTGTCACAAGGAGAGCTGTCTTGGTGGTAAAAATATTGGGAAATTTATGACAGAGGTGGCTGGCCTTGCTAAAAGGAGAATTTTTATTTAGAATTTTAAAGCAATTGATGTTACATCCCTAATTTTACTACTTTGCTTATCATTAAATTGAAATAGGAAAAGGTTTTACGTTACCCACATTTTTTGGCTTGGCACCCATTTTCCACCTTAAAACCTGGTCTTCTTTGAAGTTACCTTTCCATTTGCAAAAGGTGCATTTCCAAAACCTATAAAAATGCAGTACAAAGCATGATGGTAGTGTTAGATGCAATTTGCAGACAATACTGCCACGGTAGAAATTTATTTATTCATTTCTGAAGGTTTGCCATAACCATGACTTTCTTAAACTAACATTCCTTAGAAAATTGCTTAGCACCAGAACTAACACGATGACAAGGCTAATCATAATAGTCATTTTTATTAAACACTATCTTGAACTGGAACAAAAAGAAGTAGTGGTATAACATATCACTTGGCTATAACATATTACTGAAAACTATTCTATTATAGTTTAGCTTCAACAGGACTAATATGCATTAAACAGGAGAGATGAAATATCATTACAAGATTTTATAAACAGTGTAGTTTTGCTTTTATAGACTTGTACCTTATTTAATGTGAGAAAAATAGTGAAATTGATTTGCAATACAAAGTGCACTATTGTCTATATTAATACAAAAGTTCACAGCTGAGCTAGCCTACATCTTGCTAGCCTACAGTTTAGCAAGTTATTGCTGGGCTTTACAGAGTGATGTTGTCAACACCTGACTTTCTTGACTATTTCGCCTTACTCTAGAACTCAGAGTAGGAAAGCAAATACCTTTTCACAGCCAATTCTTCTGGAACATGGCAAGAAAGATGAAATGATTTATTGCATAAACTGCAGCATATATCAGACCCGCCTTCCATACACACTTCACATATGCCATCTGTTGGCTAAAGTAAAAAAAAGAAGAAGTTTGTTGAAACGGTAGAGTGAGAGGGGGTTTTTTATCTGTGATGTTGTGTGTACACCACCTTGTGAGCACAATGGGTCCTGAATGGTGGTTTTAAAAGACTTTAACAAAGGATTCTCAGTTGGCAGGCATATCATAAAATATCTTCAACAACCACATATACACCTGTGTGCAGTAACAACTTAAAACTAACTTGGTTTGTTTTTGCTACAACAGATAACTTGTAGAAGTTATCTTTGGTTTATGTAGAGGTCATTGAAGGTATCCAATTAATACGTCAATATCCACTTGGTATCTTCCTGTTTTCTCAAGTCTGGCAAAACAGAAATGTAGGAAGCTGGCAAACAGGTAATATTTCTTGGACCCTGAAAGCATCACATCTTGCTGTGCTAGGTGTGTAGACAAAGGTGTCCTTTTAAAATTACTCACCACGGACGGACTGCCAGTAGTAGCACTATACAGTCATGGCTAACATTTCAGCTTCCAAGTAAAGAACATTTTTGAATGTCTTCATTTTATATTTTCTCCCTTTATGCATTGCACACATGAAGAAGAGCTTGTTTCTTCAGGCTGCTTTGCCTGTTTTCTTGATCAACCTTCCCCTTCCCACATCCATATTTTTATACTACTACTACAGGCTTGTCTAGAAGTTTTTTATGTGCGCTGAAGGAGTGGGGGGGATAGAAAACTGAGCTGGTGAGGGCCTAAACAGATCCACTGGGAAACAAGGGGAAGCCGTCACCATGTTTAGGAGAAACTGGGATTTGTAGAAGAAGAAGAAGAAGAAAAGATATTTAAGGAACAAACACACAAACTCCCAAAAGCCCAATGAGGACTCAGCGTGCAGAGCAGCTGACCATGTTGAGCATCAGTTGGAAAAGAAAAATTGAAAAGAGGGAGGGATAGTGAAATGCCTTGTCTGAGAGCCTTATAGCAGCGGTAGGCAACATAGTGCTCTCCAATCATTGGGACTATAACTTCCATGACTCAAAACCATTGGCTATGTTGGTTGGGGCTGATGGGAGTTACGAGTCCAACATTTGGAGGCCACAGAAGGGCTGGAGGACCTCTGGCTTGCAAACCAGGCCTCTCCATTTGGCCTTCCAGCCCATTTTGGGGAAGCCACACTCACTTGCCCTACACCTGATGTCATACAGGTGGGGCTTCAAAGAAACAATTGGGAGATTAAAGTGGGCTTCCAATTTATCCTTTGCTGGAACAAGGCATGCTCCCAGCTGCCCACCAGCTGATTCGTGGTAGAATAACACCTTGTTCTAGGAGGATCAGGACAGGGCAGGCTTTGCTGCCACCCCAGCTGCCACTGCTTGAGGTGGAGAAGAAAGATAAAGGGGAAAAATTCTTCTCTTTGTTTGCCCCCACACACTGCCACCAGCAGCCATAGTGGGGGTGGGGAGGGATAAAGGGAAGCATGAAGTTATTCTTTTCCCTTTGCTCTCCCTGCTGCTGCCAGCGTGGCAAGTACATGAAAGAAGCTGCTTATTTCTTAAAATGCAGGCTTATTTCTCATGCTTCCCACAGCAGCAGGAGAAGCTTAGGAACCTCGCAACAGATTTTGACAGGTGGGTGGGATAATAATGACACCCTGCGATTGACAAGTGGGCAGCCCCACCTACCTGTCTGATTTGGCACTTGAAGATGCTACTGGAACTGTTCAAAAGGCAAGTCACTGCTCAGTTTAAAGCAGTAGTTTCAGTTTAAAGTTAATGAACCTGTGCTTGTGCTCGTGACACGGGCATAGCCCATTAAGGCTCCCAATCCGGCCTGTCAGCAAATTGCCAATGGAAGAAGAGATCTGTCTTTTCTTTCATTGACAGTTCACTGTGTTTCTGTACTGGGTGTTGAGAAAGGGATGGGTTGGCCGAGGGCGTACATGTGGCCAGCATGACTAAGCCGCTTCTGGTGAACCAGAGCAGTGCACGGAAATGCCGTTTACCTTCCCACCAGAGCGGTACCTATTTATCTACTTGCACTTGCATGTTTTCGAACTGCTAGGTTGGCAGGAGCAGGGACCAAGCAACGGGAGCTCACCCCGTTGCGGGGATTCGAACCTCTGACCTTCTGATCGGCAAATCCTAGGCTCTGTGGTTTAATCCACAGCGCCACCCGCATCCTTTTTTGAATTAGGGTTGAATTAGGGTATGAAAATTATATTGAACCAGATATAAAGAAGGAAAAGGTTTCATGGGATAGCAGATACTTTCCTTCAGCATTTCCTCACACAAATATATGATCAGATTCCAAGTAAGAGACAGAGAACAATATTGTTTAAAATATAGTATACATTTATATAGATAGTACATTAACCGACATGCATCCTATGAAATCTGAAGAAATCAATTAATAAATTGATTTTGGTGGTGGCTCTGCATCTGTAGAATGACCTTTCTACTAAGGTGAGTCTTACCACCTTATTATATTCATATGGATACCAGGTACAAACTCAGCATTTTTGTCAGGCTATTTATGAATCTTAGTACTGCTTTAATGTTTTTGTTGATTATGTTTTGTATCTCCTTATTCTGAAGTAAATATTAATTTTTTTGGAGATGATCAAGACAGAAATGTCTTGATGCATAAATGGACAAATACAATGTGTAGATGCCCATTTAGATAGGTGCATTGTCTACAATCAATCTAGTAAAAGTGTTCACATTTTGTTTACCTTATTTTTCCCTGGGGTAGTTCGTGCTGGCTCAGGTAGCATGCCATCCTGAAATAAACATCACATTTATTAGTTTTGCTCTGAAGCACAAACAGAATCCCCAAACATAATCTGAATTAGATGGTGGAAATGAGACATATTACTGACACCTCACTATTTATATTTGTTTAAAATCCAGTAGGAAAATATTTCATTCTGCTGGAACACTCTGCTACTAACCTTAAATTTGCCATGTTTGAGCAAACGAACATCAAAGATAGGCTCCCATGTGAAAAGCTGAATTACTTCCATTTTGGTCTGAAGAGATACAGGGGTTTCTTACCCCACCACAGATAATAAATTCAGCGTTACTAATGTATTCTGCATGAAATGGATTGTTATTGAGTTTCATGAATGGGCACAGCTGTTGCAAAGCATCACAGTGCTCATTTGGCACACCTGTTGTCTTGTAGATTATGATTTTTATGCTTGCAGTATTTTGTGTTTTAGTATGCTGAAAGTCACCTTGAGAAAGATAACTTTGAAAGGTGGCCTATAAGTAATGAAATATATAACAATCCTAGCTCTAATTGAATTATCGTGGTCTGTTCTTTTTGCATTTAATTTCCCACTGACCTCACTGCCTACAATCCCTACCACTGAGAATTCTGTTCCTACTCTACCCTGCAACCGAAGATTGAACTTCATGTATCTAACGATGGGACCTCCAATCTAGAAAAGCTGATACTATAATCAATTTGTGCCATCAGATTTGTTTGTTATTTTTATAATAAATATCACATAGACTTTATTGTAATCATAAAACTTCCATAGATCATTCCATAGATCCGTGGAATACAGATCTTGCCTTTAGCTGGCACAATCCTTATGTCTGCTCAGTTCTACATTGTGTTAGGCCAGGAGTCGCCAACCTTTCTGAATCAGTGGGTACATTGCAAATTTTGCGACAATGCTGGGGGCACAAAATAGTTGCCATTGTGGGTGGGGTGGAATGGGATAAAACAAAATAAGAAAGATAGCTATCCCCAGCAACCTGATGGAATACCATAGGAAGTCAGCTATGTCCCACTGGTTCTGACTGTGAAGATCACAGAATTTTTTTTTACACAAATATGGATGCTGTTGCTGTCTAATAGCAACAGAGAGCATTCCGCAGCAACAGGAAATGTATACAAGGTAGTCACACCACACTCAAATTATTTCACTGAAATTGCTTTGAAGGTATCTGCATGTTTTGTCCCATAACTGATTTTCTAGAAGAGCTGGAGCCTTACTGTTCAAAAAACGAAAAGTCAACACTCAGCAGTGTCTGTTCAGGGAAACCAGTGGTGGCCTTTGCAGGCAACCTATCACCTGTCTGTGGGCAGCTCTTGTCTTAGGACATTCTAGAATCTAGACAATGGCTTTTTCATAAAACAATTTGTGCTGCTATTCACTTACAATACAGGATATTGTCCTTGTAACAGGAACGATATGTGTGGATAAATATATGGAAAGCCATGGTGGCATCATTTGAAATTCCTTTGTAATTACAAGTAAAGAACGAGGCATTAAAATTATAGCCAATAGAAGTGAACTGCATACCTTTATTAATGTTTCTAAAGGAGCCCCCAGATAGCGGATACTTCTTCTCCAGTTTGTACCTCCAATTTCTCCTTCAATCAGAAATTCTTGTGGTGTGAACCATGTTCCCTTAAAATTCTTGATACATTTCTGTGTAGCTCCTGTAACAGAGAAGTCACACCAGTGCTGCAAGCTTGTCCCATTCAGCAAAGTTCAATAGAGGGAGAAAGAAATTGCCACCAGCAGCTCCTTTTCCAATATTTACATTGGAAAAAATCAATACTAGAAATGTATTTCAGCACGGGACCTGCTCAGGGCCAACACCAGACTACAGGGAAGCGGGGTCTCTGCTCCTGTCCCAGTCCTTCTCTTTGTGGAAACAGCAACACTATCCTCTTCCAGTCCCAGTGTGGTGTAGTGGTTAAGAGCGGTGGACTCAATCTGGTGAACCGGGTTCGCTTCCCCCCTCCTCCACATGCAGCTGCTGGGTGACCTTGGGCTAGTCACACTTCTCTGAAGTCTCTCAGCCTCACTCACCTCACAGAGTGTTTGTTGTGGGGGAGGAAGGGAAAGGAGAATGTTAGCCGCTTTGAGACTCCTTAGGGTAGTGATAAAGCAGGATATCAAATCCAAACTCCTCTTCTTCTTCTTTCCCTCTTGCTACCCCCATCCCTCCTGCTTCCTTCCCTGTCCCCTGAAGTAGCATAAGTGGTGGTGGATTATCTATCATCTGCTCCACACCTGAGATCTGAGAAAGGGCCAATGGTGGCTACAAATACTTTAAAAGATTTTCTAGCTGTAGAAAATCTACTATAACAGTGCAGCCATTTTCTCAGACACCTCGCACAGAGCACTCCTCTGAGCAGTGAGGTGAGTGTCTAGCAAGTCACTGTAGATGGGGACAACCTTGGCTGTAAGCAGTGTGCACATACCACTACCTGAGCATGGAGGTGAGTATTTGGGCAAAAGGCTGGTCTGGTCAGAGGCCCTGGAGTCTTTGGCCAGTGCCCAACATGGCTGACCACAAGCACTGGGCCTGATAATACCACCAGTAAAAAATGGCATTAATTACATGAAGTGTAAAATATGTTTCTCTTCCAATGTTCATTTGGTATAATTATAATTTAAGTGGGGGGCAAATTTTCTCCGCCCAATAAGAATGATCCTGAAAACTGTAGCACCAAATGGTTATATACATTGAGTTGTCTTTTTTCTTTTTTAAAATATGGAGAAATTGCCAATTATTTTCAATTCACAATTTATGGGTTGGTGTAACTGCAGTGCATTAATGCAGTCTAACTTTGGCCCTCCAGATGTTATTGAAGTACAACTTCCATCAGCCCCAGCAAGCATGATCAGGGCTAACAGCACCCAGAGGGCCAATGTTTTCCCACACATAGTCTAATACACAAATGATATGCTGCACCAATTAAAGTGGAAGAATACAATACAATACTGTTTTGTGATAATTTTTTTAAGTTGAAAAAATCATTTAAGCATGCATTTCTGAACTGTAATTTGAAGGATTTAAAAGTACTGAAAATCCCATTGTGATATAGATAGAATTACTCCAAGTTACCCAGGATTCAGTGGGAAATAAAAAACCAGTTTCCTACAAGACTATTTAAGTGTTCCCAAACATACAATTACACCCACATACTGCCACATGGATGCATCTTTCTCCCAACATACTCATGGGCACAAACACAAAGATTTTAACTTCTTATTGCTATAAAATTCTCTTAAAATATGTAATTACACATACAATTAAACTGTTTCGAAACAATGTTTACCTGCTGCCAATTTTTCCTTATATAAAACACCTTTAGTTTTTCCACAAGTAACAATCACTGTTGAGCCCTGGACAATCGGCTTGTCATTTTTAATATTTTGTATCCCTTTTCCTAGAGGAAATCAAAAAATTGATGTCAAATGCTGCAATTTCCATATTTTGGGTTTCCAGAAAATGACAGTAGTCTTACCAAGTTACAGATCCTGCTGATAAGATGTGGCATGAAGTAGCATTTCATATCACCTGAAAATATATTGGGACACAATTCTAAACCAAAGATACTGTCAGGTATGTTGGCAGGCAAGGGAGTTTCCCCTCCCTCCAGTAGCTTCTGATAAAAAGTAATGAGCCTCTGGCAGGTTTATAGTCCGTTTTATTTATAACGACATATTAGAGCAGCATCAAACCACCCTCCCCATGGATGGCAGTTGCTCACTCTGAATCCACTCCTCTTCTGCAGCAAGAAGCACACTACCTGCGCTTCCGTTGTTCCTGGACCCTTTTAGTCCTCCGAGTTTGGGGGGGATGGACTTCCCCACCACTAGATTGAAGAATCTCCTAAATGCTCCCTCCCTCCTGGTTGCCTAGCTACTATCTCAAAGCTGTCCAGCTCTTCCCCCTACTGTGCAGCCTCTGAATCTTCTGGTCTCTCTGCTTCTGGGAACATGGAAGGCGGGCAGGGCGAATCCTCCCCCTCCTCCTCTGTTAGAGGCTGCTCTGTCTGACTGCATTCCCCCATCTTCGGAGTCAGACCAGTCTCTGGCATCATATTCAGACCAGCCCCCAACAGATACAATGGCTGGAAAGCTAGAGGATATGGTGGAAGCTCCACATTGCCAGCATAACTCAAATTATGACTCCGCCATGGAGATATACTGGCACATCTGCGCAGATGCCCTGGTGCAACTCTATGTGTGCCAACTCTTAAGAGAACTGGGAACTGAGAAGTCAGGTTGCAGAATATAACCACAATGTGAAGCAAGTTCCTTGAACTCACATAGGGTCAAGGGGTCAGGTTTCAAGACATAGCAAGACTAGAGCTCCATAGTCATCATAACAGGATTCTGTAACTATTGGTAATGGCTAACATTGCATGCATGCAGTTAAAACAACAACAAAAACAGGGAACTGGGTAATGGAGGCAGGCATTTAAAAAGAAGTGGGCAAAATGGCAGTTAGGAACCAGGGTGCAGGTAAAGGACATATGGACAACGTCCACGCTCAGTTTGTAGGGTGTATGCCAAAGCTACTTTTGGAGAACTGTGGAAGGGGTTAGTTTGGAGAACCTATGAGGAATCTATACCATTGCACCTTCTTTACCTTTCGGAGTACCACCCATTTTCAAACAGGTGTTAGTTGGTCCTGGAGACATTTTTGCCATGCTTTCTGTCGCACCAGCAACTTTCAGTCCTGAAGAAAAAGAAGAAACCATTTAGTAGGGAATTGTTATCCCCTTTTCACTCATTTTAAAAAGAGGAACCAAGGACTCAACTATACAGCTGCAAATAAAACGTTTTAAGTGTGTTGTAAAGCACATTGTACAAATGTGACATTAGATGGTGATGGTGAGCTATGGCAAATTCAACATATTTTTTCCAAAAAAATTTTTTTAAAAAAAATCAGTTTCATATTTTTAATATGTGGCTAGATTCCACCCAGGGATGCGGGTGGCGCTATGGGTAAAACCTCAGCGCATAGGACTTGCTGATCGCATGGTCGGCGGTTCGAATCCCCACAGCGGGGTGAGCTCCCGTCGTTCGGTCCCAGCTCCTGCCCACCTAGCAGTTCGAAAGCGCAATTAAGTGCAAGTAGATAAATAGGTACCACTTTCTAGCGGGAAGGTAAACGGCGTTCCGTGTGCTGCTCTGGTGCCGGTTCGCCGGAGCAGCTTCGTCAGCTGGCCACGTGACCCGGAAGTGTCTGCGGACAGCGCTGGCTCCCGGCCTCTAGAGTGAGATGAGCGCACAACCCTAGAGTCTGTCAAGACTGGCCCGTACGGGCAGGGGTACCTTTACCTTTACCTAGATTCCACCCAAATGCCATGGAATGCCTTCATAGTGCTAGGCCAGCAGTGCAGTTGTGTATTACGCATTTAAAAATAGTGTTTTTTAATGACAAAAACAATGAAAGGAAACACAATACAGGGAACAACAGGAAAAGCGAAATCTGGAAAAACCCATACATTGCTTCATAAAGTTCATACATACTACATATAAGCATCCCATACTAAAAGCATCAGTCAGTGTCAAGTTTCACCAAGTAGTACAAAGTCACTGGGTTTTCAATACCTTTCAATACTCTTAACTGGTATGTTCGCTTCTCAGATATGACTATATTCCAAATGTTATTATACCAAAAAGAAATATTAAGGTCTTTCAAGGCTTCCCACAACTGTGTGATAGACAGCCTAGCTGCAACTAGCAGAAAGATTAGCAAAATGTTTGGTTTTACGTTCATCTTAAATGTCCTAAAAATAGTTACAATTGAGGTGTAATTTGTATTGGATCCTGATTAATACTACTGATTTCCTAATATATGTCAGACTAAAATTTTTTGACAATCAGGCATTCCCATCAAAGTTTGAAATATGTTACCGAGTGACCACAGCTCAGCCAAAACGCTACAGCTAGACAAAGGGTAATATATGATAGCTAGCAAACTGGAGCCTTGTACCACCTATGGGAGACTCTGGTGTGGTATTCTGCACTATGCAGGCAGCAATAGACCCTGCTGGTTTTAATGGTTCACACGCTTTTCTGTTTTATATCATTTATTTCACATCCTATGTCTGCCTCCCAGATAGTTTTCGGGCTTCTTAATGGGCTGGATGAAATTTCTGACAATTCTCCACAAATCTCTTATATCAATACTTTACCTTCAGATCCTTGGTTTAACAGAACAGTTTCAAATCTGGTAAGGGATCTGGTGCCTAGATACCCTAATTTAGCAGGATCTAACTCAACTGATGTAAGTGAAGCCATCCCATACATACCCAAATCTCCTGTGTCCAGTCTTAGTTGATCCTGGGAAACTGGATTACCATTTTTATTTTAAAAATTGCATTATCTAAAGTATCCTTTTTCCTCCCAAGACAATAATACCTTCCACAAATTTAACATATTCTCGTCTAATTTTATCCAATGCTTATATACCGTCATTGCCATGAAACATGAATATCAAAACTGAAAAGCCTCTTCATATAAAATTATGTTCAGAAGTGCCCACCCTGCTCCATCTATTTTTATGCAATACCTTGATAGCTAGTTGAGGCTTCTCCCTCTGAAAAATATTTTTTTTTAGAAGGTTCTGCCATTTCTTGATCAAACTTGGGTGTAAAGGGAAAACCTGAAACAAAAAAGAAAATTTTTGAACAACCTTCTCACTTAGTTCTTATGGGTCAGCAAATTCTGCCTAAAATGAGAAGACTAGTCACAATACCTCCTGAGAAAATGGCTGTACTGTACTTGGCTTAGGGAAAGGTGGAATATGGAACTCCTTCCCATAAGGAAAATGGTGTTTTCAATTTCCAAAGATGGATTAGGTATCAGTTGAAAATGCAGTCAGCAATTGGCAGCTGATTATGCCAACTCTGTTTCCATTTGCCAGCATTTTGAGACTAGTGGGCCTCAGTAAGGGCCCCTCCAGGCAGATGTTTTATTGTGGGTCTATTCTGCAACACATTCTTGACACAATAATAGTCCATTAACGGTGGATTTATTCTGCTTTAGCTTGCTGTGTTTTGTTTCCTTAATGCTACCACGTTATTGCTGTCCAAAGGTGCTATAGCGCAACAAAAGCATCACAAAAATATAGCAGAACATTTGTGACATAAAAAGTTATAGAACTTCAGAAGGAAGTTACAGGCTATGCACTGACTTAAAATAAAACAGTGCAACTGCCTCCAGCTTCAGCAAGCGCAAACAATGCTGACAGCAGGAACACATATGACTGTCCCAATAGCCCTATTAGCACAAATCATCAGGAATGCGCAATAAAAAGGCTACCTGGAGGGTCTCTAATTTTCATCCATCTCAGGTAGGTCTTGTAGGTGGAAAGTTTGGGGAGTTCTGCCTTATATTATAGTATTTTTCTCTTCCCACAGTCTATGCCTCAGAAACATTTAGAGACCCATGTAAAATTCACCTTTCGGTGCAGAGAATTCAGAATTGTTCTTCTTTGTCTGGAGTATGTTCTTGCTCCCAGGTCCTGTGGCAAAGCTATTTGTATTTTTTTTTTTTTTTAAAGCAATTTATTGGGTTTTACAATAAGAGTAAACATAATAGACAATATAACATTTGTCTTAACATAGTTTCACATTTTCTTTGGACTTCCTCACATCTCCCGCTCCCACTTTCATCGTTATAACATTTTGTCAGCAATTTATCATCTTATTTAAATTCTTATGTCCCTTCTATATTTCATAATCTTATAATTCTCAGAAGGAGCGAAATTTTCACAGTCTTACTTATTTTCTTAAAAACTTCTAAATTTAGTGGTGCTCAGTTGTTTTAGTCTAGCATCTTATTTAGCATTCACTCAAATTACAATGCTTTTGTAAATAGTTCTTAAATTTCTTCCAATCCTCCTCAATCCTCTCTTCTCCCAGGTCACGAATTCTGCCGGTCATTTCAGCCAGTTCCATGTAGTCTATCAGTTGCATCTGCCATTCTTCCAGTGTGGGTAGATCTTGAGTTTTCCAGTGTTTTGCGAGAAGTATCCTTGCTGCTGTTGTTGCATACATAAAAAATGTCTGGTCCTTCTTTGCCACCCCTTGGCCGACAATACCCAAAAGGAAGGCCTCTGGTTTCTTAGTGAAGGTATATTTAAATACCTTTTTCAATTCATTATAAATCATTTCCCAGAACGCCTTCACTTTAGGGCAAGTCCACCAGAGGTGGAAGAACGTTCCCTCACACTCTTTACATTTCCAACACTTATTATCAGACAGGTGGTAAATTTTGGCAAGTTTGACTGGGGTCATATACCATCTATAAATCATTTTCATTACATTTTCTTTCAGAGCGTTACATGCAGTAAATTTCAATCCATTACTCCACAACCTCTCCCAGTCCTCAAACATGATATTATGCCCAATGTCCTGTGCCCACCTTATCATAGCCGATTTAACCGTTTCATCTTGTGTATTCCATTTCAACAGCAAGTTATACATCCTTGAAAGTACCTTAATCTTTGGTTCTAACAATTCTGTTTCTAGTTTCGATTTCTCCACCTGGAACCCTAGTTTCTTATCATTTTTAAAAACTTCTTTAATCTGAGCGTAATGTAGCCAATCTCGCACTTTGTCTTTCATTTTCTCCAAACTCTGCAATTTCCAATTGTCTCCATCCTTTTCTAGTATTTCCCAATATTTTGGCCATTTAGCCTCCATATTGGGTCTTTTTCGGGCCTTAGCTTCCAGAGGTGAAAGCCACCTTGGTGTTTTATTTTCCAGCAAGTCTTTATATTTTGTCCAGACATTAAACAGTGATTTTCTGACAATATGGTTCTTAAAGGCCTTATTTGCTTTAACCTTGTCATACCATAAATATGCATGCCATCCAAAAGCGTTGTTAAACCCTTCCAAATCCAACACATCAGTGTCTTCAAGAAGTAGCCAGTCTTTTAGCCAGCAGAACGCTGCGGCTTCATAATACAACTTTAAGTCTGGCAGGGCAAAGCCCCCTCTTTGTTTTGCATCGGTTAATATCTTAAACTTAATTCTGGGCTTTTTGCCCTGCCAGACAAACTTAGAAATGTCTCTCTGCCACTTCTGAAAGCACTCCGTTTTGTCCAAAACCTGAAGTGTTTGAAATAAAAACAACATCCTTGGCAATACGTTCATCTTGATAGCAGCAATTCGGCCTAACAAAGAAAGTTTCAATTTTGACCAACTATCTAAGTCTCTCTTAATTTCTGTCCAGCATTTTTCATAATTATCCTTAAATAGACTTAGATTTTTTACTGTTATGTTTACCCCTAGGTATTTTACTTTTTTAACCACATTGAGTTCCGTCTCATTCTGAAACCGTTCTGACTCTGTATCAGTCAAATTTTTCCCCAAAACCTTAGTTTTCTGTTTATTTAGTTTAAATCCAGCCACCCGACCAAAATCATTAATCAGTTGTAATACTCTTTTCGTACTGGGCTCTGGCTTCTGCAAGGTCAAGACCAGGTCATCTGCGAAAGCTTTTAATTTATATTGTTTCTGACCGACCTGAATTCCTTCCACCAACCGATCCCCTCTAATCATGTTCAATAGCACTTCCAGAACCGAAATGAATAACAAAGGGGAAATAGGGCAACCTTGTCGTGTCCCTTTTTCAATTTTGAACTCTTCTGTAACCACATTATTAACTATCAATTTAGCTTTCTGTTCTGAATATATCGCCTCAATCCCATTCTCAAAACCCCGTCCCACTCCCATCTCTTTTAAATTTCCCATCATAAATTTCCAGGAGATATTGTCAAAGGCCTTCTCCGCGTCTATAAAAATTAAAACTGCTTTTGTATTTATATCTGTTTGCAAAAGTTCCAAGATGTCAATAATGTTCCTTGTATTAGCAAACAGATGTCTACCTGGGAGAAAGCCAGCCTGGTCCTTGTGAATTACTTCATTTAAAACTTTTTTAAATCTATTTGCCAAAATGTCTGCAAATATTTTATAATCCACATTTAAAAGAGAGATGGGGCGGTAGTTCTTAAGTTGTGTCTTTTCAGCTTCCGACTTTGGTATTAATGTGATGAACGCTTCCTTCCACGACTCCGGTGCCCTCTTCCCCTCCATAATTTCATTGCTGACCTCCATCAAGGGTTGTATCAAATAGTCTTTTAATGTCTTATAGTACTTGGAGGTCAGCCCATCTGGTCCTGGAGATTTGCCGAGTTGCATGTTCTGGATGGCTTGTTCAATCTCCTGTCGTGTTATTTTAGAATTCAGGATTGTCCTATTTTCTTGTGACAATTTAGATAGTCCGTTTTTTGCCAAAAATTGTTTAATCTCAACATCGTCTTGCGGCCCTTGGGTGTATAATTTTTTGAAATATCTCTGGAAACACTTTCTGATGTCCACTGGATTCTGAATGTTTTTTCCATCAACCTCTAAGTTTGTAACAGTATTTAATCTTTGTCTTCTCTTCAACTGCCAAGCTAGCAGTTTTCCACATTTATTCGCCGACTCAAACGTTTTTTGTTTCATTAATTTAACCTTCCATTCAATTTCCTGATTTATCAATTTAGAATATTGTGTTTGATAAAGTTTAATTTCTCTCAGAGTCGGCTGTGACTTCGGATTCACTCTTAATTTCTTCTCTAATTCTTTTATTTTATCCAAGATCTTATCTTTTTTCTCATTTTGTGTTCTTTTCTTTACTGCATTCTGTTGTATCAAGAATCCCCTCATTACAGCTTTACTTGCGTCCCAGATTATTCTTTTTTCCACCATATTATTCATATTTATCTCAAAATAGTCCTTCAAAACTTTTTGGGCCTTCTTGGTAATTTCCTGATCTCTGAACAAATTGTCATTCATCTTCCATCTAAAGGATCCAGTTGGTAATAGTGTCATATCCATCTTTACTGCATTATGGTCGGAACAGGTCTTTGGGCAGATTTCCACTTTTCTGACCTTAGGTGCCAGGCCTCTAGAAATCCATATTTGGTCGATTCTTGTCCAGGTCAGTTGGGCTTCAGAAAAGAATGTTCCCTCTCTTCCTAGTGGGTTCTTTGTCCTCCAAATGTCAATCAAATCCATATTGTCAGTCATTTCAAAAAAGGTTTTAGGTAGTCTGCCGTCTTTTGTAACATTTTGACTTTGTGACTTGTCCATGTTAGTTGATACGACCCCATTCATATCTCCCATCATTATGATGTTGTTGTAATCCAGATAGTCCAGCATTGTCTCCTGCAGCTTCTTGTAAAATTCCGATTTCCCTTCATTAGGTGCATAGATTCCTAATATCAACAATTTCTCTCCTTGATATTGTATCTCAATAGCCAAAATTCTTCCATGTTCATCTTTAAATAGGAATTTAGGTGACAGGCTCTCTTTTGCATATATCACCACGCCTCTCTTCTTAACTTTGTCCGACGATACAAATTCCTGACCCAATCTTTTATTTATTAACACTTTTCTGTGGAGCCTCGTCACATGTGTTTCTTGTAAACAGATAATGTCCAATTGTTCTTTTTTTAATATGTGAAATATTTTCTTCCTTTTTTCCGGAATGTTACAACCATTAATATTCCAACTCAGCAGTTGCAGAGACATCCTGGATCAATCTGGTTATTTCTCCAGGGGTGGTATCTTCTCTAAATCTTCAGGTTCCCCAGGTGCTGGTGTTGATGCTGGCGTTGCCCCAGGCCCAGAAGGTAGTTCAATTCCTTTTTGAAGATCCTCTCCGTATGTAGCCAAAAATTTGTCTCTCTCTTCCAATGTTCTAACTTTGGCCTTTCTCCCTCTAAAGGTAAAAGATATTCCTTGGGGAAATTCCCACCTGAATGGAATTGCGTTGCTCCTTAATAGTTTAGCAAGTTCAGAATAGGCGGCTCTAAGATCCAGCAGTTGTCTTGGGATATCTTTATAAATTTCGATTCTTCTATCCAAAACCTCCAGTGACTTTCCGAAGTGTAGGCCCAAAATCTTATCCCTTTCCTCCTTTGATCTCAATGTTATCAAACAGTCTCTGGGCCTCTCCTTCTTTATGAATCTTCCAAGTCTGAAAGCTGACACAATTTTAAAGTCCTTTTCTTCCAAATTCCAGAACTTGGAGAATTCTTTGGTCAAAAACTCAGTTAGATTTCCTTCTTCTGCCTCTTGTACTGATCTAATCCTCAAATTATTCTCACGATTTCGCAGTTCTATCATAGAAAGATAAATCTGATGTTCCCCAACTTGTTTAGTGAGTGGTCTTACCTCTTGCTCTAAATTTTCCAATTTTTGTCTAGTGTCCTCAGCCAATTTCCGATTTTCTGCTGAGGCCTCCGTTAACTGTCCAATTGCTTGTGTATTCTGTACCACTTGTATGGTTAATTTATTTAGACATTCTGTATTTTTGTCAATCTTTGCTGATTGCACATCTACTTTCTTGTCCAAAGCTTCCAATTTTTCAAAAATTTTGTCTAGAACAGAAACAGATACTCCTGAGGCCATATCTTCCAATTGTAACTGCTCTGCTTCACCCTCTCCCTCTTTTGCCTGTGACAAAGCAACTTCTTCAACTTCTACTTCTGAGGGCAAAGTAGGTACAGATGATCTACGTGTCTGCGAGGCTGAGGTTAGAGTTGTTAAAGTTGTTTGTCTAACTCTCCCTCTTTTTCTTGTGCCACTCATTCCAACGTTATCTGTCAGTCAAGGTCACACTGAGTTATTCCCATGGGAATGGAAAGGCCCAGAGCAAGCAAACAACAAGGGAATCGAAAGTAAATGTACATGTAAAGTCACTGTTTTAATCCAATCCTCTAGAGGGAGCTTAAAATGTCTTTCAGAGTCTAATTTAATGTCCAAGAACCTTCAGATACAAATTTTTAGCAGAGTTTATAAATGGTCACTTTGTTACAGACAGTGCTTATTTATCTCCAAAAAGAATGTTTCAAATTTAAAAGGTCTCAATACCCTCAGATTGTTGCAAGTTCCAATATACAGTATCCAAATCTGCAGTACTGACAGCTCAATCTCTTAATGCTCAGGCAGCTCCTGACTCTGGGTTTCACCTTCTAATTTGTAATCCAATAAAAGGAGGAAAGTCAAGTGCAAGTAATAATCCCAAATCTTTAGCTTAAAGTCTTTACTTTAAATTGCAAGTTCAATAGATGCTTAGATCTGTAAAGTTTAGAATCTCTTTCTTTCAGCCTCCACTCCTCCAGCTGATTGCTTTTTTCAAGTTCAATGGCTGCGGAAGACAGACTTCCTGTTTCCACGTCTCTCCGCTTTCAGCCAAGTTCAAGCCAATTTAGATTTTTCCTTTAAAGTCACTAATTTCAAGTGATTCAGTCTTTTACTCACGAATAAGTTGCTTTTCGTCCGGATCCGTAATTTGACAGGAAAAGGGATCAGCGCTCACCGGCAGCAGCAGCGCGGCTTCGCTCCACAGACTGTGAAGCAGCTCTCAGCGCCGCAACCCCCCTCCACGCTCCGGAGCCCCTTACGGGGTTCCTTTAGCGCTTGGAGGGTCGCTCAAGGCGCCCACCGAGCCTCAAGACCCCAGGCTCTTGCTGCCTGGGGTTTTCCGAAAAGGGTCTCCGCTTCGCCGTAGCGGACGACCCGTTGTCTGCGGATCCTCCTCTCCCGTTCAGAAGAGGACCGCCATTGCCGTTCGCGCCGCCCCCGGAAGTGCAAAAGTATCCTTTTTCCTCCCAAGACAATAATACCTTCCACAAATTTAACATATTCTCGTCTAATTTTATCCAATGCTTATATACCGTCATTGCCATGAAACATGAATATCAAAACTGAAAAGCCTCTTCATATAAAATTATGTTCAGAAGTGCCCACCCTGCTCCATCTATTTTTATGCAATACCTTGATAGCTAGTTGAGGCTTCTCCCTCTGAAAAATATTTTTTTTTAGAAGGTTCTGCCATTTCTTGATCAAACTTGGGTGTAAAGGGAAAACCTGAAACAAAAAAGAAAATTTTTGAACAACCTTCTCACTTAGTTCTTATGGGTCAGCAAATTCTGCCTAAAATGAGAAGACTAGTCACAATACCTCCTGAGAAAATGGCTGTACTGTACTTGGCTTAGGGAAAGGTGGAATATGGAACTCCTTCCCATAAGGAAAATGGTGTTTTCAATTTCCAAAGATGGATTAGGTATCAGTTGAAAATGCAGTCAGCAATTGGCAGCTGATTATGCCAACTCTGTTTCCATTTGCCAGCATTTTGAGACTAGTGGGCCTCAGTAAGGGCCCCTCCAGGCAGATGTTTTATTGTGGGTCTATTCTGCAACACATTCTTGACACAATAATAGTCCATTAATGGTGGATTTATTCTGCTTTAGCTTGCTGTGTTTTGTTTCCTTAATGCTACCACGTTATTGCTGTCCAAAGGTGCTATAGCGCAACAAAAGCATCACAAAAATATAGCAGAACATTTGTGACATAAAAAGTTATAGAACTTCAGAAGGAAGTTACAGGCTATGCACTGACTTAAAATAAAACAGTGCAACTGCCTCCAGCTTCAGCAAGCGCAAACAATGCTGACAGCAGGAACACATATGACTGTCCCAATAGCCCTATTAGCACAAATCATCAGGAATGCGCAATAAAAAGGCTACCTGGAGGGTCTCTAATTTTCATCCATCTCAGGTAGGTCTTGTAGGTGGAAAGTTTGGGGAGTTCTGCCTTATATTATAGTATTTTTCTCTTCCCACAGTCTATGCCTCAGAAACATTTAGAGACCCATGTAAAATTCACCTTTCGGTGCAGAGAATTCAGAATTGTTCTTCTTTGTCTGGAGTATGTTCTTGCTCCCAGGTCCTGTGGCAAAGCTATTTGTAGCATGCTGGAGAACTGAAAAGAAAGCGGGTGAAGAAAACAAGGGCATTAGCACCTTACTATTAAATTAAATGGATAAAATGTGTTGTGAACATCTAATTCAGGGGTCAGCAACATGGCACGGCACCTGGGAAGGCTTCCAGTGGCGCCCTGGGGAAAGGTCCTCTGACTTTGAGCTTTCATTGCTCTTGTTTTAAGTAAGTTTCTAGTCCTCCTAAAAAAAAAAGTTATGCAACAAAATGTGCAGGTGCTTTCTAAGCAAACAAGACTGGTGGGGCTACCTTGTATATTTTTCATGATACTATGGACAGCAACAGCATCAGTATATGTAAAATCAATAATCATAATCAGTACCAGCAGGACACAGCTGACTTCCCATTGTAAACAGGTCCAGCCTGCCAATGAGGTAAGGTGAGGCAAATGCATCAGGTGGTATATCCAGCCTCCACTCCTGCCCTCTGCTTCCTCCTCCTCCTCACCTGCCCATTGTGACACCCTCACCCACCACCTCCATGCCTGCTCTCCGCTGCCCACTCCTCTCCTCTACGGCCTTCTGCTTGGGGTGGGTGTGTGGCATATAGGGGAGGAGCAGGTGACAAGAGTTCTGACAAAGAGTAAGGGCTAGTGACATTTCCTGTTTTGCCCAAAGCTGCAAAATGCTCCGAGCCAGTCCTGATTTTAAGCATGAGATTATTGGGGGTGGTTGTCTCTCTAACTGTGTGTTATGCCAGTGTTTTTCAACCTTTTTTGGGCAAAGGCACACTTGTTTCATGAAAAAAATCACGAGGCACACCACCACTGTGTGCGGAGAGGGAGATGTCAGAGCCTCGCTGCTCTCTATGGGGAATCGGATGAGAGCGGACCGCCTGTCCGCTCTCATCCGATCCCATCCGATCTGATCCCCACCCAGGATGGATGGGAAATAGGGTGGACACAGTCCGGCGCCCGCCTAGCGGGCGAAAATTTGACTTTTTTTTTTTAATCTTTCAAATTTTTCAATTTTTCCCACGGCACACCAGGCAACATCTCGCGGCACACTAGTGTGCCGTGGAACAGTGGTTGAAAAACACTGTGTTATGCCATGTTCCTCTTGACAGCCATTTTGTGCTATGCCACCCTCCCCCATGGCAGCCATTTTGGGACCAGTGCCCCTAGCACTCTCATAATTGAAAATGTATCCAGTAGTTGACAAAGATTCGAGATCGCTGATCTAATCATTTATGGTTGATAAGAAACTGCAGCTGATGCAAAACGCTTAGTACAGTGGTACCTCGGGTTAGATACACCTCAGGTTACATATGCTTTAGGTTACAGACTCCGCTAACCCAGAAATAGTGCTTCAGGTTAAGAACTTTGCTTCGGGATGAGAACAGAAATTGTGCTCTGGCGGCGCGGTGGCAGCAGGAGGCCCCATTAGCTAAAGTAGTGCTTCAGGTTAAGAACAGTTTCAGGTTAAGTACAGACCTCCAGAACGAATTAAGTACTTAACCTGAGGTACCACTGTACAGCATCCTTCCATGTATACACATCACAGAGGCTGGATGGCCATCTGTCTTGGATGCTTTAGTTGAGATTCCTGAATTGCAGGGCATTGGACGAAGTGATCCTTGGGATCCCTTCCACCTCTAAGATTCTATATCAACAGTGCTGGAGGAACATCACTGATTGCCTATTTGCTACTGAACTGTGTTTGAGGTGATGATGTTGACATGTAAGGCTCTGAACAGATTAGGACCACTGGCGGAGGAAGAGGAGTGTGGGGGGAGCACCCCACCCCTGGCAGCGCAATCCCAGTGTGGTGCCATTGTGGCCCCGCCCCCACAGGCGGCACACCACACCCCCTGGATGCACGCCAGCCCCGCCCCGGCCTGCTCTCCGCCCCCCCCCCCCCGGTGCTGGAGCATGAAGCTCCGCCACTGTTTAGGACAAAGCCTCCTTTCACATATTCCAGCCCATTCACTGTCAAAGTTGGATGCCCCTCGAGTAAGGAGGATATTCTAGACATGCCATATCAAGCAGACATACGTCTTATGATGACTAGGATACAGCACCATATTCTGACACAGTCAAATAACCTTACCTTACCTTAGAGACAAAATGAGCACTTATGGGGAAAGCTGGTAAAAACCTACAATTTAAATAGGCATTCCTGGGCGCTGATCCTTAGTAATGGTATTACTTAACTTTAAATATTCTGGTTTATGTTTTCTTGTTGTTTTAGTGTACTGGTTTTATTTTGTAAACCACCATATTATTTTTCACTGTAAAAAGCAGACAATAAGTACTTTCAAATAAACAGAATAAGAATAAATTCGCCAGCAGATGGCAGGCAGAGGGCTGAGACAAAGGGAATGCATGGTTGGGAATATTCCGTGGCTCAAACACTCACTACTACACCATTTCTCAATAAAATCTGATGATTTTTCTTTCCTTTTGACTATTTATCTTTTATGTTTGCCAGGTAGATTTAGCACAGCCAACAAGATAACTTACCATTTTCTAGGCTTTCGTATATTGGTTTTAAATTCTGATATGCTTCCAGGTTCTCTGGGCAGAAAATCTCCTTTACTGCTGACACATTATTTGTCATGCTTTCAAGTACATTGTATACCACTCTTTGAAGAGCATTTGCATTTGACGATACCTGCTCAGAACAAATCTAGAAAAAACAACAACAACACAAGCATTTTTTAAACTCATATATAGGAAGTATCCCATTTCCCCGCCATATCCAAGATGGTAAACCTAGCATAAACAAAGAAATCAAATTTAATTCAAATTCCAAGGCCCAGCACAGCTAAAACCCCTCTCCTATATTTTGTATTACAGTAATGGCAAAGAATGCTTCAAGGCATGTGACCTCTTGTTTTTCAGAAACAAGCCACAACCTGCTGCTGTTAAGGAGTGCATCTTCTTCACTTTTTCGCTGGGTCATATCCCACACTAACTTTCAAGGTTCCTCCTCCTGTGCAATGGTTGCTGTTGTATCCCAACCCCTCCTAAAGGCTCTCAGGATGGAGAGGGGAAGTTATGCTGGGAGAGGACCACTGGCGTAGGTTCACTCTGTGGACACTATGACTGAATGGAGTTTGAGCCCAGATCTTGGCATCCAAGTCTAACACACTGTTCACTACACTTGGTTGTCTCTCATGCTATGTTCCTCCTGCTACCCTGAAAACCTTTCCGGTTATGAATTACGTATAACATCTCCCTATGCCACAGCTGCAACCATTTGCCCTGTGCCATATGGGTAAGGTAAAGGTAAAGGGACCCCTGACCATTAGGTCCAGTCGTGGCCGACTCTAGGGTTGTGGAGCTCATCTCGCTTTATTGACCGAGGGAGCTGGCGTACAGTTTCCGGGTCATGTGACCAGCATGACTAAGCCACTTCTGGTGACCCAGAGCAGCGCACGGAAACGCCGTTTACCTTCCTGCCGAAGCGGTACCTATTACTCTACTTGCATTTGCGTGCTTTCGAACTGCTAGGTTGGCAGGGGCAGGGACCGAGCAATGGGAGCTCAACCCGTTGCAGGGATTCGAACCACCGACCTTCTGATTGGCAAGTCCTAGGCTCTGTGGTTTACCCCACAGTGCCACCCGTGCCCCTGCCATATGTAGGTACTTCAACATTAAAAGCAGCACATGGGAGAAGGATGCTGCAACTTTCCACCTCTTGTTTCCTACCTTCCCTTCAGCCATTTTCCTCCCCTATTGGCTGGCTTCAAGTATTAGGAAAAGGAAAAAGTAACCGATTCCAAGGAGCTAAAAAACAGGCAGTGAGAGTTCAACACTCCCTTTCTTATACATTGCTGATGGTTAAATTAAGACGTCTCCCACCCCTTGCTTTATATACTAGCTGGGCGGACATGTGAACAATGGTCCTATAATGTCAGGTTTTGCTCCAGGAAAAGCTCAGACAGATGTGGGGAATCTTTGGCTCTTCAGATGTTGCTGAACTAGAATTCCCATCACCCCTGGCCATTGACCATGCTTGCTAGGGCTGATGGGAGTTGCAGTCCATCAACTTCTGGGAAGCCAAAGATTCTCCAATCCTGGCTTAGATGAACTCTGAAACCCCAGACGCAACTTAAAAAAATAAATTCAATGTCTATAATAGTCACCTTAAACTGCTCTTCGGATATTATTTTCTTGTCTCGCAGGATAAAGAAAAAGGGAAATGAGTCTTTGATAGCAGCAGAAATCTGCATTCTATTGGCTCGGAACCATTCCAAAATTTCACCCGAAGTACCTAGAGCAGACATGCTACAAACAAAGCAAGATGTATCAGATACCTTCAAAAACTCGATGAAAACAAGAGAAGTGATGGCTATTTGAAGAAAAAGTTCTAGCATTACCGTCGCAACCAAAATCTAGAATTTCATGGAATTAAAATAGGCAGATCCCATTTCTGAAAGGGGAAAGCTATATTTAAAGTGTCCATGGCAGGTGGCCATCCAGCCTCTGCTCAAAAACCCCCAAGGAAGGAGAAGGCCCTTGGAATAGAGCTGAAGAGAATATTTTCTTCTCCAACCCCTGATGAGGAGGGAAAACATACTATGGGAAGCAACAAGAAAGCAGCATTACAGTGAGAAACCAATGCTAATCTAGCTCCAACGGTCTACTCAATCCTACACGCCTCTACTCAGAAGTAAGCCCAACTGAGTTCTATGGGGCTTACTCCCAGGTAAGCGTGTATAGGATTGCAGCCTTAGCACCCCAAGACCCCCTGAGGAAACGCATCAGTCCGATCCTGCTGCAGGCGACCTGTTTCTTGGGCGTCCCTCCCTCATCCCCCTTCGCTTGCCGAAACTCAGGCAGCGCTTCGAGTCTCCTCGATCTCTTGAAGGAGCGCAGGATTTCTTTGCTGCGACGCCAAGCCCGTTGGAGGCTCCTTCTTCCTTGCGGAGATCAACCGCTCGCGACACTTACCTTTCTGCTTTTCCTTCGCAAAGTGAAGGCTGCACGAACAGGCACCAGGTTAAATAGAAGGATCGACCTTGAAATTTCGCCAGGTGAAAAAAAAAAGTGAGGGCGAGAGGGAAATGAAAGTCAAAACATTCCTTCTTCAGTACGTCGGACCTCCCACTGGGTCCATGACTGGCTGTTGGGAGACGGATTTGGGTGGAACCTCTAAATTGGCCAATTTCTGGGAAGAAAAGCAGAATCGAAAGTTTTAAAAAACCAGGAAATCAAAACTTACCTCTCCCTGTGAATCATGTTAGAAACTGTGCATAATGTATTGCTTTTTAAAATAATTACCCTTGTCACAATCTCTTCCTTTGGAGACCCCACCCTTTCTCTCACACACAGATTGTGACTACTGCCTGAGTCCTGGTATGACCTAAGAGTTTCCCTCTTGTTCCTATCAGTGCCTGTATAAACAGATTTTGAGATTATGTTTTTGTGGGTCTTCAATGACTGTGTGTCTGCGGTGTGAATGTAAAGGGATGGTTGCACAGAGTCAAGGATTTGAACAGGAATGTACATGTTGCTGAAAGGCCGAGGAGAGCCACTCTGTGTGCCTGGTTCATTTGTCAGAAAACGGTTTCCTGATGCAAAATCTCTCTGCTTGGAATGTGAAAGCCGCAAATCCCATCTTGCTTCAAATCCAGACGCTTGCTTCAAATCTCATAAATGAATGTTTATCTGCAACGAACATTGTATGCTGGAATTATTTCCCTTGTCTGAAAGAAAATGTGGCTGAGTCAGAGCTTTCCAATACAAATGTTTGCTGCTGGCAATTCAGACTGCCAGCGTGCCATCAATGGGCACAGACAGTTTTTAGCATCTCCAAGACCTGAGGGATCTGGTGGTGTGATCAGAATGTTGGATGGCTAGTGGGGTGGAGTCAGGTTGAAACCCCGACTCAGACATGAAGGCAATCTTGGGCCAGTCTCTTTTATCTTGACCTAACCTACCTCACAGGGTTGTTGTATGGATAAAATAAATGGTGGAGAGCCTGGTATGCTACCCTTTGCTCCTTGGAGGAAGGGTGCAATTGAAATGAAACTCATGAGCTTTCATTCTTTCTGAGCACTGTTCACCTCCACCCCTACTTTATTTGTGACTCTTGCTAATCAAAGTTAAACTGAAGCCATCCATGCTCCTAAATTCACATTGGAATCTCACTTTGGCTACAGCTGGGTACTCAAAGTAAATATAGAAGGATACCCATATAAGTTACTAATAGTCACACAGAACACCTAAAGCTGAGTAGAAGTAGGAAGTAGAAAAATAGCAGCACAATTCTACAGCCTGATCTGAGGTTAGAGATTTATCAAGCCTCAGACATGTTTTTTTCCTTCTAATAGGACCTTTCTGTTTATATGCTCTACAGTTCTTTACTTTGAGCTTGAAATACTTCTTTAAATAGCCATGTCATTTATTGCTTTCATTGACTTTTTTGTGTTCTGATACTTCTTGCTTTGTTTATAGCATGTCTGCTCCAGGTACTTCAGATGAAAATTTTCAGTGGTTCAGAGGCTATAAAGTACAGATTTCTTTGACAATCAAAGATACTTTCCCTTTTCTCTATCTCCTGCGAGACAAGAAAAGAATCTCCGAAAAAGATTTTAAGCTGATTATTATAGGCATTGAATTTATTTTTTAAAAACCCCACCTGGACATGTGAAGTCCATCTAAAGTAAGAGTGTGAAATCTTTGTCCCTGCAACCAGAATGGTTTTCTGGGTTATAGGTGGAGCACAGCATGAGAGGCAGTGCAGTATGGTGAACAGGGTGCCAGACTTGGATGCAAAGACCTGGACCCCAACTTCACTCAGTCAGGGTTGGACTAGATGATCCTCAGGGTCCCTTCCAACTTTATGATTCTATGGTATCTGTAATGAAGTTCACTGGGTGAGCACAGGCCATTTGCACTCTCCCAGCCTAACCTTCCTCACAGCTTTCTGGGAGTAGCCTGCACTCATCGCTCCTGAGTTTCCTCACTGAAACAGTGTCATGGAGAGCATGCTGAGAAGCCACAGGTCACTTTTCTTCTCCATAGGAAAAAGCAGCTGGAATCAAAGAGAGGATACAACTATTAAAAAGGGTAAAAGGTTTGACCAACAAGACATGAAATAGTGGCTCCCATCTACTGAAAAAAACTATGTACCAACCACATATGTGATGAGATGCTAGCATTATTAGGCACTTTATAAACAACAAATTATGTTCCTGGAGGAACAAAGAAGAACATTATTAGTAGTTTGTCTTGTGTATCCATAAGACTTGTGAGTGCATGACTATACACAGTCCAGGGACAAGAATGTGTGGTCTTAAAAGCTTTTGGCAATGTTGCATGTGGAGAGGTGACGTTGACATTTGAAGACAAGTAAACGCAAGCAGAATAAACAGGCTACATTGGCTCACTCTCTGGGATGTGAGAAAGTATTATGATACAATTTATGCTAAGTCAAGAATTCTGCATCACTGAAAGGTGCTTCCATTCTTCAGCTAATCTCAGTTTTGCCTGGATCTCATTCACACTTTGCCCCAAGGAGGTATTTCCCCTCAATTTGGACAACGGATAGAGGCCAGGGGACTGGTTGTGGCCCTCTATGCCTTTCAGTCTGGCCCTCTGGACTTTCCCCAGCCACACCCTTCTCCCTAGATGACACTGCCTCCACACCCTTTTAGTGTTGTACATTGGAAGTCTGGACTCTTGTGTAGGAAAAAAACTTTTAAAAACATTATTGCTCTTTAGTCTTAAAGACCTAAATGTTACAAAGTAACAAAAAGAACTAGCAGTGGTTCAGTTCTTTAAAACATTCTTTCTCTAATCCTCATCCCAGAGAGAACTTAAACATAGTTTTTATCGCTAAATTCAAAATGCACCTCTCTCCGTTCTCTGAATGCTGGCATCTCACAGCACCTGTGTCTCTCTCTGTGTTCTAAGCAGCCCTAGTTACATATCTACATAGGCAGGTGCTCAGATTTCAGACCTCCTGTTAAATCAGGAGGCTTATAGCTCCAGATGCAGTCACCACCACACCCAGTGGATAAACACCAGTTCTGTCCCCATACAAAGAAACAACAACCCACAACAGACTTTAAACATATAGCCAGGGCTTTTTTCAGACAGAACTCGCTAGAATTCTCAGGTGGGCACCATTGCCATTATAAGAGAAGAAGAAAGGCATTCATTGTGAGTTCTGGCCCCTCTTTTTCTAGAAAAATAGCACTGCATATAACTTTAACACAGCCCTCCATTGCACACTCCTTGAGTGTTTCTGCCTAGCTGCAATGTGTCCTCGAACTCTGATAATGCTTCTTCCCTGCTTGGATGATAGAAAGGAGTGTGCAAGTAAATTCACGTATATATTGCTCCACCAACTTTTCCTTCTGGCCTCTCCAACCAACGCATCCGGTCCCTGAAAGGTTTGTCTAGCAGGGAATGCAGCTCAATGACTGAAAAGAGTTCCCCCATCCCTGCCACGCTTTTCTCAAATTGATGCCATTCCTTTCTCAAACTCATGCAGTGTCTCCCCATCTGTGGAATGCTCTCCCCAGGGAAGTTCACCTGGTGCCTTCATTACGCACCTTTAGGTGCCAGGCAAAAAAGTTCCTTTTTAACCAGGCCTTTGCCTGATTGACATCTTATACCCTTTTAAAACGTGGCTCTTTCTTGTGGAGGGGTGTTATTGGGTTGTTGTTTTTGTTTTGGTTATATACCAGTATACTGTGGTTTTTATGATGATCTTTTCGGGTATAGGGTGGTGTGTGTGTGTGTGTGTGTGTGTGTGTGTGTATTAATGGCTCTGCTCAACCATCGCTTTAAGTTCACACCATAGAGATCACCCACAGTCATTCAGAGGCACTGAAGGAACTAGTCAGAAATCCCTGGACTGGATCCCACACAAGTCCTTACCTGCAGGCTGTGGTCATGATCTGTGATGGAGAACGGGAGGGGCCTCTCAAGTCAGAGACTGACAAGAGTAATATTTCTTTTATCGTGAGAAATATCTTATTCACAGGGGCAGGGGGAAAACTCATGGTTTATCATCAAGCGTTCCTCCAGTTTCGGTTTTCTTTTCTGATTTCTGTGTCTGTGTCCGTGATGATTTCCTTTCCATGAAACGGGCAGAGTTCCTCACTTCTCCCTAAGCGCAGCTCAGAGCAGGCAGCGCCAGTGCTCGACGGGAGCCCCGCCGTCTCGCCCGAGGAAGACTTTGAATTTCGTTTCATTTTCTCTCGCTCTTCTGGACGGGGAATTCCTCCTCCTGCTTTCTTCAGTCCGTTCTTCACAGCCCCACCTCCGCTCAGTCAAAGCAGAAAGGTAAGTCAAGGGACAGGTTGATCTCCTCCACAAGCAAAAGGCTGTCCATGGGAAACACGCTTCCCTTCTGCGCTAGACTCCCTCTCGCAAAAGAGCAACAGGCTCCGGAGGGACCCCACTTCTGCAACAGGTGGGTATTCAGATTAAATGCAGAAGAAGACCAGGATAAATTAACCCGGGTTGGTGTTATTCGCAAGGAACACCTAAAGCTGCATCGAAGTGGAAAGAGGAAATCGCAACACAATTAATTCCACAGCCTGATCTAAACCTAAGGATTCCATGATAGGGTTTCTCATTTTTGGAAACGGAATCATTCTAGATAAACGCTAGATGATGCTTAATCTTGCTTGTTTAAAAAAACATGATTTCCAAGGTCTTTAAAACATAGTTTTTTGTTGTTTGTAGTATGTCTGCTCCAGGTACTTCAGCTGAAATTTTGGAGTGGTTCAGAACCCATAAAATGGAGATTTCTCTTGCAATTAGAGACCCGTTTCCTTTTCTCTGTGGCCTGCGAGACAAGAATATAATCTCTGAAGAAGATTTTCAGGTGACTATTGTATCTGAGGCAATTATTTTCTGCTTAAATTCCTACTTTTTTGCTCAATTCAATTTTTTAACGTAATTTTTAATGCATTGTAAATTTGCTGTTTTTAATTGATTATAATTTAGTAATATTTATTGCTATCGTTGAGAGTGAATTTCTGTTTAATTATTATTTGTTGATACGTTGGGAGTGTCGTGCTTTATTCTAAATGATTATCTCATATTCCTTTATTTGATATGAGATATTTATTTTAAGTCACATTTTTATTATGACTTCTTTGTTTTGCACCGGATTGTTATGTGTGCCCTTGTATATTTTGTTGTTTCTTCATATAGTAAACTGTCTTGTGTATATAGAAAGATGGTATACAAATTAAAAGTGAAATGAAATGAAATAGCAGCAGCCTGGATAGCTAAATTGGTTAGAACATGGTGCTGATAACACCAAGACTGCAGGTTTGATCCCCGCACAGGACAGCTGCATATTCATCCATTGCAGAGGGTTGGACTCAATCATTCTCAGGGCCCTTTCCAATTGCGCAATTCAATAATAATAATAATTATAATTTATTATTTATACCCCGCCCATCTGGCTAGGTTTCCCCAGCCACTCCCCAAAACACAATACAGCATTTAACATTAAAAAGTTCCCTAAACAGGGCTGCCTTCAGATGTCTTCTAAAAGTTGGATAGTTGTTTATTTCCTTGACATCTGATGGGAGGGCAGGCACAGGGCAGGCACTGCTACCGAGAAGGCCCTCTGCCTGGTTCCCTGTAATCTCACTTCTTGCAGTGAGGAAACTGCCAGAAGGCCCTTGGTGCTGATTCTACGATTCCATCCATGTTGTGGCTTGTTTCTGAAAAAGTGGCCTTGAGTCTTCCTCTGCCATTGATAATAGGCATTGGTAATAGACATAGGATAGGATGTTAGTGTTCAGCGACATGTAAGCTGCGCAAAGTATTTGAACTTGGCAAAGGAGGATAAAATTACATTGACAATTTCTGCTTCCTTTGATTGTGCTGGGATGATTATCCAAATAATCTGCTGTTAGATCTGGTGGGAAATGGGAAAGTTACTCTGTATTTTCAGTCTAAAAGATATTTTGAAGACAGAGATTTTAAAACCCTGTTTCTTTCTAGTATTTGCAAGATTGGGTAACTGCAAATCCAAATGATATTCAAAGAGTGGTATCCGCTGTCCTTGAGAGGATTCAGGGCAATCTGTCAGCAATAGAGGAAATCTTCTGCAGCAGTAACCTGGCAGCATATCAAGACTTACGGCCACTATATGAAAGCCTAGGAAATGGTAAATCATCTTGTATTGGGGACTAAACCTACCAGTTGAGCCTTAAAGATATATAGCTAAAAAGAAACAAATTCATTTGGATTTGAGGAATGGTATAGTCTGTGTTTGAGCCGCAAAGCCCTGTTCATGTCTTTTCCCAGCCATGCATTCACTGTTTCAGTCCTCTGCCTGCCACCACAAATGACATAAAAAGGTAAAGGAACCCCTGACCATTAGGTCCAGTCATGACCGACTCTGGGGTTGCGGCGCTCATCTCGCTTTATTGGCCAAGGGAGCCGGTGTACAGCTTCCGGGTCACGTGGCCAGCATGACTAAGTCGCTTCTGGCGAACCAGAGCAGCACACAAAAACACCGTTTACCTTCCCGCCGGAGCGGTACCTATTTATCTACTTGCACTTTGACGTGGTTTCGAACTGCTAGGTTGGCAGGAGCAGGGACCGAGCAACGGGAGCTCACCCCGTCTTGGGGATTCGAACCGCCGACCTTCTGATCGGCAAGTCCTAGGCTCTGTGGTTTAACCCACAGCGCCACCTGCGTCCCAACAAATTACATACTTGTGCATTAATTTATGTATTGAAAATTATTGATAGACTGATGTTTATTGTGAAATATAACAATGCGGTTTACAAAATACTGTAAAACCAGTTTGCTAAAATAACAATAAAACATAAACCAGAATATTCAAAGTTCAGTAAAGCCCCCATAAAATGCACATTTTCTGGATGCAGCACGACTAGTAGGTCCTCTTTTGAGTTGTCGTAAGACACATAATGATTAGAAAGCTTCCAGAGATGACAGTGAGCAGGTTGCCTTAGGACTGCTGTCATTTGTTGCCAGCCCAAAATATGGGAACTGTAACCTTTGACATCCGTTTCTTCATTTCATCTTGGAAAAGGGACACAAGAGCAAAGTCTGGATTTCCAGGGTACAACACTGCCCGTAACCTGTGGAACAGCACAAGGCATTTTACATGTGGATATATTTGCAACAGGTAATCATTTGGAAGAGTAAATGTATAATTATATCTGTTTAAGGGATGCGATACCAACAGCAAATTTTTAAAATGGTGTTTGCATAAATGTGTGGTGTTGGGAGGAGGATGCCTCAATGTGGGTGGTATGTGAGTATCTTTTATTTTCTGGGAATACTTCGAATACTAATATCCTATAAAGCTCTTTAATTATATTCCACAGTATCCTGTGGACCTGGGCAAGCCTAAAATAATTCTATCAGTACCACAATGGGATGTTCAGTGCTTTTGAAATCTTTCCCTATTTATTAATGCATGATTAAATGATTTTATTTAGCTTTAAATGTTTTGCTTTTGTAACAGAACAGTGCCATGTTGATTCTCTTTATCATTAATGCATTAATCTACATTTATACGTGGCAGTTATCACAACCCATAAATCTGAATGAAAAGTAATTGGCGATTGCTCCCATTTTTTCAAAAAATATAGAAAGAATTTACTGTGACCGTGTACAAGAGGGACAGGGAGGAAAGCAGGTGGCAGGGAGTCTAGCTGTGGTGATGGGCTGGTTCATTCTGAGGGGCCCTGAAGTTTGGCATTAGCCGTGATCAGCCTGAAGTTTCTTTCCGACTTCCACACCACCATCTCGGCTTCTTTCTCTCTTCAGTGAAGTCTGCTGAATGGGATAGGTCAGGCATAGGCAACCTCGGTGTGCCAGATGTTTTTTGGGACTACATTTCCCATCATCCCTGACCACTAGTCCTGTTCACTAGGGATCATGGGAGTTGTAGTCCTAAAAAATATCTGGCAGGCTGAGGTTGCCTATGCCTGATATAGGTGCATAACATTAATGAGCCTGTTCTCTTTGTCAAAGGAGTTTCAAGAAAAAGTATTGAGGGTTCCAATGGAAAGTGGTTCACACCATCACAATTTGAGATTGAAGGAGGACGTAAACCGTGGAAATGGTGGAGGAGAAGTATCCAATGTGGGACGACTTCATTAGACACATTAATAAAGGTATGTCGTTCACTTGTAACAGCTGCAATTTTAATGCCTCATTTTCTTTCCTGCAACTCTAAAGGAATTTCAGATGATACCATTAAGGTTTTACAGATAATTATCCACACATTTTGTTCTCAAAATGAGTATGTTATTTTTAAGCTGACTTGAGTCCTCTAGGGGAAAAGGTGGGGGATAAATAAATAGATTTATATACTGTATGATGATGATGACAACAATGATGATATTCACAATGATAGCTTCAGATTCTACACTATATTACTGGAGTTGCCTTCATAACATCCTTACGCAATAAAGAGGGAGAAGAAAAAAGAGTGAGCAAGAGGAACAGACGGAGCTCA
The DNA here is from genome assembly GCF_964106645.2 of Podarcis pityusensis. Classification (NCBI taxonomy): domain Eukaryota; kingdom Metazoa; phylum Chordata; class Lepidosauria; order Squamata; family Lacertidae; genus Podarcis; species Podarcis pityusensis. Next base: position 39,531,642 of record NC_138032.1, read on the forward strand.
GGTGCTTCATCAAAAACCACAAAGTGTACTTTCCCTGACTATCTGTTATCCCAACCCCACCCTTGCTGACGGGAGGCGTGCAAGGTAGCTTCCTTGTACCTGACAGTGAGGTCAGAGGAAAATGAATTGCCATTTGTTCCAATTCAACCCAAGCAGCAGGTTTTCCCTGGGGAAAGCAGTGGGACAAAGAAGTGTGGATGAGCCCTTAGTAATACTGAGTCAATTAACATCTGCAGTGGGCTAAGAAACCACTGTTTCTCTTCAGGCTCAAATGAATGTAATTCAGCAGTTTCACATGGGAACGAACTTTTACATATCATTGTTCAAGGATGGCAACTTTAAGGTTAGCAGCAGAATTTCCCAGCGGAATGAAATATTCTCCTACTAGATTATAAACATATATCCATAGTAAGGTGTGTAATTTATTATGAGTTCACTTCCTAAATTCAGGTGATGTTTTGTGATTCTGATTATGCCTCAGAGTAAACCTAATAAATGTGATGTTTATTTCAGAGGGGACAGCTACCTGAGCCACCACAAAATCCCAACAGGACAATGATGGTAAACATTTCCTTAACAGTTTTACTAGATTTAAACTGGCATGTGCGCAGTTTATTTATTCACTTATGTACTTAGATATTACCCAACTTCCCCTCACCCAAAATGGTTGTACCACAATTTACATTTAAATAAGGCAATACAAAACATAATATATAACAAAGAAAAACAAAACAACTTGCATCAATACTTAACCTAAGTAGCTTTGTTTCCTCTTTTGAATGCATATAGCCTTGTCTGCCCCCCCCCCCAAGCTTCATGTGTGAGTGAGATTTGCAATTCAATAGGCATAGTGGTGGGAGGCTCTTTGTCCAGCTTGCCTGCCCCACAAAATGATGGTGGCACACATGAAGGACAAAATCTAGTGCCAATGATGACAACGAGGGCTCAATCCCTTAGCCAATGATTTATTACAACACTCTTATTGAGACATGACACGAGAGTGCAATCTTAGTCTAAGGCAGGGATCCTGCTCACAGTTTCTTTGAAATTTCCACTACAACTGCTCACACTGCCAAAGAAGTAAGCTATGCTTTAAGTTAAGTACAGTCGTACCCTTGGTTCTCAAATGGAATCTGTTCTGGAAGTCTGTTCGACTTCCAAAAACATTTGAAAACCAATTGGCTATAGGAGCTCTCTGCACTCAATCGGAAGCAGCGGAAACCATGTCAGACGTTTGGCTTCCAAAAAATGTTCTCAAACCGGAACACTCACTTCCAGGTTTGCAGCGTTCAGGAGCCAAAATGTTCAAGTCACAAGGCTTTCGAGAACCAAGGTACGACTGTAATGGGGTACCTTTCTGGCCATTTTTATCTGGCCTCTCCATGCAGGCCAACTTTGGCAGGCAGATGGGACAATCCACATGATGTCATTATGTCAAAACATTATTGGCAGGTGGGTTGTCTCATCCCACTGCCAAAACCCCTTGACCCTCCACTCGCGGCTGCGGTAGCAGCAGGGCGATCCTTTGCACACAGCTGCGGAATAAAAAATAAATAAAACAGGGGCAGAACCTGAAAAGTCAGTCATGGCCATTTATTAGTGTTACCAGTGGTAGTCTAATCAATAGTGAGTCATTTTACAAGGGAATCTTATCTAAACACTCTCTCTGCTTATTTTAGGGTCCAATAAATGTTACCTGTGTTAGCTTCCTGCTCTTCAGGTTGTCTCATATGTACGAAACTGAGAAAATAGGAATATGCTGAGTATATATCATGTAATAAACTGAATAAATTTAAAGAATACTACCAGAGGATATTTGTTGCATTAAAAATAACAAAATCTGTTTTCAAAAAGAATATTCTTTTCCACACCATTGTTTATTTTGATAATGATGATGTGTCTGCCGGCTGAATATCCTTTTAAACCACAATTCAGGGCTTTTGCCCTCACAAGGTGGTGTACAAGAAACACCACGTATTAAAACTCACCCCCCCCATGCATTTTGATAAATTTATTTTTTACAGTGACTGTTTTTTCCTCTTCAGTCTGAACATGATGATGTATGTATTGTAAGTAAGAAAGAAGATTCACGGATATGCTGCAGTTCATTTCCCAGATGCTTTGATGAAGATTGTCATATTCCGAAAATATCTGCTGAGAAAAGGTAGTTTCTCCACTTCAATTTCTGTATTAAGGTGATCTTTGTGCTCGAAATACTTCTTTAAATAGCCATGTCATTTATTGCTTTCATTGACTTTTTTGTGTTCTGATACTTCTTGCTTTGTTTATAGCATGTCTGCTCCAGGTACTTCAGATGAAATTTTTCGGTGGTTCAGAGCCCATAAAGTACAGATTTCTTTGGCAATCAAAGATACTTTCCCTTTCCTCTATCTCCTGCGAGACAAGAAAAGAATCTCCGAAAAAGATTTTAAGGTGATTATTATAGGCATTGAATTAATTTTTTTTTAAAATCCCACCTGGACATGTGAAGTCCAGCTAAAGTAAGAGTGTGAAATCTTTGTCCCTACAACCAGAAAGGTTTTCTGGGTTATAGGTGGAGCACAGCATGAGAGGCAGTGCAGTATGGTCAACAGGGAGCCAGACTTGGATGCAAAGATCTGGACTCCAACTCCACTCAGTCAGGGTTGGACTAGATGATCCTCAGGTCCCTTCCAACTTTATGATTCTATGATGAAGTTCACTGGGTGAACATAGGCCATTTGCACTCTCCCAGCCTAACCTTCCCCACAGGATTCAGGGAGTAGCCTCCACTCATCACTCCTGAGTTTCTTTAGGAGCAGTTGGTATAAAAATATTCTAATAACAACAAAAAACATTGCACGGAAGGAGAAACCTTACAAGTCAGTTACAGGTAGGTAGCCGTGTTGGTCTGCCATAGTCAAAACAAAATAATTTTTCCCCCTTCCAGTAGCACCTTAGAGACCAACTAAGTTTGTATTGGTATGAGCTTTCGTGTGCATGCACACTTCTTCAGATACACTGAAACAGAAGTCACCAGACCCTTATATATAGTGAGAGGGTGGGGAGGGGTATTACTCAGAAGGGTGGTGGGAATGGGTGATTGGCTGATAGGTGTGGTAAACCTGTTGACGACTGTTAACGACTGCAATTGGTCTTACAGGAAAAAGCAAGCCGTGAGATGGCTGAAAATAGCTTTATCATGTATAATGAGATAAGAATCCAATGTCTCTATTCAGACCAGATCTCTCCATGGTTTTAAGTTTGGTAATAAGTTGTAATTCAGCAACTTCTCTTTCCAGTCTATTTCTGAAATTGTTTTGTAATAAGACAGCTACTTCCTTACTAGTTAGTGGGGGATGTGAGCCACAGGAAAAAACAAAGAAGACAAACCCCATTACAGCAGCCGATTGTGGCTTGTTTCTGAAGAACAAGTGGCCAAATGCCTTGAGGCTTTCTCTGGCATTGATAAAAAGGACATTAGCTGGTCTGAGGGATGCTAAGTGTGCAGGGTATTTGAATCTGGCAAAGGAAGATAAAACTGCCTTGACAATTTTTGCTTCCTTTGATTGTGCTGGGATAACCATCCAGTAATCTGCTGTTAGATCTGGTGAGAAATGGAAAAGCTACTTTGCATTTTCCCTCTAAATGTGTTTAAAAAGTCGCTTGTATTGTTTCTTTCTAGAATTGGTGTGATAAGGTAGCTGCAAAACCAAATGATATTTCTAAAGTGGTATGCGATGTCCTTGAGAGCATTCAGACCAATGTGTTAGCAATAGAGGAGATCTTCTGCAAGGAGAACCTGGAAGGATATCAAAATTTACAGCCATTATACGAAAGCCTAGAAAATGGTAAGTTATCTTGTTGGCTGTGCTAAACCAATCAAATAAGCCTTAAAGATAGAAAAGTCATCAGCATTTACTGAGAAACGGTAGTCAGTCAGTCTTTGGGCCACAAAATCCCGTAGAAGCCATGCATTCACTTTGCCTCAGCCCTCTGCCTGAGTCCTGGGATAATAATAATAATAATAATAATAATAATGTATTTTGTTTACTTTTTCCAATAGATTGCCTTTTATTGTGAAGAATAGCAAGGTGGTTTGCAAAGTAAAATGAGTACCCTAAAATAATTAAACATGAACCAGAATATTCAAAACTCAGTAAAGTCAATACTAAGAATTAATGTCTAGGAATGTCTGTAGTTTTTACCAACTAATGTATGTATATTTTTATGAGCTGAATAGAGTGAAAGATTATCAGTTATTGGGGTGTGGAGAGTGTGTGCATGAACTTAACAGTGATTAGTTTACTTTTTGGTTGCTTTTTGTTAATGCTGTTAATATTCTTTTATAGGTTATGTGTCACAGAGCAACTAGTGTGTGTGATAAGTAATGTCCCTGGAAAGAGTTTATACTTGAGATGGATAAGTAGCTTATTATAAGAGTGGATTGAAGTAGATGTCACTAATAAGAGGCCCTGGGCCAAAGTAGAGTTCTGAAGAGCTGCTACCTGGGTCTCTCAGTAGTTCAGAAAATAGCACTTGCCAGATCAAGCATCGTCCTCTAAGGGCACACAGTATCCTTTTACTAGTATAGCTGGTGATGCCAACTTAGAAGAAATCAAACCAAGCACACTGTTAAGATTGTGCCAACCTTACACCTGAACTTTACTTGAGGCTCTCAGCTCTTTTATAAGCTTCAAATAATTTACAATTCATTTTAGCCATTTAATTTAACAATAAGGTGGCAATGCCCTTGTTTTCCTAACACGTGTCCTCTTCAGTTCTCCAGCAGGCTCAGAATAGTTCTGCCGCAGTACCTGGGAGCAGCAAAGTACTCCAGGGAGAAATGAAGAAGCCTGCGTCCCCTGGGGAGCAACAAAGTGAGTTCAACAAAAGTCCGTAAATGAGGGACAGAGCATCCTGTTTCACTACTGCATTCTTGATTATTTGTGCTAATAAAGCTATCAGGACAGTCACATGTAATCTTGCTTTCAGTGAGTTTGTGCCTGCAAAGGTTTGGGGCAGTCACAGTGTTTTGTTTTCACTCTGACGTGAATTCACACTTCGTACCACATCCTCTTAGCAGGATCCATAATCTGGCAAGACCACTGTCATTCTCTGGAAGGCCAAAACATGGGTATTGCGACAGCTGACATACATTTCTTGATTTCATCTAGGAAAAGGCATGCAGAATAATGAAATACAAGATTTGAGTGTCAAGGTCCGAACACTGAAAGTACGCTGTGGAAAAAATAAAGGTGTTTTCTATAAGAATAGATTCACAGCAGGTAACCATTGTGTTGGAATAATATAATTATACATGGGATTGCATCTGCTAAAGGAATGTGATACCAACAGCAGATGAAAGTATTTTGGTTGTGCAATAGCACAAGGCCTGGCCATGTTCTCCAGAATGCCTGGCTTTGAGAAGAAGGAGCCTCTTGGCCTTTTCTCCGTGTCCAAGTGCAAAGGAGATGTTGGAGAAGCCCTGCTTAAGCCCTGTGCTGAAATTCCTTTCCAGCATTCATTCTAGGGCTGTGCCCCTCTGATCTGCCCCATAGCTCTCATTTGGGAGGAGGGTGTCAGGTTTACCCACCTTGGATCAACACTGGGACTCCCACCCCACCCAGCATTTATGCTGCTTACAGAGACTCCAATCCTGCCTGGTCTGTGCTATTGCTTTGCAAGCAGTTTCTCTGCCGGGAAGCCTCCAGCAAAGGAGTTCCCTGCAGCACACAGGATAGGTGCTTCCACTGAATAACTGCTCAACCGAGGTGCTAATCTTGCTCCTTTGCAAGTGGCTTCTCCAAGGAAGCAGGCTCAGGTAGCAGGCTCCTTCCTAATCCCAGAAGTCAGGGTAAATCAGGGTCTTTTATTGTGATTTTCCTGCATGATGTCCACCTCTCCTTTCTGCCTAATGCCCCACCCCTTGACAACCACCGATTGCTCTGGGCCATCCAACGTGACCTCTAGTGATCTGTGTTTGTTGGTATCTAATTTGTCTGATGCCAGAATCCCTCCTAATATGACAGTTTGGGCCCAAGACTTGGCCAACTCTGGTGCACAGCCCTAGTTCATGACACAATCTTTGTTCATATCTTTTTTTCCTAAGTACATATTGGAAAACAATCTCCTATTGGCAGAATTTCTTTCTCTCTTCAGTGAAATTTGCCAGATGGGATAAGTGAGTCACATTGATGTGATTTATCTGTTTGTCATAGGAGAGTCACAGAAATGTATCAAGGGTTCCGATGGAAAATGGTTCACACCATCAGAATTTAAGGCTAAAGGAGGATATAAAAGTTCAGAAGGCTGGAGAAGATGTATCCGCTATGGTGGGATTTCCTTAGAAGCATTAATCAAGGTATGCAGTTCACGTATAAAAATCTGTTAAAAAATCAGTTTTTACTTGTAATGCCAAAGAATTTCAGGTGATAACATCAAGGCTTTCCAGTTATCCACACATTGTATTCTTATGACTGGTATAATATCCTGCATCACGTGTGAATAATTTTCATACACAGTTGTTGCATGAAAAAAACATTATTCAAGTATGGCCACCTTAAGATCAGTAGCAAAGTGTCCTGGCAGAATGACATGTCCTCCTACCGACTTTTAAACAATGATTTATAGTAAGGTGCTACTTATGGCTCTAATTTATTTTGTGTTCATTTTGAGTGCCTCAGAGTTAACCCAATACATGTGATTGTTTCAGTGGGGAGAAATACTGAAGCCACAACCAGAATCCTCCAGAATGCAGAAGGTAAATAATTACTAGACATTCTTACCAGATGGTTGTGTTTTCCACATATATGGCACACACATGCACACACATTATTCCTTAAGATATTTCTGTGCCTCCCTGTTGCACAACAGTGGGTTAGGCAGTCAGATGTCCTGCCCAAGGCAAATGGCTTGACCTGACCTCATGGATGGGCTTCACACATGCAACATATGAGGGGAGGAAATCCAAAACAGGTAACAGAGAGATCCTCTTTACTCAGAAGCTGAAATGCCAACCATGGCCATTACTAGTGCTACCAATGGCAGTCTATCAGTGGTGAGAGCATTTACAAGGGCACACTTAATTACACACCCTCACCTTAGGGCCCAAGAAACGTTGCATGCGTTAGCTTCCTGCGCCTTTCGTTTCCACAAAAAAAATTGAATTGAGAAAAGAGGAAGGATCACATTTAAAGGAAACTACTAGAGGTTATCAGTTGAAGCCAAAATAAGAAAGTCTGTTTCAAATTATTTTTTCTTCCCCACTCCATTACATGTTTTGATGATGTTGATATACCTGCCAACTGAATATTCTTTATTAAAGTATTTTTAAACCTCCTTTCGGGGAATATTGACAAGAAATACCACATATTACAACCTCTGTCTCTCTCTTACACACTCTCTTATGCTTTCGGTAATTTTATTTTTCACAGTGACAGGAGTTGTTTTTTCTTCTCCATTTCAGCCAGATGACCTGTGTGCTGTGTGCTGTGTGTGCTGTAAGGAGAGAGGTCACTGATACACTGCAATTCATGTCCCAGATCTTTTCAGGAAGATTGTTGAGAAAAAGCAGTTCACTTCATGTCACATTAGCAGACATCTTTAGAATGCAAAGTTGGTTGTTGACAGGCGATGGTAAAATAGAACTAAATCAAGCAATGATCTCCATTTTTTCAAAGTGAATGTTATAATATCTTCTCCCTTTAGGGTTTGGAAATTTCAGTAGATGGAAAAGTAGTGGAAGATAAATTTGAAAATAAATTTGGGGAAGTGTTTTCTATTCTGTAAGCAATTACTTACGTTCCCTCTTCACACTTGTGAGCCATCCATCCCAAAAAGTGCTAACTTGCTTGCTGTTTTTAAAACCTCTTAAAATGCTTTCATTTTAAAGTTAAGTGTCTATGACCCAGATAGACTGAAAACTTAGCAGTAACCTTGATACCAAGCCAAAATGTCCTTAGCAACTGTTTAGTGACAGCATAATTGAAAGGATGTGTATATGTGTATGCATTGGGAGGGGTTTTTTGTTTGTTTCCACGGGCTAAGAACAAAGAACTGAGCTTGGGGCTGGTAAATGAGAGGTGTGAAGAATCAAGCTGGAACTCTGAGGCAAGCAAATCTGGACTTTGCTGCTTGCACTGGCCTCATGAAAGGAGGAGAGGACAACATTAGGACAACCCTGGATTTGGGCAACGCATTTTGCTGCTTTTGCAACATTATGGCATTCTGGATCCTGTTGGAGAGGATTTTGCTTCCCATCTTTGTCCATGTAAAACTTCTGTCTCAGTGCCATTTGAGAGAAGGCTACCCAGCAAACCTCTATAGACAGGACCAGTGCTAGACATTTCGACACCTGTGGCAAACCACCAAATGGTGCCCCCCACCCCCTGGCCAGGGAAGAAGGTGAAACATTGGGATCTGCTACGCCTGTGGATCCTGCCGCCTCATGGATGGGCTGGCCTTGTCCATAGTGGAAAATGTGTCTGCAATACCTTCTCATGCCTCAGTCTTTTTCTATTTTTGCTTGTTGCAAGGATCACTGGCCGGGATCCTTTGTATGTATAAGTATCACTCCATCTTTGGTATGTGTATGGATTAGGGTTAGTCTGCTTAGATAGGATGACTCCTTCACTCCAATTTTTATTTACCCTTTTCCAGGGAAAATCTCCACAACAGAAAGGATGCCCAGTCTGTAAATGTTTGATCAGGAAATAAAGCTTTTCAACTTTAGTCTGGCTATTTTTCTATATACTTCCTTGCAGAGAGAGATCCTGGATTGTGTGTCTGAGGCCTGATCACCTTGGCACACACAGCAATGCTGTTGTTTTAAAGTTCACAATCCAGTTCTGACCCCCAAACTGGGTCATAACAATATGAGCCCAAGGCATGCTCTTATGTACCACCTTCTGCAGCTTAATCTACACCTTATGTCTTCAACCCACAGGTTGAAGGACCCACAGCTGGGTCATCAGGACCCACAGCTGGGTTGTGAGGACACATCAGGTGGGTCACGACAAAACTCACCACACCACCATGCAAAGCTGCAGCCTTCTATTCTCTTTCCTATGTGAGGGTTTCCTCCTCACTTTGGACTGCTCCAGCTTTGCCACCCTCTGTTGGAACCATGCTGCTTGCCTTTGGAAGAGGCTACCCATCCAATTTCAGCAGCCTCACTGAAACAGTGTCATGGAGAGCAGGCTGTGGCAGAAAGCTGAGAAGCCACGGGTCACTTTTCTTCTCCATAGGAAAGAGCAGCTGGAATCAAAGAGAGGATACAACTATTAAAAAGGGTAAAAGGTTTGACCAACAATACATTAAATAGTGGCTCCCATCTACTGAAAAAACAACAACTATGTACCAACCACGTATGAGTGCTAGCATTATTAGGCACGTTATAATCAACAAATTATGTTTCTGGAGGAACAGAGAAGATCATTATTAGTAGTTTGTCTTGTTTATCCACAAGACCTGTGAGTGCATGACTATACACAGTCCAGGGACAAGAATGTGTTGTCTTAAAAGCTTTTCTCAGTGTTGCATGTGGAGAGGTGATGTTGACATTTGAAGACAAGTAAACGCAAGCAGAATAAACAGGCTACACTGGCTCACTCTCTGGGATGTGAGAAAGTCTTATGATACAATTTACGCTAAATTCAGCATCACTGAAAGGTGCTTCCATTCTTCAGCTAATCTCAGTTTTGCCTGGATGTTACTCACACTTTGCCCCAAGGAGGTATTTCCCCTCAATTTAGACAATGGATGGGGAACTTGATGCCAGGGGACTGACTGTCGCCCTCTATGCCTTTCAATCTGGCCCTCTGGACGTTCCCCAGCCACACCCCTTCTCCCTAGACGACACTGCCTCCACACCCTTTTAGAGTTAAACATATAACTCCGTTTAAACATATAAGCAATTTAAATACAGTTAAACACAATTTAACACTGTAACCCCAGAAGTAAGTGTTCCAGTTTGTGAACTTTTTTTGGAAGCCGAACATTACACTTTAAAAAAAAAATTTAAAACAAGTTTAATAACTTCATCTGACAATTAATTAACCTAAACAAGTCAACATACACATACACATCCACTACACAGCGTCAAGTTCAGTTTTGTTGTGTTTGTTGACTGAACTAAAAAGTTTCAATACATATTATGTTTTTTTCAAAAAAGTGTTGTGAGCCCAATTTGTTTTATTTTAAAAACACATATTTTTGCCATTTTGTCACCCCCCTCAATGATGACACCCAGGGCGGTCTACACCCACTGCACCCCCCTTCCTACACCACTTGTGGAACTCAAATCAGAAGCGTAACACTCAAATCAGAAGCATAACACTCAAAACGAAGCATGTTCAGCTTCTGAACCAAGTTTGCAAACCGGAACATTTACTTCCGAGTTTGCAGTGTTTGGGTTCCAACGGTAGGATGCTGTTGTGCAAGCAAATGCATAAGCAAGATGCTGGTAACTTTGCGGTAAAACAGATTGCAGAATCAGTTGCACAACAAGTTTCCACTAGTACAGCTGTTGGGTTGGATTCCTCTGTTAGGCAACATTAAAACTCAGCAGTCCATTACAGCAAGATCCCTTGATCTAGCAGAGAGAGAATCATGGATGCAGCCCAATAAGTGGAGCTTAGCTCTGCATGAATTTTTCAGAGTACCAAAAAATAGCATCACTTCCAAATACGTGCTTCAGTATCACAGCTATTCAGCCATATGACTTTAGTGTGTTTTGGGTGTAAGAAGTGACTTAAAATAAAATCATCAATGTCTAATCAGCTGATACCCAGATGTTGCTCTCTCTGTTTAGATGGATATAACTCCATATCTTCATCTTCCTCACAACTCCTCTTGTGGCGACTTGGTGTGTAGGATGTTGAAGGGCAAACTTGAGCTTGGCTGGCACTGGTGTAGGCTTAAATCTCAAGGACAATAACAGTTATTGATGTGATCTACCCAGCATAATTTGATCTGATATTTCAACTGTACGGAATGATTTAAAATAAAAGATGGCGGAGAAACAAGAACTATTCTGTCATGGGATGCGTGCAACAAAAGAATATATTCCACATAATAGTGCTGTGCCACACATTCTAAGTGCAAATGTATCATACCTTTAGCTATGCATATTCTCTCACCACCATTTGGGAGGGATATTTTTTCTTTGAGTGGTTCTACAGAGATAGAGGACAACTACAGGAAAGGGAAAGGCCACACTTCTGTGGTACAGTCTCCGCTTTACATACAGATGATCCCAGGCACTCAGAATGGAAGTGTGGCTCTCAAATCGGAAGCGTAACACTCAAAACGGAGCACGTTTGGCTTTCGGAAAAAGTTTGCAAACCGGAACACTTACTCCGGGTTTGCAATGTTTGGGTTCCAAGTTGTTTGAGTACCAAGTCGTCTGAGAATCAAGGTACCACTGTATGTGTCTAAGGTGCTACATCCTTGGGAATCATGATACAGTACTAATTCCTAAGTCTTTAATCTCTCTCACTTTATCTGTCTTACAGTGCTGGTTTGTCAGTACTGTAAATGATCCCACTATAGAAGAACTTGCTGAAGAAGCTTGACACAGACAAGATTGACATACTGGTGCTTGTCAAATCATTTGACTGTGATGGAAAGAATGGGACACAGTTATCACTGGCTGCAGATTCAGCCTCTTCTGTTTGTTCACACTCAGGGTAAAGGTAAAGGGACCCCTGACCATTAGGTCCAGTCACGGACGACTCTGGGGTTGCGGCGCTCATCTCACTTTACTGGCCGAGGGAGCTGGCGTACAACTTCTGGTGTGATGGCCTGGGACTCGGGGTCAGACTCGGAGCCAGAGGAGTCTCAGTCCGCAACGGATCCTTTGCCTCGGGCAGCAGCTGAACCTAGTCTGGGGCTTGATTCTGGAGAGCCCCAGTCTGCACAGGTTCCCCTGCAACAAGCACCAGCTGGGCCGAGTCAGGGGCCTGAGCCTGCCTTGGCTCCAGATGCGGGGATTACCTTGTTGCCTTCAGCTGGGCAATCACTTACAGCTGCTCTACTACCAGTTGGGTCAGGAGAGGCTGAGGCGGCCTCTGGGTCTAGTAACCTGCCAACATCTCCCAAGCTGCAGAGACTGGGGTCTGAGAGAAGAAGAGACCTGAGTACTCACAGGAGGAGTGCTTGCCTTTGGGCGAGATAGGGAGGGGAGTCACTGGGGGATCAGGACTGGTCATTACCCCAACAGAGATAAAAGGCTGCTGGATCCCACCCCAGGTTGCGAGAGTAACATTGCTGTTTGCCAGAACCTGCCTGTGATCCTGTGCCTGACCTTGCCTGGTTTCCTGCCTCATGCCCTGTCGGACTGACTCCTTGCGGAACCCTTGGATTCGGGACTGGACCTGGACCATGTTACTCGGGTTACCCCTGGGCCCAGCACATCTGGGTCATGTGGCCAGCTTCTGGCGAACCAGAGCAGCGCATGGAAACGCCGTTTACCTTCCCACCGGAGCGGTACCTATTTATCTACTTGCACTTTGATGTGCTTTCGAACTGCTAGGTTGGCAGGAGCAGGGACCGAGCAACGGGAGCTCACCCCGTTGTGGGGATTCGAACCACCAACCTTCTAATCAGCAAGTCCTAAGCTCTGTGGTTTAACCCACAGTGCCACCCGCATCCCTCACAGTCAGGGTACTAGCATGTAAATGGATTCACGGCTGTATTGACACATTCTTCAGCCAGTGAGAAAGCTGAGAAGACTTCCCCACACCCTATTTCCCAGATTTTCAATTACTTGCACTCACACATGTATTCGGTATCTGAAGTTGGGAGGACTGTAGTGTGTTCTAATGCTGATGCCTTTTGGGGGGGGGGTCCCTACTTCTGTGGCTGAAAAGAAATTAAGCAGGTGAAGTGAAGCTACTCCTACCATTTAGGTTAATGCCTGAAAAAGCTTCACTAGTTAATTTTTTGCATGAGCCTGTTAGGATGTGCAAAACTAGCTTCTTTATTTTAACGACCTTTTCTGTATTTCCTGACTATATTATTGGATAACTGTAGGAAGGTAGCAGAATGGCTTTAATACTCCTGCTATTCGAAAAAGGCTGTTGTGCATATATAATATTTTCTTTCCAGACCTTAGAACAGGTGATCTGCATTATAACAGAAAGCCAGCACATTCATGACTGCATCTTGCATGCATAAAGGCACGTACAATATCACTGGCTGACCTACAATTGCATTCTCTAGTCCCCATTGCATTCTCTAGTCCCCATATGAAAAGCAGTAGTGAAAGCTGAAAAGCATTCCTTCTGTTCCTTGAGCTTTGTCTGTTTCCTGATGACACTTCCTGCAAGAGATGTTTGTATAGAAAGTCTGCTAGTTTCGTTCCACCCCTTTGCAGTTTTGCAAAACAGTGATTACAGTAAACTTAACACATTCTCTCTCTCTCCCCCTTTCGCCTTTTCCTCATTACAGGGAAGGACTTCTTCCACTCAGGTGTTTTTTTGTGTAGAAAGCTTGCTAGTCTCATTCCAACTTTTTGAAGTGATGCATATCATTCTCTGAGCTTGTGCATGTTATGGCATATCAAACCACATCTGTTGTTTTTTTTTTAATCTGACTATCCTACACACATATAAGCCTCCAGTTGCTGATAACTTCTTCAGCAAATGCCCAAACAGTTACACATCCTGCTGCTGATCATTTGTTTTTCGATGGAAATTTAGTTTAATAAAGTTGGATGTAAGGATATTTGTCCACAGCAGTGGAAGAATAATACAGTGGTACCTCGGGTTACATACGCTTCAGGTTATATACGCTTCAGGTTACAGACTCCTCTAACCCAGAAATAGTACCTCGGGTTAAGAACTTTGCTTCAGGATGAGAACAGAAATCATGCAGCAGCAGCGCGGCGGCAGCAGGAGGCCCCATCATAGCTGTCAAGTGTCCCTTATTTGAAGGGACAGTCCCTTATTCCAGCGCCATGTCCCGCTGCTGTCCCTTATTGATGGATGTCCCTTAAATGTCCCTTAAATGATGTCCCTTAAATTTCAAAGGAAGCAGCTCCTCTCCCTCCCTCCCTGCCGGCCAGGGAGGAGGGAGGCTCCAACTGTGTTGCTTGGCTGTGTTGCTCACCCAATAAGAAGTCTAAGAACAACTGGGGGGTGGAGCTTGCATGCCTTGTGTGTGGCTAGTTAATGCAAGCTGAGGGGTTTTTTGAATGCTGGGCGCCATTTTGTTGCACGTGCTGCTGCAAACTTTGCAGTGCAAAGCCAGGCCGGGGAGCCATTTTAGTTGAGACTGCATAGGCCTTGTGGTGCATGTGATTCATATTCTATTCAGTTGAACCTCTGGTTACAAAGTTGGTTGGACAGTGTTCTCGAAGCTACCAGCATGAGTTTGACCAGACTGCAGGAGGACAGGAAGACTGGAGTGCCTGGAACAGGTGAGGCTGCAGGTCCCTTATTTTCAAGGCTGCTGGTCCCTTATTTTCAAATCTGTAAGTTGACAGCTATGGGCCCCATTAACTAAAGTGGTGCTTCAGGTTAAGAACAATTTCAGGTTAAGAACGGACCTCCGGAACGAATTAAGTTCTTAACCCGAGGTACCAGTGTAATAACATCAGGCCTACCCAGAATAGACTCACTGAAATGAGTGAACACAAGTTAGTCATGCCCTTGGCTCTACTCAGAGTAGGACTAGCATTGAATACCACCCCTAATTTCAGCTTATTTTTACTCTCCATTATCATTTCAGACGACTTTTGCTAATGGGAAACTGCAGCGAGGTTAAAAAAAGAAAAGGTAAAGGACCACTGGACGCAACTGGCATGCTGACAGAATCTGGTAATTGCGAACACATTATTCCCAGGTGTCTGCCTGTTAGCCAGAAGATTGGTGGTTCAAGCCCATCCATGGTTGGACAGCTGCGGGCAGGATTCCTGTATTGCAGGGGCCTGAACTAGAGTTGACCCTTGGGGTCCCTTCCAACTCTACAATTCTATTGTAAGATGTAAAAAAAATTCCAGGTTACAAGGCAGACAATAGGTATTTACCTTCTCTCATCCAGTGATCCATCTCCTACCTGCTCATTACATCAGAAGGGAAAAACATGCAGAATTAGCCATAACAGAATTGCAGAATTGATGTGTATGTACTAGGCAACCTAGAATGCTGCATGCCAGTGCCAATAAAACATTGCACCAGAAAGAAATGAAGTATTCTGCAGTGCAATTCATGGTCAGGGAGTGGATTCACAAGAGTGTTTAATTATTAACACTCTTAATTATATTAGCAAAGCCTCACAATACTTCACCTGTCTTTTCCCTCACTGTCGGAGCATCTAAAAAGTGGTAAAGTTGGTGGTAGGTATTTTTCAATGCATGTTAAAGTGTGGTGATGTCATATGTTATGCATTTTGTGTTTTTATGCAATTGTTGGATGAAGAGTGGCATAAATTTAATAAATGATAATGATGATGATGATGATGATGATGATAATACCATGTTTATTCTGCTTGCATTTACTTGACTTCAAAAACCTACTTCACCCTCCCTCATGCAACACTGACCAAAGTTTTTGACATCATACATTTTTTTCCTGGATTGTGTACATACTCCCAGGACTTACAGGAAAACACACACACACACACACACACAAATAGACAGGCATAGAAGGCAGCTGTGTCTCCCACCACCACTACCACAGCCCACTCCCCAGCCTTGTGTTTGAAGAGTGTTGGGTGAGATTCTAGCCCTGGATTGGAAAGTAGAGTTCTCAGTGAACAAAGTATAGCTCTCTATCCCCTGTCACCTGTCCCTTGTATTTTCCTTATCCAGTGGTACCTCTGGTTACGTACTCAATGCATTCCGGAGGTCCGTTCTTAACCTGAAACTGTTCTTAACCTGAAGCACCACTTTAGCTAATGGGGCCTCCCGCTGCCACCGCACCGCCGCCATGCGATTTCTGTTCTCATCCTGAAGCACAGTTCTTAACCCGAGGTACTGTTTGTGGGTTAGCGGAGTCTATAACCTGAAGCATATGTAACCTGAAGCGTATGTAACCCCAGGTACCACTGTATGGTGGTGTAATTAATAACTGCAACACTTTGGAGACCATTCTGAGATCTGGATCATAACAGATTGCTCCATATTTAAGTGATTCAGTTTGCACAAAGCTTTGTCTACCAAATTCAGGTCTGGCACAAATCAAATGAGTTCATTATTTGGTATTCAGAATGATCAGTTGCACAGCGCTAGCGTTTATCCTACAATTAATTTCTGCGGGGAGGATGCGTTCAAGAATTCAGCAGTGGCTACAGATTTAAGGCACCTTAATTGGAAGCATTTCCATTTCCATTTCCATTTCCATTTCGTTAAAGTACTTTGGAATTCGTAGCTTGTGAATTTGCTAGTTCACTTATTTAAAATGTCTATGTTATTATCATTGTTACTTCGAATTGTAGAAATGCATAATTCATTTTTAAATATTTTATTTATATTCCCCATCACCACTACTGTAGGACTCCTAGGGGCATTATATACAGGAAATGAAACGGGAAAAATTGTAATTATCAATTGGTGCAAGAGACACAAAATAAATGCATCACCCATATCACCTTTGACCTTTTCATATTTCTGAGTTACCAATCAATAGGTGTCCTTGCATTTTGATATTAGATGCATATAAAATAAAGTTTGTCCAGACAGCAAAAATTTATTTATTTATTTCAAGAATTTACATATGCTTAACTACAATAGTCTCTAAGTGGTTTACAAGATGCAGTACAAAAAAATAAAAATCAATTGAAATTATAATTGAAACTTCAGTTAAATTGCCCACTGTTTCAAGTGGTGTTAATTATCACTAAGGATCAGGCAGGGGTACTATAAAACAAAACAAAAAACCTTTATTTAAGCAAGCTTTAACTCCTAAGTCTCTGACCCTCCTGCTCTCTCTATACTTTCTGTGCTGAATCGCTTTCTGGTAGCTGTTCCCTTAACTTCTGCCTTCCCTCTATCACTAAGTCTCTCTCTCTGCCTGCTGTCCTAACTCTCTTACTTAGTTTCATGTACATTGATACACTCACTGGATTTTTTTTTAATAGAAATGCAGTATGTTCTGGAAGTTCAAGAGATGGGAGGTTGTCTGACCTCAGCTGAAAGGGAGTTCCATAAAATTGGACCCAGAATACAAAATGCACATGTCCTAGCACATCCAAGCCATGCATCTGTGCCATGCCATTAACAGTGACTCCTGAAGAACACACTGATCAGGCAGAGATATAAGGGATTAGGTGGTCCTTGAGGCATCCTGAACCCAAATTGTTAAGGGCCTTGTAAATTTTAGGTTTCACCCCACTTATGTGGAGGTTATGTTCTGGGCCCTCGTGCAGTTAGGGCTGCCATATTTCAAGGAGTAAAAATCTGGACACCCCTAAAGCTGTTGAGTTTTTTTTAAGGAAAACCCCAAATTGTTGAACCGAAAGTTGTTGAGTCTATTTCCCCCTGCTCTCCTGCACTCTCTCTCTCTCTCTTGAAGGAATGATTGCTGGGTGTGGAACACACTTCCACCCGAAGACAGGCCTCAGCTGTCTGACCGCGTGACCTTCGGGTGTGGAGCACACTTCCATCTGCAGACAAAGCCACAGCTGTCTGAACATCATGCCCTCTATCTAACCTTTACTCTCTTAGTGGTCTGGCGTGCCCTGTCTGTGACCTTTGTCTCCTTCATCATACATTCTTCAAGGGGAAAATGACGCGGTGGAAACAGGTGCCAAAATAACTTTGAACCACCCCTCGATCTCAGGATTGGAAGATGTGTAAAGGTCACAGCCCAAAATGTATCTGACTGGTTTTACATATTGTGCTAATAAAAGGAGCCTCTACAGAGCTAGCCGGCAGCTTGTCTTGAAGCATGCTTGCCAGCGTGCTTCTGCACAGCTCACCTGCATCCAACCTCCTGTCGTCCTCCGTTATTCCTACATCTCTCTCTCACCACAACTCTCTCTTCAGCTAGAGTTGGGACTGGCTGGAGACTGGAGGATAGGTTGGAGGCTGGATGCAGCTGCTGTTAGGTAGCCTAAACAAAGCTCCACATCTTAACACTCTTTGGGACTTCCTCCGCCTTCACTTATGTCCTCTTCAGGCTTCGAAGAGAGTCTCCTGGTGAGCCATGAGGACTCTCCAGCTCTCTCCCATCCTTTCCTGGCACGATTCCATTTATATTATTTCCCAGCACCACACATATACAAGGTCACGTGTGATTGGCACACACATAAGTGAGGGGGATGCCTGCATTATAAGAATATTGATCCTGGCCTGCTAGCATATGGACAGCCACTGCAGACTTTTGAGCACTGCAGTTATTGGGGGAGATAATCTGTTCCCCTCAACAATCTAGCACTAGCTGCAATGTTTTGCAACAGCTGGAACCTCTGAACCTGCTTTTCTCACCTTGTCCACAGCTAGTGTTGTGAGGTGAGAGTGGGATTAAGCCAGTGCATTTTTTCTGGGGGGGACACAGGGGTATCCATACCCCTAAACATTTTGTGAATCTAAGTTTGGCCTCATTCAGGGGCAGTGTTTCAATAAGAGCAGGAAAATGAGAGTACCTCTAAACATTTTTTAAGGGAAAAACGCGCTGGATTAAGCTAAGGAAATGGAAGAAACCATTGCTATGGCCATGTTATAAATCTGACTCTTTAGCCAAATAATTTGAATACATAGAATAAATTTTCCCTGTACTTCCTGAAAACCCACCTAAAATCCCCATGGCAATTCAATTTCTAAATCCTAAAGAATGCAGGTAGCATTATGTATCCTCCTGAGTAATAAAAATGAAGTTATACATATATAAAGCACCATTTTTAAAATTTGGCATGAAGTATTACTTATACAGAAATCCAATTTTTACATAATGCATGGAAAGTTGGTTAGCTGAGAAACTGGCCCACATGTCTGAAAACCGATGAATTTAAAAAATTTGTTACGGAATAGAAAACACTTCCCGAAAGCTATTTTCAAATTCAGCTTGCAGTTCTCTTCCATATTCCACCATGTCACTGCCCTAGAAAAAAAAATTAAAATGTTCACTTTGATATGTGTGGAGCTTGTTGCTTTATTTGTTTAAATTTTACCATTTTGCTTCAAAACACTTACAACAAGGGAAGCTATGTATTTAAATATTTCTGCTGTCCTGCTCTACCAGACTATTCAGGTTCTTGTTGGCACCTTATTCACCAGTGCAATGAAATAGTAGATTCTCAGTTATTTATACAGATGACTCTCAATTTACACCGGGGTTACATTCTGAGGATAGAGCATAAAGCCAAAATCGTGTATAGTCAAAACACACTGGGCTCAGTGGCAGGTGGGATTACCAAAGTATTTCCCCCCAGATGCCTACCTCCTATTAATTTCTTTGTATTATTTGTTGTCAAGTGCATAAAGCTTAATGCACACAAGTTACGAGTTACTTTTACTGTAAAAACCACAGACATTCACCAAGCTTTTAAAGACAAAAGGGGTTCCAGGTGGCAGTGGTGGAGAAACGGGAGTGCGGTGGGGGCAGACCACCCCGGGTGTCACCACTGGGGGGTGACAAAATGCCGGGCAGCACTCAGTGTGGGGCCTGCAGCATGCCCGAGCCACTCATCTCTCCTGGGAGTGACACAGTGGCTTGAGCACCCGCAGGCTCCAACCTGCCCAAACGGTCCGCCCGCTGCCTCCCCCTCAGCTGTAGGGCGGCTGAGTGAGAGAGGAGGAAGGCAGACTCCTCAGAGACCCTGAGGTGTGTCCTGCTCCAGCTTGCGCCGCTCTAGGCGCCTGATTGGCTTGCTCCACCGCTGCCAGGTGGAATTCTTGGGAAATGCATGAGGATAATAATAATAATAATAATAATAATAATAATAATTTATTTATACCCTGCCCATCTGGCTGAGTTTCCCCAGAGCGGGCCCTCCAAGTAGGCCCTCTACCAAGGCGGCCCTCTGCCTGGTTCCCTGTAACCTCACTTCTCGCAGTGAGGGAACCGCCAGAAGGCCCTCGGCGCTGGATCTCAGTGTCTGGGCAGAACGATGGGGGTGGAGACGCTCCTTCAGGTATACAGGACTGAGGCCGTTTAGGGCTTTAAAGGTCAACAGGAACACTTTAATTGTGCTCGGAAATGTACTGGATTGCTGACTATGAGACACTGTGATCATTGTGATCATTGTGAGAGGGGTTGTGAGCATGTGTGAGGGAGGAAGAAATGGAAAATGGATTAAATCACCTTTCACTTTTCCCTACCCTGATTATTTTGTTTTTTATTTCAATTAGAATGGAAATATAATTTTACCTCCTCTACTCACTCCTCATCTTTAAAATGCACTGGCAAGGAATTGTAGGGGAAAGAGAGACTGGAGCTCACCTCATAAAACTTATGGAAATTTTTGAACATCAGGCGCATATCTCTTACGAAATCTCCCACTGCGTTGTATTTTTCTTTATGCAACTTCTCTGCTATGCGCTTGAGCCACATGGGTCTCTTTATGACGGCATTATAATTTTGTATCTGTTAAATCAGCACATCAGAAAAGAATATTTGTAGAATTTCCGGCAATTTCAACTCAGGCACTTGTAACATTTTAAAGAACCATTTCTGCATCAATGTCCCAAATATTGTAGTCAACAAGACTTACTGTAGCTGGATTGTCAACAAAAAGAAAACTTTTAGGCTGACACCAGATCCTCAAAAGCAGGAACTCGCATTTCTATAAAACAAAAGGAACTGATTTTTAAGGGGACTCAGATAAAATAAGGATCCCATGCCAATAAATATGCATGTGTTATATTTACTTGGAAATAACTCCCAGAAATTTCAATGAAATTTGTATTCAAAGAAGTGTCCTTAATATATATCACAACCAATATAATGTTTCCTTGGTAATGAGACTTTAGTTATCAATTAATAAATTGTAATTAATCATCAGGTTTTAATTGCTTAGTTCATTGATTAAATGTACATATGTACAAAACAAAATTTAACATAAAATTTGAATTTTATTTTATTCTGATGCATGTTTTTCTTTAGAACTTTGGCAAAAGCAATACAGTGGTACCTCGGGTTACATACGCTTCAGGTTACATACGCTTCAGGTTACAGACTCCGCTAACCCAGAAATATTACCTCAGGTTAAGAACATTGCTTCAGGATGAGAACAGAAATTGTGCTCTGGCGGTGCAGCAGCAGAGGGAGGCCCCATTAGCTAAAGTGGTGCTTCAGGTTAAGAACAGTTTCAGGTTAAGAACAGACCTCTGGAACGAATTAAGTACTTAACCCGAGGTACCACTGTAATATCAACACTGAAAGAGCACATGACCAACTATTTCAGGATGGTGCTAAAACCAAAATTTCCAAGACCCTCTTTTCTAGCAAGCCCATCATATTTGTTTTTTAATAGAGCAGTAACAATAACTTTGATAAGCAAAGCTAGCGATGTTGGTCCGTATTGCTGCTATTTAGTAATCTTAAATAAATATTATGTACTTTTGTGTGTTGATTTGGAGCCTTGCCTTGGTCGAAACCCAGTGCCTCAGATCTCTTTAGTCACATCTGGCTTTTGTGTAAGTCAGTGGTTTTCAGTCAATGTGCTGGGCAACACTGGCCTCTGTCCCTCTTGCCTTCCCTCCCTTCCTCTGATGCCCTCTTGTGTCTCTGCCTCCCAAAGGCTTGTGCAGCTGTTTGTTGCAGCAGCCCTGGCTGCAAGCTCCTCAGGCAAATGGTGCCTTTGGGACTGGCTGGGGGGGGGGCTTCCCAGGCCCCTGTGGGGCAGTGTGAGGAGGCACCTCTCTTTGAGGCGGGGGGGCAGCTCAGAGATCAGGAGTGGCGGGAGTGGCTGCCCGGAGGACTCCCAAGGAGAAGGGAGAGGAGACTGAGAGACCCCTCCAGAAGGGAGGGTGTTTGAAAAAGGATGAGATGCTGCTGGCTCTGCAGGCAAGGGGTGACATAACTGGGCTCCTGAGCCCCACAGGGGTGCCACAGAAAGAGTGTAGTTGGTCAAGGGAGCCATGGACCCAAAAAGGTTGAAAACTTCTGGTGTAAGTGTTTCATTTTGCTGGAGGCTTCAGGCAGTAGAAAGTGGTGATTTAGCTGTCACTTTTTGGAATCTCAGTGAGCCACAGGCATCCTCTGTAAGAAGGGGGGGTAGCACCATTGAAATACTTTATTGTCACTTGTACAATTTGTATACAGTGAGATTACACAAGCACCCCCCACTCAGCTCTCTTAGTCTTAATTCCCCTCGTTTACTGATGCACACCCACCAAACCTGAAAGTCAGTTGCCTTGTTGTTATCTTTTCATTCAGCAGCCTAACAGCCCACGGATAGAAGCTGTTCTTTACCCTGTTGGTGCGACTAATCATGCTTCTATATCTTCTGCCTGAGGGCAGGAGATCAAGAAAGTGCCGGCCAGGGTGTAAATCATCCCTGAGAATTTCTCTCACTCTCCTGAGGCAACATTCTTCCGCTATTTCATCCAGCGGATTCACGGAACGGCCCATAATATCTTGTGCTTTGTTCACCACCCTCTGTAGGCACTTCCTATCAGTTGATGTCAAACCAGCGTACCACACCATGATGCAGTATGAAAGGACATTTTCTATTGTTGACAGGTAGAAGGAGATCATCAAATGTTGATTGACATCATCCTTCCGCAATACTCTGAGGAGATGGGGTCTCTGTTGGGCTTACCTGTTGGGGGACTTGGATTGATTCTGAACCCATAAACCCTGACAGACGGTCTTTTAGATATTTGGTTCCTAAGCCATTTAGGGCTTTTATGCTAGTGTTAACACCTTGAGTTATATATTGGATAGCAGTTTCCTCTAAGGCTTAATGAATGGGAAACAAGGTTTCGATCATCCCAGATTTTTAAGCAATTAATGTCACAGCCCTATTTTTGCTATGTTTCCTGTCGTTTAACTGCAATAGAAAAAGGTTGATGTAGCTCACCACAATTGTCCTGCCACGCATCTGCCATTTCAGAACCAGGTGCTCTTCACGGGGACGGTCGCTTGCTGGTTCCGGGCATTGGCAAAAGGTGCATTTCCACCTATTTCTGGAAAGCAGAACAAAGTGTGATAATACCATTGAATGCAATTTGTATTTAATACTGCCACACTGGTAGTTGTTGATTATAATGTTTTGTGATTAATTCTGCAAGTTTGCCATACAACCAGGTCATTCTTAAACAAACAATGCTTTCAGAAAAAGACATAGGATAACAGATCCTTGGCTGAATAAGCATCAGAACCAATAAGAAGAAAAGACCTTAGTCAGAGGACCAGTCCAATACGTCTTGGCACCTGAGGGGTGAGTGAATATCTACATTGGGAACTAGGAGGGAATCAAATCAACCGTACCTGATGCTTGAAATAGAATACCTGATAGGAATCAAAGGAAATCAATCTTACCTGTTGGTTGAAGCAGAAATCAAAAGCTGTCATGGGGCAGGGGGAAAGGGGCTCACTCTGACTCATGACAGGTGGGTGCAGACCCCAGCAGACCCCAGAGGGCAGACCCTGCCGTTTCCTCCCTAGGTTTGGGAGGAGAGTAGCAGCATCTCCTGTTCACTGACTGCTGTGGAGGTGGAACAGGGTAGGCTGCCGAGGGGACATAATAACCAGCCTTCAAAGAGCATTCCTTTGAAGCCAGATCAGCTGCCCCTGTGGATCCTGATGTAGGCCAAATTGAATAAAATATGGGGGGGGGGGGGTAAGCCCTGCCCCACATGATCGAACACATGATGCAGTGCACCCACACCATTTGAATGGCAATGCCCATCAATGTTTGGGGTGCCCAGCTCCCTCATCTTTTATTGAGGGGTGTGTGTGAAGGCAACTTGGCCCCTTGGGAATTGCCTCACCTTGCCTCCTGGGTGGGCCAGCCCTGGTTAGTCATAATAATTATTCTCATTAAGCACCAATGGGAACTAGGTGTTCTATAAAAGAAAGTAATGCTACTCAGTTGGCTATAACATATTACTGAAAACTACTGTTATAGTTTTGTTTACCTTAGCTAATATTCATTTCCCTGTTACAAGATGTTTTAATCTGTGCGGTTTTCCTTATACAGACTTGCACCTTAACTCCACATGAGAATAATATGAAAATTGGTGTGAAATGCAAACCACACTACTGCCAACATTAATTCAGATGTCCACAGTTGAGATGCCTAGAGCTTAGCAAGTTATTGTTGGGCTTCAAATAGATGCAGTTTTAGCCTGAGTCATGGGCTACAATTCATGTTGTGTGACTTTGCACTACTTAGCAAATATAGCAGATGCTTTAGTTGTAAGATATTGATGTTGTTAATACAGGGGTTTCCTGGCTATTTCATAGATCAGCTTATTACAGAAATTGAGGTGGAGGAGCTACCTTTTCTCAGCAGATATTTTCGGAATATGGCAATCTTCATGAAAGCATCTGGGGCATGAACTGCAGCATATCAGTGAATCTTCTTTCTTACACACAATACATACATCATCATGTTCAGACTGAAGAGGAAAAAACAGTCACTGTAAAAAATAAATTTATCAAAATGCGTGGGGGGGTGTGAGTTTCAATATGTGGGGTTTCTTGTACACCACCTTGTGAGGGCAAAAGCCCTGAAATGTGGTTTAAAAGGATATTCAGCTGGCAGACACATCATCATTACCAAAATACAGTGGTACCTCGGGTTACATACGCTTCAGGTTACATACGCTTCAGGTAACCCAGAAATAGTGCTTCAGGTTAAGAACTTTGCTTCAGGATGAGAACAGAAATCGTGCTCCGGCGGCGCGGCAGCAGCAGGAGGCCCCATTAGCTAAAGTGGTGCTTCAGGTTAAGAACAGTTTCAGGTTAAGTACGGACCTCCAGAAAGAATTAAGTACTTAACCCGAGGTACCACCGTAAACAATGGTGTGGAAAAGACGATTTTTTTAAAAACAGATTTTGTTATTTTTGATGCAACAAATAACCCCTGGTAGTTTTCTTTAAATATATTCAGTTTATTACATGATATATACTCAGCATCTTCCTATTTTCTTGGTTTAGTACTTATGTGACAACCTGAAGAGCAGGAAGCTAACACAGGTAACATTTATTGGACCCTAAAAGGTAAGCAGAGAGAGTGTTTATATAAGGTTCCCTCGTAAAATTACTCACTGTTGACTCACTGTTGATTAGACTACCACTGGTAACACTAATAAATAGCCATGACTGACTTTTCAGGTTCTGCCCCTGTTTTATTTATTTATTTTATTCTTTTTATAAGTTGCATATGTGAAGCTGTGCTTATTTTATCAAGACATTCTTCATTTTCTTGATCCAACCTTCCCCCAACATTTTTGGCAGGAAGCCAACACAGGTAACTTACTGGGCCCTATAATAAGCAGAGAGGGTGTTTGGATAAGGTGCCCTTGTAAAATTACTCACTGGTCATGACTGACTTTTCAGCTTCTGAATAAAGATAATGCCTCTATCTCCTGTTTTTGTTTTATTCCTTTTATAAGTTGCATATGTGAAACTGAGCTTATTTTATCAGGGAATTCTGCATTTTCTTGATCCAACCTTATTTGGACTGCTACCATAGGCTTGACCTTGATAGCTCAAATATCTCCTAGGGGAGAGCGAACTCAGGTAGTGAGTGCCAAAACATGGACACTGGGAAACAAGAGGAAGTCATCACTATGTTTGGGAAAACCTGGGATTTACAGCAGTGCAAACAATATTTAGGGAACAAACCTAAAGGATCAAAACCTCCCCAAATCAGCTAAGTCAGGACTAAACATGAACATCAATTACAGAATGTTGAGTGTCATTTGGAAAAAAATAGAAAAGGTGGTGATGGGAAGCCATTTCGGAGCCCCTTATATTATATAGGTGGGGCGGCCCCATTTGCTTCCAATGTCTGCAAAATACAGGCTTCTTTCTCTGCTTCTTTCACTAGATGCCCATTCTGAGCACAGGACTGGCAATATTGCTTGCACTCAGCAACATAGCAACTCCCACCAGGGCCTGGGGCAGACCAGAGTTGTTCAGTGTTTTTTAGGGCAGCCGCCGATTTCAGGGAAGGCAAGTGGCTCCGCTCAAAACACCTAGGAACCACCTTGCCACCCACAGGCTCCCCTGCCACCCAGAATCCCAAGGCACCGTGCTGCCCTACAGACCCAGGTGCCACCCTACAGATACCCCCCGGCGCCACCACCTGGCACAGACCACCATCCCCCATGCCCCTGGCTAGCTACACTAGTAGCTATGCTTGGTTGCCAAGCACACAACTGTCAGCTGGTTTTTGAGCACTTGGGAACCCAATTCAAGGGGCTTTGGCAGTGGGATGAGACGCCCGACCTGCCAATCATGTTGTGACATAATGGCACCATGTGGATTGTCCCATCTACCTGCCAAAGTTGGCCCACATGAGAGGCCAGATAAAAATGGCCAGAAAGGTACCCCATTACTTAGCTTGAAGCACAGCTTACTTCTTTGGCAGTGTGAGCAGTTGTAGTGGAAATTTCAAAGAAACTGTGAGCAGGATCCCTGCCTTTGACTAAGATTGCACTCTCGTGTCATGTTTCAATACTGTAAGAGTTTTGTAAAAAAAAATAATTGGCTAATGGATTGAGCCATTGTTGTCATCATTGGCACTAGATTTTGTCCTTCATGTGTGCCACCATCATTTTGTGGGGCAAGCAAGCTGGACAAAGAGCCTCCCACCACTATGCCTATTGAATTGCAAATCTCACTCACACATGAAGCTTCCTCTCTCTCATTTTTGTTTTTCTTTGTTATATATTATGTTTTGTATTGCCTTATTTAGATGTAAACTGTGGTACAACCATTTTGGGTGAGGGGAAGTTAGGAAATATCTAAATACATAAGTGAATAAATAAACTGTGCATATGCTAGTTTAAATCAAGTAAAACTGTTAAGGAAATGTTTACCATCGTTGTTGTCCTGTTGGAATTTTGTGGTGGATCAGGTAGCTGTCCGCTCTGAAATAAACATCACAACTATTAGGTTTACTGTGAGGCATAATCAGAATCACAAAACATCACCTGAATTTAGGAAGGGAACTCATAAGAAATTAGACACCTTATTACAGATATATGTTTAAAATAGAGTAGGAGAATATTTCATTCCGCTGGGACATTCTGCTGCTAACCTTAAAGTTGCCATGCATGAACAATGATATGTAAAAGTTGGTTCTGATGTGAAACTGCTGAATTACATTCATTTGAGCCTGAAGAGAAACAGTGGTTTCTTAGCCCACTGCAGATGTTAATTGACTCAGTACAGTGGTACCTCGGGTTAAGTACTTAATTCGTTCCGGAGGTCCGTACTTAACCTGAAACTGTTCTTAACCTGAAGCACCACTTCAGCTAATGGGGCCTCCTGCTGCTGCTGCGCCGCCAGAGCACGATTTCTGTTCTCATCCTGAAGCAAAGTTCTTAAAACCGAGGTACTATTTCTGGGTTAGCGTGGTCTGTAAACTGAAGCGTATGTAACCTGAAGCGTATGTAACCCAAGGTACCACTCTATTACTAAGGGCTCATCCACACTTATTTGTCCCACCGCTTTCCCCAGGGAAAACCTGCTGCTTGGGGTTGAATTGGAACAAATGGCAATTCATTTTCCTCTGACCTCACTGTCAGGTACAAGGAAACTACCTTGCACGCCTCCCGTCAGCAAGGGTGGGGTTGGGATAACAGATAGTCAGGGAAAGTACACTTTGTGGTTTTTGATGAAGCACCCAAGCTCCGTCTGTTTCTCTTGCTCTCTCTTTTTTCTCCTCCCTCTTTATTACGTAAGGGTGTTATGAAGGTAACTCCAGTTATATAGTGTAGAATTTGAAGCTATCATTATAAATCTATCTATTTATCTCCCACCTTTTTCCCTAGGGGACTCAAGGCAGCTTAAAAATAAATACTCATTTTAAGAATAAAATATGTGGATTTTTATCTGTAAAGCCTTAATGGTATCTTCTGAAATTCCTTTGGAGTTGCAAGTAAGAAAATGAGGCATTAAAATTACGGCTGTTACAAGTGAACTACATACCTTTATTAATGTGCCTAATGAAGTCTTCCCACATTTGATACTTCTCCTCCACCATTTCCAGTGTTTACGTCCTCCTTCACTCTCAAATTGTGATGGTGTGAACCACTTTCCATTGGAACCCTCAATACTTTTTCTTGAAACTCCTTTGACAAACAGAACAGTCTCATTAATGTTATGCACCTATACCAGGCAATAAGCAACCTCGGCCCGCCAGATGTTTTGGGACTACAACTCCCATGATCCCTAGTGAACAGGACTGGTGGTCAGGGATGATGGGAAATGTAGTCCCAAAACATCTGGCTGGCCGAGGTTGCCTATGCCTGACCTATCCCATTCAGTAGACTTCACTGAATAGAGAAAGAAGCCAAGATCGTGGTGTGGAAGTTGGAAAGAAACTTCAGGCTGATCACGGCTAATGCCAAACTTCAGGGCCCCTCAGAATGAACCAGCCCATCACCTCAGCTAGACTCCCTGCCACCTGCTTTCCTCCCTGTCCCTCTTGTACACAGTCACAATAAATTGTTTCTTTATTTTTTGAAAAAATGGGAGCAATCGCCAATTGCTTTTCATTCAGATTTATGGGTTGTGATAACTGCCATGTATAAATGTAGATTAATGCATTAATGATAAAGAGAATCAACATGGCACTGTTCTGTTACAAAAACAAAACATTTAAAGCTAAATAAAATCATTTAAGCATGCATAAATAAATAGGGAAAGATTTCAAAAGCACTGATTGCACCATTGTGGTACTGATGGAATTATTTTAGGCTTGCCCAGGTTCACAGGATACAGTGGAATATAATTAAAGAGCTTTATAGGATATTAGTATTCGAAGTATTCCCAGAAAATAAAAAATACTCACATACCACCCACATTGATGCCTCCTCCCCCCAACACCACACATTTATGCAAACACCAATTTTTAAATTTGCTATTGGTATCGCATCCCTTAAACAGATGTAATTATACATTTACTCTTCCAAATGATTACCTGTTGCAAATATATCCGTATGTAAAACGCCTTGTGCTGTTCCACAGGTTACGGGCAGTGTCGTGCCCTGGAAATCCAGACTTTGCTCTTGCGTCCCTTTTCCAAGATGAAATGAAGAAACGGATGTCAAAGGTTACAGTTCCCATATTTTGGGCTGCCAACAAATGACAGCAGTCTGAAGGCAACCTGCTCGCTGTCATCTCTGGAAGCTTTCTAATCATGGTGTGTCTTACGGCAACTCAAAAGAGGACCTACTAGTCGTGCCGCATCCAGAAAATGTGCATCTTATGGGGCCCAGAGAAGGGCCTTCTCTACTGTGGCCCCCACATTACAGGGGAATGCAGCTGCTCTGCCGGCTGGTGAAAACTTACCTATTTGCATAGGCACTCCTGGGCAATGATCCTTAGGACCAGCTTTACTGAACTTTGAATATGCTGGTTTATGTTTTATCGTTATTCTGGCGAACTGGTTTTATTTAGTAAACCACATTGTTATATTTCAAAATAAACATCAGCCTATCAATAATTTTCAATACATAAATTAATGCACAAGTATGTCATTTGTGGTGGCAGGCAGAGGACGGAAACAGTGAATGCATGGCTGTGGAAAGACTTGAACAAGGCTTTGTGGCTCAAACACTGACTATACCATTCCTCAAATCCAAATGAATTTGTTTCTTTTTGGCTATATATCTTTAAGGCTCAACTGGTAGGTTTAGTCCCCAGTACAAGATGATTTACCATTTTCTAGGCTTTCATATAGTGGCCGTAAGTCTTGATATGCTGCCAGGTTACTGCTGCAGAAGATCTCCTCTATTGCTGACAGATTGCCCTGAATGCTCTCAAGGACATCGTATACCACTCTTTGAATATCATTTGGATTTGCAGTTACCAAATCTTGCCAATTCTAGAAAGAAACAATACAGGGTTTTCAAATCTCTGTCTTCAAAACATCTTTTAGACTGAAAATACAGAGTAACTTTCCCATTTCCCACCAGATCTAACAGCAGATTATTTGGGTAATCATCCCAGCACAATCAAAGGAAGCAGAAATTACATTGACAATTTTCTTCTCCTTTGCCAAGTTCAAATACGTTGCGCAGCTTACATGTCTCTGAACACTAACATCCTATCCTATGCCTTTTACCAATGGCAGAGAAAGACTCAAGGCCACTTTTTCGGAAACAAGCCACAACCTGGATGGAATCGTAGAATCAGCGCCAAGGGCCTTCTGGCAGTTCCCTCAGTGCAAGAAGTGAGGTTACAGGGAACCAGGCAGAGGGCCTTCTCGGTAGCAGTGCCTGCCCTGTGCCTGCCCTCCCATCAGATGTCAAGGAAATAAACAACTATCCAACTTTTAGAAGACATCTGAAGACAGCCCTGTTTAGGGAAGTTTTTAATGTTAAATGCTGTATTGTGTTTTGGGGAGTGGCTGGGGAAACCTAGCCAGATGGGTGGGGTATAAATAATAAATTATTATTATTATTATCGTAGAATTGCGCAATTGGAAAGGACCCTGAGAATGATTGAGTCCAACCCTCTGCAATGGATGAATATGCAGCTGTCCTGTGCGGGGATCAAACCTGCAGTCTTGGTGTTATCAGCACCATGTTCTAACCAATTTAGCTATCCAGGCTGCTGCTATTTCATTTCATTTCACTTTTAATTTGTATACCATCTTTCTATATTGCTATACACAAGACAGTTTATAATATGAAGAAAAAACAAAATATACAAGGGCACACATAACAATCCGGTGCAAAACAAAGAAGTCATAATAAAAATATGACTTAAAAGAAATATCTTATATCAAATAAAGGAATATGTGATAATCAATTAGAATAAAGCACGGCACTCCCAAAGTATCAACAAATAATAATTAAACAGAAATTCACTCTCAACAAAAGCAATAAATCATTACTAAATTATAATCAATTAAAAACAGCAAATTTACAATGCATTAAAAAGTATGTTAAAAAATCGAATTGAGCAACAAAGTAGGAATTTAAGCAGAAAATAATTGCATCAGATACAATAGTCACCTTAAAATTTTCTTCAGAGATTATATTCTTGTCTCGCAGGCCATAGAGAAAAGGAAACAAATCTCTAATTGCAGCAGAAATCTCCATTTTATGGGCTCTGAACCACTCCAAAATTTCAGCTGAAGTACCTGGAGCAGACATACTACAAACAACACAAAACTATGTTTTAAAGACCTTGGAAATCATGTGGTTTTTAAACAAGCAAAATTAAGCATTACCTAGCGTTTATCTAGAATGATTCCGTTTCCAAAAATGAGAAACCCTATCATGGAATCCTTAGCTTTAGATCAGGGTGTGGAATTAATTGTGTTGCGATTTCCTCTTTCCACTTCGACGCAGGTTTAGGTGTTCCTTGCGAATAACACCAACCCGGGTTAATTTACCCTGGTCTTCTTCTGCATTTAATCTGAATACCCACCAGTTGCAGAAGGGGGGTTTCTCCGGAGTCTGTCGCTCTTTTGCGAGAGGGAGACTAGCGCAGACGGGAAGCGCGTTTCCCCCGGAGCGCCTTTTCCTTGCGGAGGAGACCAACCTGTCCCTTGACTTACCTTTCTGCTTTGACTGAGCGGAGATGGGGCTGTGAAGAATGGGCTGAAGAAAGCAGGAGGAGGAATTCCCCGTCCAGAAGAGCGAGAGAAAACGAAAGGAAACTCAACGTCTTCCAGTCGAGCACTGGCGCTGCCTGCTCTGAGCTGCGCTCGGGGAGAAATGAGGAACTTTGTCCGTTTCATGGAAAGGAAATCATCACGGACACAGACACAGAAATCAGAAAAGAAAACCGAAACTGGAGGAACGCTTGATGATAAACCATGAGTTTTCCCCCTGCCCCTGTGAATAAGATATTTCTCACGTTAAAAAAAATATTACTCTTGTCAGTCTCTGACTTGAGAGGCCCCTCCCATTCTCCATCACAGATCATGACCACAGCCTGCAGGTAAGGACTTGTGTGGGATCCAGTCCAGGGATTTCTGACTAGTTCCTTCAGTGCCTCTGAATGACTGTGGGTGATCTCTATGGTGTGAACTTAAAGCGATGGTTGAGCAGAGCCATGATTGATTGATTGATTGATTGATTGACTGATTGATTGAATACACACACACACACACCACCCTATACCCGAAAAGATCAGCATAAAATCCACAGTATTTTGCCTGGCGCCTAAAGGTGCGTAATGAAGGAACCAGGTGAGCATTCCACAGACGGGGAGCCACTGCATGAGTTTGAGAAAGGAATGGCATCAATTTGAGAAAAGCGTGGCAGGGATGGGGGAACTCTTTTCAGTCATTGAGCTGCGTTCCCTGATAGACAAACCTTTCAGGGGATGGATGCGTTGGTTGGAGAGGCCGGAAGGAAAAGTTGGTGGAGCAATATATACGTGAATTTACTTGCACACTCCTCTCTATCATCCAAGCAGGGAAGAAGCATTATCAGAGTTCGAGGACACATTGCAGCTAGGCAAAAACACTCAAGGAATGTGCAGTGGAGGGCTGTGTTATATGCAGTGCTATTTTTTTAGACAAAGAGGTGCCAGAACTCACAATGAATGCCTTTCTTCTCCTCTTATAATGGCAATGGTGCCCACCTGAGAATTCCAGCGAGTTCTGTTTGAAAAAAGCCCTGGCTATAAGTTTAATGCACTAATAATAATAATACATTTTATTTATATCCCGCCCTCCCCAGCCGAAGCCAGGCTCAGGGCAGCTAACAACAATCAAATAATCCAACATTCTAAAAACATTTCATTATAAAAATAAATTAAAATCAAATTGATGGCAACTGTTAAGCGAAATTCTGTGCAGATTGCCAGAGGAGGGAGTCAGGCTGCGCCCTGACCAAAGGCCTGGTGGAACAGCTCTGTCTTGCAGGCTCTGCGGAAAGATGTCAAGTCCCGCAGGGCCCTGGTCTCTTGTGACAGAGCGTTCCACCAGATTGGAGCCGCAGCCGAGAAAGCCCTGGCTCTAGTTGAGGCCAGCCTAACCTCTCTGTGGCCTGGGACCTTCAGGATGTTTTTATTTGCAGACCGTAGGTTCCTCTGTGGAACATAGCAGGAGAGGCGGTCCCGTAGGTACGAGGGTCCTAGGCCGTATAGGGCTTTAAAGGTTAAAACCAGGACCTTAAACCTGATCCTGTACCCCACCGGGAGCCAGTGCAGCTGGTATAGTACTGGATGAATGTGATCTCGCAGCGAAGACCCCATAAGGAGTCTCACCGCAGCATTCTGCACCCGCTGGAGTTTCTTGGTCAGTCTCAAGGGCAGCCCCACGTAGAGCGAGTTACAATAATCCAGTCTGGAGGTGACCGTCGCGTGGATCACAGTGGCTAGGTCAGGGCGAGAGAGATAAGGAGCTAACGGCTTAGCTTGGCAGAGATGAAAAAATGCTGCTTTTGTTATAGCTGTAATCTGCGCCTCCATAGAGAGGGAGGTATCGAAGATTACACCCAAACTCTTAACGGACGGTGCTGGCACTAATTGCGCCCCCGCAAGAGATGGGAGTTGCCCCCCCCCCATCCCATATCGTCCCGTCCCAGCCACAGGACCTCTGTCTTCGAAGGATTTAACTTCAACCGGCTCCCACATAGCCATCCAGCCACAGCTTCCAGACATCTCATCAGTGTGTCTGGGGCCGAGTCAAACATAATGCTATGTTTGTTGTGGGTTGTTGTTGTTTTGTATGGGGACAGAACTGGTGTTTTTCCACTGGGTGTGGTGGTGACTGCATCTGGAGCTATAAGCCTCCTGATTTAACAGGAGGTCTGAAATCTGAGCACCTGCCTATGTAAATGTGTAACTAGAGCTGCTTACAACACAGAGAAAGACAAAGGTGCTGTGAGATGCCAGAATGCAGAGAACGGAGAGAGGTGCATTTTGAATTTAGCAATAAAAACTATGTTTAAATTCTCTCTGGGATGAGGATTAGAGGGAGAATGTTTTAAAGAACTGAACCACTGCTAGTTCTTTTTGTTACTTTGTAACATTTAAGTGTTTAAGACAGATGCTTTTCTGCAGTATAGCTTTTAAAAGTATTTTTCCCCTACACAAGAGTCCAGATTTTGGACTTCCATTCTACAACTCTAAAAGGGTGTGGAGGCAGTGTCATCTAGGGAGAAGGGGTGTGGCTGGGGAAAGTCCAGAGGGCAGATTGAAAGGTATACAGGGCCACAACCAATCCCCTGGCCTCAAGTTAACCATCCCGTTTTTTTGACAGAATTACAAGCCTGGTAGATGAAGGGAACGCAGTGGATGTAGCCTACCTTGATTTCAGCAAGGCATTCGACAAGGTGCCCCATGATATTCTTGTAAAGAAGCTGGTAAAATGCGGTCTTGACTATGCTACCACTCAGTGGATTTGTAACTGGCTGACTGACCGAACCCAAAGGGTGCTCATCAATGGTTCCTCTTCATCCTGGAGAAGAGTGACTAGTGGGGTGCCACAGGGTTCTGTCTTGGGCCCGGTCTTATTCAACATCTTTATCAACGACTTGGATGATGGACTCAAGGGCATCCTGATCAAATTTGCAGATGACACCAAACTGGGAGGGGTGGCTAACACCCCAGAGGACAGGATCACACTTCAAAACGACCTTGACAGATTAGAGAACTGGGCCAAAACAAACAAGATGAACTTTAACAGGGAGAAATGTAAAGTATTGCACTTGGGCAAAAAAAATGAGAGGCACAAATACAAGTTGGGTGACACCTGGCTTGAGAGCAGTACACGTGAAAAGGATCTAGGAGTCTTGGTTGACCACAAACTTGACATGAGCCAACAGTGTGACGCAGCAGCTAAAAAAGCCAATGCAATTCTGGGCTGCATCAATAGGAGTATAGCATCTAGATCAAGGGAAGTAATAGTGCCACTGTATTCTGCTCTGGTCAGACCTCACCTGGAGTACTGTGTCCAGTTCTGGGCACCACAGTTCAAGAAGGACACTGACAAACTGGAACGTGTCCAGAGGAGGGCAACCAAAATGGTCAAAGGCCTGGAAACGATGCCTTATGAGGAACGGCTAAGGGAGCTGGGCATGTTTAGCCTGGAGAAGAGGAGGTTAAGGGGTGATATGATAGCCATGTTCAAATATATAAAAGGATGTCACATAGAGGAGGGAGAAAGGTTGTTTTCTGCTGCTCCAGAGAAGCGGACACAGAGCAATGGATCCAAACTACAAGAAAGAAGATTTCACCTAAACATTAGGAAGAACTTCCTGACAGTAAGAGCTGTTCGACAGTGGAATTTGCTGCCAAGGAGTGTGGTGGAGTCTCCTTCTTTGGGGGTCTTTAAGCAGAGGCTTGACAACCATATGTCAGGAGTGCTCTGATGGTGTTTCCTGCTTGGCAGGGGGTTGGACTCGATGGCCCTTGTGGTCTATTCCAACTCTATGATTCATTCTATGATCCACTGTCCAAATTGAGGGGAAATACCTCCTTGGGGCAAAGTGTGAATGAGATCCAGGCAAAACTGAGATTAGCTGAAGAATGGAAGCACCTTTCAGTGATGCAGAATTTAGGGTAAATTGTATCATAATACTTCCTCACATCCCAGAGAGTGAGCCAATGTAGCCTGTTTATTCTGCTTGCGTTCACTTGTCTTCAAATGTCAACTTCACCTCTCCTCATGCAACACTGACAAAAGTTTTTAAGACAACACATTTTTGTCCCTGGACTGTGTATAGTCATGCACTCACAAGTCTTGTGGATACACAAGACAAACTACTAATAATGTTCTTCTTTGCTCCTCCAGGAACATAATTTGTTGTTTATAAAGTGCCTAATAATGCTAGCACTCATCACATATGTGGTTGGTACATAGGTCCCCCCCCCCCCCCAGTAGATGGGAGCCACTATTTCATGTATTGTTGGTCAAACATTTTTTCCCTTTTTAATACAGTGGTACCTCAAGGTTAAGAACTTAATTTGTTCCAGAGGTCCATTCTTAACCTGAAGACCACTTTAGCTAATGGGGCCTCCTGCTGCTGCTGTGCCGCCAGAGCACGATTTCTGTTCTCATCCTGAAGCAAAGTTCTTAACCTGAGGTGGAGTCTGTAACCTGAAGTGTATGTAACCTGAAGCGTATGTAACCCGAGGTACAACTGTAGATGTAGCCTCTTTTTGATTCCAGCTGCTTTTACCTATAGAGAAGAAAAGTGACCCGTGGCTTCTCAGCTTTCTGCCACAGCCTGCTCTCCATGACACTGTTTCAGTGAGGCTGCTGAAATTGGATGGGTAGCCTCTTCCAAAGGCAAGCAGCATGGTTCCAACAGAGGGTGGCAAAGCTGGAGCAGTCCAAAGTGAGGAGGAAACCCTCACATAGGAAAGAGAATAGAAGGCTGCAGCTTTGCATGGTGGTGTGGTGAGTTTTGTCGTGACCCACCTGATGTGTCCTCACAACCCAGCTGTGGGTCCTGATGACCCAGCTGTGGGTCCTTCAACCTGTGGGTTGAAGACATAAGGTGTAGATTAAGCTGCAGAAGGTGGTACATAAGAGCATGCCTTGGGCTCATATTGTTATGACCCAGTTTGGGGGTCAGAACTGGATTGTGAACTTTAAAACAATAGCAATGCTTTGTGTGCCAAGGTGATCAGGCCTCAGACACACAATCCAGGATCTCTCTCTGCAAGGAAGTATATAGACAAATAGCCAGACTAAAGTTGAAAAGCTTTATTTCCTGATCAAACATTTACAGACTGGGCATCCTTTCTGTTGTGGAGATTTTCCCTGGAAAAGGGTAAATAAAAATCCGAGTGAAGGAGTCATCCTATCTAAGCAGACTAACCCTAATCCATACACATACCAAGGATGGAGTGATACTTATACATACAAAGGATCCCAGCCAGTGATCCTTGCAACAAGCAAAAATAGAAAAAGACTGAGGCATGAGAAGGTATTGCAGACATATTTGCCGCTATGGACAAGGCCAGCCCATCCATGAGGTCAGGTGAGATGACTGCCTTAGGCGTAGCAGATCCCAATGTCATTATTTATTCCCCACTTGTTCCTGGTGTACATCTCCACTCACCCCTTCTTCCCTGGCCAGGGGGTGGGGGGCACCATTTGGTGGTTTGCCTCAGGTGTCTAAATGTCTAGCCCTGGTCCTGTCTATAGAGGTTTGCTGGGTAGCCTTCTCTCAAATGGCACTGAGACAGAAGTTTTACATGGACAAAGATGGGAAGCAACATCCTCTCCAACAGGATCCAGAATGCCATAATGTTGCAAAAGCAGCAAAATCCATTGGCCAAATCCAGGGTTGTCCTAATGTTGTCCTCTCCTCGTTTCATGAGGCCAGTGCAAGCAGCAAAGTCCAGATTTGCTTGCATCACAGTTCCAGCTTGATTCTTCACACCTCTCATTTACCAGCCCCAAGCTCAGTTCTTTGTTCTTAGCCCGTGGAAACAAACAAAAAAACCCTCCAAATGCATACACATATACACATCCTTTCAATTATGCTGTCACTAAACAGAGTTGCTAAGGGCATTTTGGCTTGGTATCAAGGTTACTGCTAAGTTTTCAGTCTATCTGGGTCATAGGCATTAACTTTAAAATGAAAGCATAGGGTAAAGTTAAGAGGTTTTAAAAACAGCAAGCAAGTTAGCACCTTTTGGGATGGATGGCTCACAAGTGTGAAGAGGGAACGTAAGTAATTGCTTACAGAATAGAAAACACTTCCCAAAATTTCTTAACAAATTTATCTTCCACTACTTTTCCATCTACTGAAATTACCAAACCCTAAAGGGAGAAGATATCATAGCATTCACTTTGATATATATGGAGACCATTGCTTGATTTGGTTCTATTTTACCATCGCCTGTCAACTTTTTCTCAACAATCTTCCTGAAAAGATCTGGGACATGAATTGCAGTGTATCAGTGACCTCTCTCCTCACAGCACACAGGATACAGGTCATCTGGCTGAGATGGAGAAGAAGAAACAACACCTGTCACTGTGAAAAATAAAATTATTGAAAGCATAAGAGAGAGACAGAGGTTGTAATATGTGGTATTTCTTGTCAATATTCCCCAAAAGGAGGTTTAAAAATACTTTAATAAAGAATATTCAGTTGGCAGGTATATCAACATCATCAAAACATGTAATGGTGTGGGGAAGAAAATATAATTTGAAACAGACTTTTTTATTTTTGCTTCAACTGATAACTTCTAGTAGTTTCCTTTAAATGTGATCCTTCCTCTTTTCTCAATTCAATATTTATGTGGAAACGAGAGGTGCAGGAAGCTAATGCATGCAACATGTCTTGGGCCCTAAGGTGAGGGTGTGTAATTAAGTGTGCCCTTGTAAATGCTCTCACCACTGATAGACCGCCATTGGTAGCACTAGTAATGGCCATGGTTGGCATTTCAGCTCTGAGTAAAGAGGATCTCTCTGTTGCCTGTTTTGGATTTCCTCCCTTCATATGTTGCATGTGTGAAGCCCATCCATGAGGTCAGGTCAAGCCATTTGCCTTGGGCGGCAAACCTGACCGCCTAACCCCCTGTTGTGCAACGGGGGGGGGGGGACAGAAATCTCTTAAGGAATAATGTGTGTGCCATATATGTGGAAAACACAGCCATCTGGTAAGAATGTCTAGTAATTATTTACCTTCTGCATTCTTGAGGATTCCGGTTGTGGCTTCAGTATTTCTCCCCACTGAAAC
Organism: Podarcis pityusensis; assembly: GCF_964106645.2. Taxonomy (NCBI): domain Eukaryota; kingdom Metazoa; phylum Chordata; class Lepidosauria; order Squamata; family Lacertidae; genus Podarcis; species Podarcis pityusensis. Next base: position 39,570,355 of record NC_138032.1, read on the forward strand.
AATCACATGTGTTGGGTTTACTCTGAGGCACTCAAAATGAACTCAAAATAAATTAGATCCATAAGTAGCACCTTACTATAAATCATTCTTTAAAAGTCAGTAGGAGGACATGTCATTCTGCAGGACACTTTGCTACTGATCTTAAGGTGGCCATACTTGAATAATGTTTCTTTCATGCAACAACGGTGCATGAAAATTATTCACACGTGATGCAGGATATTATACCAGTCATAAGAATACAATGTATGGATAACTGGAAAGCCTTGATGTTATCACCTGAAATTCTTTGGCATTACAAGTAAAAACTGATTTTTTAACAGATTTTTATACGTGAACAGCATACCTTGATTAATGCTTCTATGGAAACCCCATCACAGCGGATACATCTTCTCCAGCCTTTTGAACTTTTATATCCTCCTTTAGCCTTAAATTCTAATGGTGTGAACCATTTTCCATCGGAACCCTTGATACATTTCTGTGACTCTCCTATGACAAACAGATAAATCACATCAATGTGACTCACTTATCCCATCTGGCAAATTTCACTGAAGAGAGAAAGAAATTCTGCCAATAGGAGATTGTTTTCCAATATGTACTTAGGAAAAAAAGATATGAACAAAGATTGTGTCATGAACTAGGGCTGTGCACCAGAGTTGGCCAAGTCTTGGGCCCAAACTGTCATATTAGGAGGGACTCTGGCATCAGACAAATTAGATACCAACAAACACAGATCACTAGAGGTCACGTTGGATGGCCCAGAGCAATCGGTGGTTGTCAAGGGGTGGGGCATTAGGCAGAAGGGAGAGGTGGACATCATGCAGGAAAATCACAATAAAAGACCCTGACTTACCCTGACTTCTGGGATTAGGAAGGAGCCTGCTACCTGAGCCTGCTTCCTGAGAGAAGCCACTTGCAAAGGAGCAGGATTAGCACCTCTGTTGAGCAGTTATTCAGTGGAAGCACCTATCCTGTGTGCTGCAGGGAATTCCTTTGCTAGAGGCTTCCCGGCAGAGAAACTGCTTACAAAGCAATAGCATAGACCAGGCAGGATTGGAGTCTCGCTCACTGATCCTACAGCTGCATGGTGCTTTTTGCAAGCAGCTTAAATGCTAGGTGAGCTGGGGGTCCCAGTGTTGATCCAAGGTGGGTCAACCTGACACCCTCCTCCCAAATCAGAGATATGGGGCAGATCAGAGGGGCACAGCCCTGGAATGAATGCTGGGAAGGAATTTCAGCGTAGGGCTTAAGCAGGGCTTCTCCAACATCTCCTTTGCACTTGGACATGGAGAAAAGGCCAAGAGGCTCCTTCTTCTCAAAGCCAGGCATTCTGGAGAACATGGCCAGGCCTTGTGTTATTGCACAACCAAAATAGTTTCATCTGCTGTTAGTATCACATTCCTTTAGCAGATGCAATCCCATGTATAATTATATTATTCCAACACAATGGTTACCTGCTATGAATTTTTTCTTATAGAAAACACCTTTACTTTTTCCACAGCGTACTTTCAGTGTTCGGACCTTGACACTCAAATCTTGTATTTCATTATTCTGCATGCCTTTTCCTAGATGAAATCAAGAAATGTATGTCAGCTGTCGCAATACCCATGTTTTGGCCTTCCAGAGAATGACAGTGGTCTTACCAGATTATTGATCCTGCTAAGAGGATGTGGTACGAAGTGTGCATTCATGTCAGAGTGAAAACAAAACACTGTGACTGCCCCAAACCTTTGCAGGCACAAACTCACTGAAAGCAAGATTACATGTGACTGTCCTGATAGCTTTATTAGCACAAATAATAAAGAATGCGGTAGTGAAACAGGATGCTCTGTCCCTCATTTACGGACTTTTGTTGAACTCACTTTGTTGCTTCCCAGGGGACGCAGGTTTCTTCATTTCTCTCTGGAGTACTTTGCTGCTCCCAGTTACTGCGGCAGAACTATTCTGAGCCTGCTGGAGAACTGAAGAGGACACGTGTTAGGAAAACAAGGGCATCGCCACCTTAATGTTAAATTACCGGTAAATGGCGAAAATGAATTGTAAATTATTTGAAGCTTATAAAAGAGCTGAGAACCTCAAGTAAAATTCAGGTGTAAGGTTGGCACAATCTTAACAGTGTGCTTGGTTCTTCTAAGGTGGCATCACCAGCTTTCAACTGTTAAGTTCATGCACACACTGTCCACATCCCCATGGCTTTTAATCTTTCACTGTATTCAGCTCATAAAAATATACATATATTGGTTGCCTTTTTGCTACTGAGTTGAGGTTTTATTGTTGACATAGGTGACCTGAAAGTGTGTCGCCTTTAATATAGGCCTGCCCATTCCCTGTCATCGCTGAAGGCCTTTTCTAATCATTATATGTCCTGCAAGCAGACACCTTGTGGTGGCTGGAAGGACCCTCTCCACTATAGCCTCCACATTATGGAATTATCTCCCCTTGCAGACACACCGCCTGTTGGTAAAAACTACAGACATTCCTAGACACTAATTCTTAGTATTGGCTTTACTGAGTTTTGACTATTCTGGTTCATGTTTAATTATTTAAGGGTACTCATTTTACTTTGCAAACCACGTTGATATTTGTCACAATAAAAGGCAATCTATTGGAAAAAATAAACAAAATACATTATTATTATTATTATTATTATTATTATTATTATATCCCAGGAGACAGGCAGAGGGCAGAGGCAAAGTGAATGCATGGCTTCTACAGGATTTTGTGGCCCAAAGACTGACTGACTACCGTTTCTCAGTAAATGCTGATGACTTTTCTATCTTTAAGGCTTACTTTATTGGTTTAGCACAGCCAACAAGATCACTTACCATTTTCTAGGCTTTCGTATAATGGCTGTAAATTCTGATATGCTTCCAGGTTCTCCTTGCAGAATATCTCCTTTATTGCTAACACATTGGTCTGAATGTTCTCAAGGACATCGTATACCACTTTAGAAATATCATTTGGTTCTGCAATTACCTTATCACACCATTTCTAGAAAGAAACAATACAGGCTTTTAAAACATTTTTAGAGAGAAAATGCAAAGTAGCTTTCCTATTTCCCACCAGATCTAACAGCAGATTACTTGGGTGGTTATCCCAGTACAATCAAAGGAAGCAAAAATTGTCAAGGCAGTTTTAACTTCCTTTGCCAGATTCAAATACCCTTCCCCCCTAGGTTCCCTCACAGCAGCTAATGTCCTTTCCTATGCTTTTTATCAATGCCAGAGAAAGCCTCAAGGCATTTGGCCACTTGTTCTTCAGAAACAAGCCACAATCGGCTGCTGTTATGGGGTTAGTCTTCTTTTGTTTTTTCCTGTGGCTCACATCTCCCCACTAACTTGTAAGGTTTCTCCTTCCGTGCAAAGTTTTTTGTTGTTAGAGCATTTTTATACCAACTGTTCCTAAAGAAACTCAGGAGCGATGAGTGGAGGATACTCCCAGAATCCTGTGGGGAAGGTTAGGCTGGGAGAGTGCAAATGGCCTATGTTCACCCAGTGAACTTCTTCATAGAATCATAAAATTGGAAGGGATCCTGAGGATCATCTAGTCCAACCCTGACTGAGTGAAGTTGGGGTCCAGATCTTTGAATCCAAGTCTGGCACCCTGTTGACCATACTGCACTGCCTCTCATGCTGTTCTCCACCAGAAAACCTTTCTGGTTGTAGGGACAAAGATTTCACACTCTTAGTTTAGATCAGTGTTTTTCAACCTTTTTTGGGCAAAGGCACACTTGTTTCATGAAAAAAATCATGAGGCACACCACCATTAGAAAATGTTTAAAAAATTAACTCTGTGCCTATATTGACTATATATAAAGTAATTCTCTTGAATAGGAATCAAATAAACACAAAGAAAGTATTTTATAATTACTTTATTATGAAATAGTAAGTAAACAGAAATATGAAAAATTATAAAATACTTTATTTTTAAATCTTTCGAATTTTTCAATTTTTCCCACGGCACACCAGGCAACATCTCGCGGCACACTAGTGTGCCGCGGAACAGTGGTTGAAAAACACTGGTTTAGATGAACTTCATGTGTCCAGATAGGGTTTTAAAAAATAAATTCAATGCCTATAATAATCACCTTAAAATCTTCTTCGGATATTCTTTTCTTGTCTCGTAGGAGATAGAGAAAAGGGAAAGTATCTTTGATTGTCAAAGAAATCTGTATTTTTTGGCCTCTGAACCACTGAAAAATTTCATCTGAAGTACCTGGAGCAGACATGCTATAAACAAAGCAAGAAGTATCACAACACAAAAAAGTAAATGAAAGCAATAAATGACATGGCTATTTAAAGAAGAATTTCAAGCACAAAGTAAAGAACTGTAGAGCATATAAACAGAAAGGTCCCATTAGAAGAAGAAAAACATGTCTGAGGCTTGATAAATCTCTAACCTCAAATCAGGCTGTAGAATTGTGCTGCTATTTTCCTACTTCCTACTTCGACTCACCTTTAGTTGTTCTGTGTGACTATTAGTAACTTATATGGGTATCCTTCTATATTTACTTTGAGTACCCAGCTGTAGCCAAAGTGAGATTCCAATGTGAATTTAGGAGCATGGATGGCTTCAGTTTAACTTAGATTAGCAAGAGTCACAAATAAACTAGGGGTGGGGGTGAACAGTGCTCAGAAAGAATGAAAGCTCATGAGTTTCATTTATTTCAATTGCACCCTTCCTCCAAGGAGCAAAGGGTAGCATACCAGGCTCTCCACCACCATTAATTTTATCCATACAACAACCCTGTGAGGTAGGTTAGGTCAAGATAAAAGAGACTGGCCCAAGATTGCCTTCATGTCTGAGTCGGGGTTTCAGCCTGACTCCACCCCAGTAGCCGTCCAACATTCTGATCACACCACCAGATCCCTCAGGTCTTGGAGATGCTAAAAACTGTCTGTGCCCATTGATGGCACGCTGGCAGTCTGAATTGCCAGCAGCAAACAGAAGCTAGCCCTTTGGTCCAGTAAAATTAGTGTTTGACCAGATATCTGTAATAAAAAGCTGGACGTTTCAGTTGGTAGCTCTGACAATGGTATCAACCCCCACCCCAACCCCTTACTCAAAATTATCTCCTGAGTTGTTCTGAACATTCTGGGTGCAAGGATATTCACTTCGCTTTGTTTCAGATGAGCCTTATTAGTTTCAGAGATACGGGTGTTTCTACTTCAGCAGCCACCGGACTTCCGGTACTCTCAGAGGCAGGAAATGAACACACCCTGCAGTTTTCCGCTTTTTATTCCAAAATAAACTGACTTTATCGCTTGAGGAAAGTGAGCACAACTTGTTTCTTTAGATCTGAAACAGCTTGTGAGAGCTCTGGCCCCACATAAGTAAGAGCAGGAAGAGGGAATGGCGTTCAGATGCGCGATGCCCTTTTCTGCCCCTTCGTATTGGAGTGACGGGGGAGGGGTAGACGGACGCGCAGCCAGACAAATCTTGCCCGCAACAGACGTGTCTTCATTTTGTTTTGCCCTTAGACCAGTTTATTGGGCGTCCCTCATCCCCAGTTGCTTGCACGAAACTTAGGCAGAGGCTCGATTCTCCCCGGTCTCTTGACGGAGCGCCGATTCGGATTTGTTTGCTGCGTTAAGAGGCGCTTCCGGAGTCTGTGGCGAGAGGGAGCCGAGCGCAGACTGGAAGCGCGTTTCTCCCGGACTGCTTGTCTGCTTCATGGACAGAGAGATCAAGGGGGTTCTAGTGGGACCGTGCGCCCTCCGAGGAGACGGGGGACCTCCATGCCCACGAGCCGGAGATAACCAGGACTCTCCGGAGCAAGTGATACTTTACGCACTTGGCACGACACGCGCGTTTTAAAACAGATCGGTGGGAATCAAGAGACGGTCCCCTTCTATCAAGTACAAAATGGTGACCCGAGGAAGGCGACGCCCAGAGTTTTTTCCTTTCCCTTGACTTACCTTTCCTCTTTTTCTCAACCACCAGGTTGAAGCAAACAGATGGACTCGGCCTCAGGATGTCGCCCAAAAAAAGACAAAGAAGAGAGAATGAGGGAAAGTTCCTCCCCCATCGATTTTTGTCTCGAGGAAAGGAAACTGAAAGTATTCCTCTTCCCAAAGGTCGGCGCTTTTGTCGGGGGCCGAGACTCGTTGTTCCAAATAACCTCTCGCTTAGCCGGTTCAGGAGGAAGGAAAGCACAATCAAGAATTATCATCCTCTTCTTTTTCATCCATGGCCCGTATAGTTAAAAGCTATGGTTTTCCCAGTAGTGATGTATGGAAGTGAGAGCTGGACCATAAAGAAGGCTGATCGCCGAGGAATTGATGCTTTTGAATTACGGTGCTGGAGGAGACTCTTGAGAGTCCCATGGACTGCAAGAAGATCAAACCTATCCATTCTTAAGGAAATCAGCCCTGAGTGCTCACTGGAAGGACAGATCCTGAAGCAGAGGCTCCAATACTTTGGCCACCTCATGAGAAGAGAAGACTCCCTGGAAAAGACCCTGACGTTGGGAAAGATGGAGGGCACAAGGAGAAGGGGACAACAGAGGACAAGGTGGTTGGATAGTGTTCTCGAAGCTACCAGCATGAGTTTGACCAAACTGCGGGAGGCAGTGGAAGACAGGAGTGTCTGGTGTGCTCTGGTCCACGGGGTCACGAGGAGTCGGACACGACTAAATGACTAAACAACCTTTTTCATCAATGATTAGTATCCTCTCTAGCCCTCCCCCAGAGGGGTCATAAGAAGAACTGTACCATAGGAGCCAACTCCTAGGGGTTGTGGGGTTTTTGACCCCTTCAAAGTTGATAGGAATTGCCATTCGAATAGTGTGCATGCACCACATCGTGTGATCGATTATGTGGGGCATGGCTTACCTGGCCCCCCCCCCCCAATATTTCATTCAAGCTGGCACCTCTGAACTGTATGCCTCTTATTTTTAAAAAAATTATTGTTCTCGTCACCATCTCTTAGAGTCCATTCTCTCCCTCACACATCATGAGGAAATGCTGACGTAAGTTTTTGAATAACTGTATCTCTGTGGTTGAGCAGTCATGGAGTTGAGAAAGGGATGTGTGTGTTTCCTGAAGGGCTAAGTCAATCCAGTCAATGTGGGGGCTCATTGCCAGAAAATGGTTTCTTGATGCAAAATCACTGAAAGGCAAGCTATCAAAGTTCAAGGAGGGCTGGAAGGTGACAGTGATAGGGAACCTTTTTTTGGTCCAGAGCCACATTCTATGCAGAGGGCCTTTTCGGTAGTGGCGCCTGCCCTGTGGAATGCCCTTCCATCAGATGTCAAGGAAATAAACAGCTATCTGACTTTTAGAAGGCATCTGAAGACAGCCCTGTATTGAAAAATTATTAATGTGTGTTGCAAGCTGCCCAGAGTGGCTGGGGAAAACCAGTCAGATGGGTGGGGTATAAATAATAATAATAATAATAATAATAATAATAATTAGTTAACCTTTCAGGGACTGCATGATTAAGGTCACCAGACATCCCCGTTTCCCAGAGACAGTCCCCGGATTTACCAGTCAGTTCCCTGGCAAAATCCATTGAAGTTGAAAAGTGTCCCCGGATTCATTGAAAAAAATCTGGTAACCTTATGCATGCTGGGATGGGGGCCAGGGGGCAGAAGCAAAAGTGGATGGACATGAGGATATGACGAACATGCTGAATCAGGCCCATCTAGTCCAGCATTCAGTTTTCACAGTTGCCAACCAGATGCCTAAGGGAAACCCAAAAGCAAGACCCAACCATCAGAACAAGCCCCCCTTCTGTGGATGGAGGAAGATATGTGAATTTGCTCACACATCTCCTTCCAGGCAAGGAAAAAGCATAATCAGAGTAAAAATACTCAGGAGTAGGAGTGTGGCTTTGGAAAGTCCAGAGGGCCTGGTTGAAAGACACCACATTCAGCCCCTGGGCCTCTGATTCCCCACCCTTGTGATTCCCCACTGAGGCGAAAGGTGGCTCCCCTTTATCACATACACAGCCCAACAAGACAATGACAATAATCCACCAACAGCATACAAATCAATATGGCTAACCTGATCCAAAACACCCACCCACCCCACTCACACATGAAAACAAAGATCACCACAGCCAATCACAAACAAACAACCACAGCCTAGGCCAACCCCAACTTCTCTCACCACCAAAGGAACACAAATGAACAGCAGAGAACCTGCACGAGCAACACTGACACCAAACCCTACGTATATTAAGCAAAATAGAAACATCGCCACCTGACCCCACCCATCTTCCACCCCCTCCACCCCTTTTCTTCCTAATGTCTCAACAAATGAAACTGATTTGTAAAAATGTTACATGGAAAAAATATGAGAGACATTACACATACTTCTGTAAATCAAGAAAATCTTTAATAATAATAATAATAATAATAATAATAAATCAAACTGAGGCGAAAGGTTTGTTGGGTGGAGAAATAAAACCTTTTTGGGAACAGAATGTGAAGGAGATCCAGACAGAGTTGAGATTAGCTGAAGAATGGGAAGCATTTTTCAGTGGGGTGTGTTTTTTCTGGAAAGTTTTGAATTAGTGTAAATTGCATAGCCCAGAGCGTGATACTTATTTATTTGCATTCAGTAAGTAAAGCTAAACACTTTGAAACTACCAAGGATTATTTATTTATTTGCAGTTGACATCCATTCTTTTCAGAAATTGGAAAATGTATGCCCCAGAACACTAGGTTCAAGGCATTTCTCTCTGTAGTTCTGATACCTGGTAGCAGATCTGATAGTGGCACACGTTTCTTGCCTTCACTTAAGCTCTATTTATATAATTGCAAATAAGCAAAATATTACACAAATGCCACAAATCTTTAATACTGGGTTGTTCAGCCCTGGGACTTCTCACTAGTGGGAACCAGATAATGCTATAAAGCGTTGCTGCCACCTTCAGTTAGTGGCTAGGCACACATTTCAGGCATTACAGTTTGGGGTTTTCTAAATGTAGACATCACATACCTGCACAATCTGCAGCTAGCATGAGCAATTGTTAAATCATTGCCATCTGTACACACATAGGGTGTATCCTCTGTGGCTAGCACCCATTAATTTCTTTCCTCCCTCTGTTTTCAACACCCACTTCACTTCTTATTTGCTACCTCATCCCCCAATGAGTTTATTGATATACTGGAAGCCCAGATGCAGACTCAGTTAGTTATATTGCATTTGGTATGTGCCCAAAGGCTTTCTTTCCTTGTACCATGCAGGCAACTTCATGACTACATATCTTTTTTTTCTTTTGGCAAGGCACTGAGTATGTTCAGAGGCTGTCTAATCTAGTGCCATGCATGGTTAATTACTGACTGCAATGTCTGTTTTATTGCAAGGTTCTTGTGGCATGGTTTGCTCAGAGTCTCCCTTCCTTGGCACAAGGCAGGCAGAGAACATCCTTCTCTTTGCATGCAACTGCACATCCAATCATATCCAACATTTCTCTGGCAAGCATGCAGAAGTTTATATTGCCAACCTTTTTCTCCAACAGCATGGACAAGCATTTGCTCATCCAGTCACAGATAATCTTGGCCAATTAAAATTGAATCAGACAGAATTGGATATAAAAGGAGTCCAAAATGCTTGCCCGCTTCACTCTAATGGATCCGTATCAGAAAGCAAACTTTGCAGATTATTGGGGCATTCCTAGATCCAACTGTTTTTGATGCCATTCATAATTACGAAGACGCTTTTTACTAATGTAAAAAAGCAGCAGCTGGCCTGCTGACTGGGGATTGGTCATTGGGAACACATTTCTCCCATGCTCCAAAATATTTAGTGACTTCCTGCTTCCTCTCTGACACAGTTAAATTTGCTTGTTTGACCTTAAAAACTACTGCCCATGAGACCATGTTAGAGTTGCCAAGCTGCAGTTCAGAGAAACATAGATATATATTCACATTCCCCACTGCAGGAGGAAGCAAAGCTACTGTGTCTTCTCTTGACCGTTCTTGATGGGCCATTGACCTGATTCGCAACCTGCTGTGGAGCCCTGCTTGTTATGGTAGGACAACAACACGCAGGCAACAGAACTAAGGGAGGAGTGTGCAGAAGAAGCCATTGTGTCTTGTCTTCTGCAGAACCGAAGCAGATGTATGTTCTCTAAAACTGTGTTCACATTACTGCCCTAGAGAAGATAGTTTGAGAAACAGTGCATAAAACACTAGTATTTTATTTCAAAGTACGGGATGCATATGCATCGCAGACAACATGTGAATAGCAACAAAAACCAGCACTGCAAACACAGTGAATGCATAGTAAATAGGAGTGTGAACACAGCCTAAGTAACAGCCTGACAACCCCAAAAGCAAATATTTTATAGGCAGTATCAATATCTGCAGCAGAGAGAAGAGAATCACCCTGCAGTGCAGACAAGACCTGAAACTGGATTCACAATATAAATTAATATTACTATTAAACTCTTTAAAAATTTAACCTGCCTTTGAATGCTGGTCATCAGTCATAACAATAAAGATTTCATTCGATCTGCGTTTTTTAAATTTTCCATTAGGATGGCTCATTGATAAAAGAGTAGATATTTTTTCAATGCATGTTTAGGTGTGACGTGGCAATCATGAGATCAGAACCGAGGCACAGTTGTGTTCCAGACTGGCCCTGAATAAATACACTTTTCTGTATAGCGCCTTAAACTCTTGTTCTCCTTAATGTTTGTTGCCAGGTCATTATTGGAGGGTAGCTCAGAGAGGGGTCCTCAGCTCTCTTGCCCCTTCTCCTCTTTCCTTTTGAAAGTCAGCCTAAATTTGCATGTATTCATATGACTTACCTCATGCAAATTGGTGTCATAGGCCTGCAACTGAAGTCCTTTATCGATTTAGCTGCTGTTACTTGAAAAAGAAGTCCCCTCCCCATTAGGATGTTTTCAGTGTTTATTTTGCATTCATCAACTTGAAGGCAGAAAAAAATACTTTAAATAATTAATTGTTATACAACTTTAAGTGGAAGACACTTCTGCGTAGGAATCAGCATGTATCTGCCTGTGTTGTGTGGCATTTGACTTTTCTAGTGGGAAGGGCCTTTGCTCTGGGAAGCAATGATTCTGCCTGTAGCACCACACAAGAAAAACAACATTGTCATGGTATAAGGCATTATTCATGGCATAATGAGTAAGCAGCATGATACTGCCCGCTGCAAAATCACTCCCATTTTACTCTCCCCTTCCTTGAGCCAGGACCAATAAACAATAAGCATCGGCTTAACGTGATGTGGGAACCAGCACTCACTTATTTTATCCTAACACAAGAACAAGAAGAGACCTGCTGGATCAGGCCAATGGCCAATCTAGTTCAGCATCCTGCTCTCACATTAGCCAACCAGATGCCTGTTGGAAATCCGCAATGAGGGTGTGAGCACTTTCCCTTCTTACAGTTTCTAGTTACTAGTATTAAGAAGCATTAATGCCTCAAACCACAATCAAGAACAAACCTTGTCTTACCACCCTGGTTTTTTCTGGAAAGAAACAAACCATGAGCGTTGCTTCACACATCATTGTAAACCAAGGCTTGTGGTTTGTTGTTCCTGCCTTGAGTAAGGGTGGAACAAAAAGGGAATCATTCAGCTGTGTGTGCACCAGTACATTTTTTTCATCACAAGCCATGATTTATGGTTTTCCATGATGTGTGAATGTGGCATAAGATGAGTGTAATGTCTTAAGCAGGCTCTTGAGAATTAGCTATCCTTAAAATTTTGAATCGGAACTTGCATACAATATCCAGCAGAGGGCAAACCTACCCCACTCCTAATCCAGACATGAAATCTCAAAGATGAATGTATGTTGCCTGCAAATGATCATTGTATGCTGCAACTATTTCCTGTGTCTGCTAGACATTGTCAAAATTGCAGCTGAGTTGATGTAGTTTTAACAGTTACATCAGAACAAAGTCTGCTTGTAACATCTTGTGTTTCATTTTAAACTTCTACTGCTATTTCACCATTGACAGCTGTGTTTACATATGGGTAAATCAGCATTCCTTTTGCAATTTAGCTTTGGCTCTCTTTCAGGGTTTCACATTTATCTGAAAACATGAGCAACTATACTGTTGTTTCCCACAGCCAATAAATAGTTGGCCCCTCACAGGCACTTCTATTAGCACGCATGTTAAATAGTTCTCTTTAATTTTGTTTTTTAGCTTGGCTCTAGGAGCTCTGGATTTTATACTAGAGGAAGGAAATACCGTATTTTTCGCTCTATAACACGCACCCGACCATAACACGCACAAAGTTTTTAGAGGAGGAAACAAGAAAAAAAATATTCTAAACGAAACAGTGGATGTATGATTTTTGTGGTTCATGCTGTGGCCACAGACATGTGATCTGATGGTGAGTTTGGGGTATCCCAATGCAAAAATCCTGAGGCTCCATGTGGATCCATGCTTTGTAACCATGTTTTTGCACCACTGCGGCCCCAGGCAACAGTGGGTGCGTGATTTTTTTGGTGCAAGCTGTAGCCATGGGCATGCTATGTGATCTGATGGTGAATTTGGGGTGACCCAGTGCAAAAATCCTGAGGATCCATGTGGATCCGTGCTTTGTAACCAGGCTCTCTGTCCCTCTCTTCTCACCACTCAGTGGCTCTTCTCCCGCTTTGCTGTTTCAAAGCGAGCCACGGAGGAGGAAAGGAAGGGGAACCATGGATCCTCTGCTCACGACTGCAGCAGATCCCCCCGCCACCCGTAGGCATTCGCTCCATAACACGCACAGACATTTCCCCTTACTTTCTAGGAGGAAAAAAGTGAGTGTTATGGAGCAAAAAATACGGAACTGGCTCTGAGTTTATTAGACATAACTTTTCTTTTCTTTTCTTAATTGCCCATTTGCGGACTGTTTCATGGCTATAAGAGCAGTAACATTTCAAGCATATTAAATAATCCTAAAACCACATTTTCTCATAAGGTCCCATTGAAGATTCCAGGGGTATGTTCCAGGATCATCATTCATATGCATACAGCACATTCCAACCATTATTTTGTTCACATAATCCGGGTGGTAAAACTATACTTTCCCCACTATTTGAATTTGTTATCATAACACTACGGATCCTTGTCTAATAATTTATTAATAGCCAAAATGTTGTGATCTAGTGTTCTCGTGATAATCAATAATTGTCACTCATTCCTTTAGAAGCTCCTTAGAACTATCCAAGAATTCTATATTCTTCCCATATTGTGAAGCAATGGGGGATTTGTTGAAGAAGAGGAGTTAATAATTTTGTTTAGTGATTTTGTGTGAGTGCTCATGGCACTATACAAAACCAAGAGAGAATCTGCCAGGATATTACTGTGGCTAGTTTCTGTAGTGTAGTGGTTATCACGTTCGCCTCACACGGTCCCCTGTTCGAAACTGGGCAGAAACACAGAAACACACACACGTTATTACTGTGGCTAATTTATAGAACTGGGATGTCTAAACTAGGTCATGTAGTATGGATATCGCATAAGTTCTGAGAAGTTTGTGAAAGTAGATAATAAATAGAATTAGGACTTACCCCCATTTCTGCCAAAGATGAAAACAAGTTCTGAATTAAAAAGCAGCAATTTCATTACCTTTATAACTGGGATGGGAAGCCTCAGGAGTAAAGGCAAAATGTCACCCTCCATCAAGGAGGTGTGTATGATTCTGCTCTGTTGCTAGAGGACCAGGTGACCTCAGTGACTCATGGCTTTTTACAGCTACAGCTGGTTTGCCAGCTATGGCCATTCCTGGACAGGGGGACACAGATAGCCTGGGCACAGTTATCCACACCCTGGTATCATATGGGCTGAATTATTGCAACTAACTTTACATGGGGCTACCCTTGAAGACAATCAGGCAACTGCAGCAAGAATGAATTGACAAGCATGTCTGCAAGAGACAACATTACACTTGTTGTTAAATTATCTACACTGGCTGCCTATTAGTCACCAAGCTTAATTCAGGATTCTGGTACAGACAGACAAACTTCAATTAAGCTTGGGACCCAAGTATCTGAAGTAACACATTTCCCCATACAATCCTGCTTGACCCTCTTGAGGATGCCATCACTGGCAGAGGTCAAAAAACAATGTCCTGCCAAAGGACCTTCTCATCATTAGCATCATGGCTATGGAATATCCTCTCTTCCAAACTTCAGCACCAACTGAAGGGTGTTTTAATTTTTTTTTAATACCTTTAAATAATTATAGGTCCAGCCTGGAGGACTGCAGGCTTTTCTAGCTATTAATTTGTATTTGTTTTCTCTGTTTATGTTGTTTGTTGTGACACACCTCAGGAGGTGGTATGAAGGGCAGGGTATAAATAAATACATAAAATTAAAAATGATTAACGCTTAAAAAACAAACAAACAACTGCTGCTCAGCTAATTGGAACACCTTCAATCAAAAGGTTTTTTAATTTAACTGCATCTTTAAATAGTATTTAAAGAAGGGCTTTGATACAAATGGAATCTTAGAATGACTATCTAACCAAGATCTCTGTCATGAAGCAGAATGATCCGTACAAATCAGCCTACACAATCCTAGCCATTTTGCCTGACTGATACAAAGTACAGCTAGGTGTCCTGCAGAAAGATTTTACACAGCAGTTAGTTTGAGATGACTTGTTCAAATGAACCTTAGGAATAAAATAGACTGGTTCAGTTATTAACTAGCAAAAATAAAACAAGCAAACCAACCAACCAACCAACCAACCAGGTGAAAGCCCCCAGGCTGCCTAGACACCACATCCTCTGTCTGAGGTAAAGGCCTTGTACCTTAATCACTGATGGGAATGGATAAGCCTGGTTGTTGCCAGGGACAGTATCAGGTTGCTTTACATATTCCAGAGATAAGCCAAACACAAAAAAACCCCAAGTTTATTGTTAAGCCCTGGTGAAGGATTGCTCAGCCTATGGCCTAGCCTGGTCCTTTTTGTATGCTTCTACACTTGTTTCTGCTACAGGAATGTGTCAGTAGTCTTACAAGACTTTCATGTCTTTCCTTCAACAGCCTAAAGTTCTACTTTTACTTTATCTGGGATTATCACATATGATGAAAAGCAGTGTGGGAGGGTGTTAGGGGTGCTCGTAGTACCTCTGGTTGGGGACACATTGTTCTCCTTCTGGGGTAGTTTGTCCATCTTGGTCCCCACCCTGCCCTCACCTGTGGATCCTAGAAACTGTCAGCATGCGACAGCAGCCACATCCCAAGAACGGCTTCGACTGGCCGGCTAAACCAGGTGAGGGTAGCTGATGAGTATGAAAAGATGGGGCTCATCAACCTGGGAAGATAACCTATCTAGAAGACAGAACCCTTTGATCCTAAATCTCTGCTGCCTTGCAGGATATATTTGGGAGAAGGAAAGGCTAAGGAATAAACCATACAAAAATCTGGAGTGTAGTCCCTAAAATAGTTGGATAGTGCCTTGTACACCTTCTGACAACTCCTGTAGTGTCAGATGGTGTCAAACGTATTGCTCTGATTTCCTTTGGACCACATCAGCAAGGTGGAGAGGATAGACATTGTCCTCTGGGCAGCCCAGGACCTCCAAGGAGGTCACTTCAGTGCTGCTAATGCAGCAGTTTGACTTCAACCCCTCCCTACAGGTGCACTCCATTGTCTCTCAGACAGACTGATGCCAACAAGTGGTTTGGCACTAAGGCAGAGTAAAATAAAGTCAATAGAGATGTGAGCAGTGGTTGGAGATGGGAGAAAGCATTCAGGATGACTCAAGTCAGAAAAAAATGTGGCTCTTAGCCCTAAGCACGTTTGTTATATGTAGCCCTTAGGTTTAGGATTTCTGAATATTCTTTTAACTGCAGGAAAAGCCTGGAAGTCCCCTGGCCAAGCTTCCCCATGACAGACACAAACAAGTATTTAGGATTTTAAACAAAGCCCTTTTGATCATGCAAATTAACTAGCTCCTGTTCTGACAAAAATGCACTTAAGAAAATGAACACATAAATCACTTCTTATCAGACAGATCTCTGGGGAAATAGTCGAATAAGAACTTAAAAAGAGACATGACCACACCCACACAGAAAAGAAAACCTCTGCTGGTTCCCTTTTGGAAAACAGAGCCAAAGCATAGTATTGTACTTGGGACTTGATTCTAGTTTATTTTAGACCCCAGGAGATATGCGGGAGGAGGCGTGCCACTGCAAATTTAAAGAGGCTTCTCTATGCTGGGATGGGCAAATTCAAAGACCTCATGCCTTGATGAGGGCGAGGAAACAAGACACCTTCTCTTAAGTATTAGAAGCAGATTTTCCCAGCAAAAAGGAGGCCATACAGGAGGGTCAGAGCTGGACAGTAGTTTGTGGAAAGATGTAAAGTTGGATCACATCATTTTATTCTGAATTAACATGGAATAACTGGTCCCAAAGCTTCAATAATCACAGCCCTAACGCCATACATCAATATACTTTGAAAGTGTGGGCTTTCTTTAATCATTTAATCAAATTAAATCTTGTATTTCCATCTTCTGCCTTAGAAGGTAGCCAAACATGTTATCAAGAACGTAACTAATAAAGCTTGTTATACATGCCATATTTTGAAGTAGATCATTTACTATTCATTTACCTCATAACTGCTTTAAGCGCTCATAATTTAAACATGTGGGAAATGTACAGATCTATTTTCCTTCCTTGTTATTTCCCAGCCCTGTTAGAAATTGTATAAACATTATCATAATCATCATTTCCACCCTAGCTTTTATTCATTTAGGATGGCTTATATTTGAAATGTTAAAAAAAAGCTGCGGAACAAATAATATATCATAAATTGGTAGATAAAATTGTAGAGGGTTGATTAGCAGGAAGCCTCACAGAGCTACAATTCCAGAACCCTTAACAGAATCCTTCGGGGGAAACAATGTGTTTCAAATGTAAGGTGCTATTGCTTCAACAGCTGAAATCACAGCAAATAAACAAAAATTCTTCAATGTGTTTTGATGCACCAAGAATTGGAAAGAGAAAATTTAGTTCAGTTCTAAGGTGAAATCACAGCCAGCGGTTTCATTTAGAAAAGGTAGGGCCACCAGGGAGCAGCTCCTCCACTGTTTGGATCAACATGTGATCCATGTATTGATGGAGCTTCTACTTGTGGCCAGTTCACAGTTCTGTGGGTGCTGGGTGGCAAATGTGGAAACTGCACACCTATGCACACTTAAAGGGACACGGGTGGCGCTGTGGTCTAAACCACAGAGCCTAGGGCTTGCTGATCAGAAGGTTGGCGGTTCGAATCCCCACAATGGGGTGAGCTCCCGTTGCTCGGTCCCTGCTCCTGCCCACCTAGCAGTTCTAAAGCATGGCAAAGTGCAAGTAGATAAATAGGTACCGCTCCGGCGGGAAGGTAAACGGTGTTTCTGTGTGCTGTTCTGGCTCGGCTTAGTCATGCTGGCCATATGACCAGGAAGCTGTACACCGGCTCCCTCGGCCAGTAAAGCAAGATGAGCGCCGCAACCCCAGAGTTGTCTGTGACTGGACCTGTGGTCAGGGGTCCTTTTACCTTTATGCACACTTAAGTAAACGCCATTGAATACTGCCAGATTTACTTCCAAGTAGACACAGTCAAGTTCCTGTTGCATGCGGGTCTATTTGCACTTTACTTGAATACCCAAAGTGCAGGTCCCTTCGCTTCTGAGACACAGTGCATGTCCTAATAGCCACAGCATACTGTTCTACAACCTTACATTTGAAGAACACCAGACAGGGGAACCTTTTACTATAAATCTCCCTTCTCTCTCACCATAATCTGAAATGACACTCCTGAACCCTCAACTAAATAGTACTCAGCTCACTTGATTTAAAATGGGGTGGAGGGGGATGGGAAGAGAGAAAGATCCAAAGCATGAGGTAAACAGGACCACTTTGTGTGAAATACAGAGCGCATTGACCCAGGGAAGTTTAAGTTTATGCTTTCAGCTAGAGGAGGTGCAGCTGCTTCCTTAGCTTGTGTATGTGTATCAGAGGCCCATCCACTATAAAACTGATGCAGTTTAAAGTTCGGGGCCCCTAATCCCAGAGGGGCCCCAGAAGCGAACTTAGTGTACATTGCTTAATTTCTTTATTTTTACACGACTCAACTTGATTTTTGTGTGTGTGTTTATATTTCAACAAAGTTTGTCAGTCAGTAGCACAGATGTTGTAAAGGTGTGGTGATCTGTCTTGGGACAACCCCACTGAAGAGGATAACCTCATTGCTGGTTGCATATGTATATATATATATATATATGCGCGTGAGTGCATGTATGCGCTCTGGAATAATGAAAGTCGGCTTCCAGCCATGAAGAAATAAAGGCGAAACGTTGAGTCAGAGCGAACAGGTGCGGGGGAAGAGAAACTAATGGAGAACAACCTCCGGCTCCCCCGCCAGGCAGAGTCTCCCGAGGCCGAGCCTGGAGCGCGCCAATTCCCCGGCGCCTCCTTAAGTCCCGGCCCGGCCTCCCTCCGCCTCCGCCTCCCCGCCCCCTGGCCCTGACTCGCCTTCCCCGCCAATTCGCCCAAGTCTTAGAATAAAGTTCGGGGCCGGCAGACTTCTTTCCTCAGCGCAGGAGCGAAGTGGCCCCGCGGAGGTTTTTCTTCTCGCCGCCGCCGCCGCTCGTTCTTCGCCCCGCAACATGGCCTCGGCCGAGCTGGCCCAGAAGCTGCAGCGCCGGCTGCTGCGGGACGGCAGCACTTCGGAGGCTCCTCCCGAGGACGGCGACGAGCCCGCGGGGTCCGAGGCGAGCCTGGCGGAGCCGGACGACGACGACGACCAGAACCCCGTGAACGCCTCCGCGGACCCGGAGCTGAGCGCCAAGCTGAGTCGCAGGCAGGACATCAACGCGGGCGCGGCGCGGCCCCGCTTCGCCCAGATCTTCAATCCTTACACGGAGTTCAAGGAGTTCAGCCGCCGGCAGATCAAGGACATGGAGCGGCTCTTCCGACTGTAAGCACCTCCCCGTCCCCGGCCCTCCTTTCCTCCTTAGCCCGGGTCCCTGTACGGAGTGGAAGGCGCCTGCTTCGGAGTAGAACCGGGCGGCTGCACGTGCGCTTGGAGTTGCACGGATGCGGCGCGGTTCTCAGCGCCTTTAGTTCAGAGGTGTAAAAAAATAGAAAATCCCGTTGAGCTCCTCGGAGTAAGCAGCTCCTCTGCTGATGGAGATCGGGATTGCATGCAAGCAATGCATTGGCAGGGGGAAAAACCCAACCTGCTTAGTTCACTAGGATTTACTCTCTAGTAAATGTGTGTGTATGTATGTGTGATGGCAGCCTTAATGTTGCGGCCTTTAACTAGCAAAACGTTCTGCAACCGAGCCTTCACTGGAAGAATCCGGTTAAGTACTATTTCACACGAATGCTGGTTTGGTAGCCACGGGAAAAGTGCTTTGAAGCTCTTGTGATCTGGGGGTAGGTGTGAGTGGTTGGCTAGTGAGAAGCAGCAATTTTGTCCGGCCCCCCAAACCCCCCGTTCTTAGTGGTTGTATGAAATGAAAAGAGAACTATGATCTTCTGTATGTTTACTCCGAAGTAAGACCCATTCTGTTCAGCGGAGTTTACTCCCAGGTAACCGTGCATAGGATTGCAGCCTAAAACCAAGAACTGCTTCTGTAGAATGGATGTCAAGCTTGGTTTCTTAACTGGGAGTTCTTTAATTGCAGCTCTTTTCTGGAGAAGCCTGAGTCTGGGTTTTAGCTTATTTTGTGCAAAGTAGGTTGAGAAGTAGCCTTGCAGAACTACATCTACCCTGGTCATTATGGAAAGTTGAGCTTTTAAGTACCCCCCAGGTTAGTAGCATTCAGGTGTCTGCACTTCTTTCCTTTGCTACTCTTCCTGCAGTACTGTATAGTCTTATGAATGAGAAAAGGTGAAAAAGGATCTCTATTCTTTTTATTTTATTTTTAAAGTTTACACTCACCAAGTTCTAAAACAGGTTGCAGTTTTCAGCTTACAGAACTGGGACCACTGTGTGCGAACTGCACCTCTTGTATCAGTCATCTCAAGGTTTGTTTTTCTTCTGTGGTCTAAGCTTTGGAGCAATTTATACTTGGTGGCCATGCTCAAAAGCCACACTGCAACAACAACAAAAGTTTGACCTTCCCCAACTCTGCAAAGCCAACTGCAGTTATATTTAGCATGTTCCTTTTAAGTCGTGAAATATGACTATTTGTCACTTGTTCCAGTCTTGCTTAAGCACCCTTTGAAAAGGGACTTTTGGGGCTGCCTTTTCTTAGTAAGTCTATGCTAGCATAGCTTCCTTAAGTCAGTGTTGCAATTACGTGTCCCACTGAACTTAGTGGGACTTACTTCCTAACATGCGTAGGATGTGGAAGTGTACTGGGTGACGTGTTCTGAAAATTGTAGGTTGTAGTTTAATATTGTCTCCTAGAAAAACACTATTCAGGCAGTGTAATTGGCTAGTAGTTTAAACCGTCTGGGGTGGTAGTGGTGTTTTTGTTTATTACTATGCTAAGTATGTTAGCACTACTTTTATCTAGTTGATAAAGGTTTGTTTTATCCATAAACCTGTAGTCCTGGAAGAAAATGTGACCCCAAACAGCTATTTATGATGGTGCTGAAATAGCCATTGTAATGAGGCAGGACAGCGCATTATGAGGTGTATAGCTATAACAACTCCATCAGCGTTTAGTGTTGCAACAAAGATCCCTTGACTTTGACTATGGTTTTTCCCTAATTGGTATTTGTTTTGTTTAAGGAGAGGCTGTTGGTGGAGCTAGGGACCAAGTACAAAGTTGATCACATCCTTGAGATAGAAATCTGAAGACATAAAGCACATCCCAAGCCAAAAGAGTGGAGATTGTGTAATCAGTGAAACTGAAAAAGAGGCACACTTTCTGTTCCACTCCCCTTGAGACAAAGAACTGAAATAGATTGTCCCCATCAGACGGTTGCATAAAACCTCAGAATTAAGGAGAAGCTGCTTGATACTTCATTATTATTTAATAACAAAAATTGTAGCCCACCCTTCATAATTTGCTGTAATTGCTACTAACCCACCCACCTGAGCCTTACAGCACAGAGCAATTGCAGGGGGTTGGACTAGATGACCCTCGGGGTGCCTTCCAACTCTGCAAGTCCATGATTCTATCCCAGCACTGAAAGTGCTTCTGAGACCACGCTGCTCTTAAATAACATCCATGTGCCTCTTCTTGTGGTAGGTAGAAAGAAATAACTGCATTTTTACCAGTACACTGAAGGGCAACTGCATTGCTCATAATGCAAAGCCCAAGGGCAGAATTAACAGAATTCTTTATTACTAGAAGCAAAAAGACAAGCACTGTCTGTGGGCTAGTTATGAAAGACAGAGGCAAATGCTGTGTACAGTGGTACCTCTGGTTGCGAACGGGATCCATCCCAGAGCCCCATTTGCAACATGAGCAGAACGCAACCTGCGTCTGCGCGGGTTGCGATTTGCCGCTAGTGCGCATGCGCGTGACGTCATTTTGAGCGTCTGTGCATGCGCGAGCAGCGAAACCCGGAAGTAACCCGTTCCGTTACTTCCAGGTCGCCGCGGGATGTATCCTGAAA
The DNA here is from genome assembly GCF_964106645.2 of Podarcis pityusensis. Classification (NCBI taxonomy): domain Eukaryota; kingdom Metazoa; phylum Chordata; class Lepidosauria; order Squamata; family Lacertidae; genus Podarcis; species Podarcis pityusensis. The sequence continues at coordinate 39,591,829 of NC_138032.1, forward strand.
GAACATAACCTGAACCGAACATAACAAGAGGTATGACTGTATTTTACTTCACTTTAAAACAGGTGTATGGAACTTTTGGGCCGCCAGGTGTAACTAAATTACAACTCCCATCAGCCCCAGCCAGCGTGGCTAATGGCCAGGAATGATGGGAGCTGTAGTTCAGCAACCTCTGGCAGGCCAATGGTTCCCCACACCTGCTTTAAACCACAGTAGCAGTCTAAGGAAAGCTGCTAGTACCTTAATGGGAGGGATATAAATAAGCTGGGTGTTAGCTAAGACCACTCATCAGTCCAAGGCCTGGTTTTCCACTTCTGTTACATGTCAACACTGTGAGCCTCATTAGGATTTTTAAGGACCTCTGTAACAGTAATACTTGTACAGAAGAGAGACGTCGCCTCCCCATAAGAACATTGCAGCAACCAGGAAAGTACAGTAGTATCTAGCTTTCCTTTGCAATATTGAATGCACATGAGCCCCATGGGCTATAGACCTTGCAGTCTATGCCTCCTTCGTTTTGGCCTCCACCTTCCAGGTAACAACTTGCTGGTAACAACTGTCTTCCCAACATGACTTTCCTGCCTAGAGGTGAGTTCCAGTCCAGCTCCCGTGTAGAGTCAGGACATCTCCAACCCTCAGTGCCAAGGAACTATATTACAAGTGGGCTATGCTTTTCTTCCAGTATGCATAAACATGTCTTGCTGCAATTTGAGGCTGTCAGTAGGTGGCTATGCCAACTCCAGGGGGATGACAGAACAACAGGTGAGCGAGCAAGCAAGCCGTGTGGATGGCCCAGGTGAGCTGTTCAACAGAGATGGGGAAGGCCAAACTGCTCTCTGAAGTGCCTCCCACTCTCTCTTAAACATGGCTGCATTGAAGTTTGGCAAACCACTCTCTGAAGCACCCCCAACCGCCTTTAAAAGTGGGGGGGCTTGGTCAGATGTAAGTAAAGAGGGGAGGGGTTGGCCAGGTGTGGAGAATGGGGGCCCGGCAAAGCAGAGGCAGCAGCCCCTAGTAAAAACGTAGGAACATATAATGTGTTTCGTGTCAACAGATCCTTGGAGATTTTACTCTGTAGAACTAGAGCTGAAGGGGTCTATCACATTTGTTTGTTGATGTGTCTGCTCTAGTTGTGTATAACATTGGGAATGGCATCTTCATTTGTAGGTTCAAAGGGTATGTGTGGTGAAGGTGAGGGAGGCTTAAACCTTTCCCCTTCCTCCAGCTTACCTCCTTATTATATGCCTTTTCCCCAGCCTGGCTCTGATGCCAGAGCTGAGAGAGAGAGAAGCAATGGAAGCAACTGAGAATGGGGAGGAAGGCAGGTGAGGGGGGTGTTTTTGATATAAATATGAAGAAACTTCTCCCCCACTTCATATGTCAACAGGACAAACACAGCAACTACAAGCGTGGCTTCCCACCTTGGGTCTGTCAGAAAGCTCAGGAGCTGGTTGAGTTGGGTTTTGGAGACCTCAAGGACTATAGCATGTGGGGAGGAGGCTTCTTTGACGCACACAGGGGAGATCTGCCAGTGCAGACAACTGCTGATGCAACTTTCTTTGTTCAGCCCTAATTAGGTATTGATAAGCTTTGTTCACAGTCGCCTTTACCTTCGAATAAAACCATTTTTCAAATTGTAGAAGGCACAGCGGCTAATTAAACAAAATCATCTTGGGGTGGGGAAACGGCGGATAATTCCAGGAGGGAAAAGAATAGTTATGAGTGCCTTCCAGATCAAATAACACCTAGGAAAACAAAGCAATTATTATTCAGCGTGGGGATTCTACGGAAAAGGGTTTTCCTCAGTTTTGCCAGAAAACCTGACAAATACACACAGCAGAATTTTAGCTTTAGAAAACTTGGCTGGCTTCAGAGTCCAACATCCATTTGTTTTTTGTTTAATGACATCTATGTTATCTTGTTTTTATATTCTGCTGGAAGCTGCCCAGAGTAGCTGGGAAAGCCTAGCCAGATGGGCAGGGTATAAATAATAAAATTATTATTATTATTATTATTATACCAACTTGTATTTAAACACTTAATAACAGTTTTACAGAACCTCCATGGTGGTCTACTGAAGCCAGTGACCAACTCTTTATGCTTTAGTGTAGGAAAAGCGATTGACAGCAGAAGTAACAAACAAAATAGTTTAGTCTCAGGTGGTCGTATCTGGAAATGCTGTTCCCCACTCCCCAGACTTGTCTTCAACAATCAGTGAATAAATGTGGGATACTTTGCCCTGAACATCTTGGTTAATAGCATTCAATGTTCTCATTCATTCTTTTTGACCTTTTTTGAACCCAGCTCTAGTGCTGGCTGTTTGCCACAAACTAAATAAGCTCCAAAGGCCAATTGTGTGCTGTGAAGAATATTTCCTTTTGCTCCCTGCACGTCAACATAATAAAGCACATTCTAGTTCTAACATTGCTAGTCATCCAGAAGAGCGATTTCAGATCATAAGAACATAAAGAAGAACTTCGCTAGATTAGACGAAAACTCCATTTAATCTAGCTTTCTGTTCTCTCACAGTGGCCAGCCAGATACCTATGGGAAGTCCATAGCCTTCTGCTACTCAGGATTCTTAGCAACGGATAGTCAGAAATTAGCTGGGCAGCAGTCACATTTTGTGACTGGCAACTGGCCTTTTGCGACTGGATGGAGATGTCCAGGTACCACCTTTGGTGCCTAGCATCTTCACCTGCCTGGCCAGGTGATTGAGGGGGTCTGCAGGGTAGCACAGCAGCAAAAGACACATCTGGCTTGTCCATGAATTTGTTTAAACCCCCTTTAAAGCTGTCCAGGCTGGTGGCTATCATGATGGCAAGTTGGCTTACATTTGATGCTAAACCACAGACATTGTTGACCATGGTTGATAAGCCATAATTAAAGTTCAGGTGTCTGACAGACAACCACTTCAGCTATGGTTTGCTACACCACAGAATAGTTAAAAGCTCAAGAAAAAGCATCCAAGTTTCAGGGTGGGCTGTTGTTGTTTGTTGTTGTTATTGTTGTTTTCCTCATTATAGGCTACTCTGCAGCTTTTAGAGGGTGACGGCTGCTTAACCATAGCTGAGGAGGAAGTCTTTATTCACGTATTATACTAAACAATGGTTACTATTCATGTTGGGTGGGGCCAGAACCAAGTGTCAGTTGTGCACCCTGCTTTCTCTATCTCTACTGTTATTCCCCCCCCCCCCCACCTGCCATCCATTTGGAATTAGGCCAGGGGGTGCCATCTCCCTGCCTCTACAAAGGAAGGATGACATCTTGAAGCATTGACAACTTAATATTCATTGCTAGAAGAAAAAACACATTCATCTGTAAAGAATGGCTACGATACTTTTCTGAATCTGTTTCTTGTTTTTGTTTAAAGTAATAATGATCTGAAAAAGTAACAAGTGATGGATATACAGGAGTGAATCAATGTTGAATCTTAATACTACTAGGAAAATAATGCAATGGCTTTGTAATTATTCTTCTCCAGGTGCTTGCATGGGGAAGATGTATGTTACATTTTGCGTGTTTTCTCGACAGAAGCATCAGCATGCAAAACAACTTCCAAATATCAGAATCTGGGAACCTGAACCTCCAGAATCCCAGAGAAGTTCAAATCTATTGGCTTGTATATGTGGGCATCACTAATCTATAATTGTTAATGGAAATCATTCAGCCTGAATGATCTGATTTGTTTCAAGCTTCTCGCCAAAGAAAATTACTCTCTTCTGATGATTTAAAATGTTCATCCTCTTTGACTGGCAAGAAATTAAAGGAGTAAGGAGAAATCACTGCCCCTATCAGAGCAATGCGGGTGTATCCTGTCCAAGACCATATTTAAAAAAAACAGCCACCCTGCCTTTCTGGCTCTGGCATGATGTGTAAATATTGCAGCAAAACTTGACTGATCTGTGTTGTGTTTACACGATTTTACTGCACTCAGTAAGCAGACCTGTTCCCTGCTGTCTAGCATGTACAAATATACCCTCTTGGGGTGCGGGTGGTGATGTGTAGACTGTGAAATGGGAGTGTCCCCCCCCACAATTTTGTTAGTGCATATACTTGAAGGGATACCTAGTCTTTTGATTTTATCTTTGGCTGTGATCCAGCTGTGCTGTGGCTTGCTTCCCTGTCTGCCAGACCACTGCCTTTGTGCCTTTTCAGCCAGCTGCTCTGGGTAGTATAAAGTTCTTTACTGCTGTGTTAATCTGGCAAGAAAGATTGCGGGGGGGGGGGTGAGTCCCCAACCGAAAAGGGAAGTGCCTCTTTTTAAAACCTCATCCATCATTCTTCTCTGCCAGAGATACCAATGGACTGCCATGTGCAATAGTCAGAAGGGATAGGTTTGTACAGTGATGGTTCCGCTGCAGAGATATTTTAATTATGAGAGCCTCTGAAAATAATCTCTGTACACTGTTGGTGTGATTTGCACATTCCTTCAGTCAAATTATTGCAGGATAGTGTGTGGGGGAGAGAGAGAGGGAACACACTGTATGAAAGAGTGGAGCAGGGCTTTCTGTTGCTGTTTCTGCTACCACCACTACTACTAACTTTTCTGTTTTGATTAAACACTCCTCTTTAATTATATAGGGAATGTGCCAGATCTGCACACCCAAAGCCTGACTCTTTTCAGCACTAGTACATGCCAGGAAGGGAGCAGTGGTATGACATTGCAATCAGTCATCCTCCTGTGTCAGCCTGTTGGAGAAAGGGAAGTTGTAGTTGATCCTCCAAGCACTTCCAGATGTTTTGCAAGCACTGAAAAATAGTCAAAAGTCCTCACTGTGAAATGAGTTACAGTCTAGATGCTAGAATTCATGGGCAATTTTTGCTAGTTTAGAACGCCGGCTCGGCTGGGATTGGGAATGGTATCTTAATCTACTTTTTCCACTGCAGACAGTGTTTCTTTAGATCCACAGCAGGGCAACAACTTCATTAGGACCAACCAAAACATCGTAAAATAGTGAGAAAACTTTCAAGCTCTCCAGAACTCCACCTCAGGCTTGAACAGCCTTCCTCATCCTGCTGCCCTCTAGATAGGTTGTACTTGGAAAAACAACTGGAGGGCACTAGGTTGGCAAGACAAAGCTAGATATTCTTCAAAATACCTACCTTGATGAAGCTTTCTGGAGAGCCTGAAAACTTGCTCCCTTTTTTTGATGTTTTGGTTGGTCCTAATGAAGATACTGCCTGACTATTTATACACCCAGACCCACCTGAAACAAACACAAATGTATGTATATAAATGGACCAGCCCAGGTATCCAAATCCTTTGTAATTTTTTAAGTGTTACTCTTTCTTTCTTGTTATTCTAATTAGACACCCTTAATTTGGAATACATCTGATAGTTGGTTTTGCCATCCCCTAGGTATGCCTCTGGTTGTTAATGGACTCTCTAGTGTAAAATTTGTATACTTCTGGTGAATACTATATTGCTGCTCTTGAAGCTTGACATAGTTTAAGTTCATGTATTATTTACAGGTATCTGTTCCGTGTATTAAGGGTGATTATTTAAATGAGATTTGCTAAGCCCTTGAGTCTTCAATTTAGAGCAGTTCCCCTTCCCTTCCTGTGTTGTTTTCCCATGTTGCATTCTAGATTAAAAACTCTTTGGACTTGGGCTCTTCTATTCTGTAAAGCACATTCCATGCTGATGGAACTGCAATAAAATCATAATAAGATTTGGTCCTTAATGAATAGTTAAGACAGTAAATAAGATAATTTATAAAATAAAAATGCCACTGATTTTTTTTTCATGTTTGGAAACAAAAAATGTCTAGCCTCGAAAACAGAGAGTAGAGAAAGGTATTTCTAAATTTTCTAGATTGACAACATTGAGCGTATGAAATGAAATCCGAGTTGCTGATGTTGGAACATTACAAGAGAGCACACTTTAGCCAACCTTAATTGTTGGTTAAAATTAGTAGCTGTTGCTTAGACCAGCAGCCTTCTCATTTCTTATATCAACAGTAAGAACCAACAGGAATTTCTAAACCATATGTCTATTTCTAGAACAAATGTCTGCAGATATGTAGGAGGCATATGCTGGGGAATTCTTTTGGAGGGTGGGTAGGAGGAGTGAGGCTGGGAAGCCTGGTGTATTTCACTTTGTTCTTGACAAGTGCTGTAGTAATTTCTCCTTCTTTCCACATTTTTGCACCACCTTTCTGAGAAGCTCAAGGTAGCAGACCTCCCCAACCCCCTCATTTTACTGTCACAAGGCTGGGCTGGTTTGCCCAAGCTCACCCAGTAAGCATACACAGTCATAGAATTGACATGACCAAAAGGGCCATGTGGTCCAACCCGCTGCAATACAAGAATATTTTGCCCAATGTGGGGCTCAAATCCACGAGTCTGAGATTAAGAGTCTCATGCTTTACCAACTGAGCTATCCCTGATCAAGTGGGATACAATCTCCCACCTCTATGGTCTATGCTTTGAGGTTCTATTACAATCAAACGTTGTACAAATGTGAAATGAAATTAATGAATATGCCTGATTCTATATTCACTATTTCATGCAGGCTGTATTTGGCTTTTATCACATAAAGCTCACTTTTAAAAAAAAAGCTGTTAAGAACTGCATCCACGTAGCATCTACTTTGCCTGGCAATCTGTTTTTGCATACTGGCTTGAATTGCGAAGCAGTTGGCTGCACACTAACTGTGTAGAGCAGTTACTAGTAAAGGTAAAGGGACCCCTGACCATTAGGTCCAGTCGTGGCTGACTCTGGGGTTGCGGCGCTCATCTCGCTTTATTGGCCGAGGGCGCCAGCGTACAGCTTCCGGGTCATGTGGCCAGCATGACTAAGCCACTTCTGACGAACCAGAGCAGCACATGGAAACGCCGTTTACCTTACCGCAGGAGCGGTACCTGTTTATCTACTTGCACTTTGACGTGCTTTCGAACTGCTAGGTTGGCAGGAGCAGGGACCGAGCAACAGGAGCTCACCCCGTCGCCGGGATTCGAACCGCCGACCTTCTGATCGGCAAGCCCTAGGCTCTGTGGTTTAACCCACAGTGCCACCCGCGTCCCAGAGCAGTTACTACCCAGGTACAATCTCAAGTGGTCTCTGCTTCGCAGCTCTCTTATGTGGAGCAGGTTACTCTTTGAGATTCTGGTGTTTCCAGTCTGTGTTGTAATTAGCTGGCTGTTTCAGGATGAGAAGTCTTCCAAAACTATTATGGTCCTGTTCCTCACAGTTTTGGAGAAGCTCTTCAGAGTATTGCAGCTCACCTTCAAACCGTTTTCTGCTCAGGGCAAGCTGCTAGTTACAGTAAGTTCTGAAGATTGAGCTTGTGAGTCTGCCTTCAGGTCTTGCATTGCTGATACCTGCAACAACGCTTCATTAGCTCAGTTTCGTTTATGAGGTGGTCAGTGTGGCAAGAGGCAGGAATGCCTCTAATTGCTCCTGTCATGCTAGGGTTAGGCCATTCGACTCTCAAAGTAATATGTGGTAAGTACTGCAGTCAAATACTCCAAAGCCAATAATATCCTTGTATAGGTGGCAGCCTATATTTTTCACTGTCATTTTAGGACTGTGCAGACGTTCCCTCTGGTTCTCTGAACTCCTAGAGTGGGATCATGTTCCAGGCTTCAGTGTAGCTTGAAATGGGCTGTTGCACACACAACTTAAGTGCATTTGCGTCTTCACATGCTAAGGAACTCTGGTGCCATTGGGGATCCTGATCAAATGGAAGCGGATCCTATGTGTGTACAGTTCTATATACATACAGCCCCTTTCACACTTCTGTTGAGTCCACATGGAGGACCGAGACAACAGGTGCATCAATGGAGGCAGAGACAGCAAATGTTCCATTTCTTCCTCCACCTGTTCAGTGCCTGCGTAGTCCTAGTGCCATCTGATAGCAGTTGCAAATACATGGACATCCATCCATCCCCATAGTCTCAACTTTTTTGTCCTTTCCATTACAATCATAATCACATTTTTTTTAAAAAAAAAATGACTTGTCTTTTATAGTTGCTGTGTTAATGTCATTTTTTTTTTAAAAAAAAAAGTACAACTGTTGGGCTATCACTGAAAATCCAAGATAATAGCAACTTCCTTTGAGTATTGCTTTATCTCTTTATAAGGGAGGGAAGAAAACACTTGATGAAACTAAGTCCTTTGATACTGTATCACAGCTGTTTACAACTAGATTCTTCTTTTTTTGAGGGGGGATAAAAATAAAATTATTTCTTTGTCCTGTTCCTCTTATCTTGATTTCCTTGTGTCTTGGGATTTGGTTGCTTAAATGAAGGGGAATTCGTTAGTTTTAGGGCTTCACAAAATTTGGTTATATGTCCTTTTTTGTTACATCTGAAACAAGCAACTCTCTTGGATGGAGCCTTGGCCTCCATCTTTAGAGTGGGACATACAGTTTGAGCCGTTGGGTTCATCAGTCCCGGCTGGAGGGCTTCTCACACACTCCTTACAAACATATTCAAAAAGGACATGTGGCTTCTAACTGCGTTTTCTCTATCACTGGGAGCTTGTTGAACTGGGTCAAGCCCTCTTTTTTCACATAATGTTAACACATTGATTGCTATCTCTGCAACAATGTTGTAGCTTGGTCTGCATGAATCTTTTGGTGTGGCACCTTACATTATTAGCACTGAAGAAATTACATTTTGCTTTTCAAATTTCATTTCATCCATCAAATTATACAGATAAGCATCATGCATTCCTTACAGTGTTATACTGATGCCAGCAGTTTTTGCTCCCCTAATTCTGGCTCTTTTTTTCCTACGAGAAGAAATTTAGGCTGCAATCCTGTGCCCACTTAATCTGGGAGTAAGTCCCATTTAACTCAGAATGTGCTTTTAAGGAGAGATATTTAGGATTGCACTGTCAGTCACATCCCTCAAGAGAGGCTGGCTTTGGAAATACTGGCACTTAGAATCCTAAATATTTCTTAACAACTACCGTAATTTCACGTAAATTGAGATTAGAATTGGCTTGATGCTTTGTGGGCAAAGATGGCATTAGCAAAGGAAAGGTGCTCAGGGCGTTATGACTTACTAGAGGCCTTGTACCCAATGTTGTTCAGGAATTCTAAGAAAAGTCCATTTTCGAAAAGTCCAGTCTGCCATCTTGATTCAAAATGATGTTCAGTTGTATCCAAACTTATGTGGAAACTCTGCTCCTTGATCTTGGGAACCATCTTGCAAATTTTGGTTATGATATCTTAAGAGGTGTTCAATACATAGGAGACAGACAAAACAACTTTCCAAAACATGTAGATTTCATCCATGGTACTGATTGAAACATAGGAGGCTTAACTGAAACTCTAGGGGAAGCTCTGCCCTCTTTATATGACTGAAATTATACATGCAGCTTCCTGTAAAAGGGTGTTGCAAATTAGTTTATTATAACTTCTACCCCCCTTGCCCTTCAAACAATTTCACAGGCAGCTTACAAAATAAAAAAATATATAAAAAAACCCAGAATCTATAATTTAAACAAACATGCACATACTAAAAGCATATTATAAAAAAGAAGCATAGTATTGCCAGCAGAGATTGAATGCATTGCATTAGATTAAAAGGCCTGGAAGAATTTTAGTAAGATGTTGCTCGATGCTGAAATGACAATGTAGGTGGCAGGCAAGCCTTGCTGGGGAGAACCTTCTTTTAACAGGCAGCACCACAGAAATGGTCCTTTCCCATTAGCCAGCTGTTGCATGTTGGGTGGGGTGGCAGGGATACCCAGATAAGGGCCTCAGATATCAAAGTCTTAGTATCTAGGCAGGCATATTTGAAGATGGGCATGCTAGCCCCCAAACCAGCATTTTGAATTGAGGCCTGAAATGGACAGTTGATGCAGCACTGGTGTGGTAGGATCATCATAATGCCTGGTACCGTGTCACTCTGGAATGGCTGAGCGTGGGGCCTTAAAACAACTTCTCCCTTTGTGGGGAATGCTGCAGGCCAGCAATGTGATGCAACCTTCACTCCCTGCAGGAATTTGTGCTGAGCTCTTTCTGCTCTGGAAAAACAAGTTTGTCTTTCTTGCTCCACACCCACAGAACGAGATTCTCTCTCCCACCCCCCACCCCCCCATTTAAATGTCTCAGTGCTGCCTCTCAGGACTCAGTGGAGGAGGAGGAGGAGGAGGAGAAACATTATCTCCCTCTAATTCCTTTTGTATTGTGCTGAGCTGTTTCATCTGCTTCCTAGGTCCTGCTGAATTGAGAACAGATTGAGTATTCCATAGCCACTCTGCTTTTTGAGGCGGCACAACTTTGGGAAGCTGTGCTTTGAAGGCTGTCTCTGGCACGGCGCACTAAACTCCTATTGTACGGCCGGGATAGTGCATTGCTTTGCCATTGCTGGCAAGACCCAGTTTCTCACAATCCCTGCTTTGTACTGCCTGTGTGCTGGAATGACAGATACGTGAGACTTGCTCCGGTGGCTGTGAATCCTGAGTACACTCGGTTAACCCCTGTGGAGCTATTGCTGCTCCTGCAAAGTTGCCTTCCTCCTTGTGCAGCAGCGTCCGAGCCCCTCTTTTTCAAAAGGGGCAGCTCTCAGAACATTGCTTTGAGCTAGAGGAATGGCTGTAGCTCAGTGGCAGAGTATTTACTCTGTTTGCATGCAGAAGGTCCAAGGTTCAGTCCCCAGGCATCTCTGGGTAGTGCTGGGAGAGACTCCCATCTGAAATCCTGGAAAGTGACAGCCAGTCGGTGTAGAGCAGGTATGGGGAGCCCTTGGCCCTCCAGATGTTTTTGGACCACAACTCCCATCATCCCTAGCTAACAGGACCAATGGTCAGGGATGATGGGAATTGTAGTCCCAAAAACAGCTAGAGGGCCACCACTGCTAGGCTATCCTTTTGCTGGGGCTGATGGGAGTTCTAGTTCAGCAACATCTGGAGGGCCAAAGGTTCCTCACTTCTGGCATAGAGACAATAATGAGCCAGATGGACCCAGTGTTCTGGTTTCGTATAAGGCAGCTTCCAAGGTTCCAGAATACCTTTAGTAAGCCTATGTTTGTGGAAATACCTTTTTATCCTGGGCTGTGACTCCCCGTGATGTATTTCTTTTTAGTACGCTATCTGTTCTCTCTTGACGTCGGAGCGTAGCAGTGCCCACCATCTTTGCTGGAATAGTGGCTGTAATTTGTTTTAACTGATTTCAGTACTGTATTTTTAAATCATTGTAAACCTCCCTGAGACCTCATGGCAAAGTGCAGGTAAGAAACAAACAAAGCACTTCCGGGTTGGCGCCATCGCCGAATGGCGGACTCCCTCCGAGCTCCGGAGGGAGCCTGCTCGGCAGGGGCTGGGTCCTACCGCACCGGCGATGCGGGGACCCTTAAAAACCACGGCCACGAGGGTCGTGGACATGGAGACTCGGCTGGCACCGCTAGCGCCCTCCCGACTCGTGAAGGAGCCTTTTTAAAGGCTAAGGATCGGGTGCCGGGGAGAAGCGTGGTGCTTTGAGTCCTCTGCTATCCCTGCCGAGCGCAGCCGCATGCCATCCGGCGGAGAGCGCTGACTTCTTCTATTGAAAATTCGGACTTTTAGACAACAACCCGTGAGTAATTTGGAAACTGGGTTTAAAAGGAGGAAAAAAAGAATTTCTTTTTGAATTGGATACGAGCGGGGGGGGATCCAAAAAGGAAGTCAGTCCCCCCCCCTATTGTAAACCTTTCAAGACAAGGACGGGGCAACCAAGGTCCAAAAAGATTTGTATTGCTGATAAAAACTAAGAATTCCACGATGGGGAATTATAAGAACTGTGCTGGAGGATGAACTGAGGGAGAAGAAACGTAACCCCCCCCCCTGGGAACCGGGGTGATTGAAGAGAGAGCCTGGTGAAAAGAGTCGGAGATTTTGACAGCTGTCAAAGTAGCTGTCAAAGTCGGAAAGCAGAGAGGATTTTATTATGAGAACTTTGCTGGCTAAATTTGTTACAATTTGCTACAACTTGTTAAAACTTGGATACAAAATGGCGAAAACATGGATAACAATCGGACTTTTGGACTAGAGAAGACAAAGTTATAACAATCCCCCTAGAGGAGTTTCGGGACATTACAAAGATGGTCGTAAGTGAAAAAAACACCATTGGAATTTTACAGGACTGGTTATCTTCTGGGAAAGCTGCGAAACGGAAATAATATTTTGTCTACAGGGTGTTCAGCTAAAGGAGACAATAGAATTTTCTATTGAAGAAAGGAAGGGACTGAACGCAAGTTTTTGTTCCTGAATAATAATAATCCCTGCAGACTTACTAAGCTTCTGAACTAGAACGTTTCAGCAGCGGAACAAGAGGAAACTGGACTACAATTTGGAAAGAACAATGGGGGGAGCTTTATTAAAGATCTGAAGTTAAGTGTTCTTAAAATGATTATGAAAGGGAAAAAAAAAAGAAAAAACCAGCAAGGAGTTGGGGGAAATAGGTGATTTATGGATTGTAAGAATCCCAGGCGGATAACATGGTTTGGTGGTCAGGGGGAAATTAAACCGGGGACAGGGGGGGAGAACTAAAATCCAAAGGCTTGTTAACTTTTTTTTTTGAACTGGCTTTGTCTCATCTATTATACTCTTTATTGCTTATTTCTGATACTTTTATTATGTGGGGTGTTTTTATTATTAAAGAAAGGGAAATTGTGGAATGAAAATGGGGTGGGCCCTGGGAAAGAAATTTTTTGTGTTTTATTAAGGGTATTGATGTGGAGTGTAGAAATTTTAAATTCGAATAATGGTTTAAACAAATTAAGTTTTTAATTAGAACTGAGAGCTTGTGGAGCCAACAATATGAAAAAGGAATATGGTAGGGGTGGGGGAAGGGGGGAGTCCCAGAAAGTGGATATATGAAAATAAGGCTATGAACGTATTTTAATTCTTGCTTTCTGTATTTTCTTTTTTTTTGAAAATCTTAATAAATATTATTAAAAAAAAAAAAAAAAAAAGAAACAAACAAAGTAGGTGGAAGTGCTTGAGTCCTCCTTAGATTATAATAATCCACTTGACTGCTATAGCCTTGCCTTGAACATGGGCAGTAGAACGTTCTTCCTTGGAAGGTGGTGGACTTTCTTTCCTTGGAGGTTTTTAAGCAGATGTTGGATGGCCACCTGTCATGTATGATCTAGCTGAGATTCCTGCATTGTAGGGGATTGGACTAGATGGCCCTTGGAGACCCTTCCAACTCTATGATTCTGTGAGCACTGCCTTGCTTCAATTCCCCTATCCCCATAGGTGGAGTGTCATGCTAAGGAAAAGGGACTTAAAGTTTTCTTTCTGCTCCAAGTACCTATCACTGTTTGTTGGGTTTCTGGTTATAATGACCTCGGTTTACAGCAGCCTTGTAAATAAGCTGTCAGAATTTATCAACCTGTTTTTACTAGTCTGCTGAGGACTGGCAGAGGAGAGCCCATAAGTTCTGTCCCTTCTGAAGGAGCCCAGGGCAGAGGAGTCGTCGGAGTCCTGTAGCAGCCCCTTTGGTTTCTATACTGGGCAGGGGGGAGTGTCTGTTCCCAGCCCCTACTCTCTCTCTCTCCCCCCCCCCACACACTTTGGCCCTCTTAATTGCTCCTTGCTCCCTTTTTTATTCCTTCTATATTAGTCTTTCCTATCTGCAAAACTGGGTTTCTGCCCTTGTGGATTCATTTCTTTTTCTTTTTTAAAAAAAGGCAGCAACCGGATATTGGCGAGAGTGGCAAAGAGTTAGGAGGATAACACAGAACAGAGAAGCTTCAGTAATTATTCAGCTCCCCATCACGCCCCCATCCCCCATGATAAGGAACCATCCATATATATATTTATATATATGAACTGCTCCTTTGTTGTCCTTGGAACTGTGCTATCCAATTTTAGATTCCAGTTCATCTATTTTCACTGCCATTGAGTTCAGCTGTTTGTGTGTGTGTGTTTGAACATGCTATTGAGCACATGTTTTGCAATCAGAAGCCAGACACTTGCCGTTAAAAGGCGCTTCATATCTTTGGAATAATGTAATAGGCTGATAAAAGGAAAATGCATTTCAACATCAATGTTGTTATTATTTTAGTTGAAGGGATCTCAGCCACTCCTTTCAGAAATGAGTGCCCACTTCTTAGGTATCTTTTCAAAAGAATAGGTTCTAAAGCCAAGACATATTTACTATGTGGATATCTGACTTACTTTTGTCTCAAGTCGTCTGTGGTCCATGATTGCACACTTGACTGCCTACATAGAAGTTACACTAGAAATTAGTAAACATCAAGTATGAGCACATTTGGATAGTACTGAATAGGTGTCTCATCCATTTGAAACATCGTTCCACAACTTGCCCCTTCCAGATGTTTTGGACTACATCTCTGATCTCTGGTGTTTTAATCTAAAACATCTGGGGGTGCGAAGCAGGTTGGGGAAAGACGGTACAGTCAAACCTTGGTTGTCAAACGTAATCCGTTTCGGAAGCCTGTTCGGCTTCTGAAACGTTCAACAACCGAGGCGTTGATGTCCGGGAGCCAAAGCATTCCAAAACAGAGCCGTTTGAGAACCAAGGTTTGACTGTATTTTTAAATGGGCAATGGTATAAATTTCTGTGCCAGATAATTTTCTGGACATCCTAAACCTACATTTCTCTGTAGAATGCTCTGTTGTGACAGACTTGAGAGCTCTGGAAGTAGCTTATTTCAAGTCTGGCCCTGCCATGTGGCAGTGCGAAGTGATCAACTTCCGGCTGCACCATGGAGTGGGTAAACAGATGAAGGCAGGAATTTGTGCCTGAATGGTGCCAGTGAGACTTTTAAAAGCATTCTTGGGGATCTGTACCAGGCACCAAAACGTCTTGAGACAGCACTGACTAGCTGGAACTACATTATGTACAAGGGAGCATTGAGCACTCCTTAAACTGAAGGCCTTTGAGCCTACAAAGCTATGTCTCTCTGACATCTCTCATGTCTCTCATTTTCCCCTTCCTTTTTAAGGTATGACTCTGGAAAGGATGGTTACATTGACCTTATGGAACTGAAGCTGATGATGGAGAAGCTTGGGGCACCTCAGACTCATCTGGGCCTGAAGAACATGATCAAGGAAGTGGATGAAGACTTTGATGGCAAACTCAGCTTCCGTGAGGTAAATGTCAGCAGAAAATAAAATGTAATGCAAAACCAAATGGGGAATAAAAATGTGGAACTTCTGCTATCACAACGAATGTGTCCCTTCACCAACTCACTTCCTCCTTCAAGCCTATGCTGTTTGGAGCAGCTGTGCTTTAACTTCCGTGGAAAACTCCAGCTTGTTGAACACTAGATAGCAATTTCCCAGGCTCGGGTGTTGTGGCATGATACTAGATATGGAGACATCCTCTGCATCCTGTAAGGCACAAGCTATGTGGATTGAAAGTCTGAGGCTTGAAGGCCACAGAACTTTTAACCTAGACTTTCCATGTTGCAGGTAGAAGAGTTAAGAAATAATCATCTCATTTTTCTTACATGAAAACTTCTGCCTTTATTTTTCCTCATCAAGAGAAAGCTGAACTAATTCTGAACAATTTTATTTTCTTGTGACACTACACTCAGCTGTTCATGTCAGGGTTTGCAAACGTCACCTGCTTGTAGCAACTTCAGGGGTTCAGGGCCACATTGTAATAAATTATTCCCCTCGTAGCAGTAGGTATAGAAGGGGGCATTCTCAAGTGTGCACTAAGACACTACCACATGGGTATTGTCTAGCTCCACTTGCTTGAAGAGGCAGAACAGCCAGAAAATGTAATTCAGGCATCCCCAAACTTGCCCTCCAGCTGTTTTGGGACTACAGTTCCCATCATCCCTGACTACTAGTCCTGTTAGCTAAGGATGATGGGAGTTGTAGTCCCAAAACAGCTGGAGGGCCAAGGTTGGGGTTGCCTGATGTAATCCTTTCTGAGTGTGAGTGCCTCCAACTTTGGTCCATCCAATGACAATGGGTAGACCACTGCCATTTTTTTAATACTGTGAGTAGATCACAGTCTATTGGGAGTTGGACGTCCCTGCTGTAGGGAGTAGAGTTCCAATGGTACCATCTTTGGACATGTCATTCACTTAATCAGCAAGGACATTGTTTCTCATTAGTGTATGATTTGGCAGGATAGGTTTTCAAAATGTTTCATTGGAGTACCTTTTTCTCTTGGAAAGGGATGACCTAGCCACTGTTAGCCATGCTTTAGTAACTTTCAGGCTGTAATATATGTGGGTACACCATTGAAAAGGGTTCAGAAACTTCATCTGGTGTAGAATATGGCACCCAAGCTGGTACATAGTACCCAAGAAAGGTTCATTGGCTTCCATTTTGTTTCTGAGCACAACTCTCTAGGTTCCCTTACCTTCATAAGTTAGGTAGACGGCTACTGGAGAGAAGGCCTGTTCTATGGTTGCATGTCAATTGTGAAGCTGTCTTCCAAGAAAGATCCGCTTGGTGCCTTTGTTACTTTTCGGGTGCAAGGCAAAGTCTGTCTACTTTTGCTTTTGGTGGATAAATTGGTTGTATGTGGATGTGTGTGTGTGTGTGTGTGAGAGAGAGAGAGAGAGAGAGAGAGAGGGAGGGAATACTGTTGACTATAATTCCTGCTTATTATTGTTGTTTATATATGATGTCATTCTGTAATGACATTTTAATCTTGACTACTGCTCTAATGGGACGCGGGTGGTGATGTGGTCTAAACCACTGAGCCTCTTGGGCTTGCTGATCAGAAGGTCGGCGGTTAAAATCCCTGTGATGGGGTGAGCTCCTGTTGCTTGGTCCCAGCTCCTGCCCACCTAGCAGTTCGAAAGCACGTCAAAGTTCAAGTAGATAAATAGGTACCGCGCCGGCGGAAAGGTAAATGGCGTTTCCATGCGCTGCTCTGGTTTGCCAGAAGCGGTTTAGACATGCAGGCCCCATGACCCAGAAGCTGTCTGCGGACAAATGCCAGCTCCCTCGGCTTATAGAGCAAGATGAGCACGCAACTCCAGGGTTTCCAGACTGGACCTAACAGTCAGGGGTACCTTTACCTTTTTACTGTTCTAATGTTTTTATTATGCTTATATTTTATTATATGTTATATTGTTTGCCAAGTATGGCCCAAAAGGCACCATTTAGAGAAGTGCTACCTGATGCCCCAGTTGCTCCTCTAGCAGGTGTGGCAGTGGTGACAGATTTTTCAAGCAGGTCACTTGGGCTGTGGGACATTGGCCCTCCCCCCCCCACATCCCTCAAAATATGCCCAAAGCGTCCAGCAAACCACCCCCTGATTAGGTCATTATGCTAAATTAATTCTCTCTTAATGGAACCCAGACACCTGCTTTGCTGCTGCTGCTCTAATTTAATGTGTGAGGATTCATTCTTTGTCCTTGAAGTATTATCTTGACTTACTGAAGGACAAGTAGGGCAGAACAGCTTTCTCCAACTCTGCCTCTCCTGTTACCTACCTGTGACAATGAGTAAATGATCGGAAATAAGTTGAGAAAGGTGTCATAACCATTCTCCTTTTATTTCTTTTTGTCAGATTACAAACTATGCAGATTACAAAAGTGATCAAGGGGCCTGTTTTGTCTTCATGAAGGCCACTTTCACTCAACAGCTAGTTTTATGATTGGGATGGCTGTCTGATTTTGTTTGGGTTCAGGATTGGCGAGGGAACTGCAGTCTAAGGATGTGTCATTCTTCAAGTGTGTGTGTGCGCGCGCGCCTGTATGCATGAATATGCATACACACAGTGGTAGCTGGGGCCCGTGGTGACTGGTAGGGCAGAAAGCTGGGAGCCTAAACCATAGATTGAGCTAAAGGCATGCGTAGGGGTTGACAAAACCAGTCCCTGCTGGGGTGCAAAATGGTTGTGTGTTGAGAGAAGAGCTGGGAGCTGAGCAGTAGGAGATATGGCAAGGCAGTATGAAGGTAGATTGCTGGGGACTATGGAGTGTATAACATAGATGTGATGCTTTTTACAGTGGGAAAGAAATGGAAGAGCAAAAACTTTTTTTTGACACGAAATAAGTTTGAAACTTTTTATTTCTCATCATGATGGCACCACGAGAGCTAAAAGAGCAGGAGGAGGGGATAGTGCAAAGTTACTTGCTTTGCAAGAGAGCATTTCGCTTGCCCACCATGGTCTTGCAGATCAGCACAAAAAAGATGATTCATTACACATGCAACATTCAAGGAAATTAGAACTGCTTTCTCTGCATTTTAAAAATAAGATTAAGGAAGTAGATGAAAAGAGTGATTTGTGCAGATCTATTGCAACTGAGGAACAAGCCTATAAAAGGCTGCAAAATTGCTCTCTGGGGGAATATGTTATTCTGTTTAGGCTGAAGCCAACTAGAAGTTTCAACCTAGAAATAAGCAACTTATCCCTGTTTACTTCCTATTACTTTGCCTGTGCGGCTCTTACTGTTGGCCACCAGCAGCAGTTGAGCATCGCATTTATTTCCATATTGATTCTGGCTGCACCTTGTGCCCTCTGCTACAGGAAAAGGAATTCCCCAGGGAGGTTCATTTCATACCTCTGAAACTTGTGCAGCTGTTTGCTTTTGTAATGGTTAGTTATTCCACCGTACCTTTCCCAAGGGGTGTTTTAATAAAGTTAATTTTGTACTTATCAACCCATCAATATATCACCAATTGCTTCCACACCATTCTAGCCCAGATCCCAAGGTGAAGAAAGTTGCTGCATTTAAGCAATATGCCTGCAACTTTTCTGTATCAGTGTCTGCTGTTAGTAACATAGGGCCAATATTTATATATGATACATGTGGACCCGCCCTTTTCCTACTTATAAAAATTTGTGTTGTGTGGAAATAGACTCAGCCCCATCATCCACACAGTGGTCTAAAGCATCCTTTAAATCACTACTCTGGGGCTTAGCTACTATGCTGGATGTATGGGTTTCTTTACTTACTTTCTGAAGAGCACGCAGTAGGCATACGACTTTGCAAAACCTGAACACACCCACGCCTTGTGGATGATGTCCCCAAAAGTTTGTGTAGCAATGTGAAGAATCTCTCCAGAAGGCATTCGGACAATGTGAACGTGCTCAAATCATTTGCCATTTACACAGAATAGTCCCTTCTACCCCTGCGCATAGATGATCTGGACTTGGCAACTTGCACCTATGACTTGTTCCCAGCTGTTTAGTGAGTCATTCCCACATGCCTTTTCTGGCTGTGTCAGCTGGTACAACAGCATATTTCCCTCCTTTCTCAGCCAAATGGAGGAACCTGCCCAATGCAGAAGACTCTGGAGTATTTGCTCACTCTGCTACAGCTGGTCATGCCAACGTGTTTACAGGGACCAACCTGACATTCCTTGGACTAGAGTGGGTCTTGGATCTCAGAACATTTGCTGGTAATAGACCTTTGGGTGCTTCTTCTGTGAAGGGGTGTTGTTGGAACAAGGGGAAGTAATATCTAGTATAATAGTGATCCAAGCAAGCGTCAGAAAATCTGAAAGCCAGGGGGATCTCCATTGGCCACATTGCAACTGCAGCTTCAGTTTGTTTGGAACAGACTGTTCTGCATGTGATGTGCTTACTTGTGTTTGAGGAAAGGGTGAATGCGATGCTCTCCCAGTTAGCTGGACCTGTTATTTAAATAAATCTTAAATCTGTTTGTGTATAGCTTCTAGCTCACAAAGGTCACTAAAATGGACAGGCCGGAAAACCAGCTGCTTATACCAGGCTTCTTTGAATATGGTAGCTGTTTCTTTATCACTTTGATAGGTCACCACTGAAACTGAGAGGATCCATGACTCAGTGGTGGTGAACGTAATTGACATGTCTGAGTATTATTATTATTATTATTATTATTATTATTATTATTATTTTTTAATCAATGTTATTTATTAAATTTGTATGCCACCCTTCATCCGTAGATCTCAGGGCAGCTCACAGCATAAAAATACAAGATTAAAAAACAAACAAAATACATAATAAAAACAAGAACAAGAACAGACCAGTAACACCCCTCCCCCAACCGCACATTTAAAAGAATATAGGATGTTAATCAACCCAAAGCATGGCTAAAGAGGAATGGTTTCAGGGTCAGGGTAGGTTCATATGAAGAGAGGCGGTCCTTGAGGTACTGAGGTCCTGAGCCATTTAAGGCTTTAATAGGTCAAAAAGAATTGAATTGGGCCCGCAGACTAATCTGCAACCAGTGCTGTCCAGCCAGGAACAGTGTAATATGTTCAAACCGTCTTGCCTCATTGAGCAACCTTGCTGCCGAATTCTGCACCAGCTGCAGTTTCCAGAGCCTCTTCATGTAACACGCTTCAGTCATCTAACCTAAGAGGTTATCAAAGCATAGACAACAGAAGTTGGAGTGCACCTTGCTCTAACAAAGGAACCTTTGAGAGCTCGCTTCCAGCTCTCACCTGTTTCTCTGCAGCCACATTGGGACTTGCCCAGCACCTGACATCACATATGACAATAAGGTGTGGGGCAGGTGGGCATGGTTTCACAGGTCAAGTGGGGAAGTTTATATATTCCTGAGCCCACCCTCAACAGGAAGTAGTGATTCTGTAGGGTAAAGTCCAGAAAATCCATAATAATTACCGCTGTCATCTCAGGCAGGGTGGCACTGTAATCAAATCCTTATTTAGACCTATTTGCCCACTACCAGGTACAAGCCCTCCAACCTGGCAATGGACTGGACAAAAAGTCTAGCCAAGTGGTATAGAATTATTACAGATCACCACAACGACCTTGACAGATTAGAGAACTGGGCCAAAACAAACAAGATGAATTTTAACAGGGAGAAATGTAAAGTATTGCACTTGGGCAAAAAAAATGAGAGGCACAAATACAAGATGGGGGACACCTGGCTTGAGAGCAGTACATGTGAAAAGGATCTTGGAGTCTTGGTTGACCACAAACTTGACATGAGCCAACAGTGTGACGCGGCAGCTAAAAAAGCCAATGCAATTCTAGGCTGCATCAATAGGAGTATAGCATCTAGATCAAGGGAAGTAATAGTGCCACTGTATTCTGCTCTGGTCAGACCTCACCTGGAGTACTGTGTCCAGTTCTGGGCACCACAGTTCAAGAAGGACATTGACAAACTGGAACGTGTCCAGAGGAGGGCAACCAAAATGGTCAAAGGCCTGGAAACAATGCCTTATGAGGAACGGCTAAGGGAGCTGGGCATGTTTAGCCTGGAGAAGAGGAGGTTAAGGGGTGATATGATAGCCATGTTCAAATATATAAAAGGATGTCACATAGAGGAGGGAGAAAGGTTGTTTTCTGCTGCTCCAGAGAAGCGGACACGGAGCAATGGATCCAAACTACAAGAAAGAAGATTCCACCTAAACATTAGGAAGAACTTCCTGACAGTAAGAGCTGTTTGACAGTGGAATTTGCTGCCAAGGAGTGTGGTGGAGTCTCCTTCTTTGGAGGTCTTTAAGCAGAGGCTTGACAACCATATGTCAGGAGTGCTCTGATGGTGTTTCCTGCTTGGCAGGGGGTTGGACTCGATGGCCCTTGTGGTCTCTTCCAACTCTATGATTCTATGATTCTAACCCTTTTCTGTTGGTCCTGCACCAAGATCTCAGGTGGGCACAGCTGGTTAAAAACCAGCTTCTTCCAGTTTATACACCCAGGACTCAGAGATTCAGGGTTGGCACCTTCCTTGGTCTCTGTTGAATGGATCTCTGCTAGAGACTGGTGAGCTGCTGCCAGGCAAAGTAGATGGTATTGTAGATGGACTAATGTATCACTATAAAAGGCAGCTTTGTAACTGCGTACATATATTTTTTCCAGCTGCAGAAAAGCTTTTAGCCACTTGCCAAGTATCGGAAGCAAAATTATGCTACTCTCAGAGGGGAATCTAGTGGGAGGGGTGTTAGCCCAGTCGTAGAGACCTTCCCTCTATCCTTTCCCAGTTTTCAGCCTCTGGAGTGAGTCATGGCAGTGTCATGGCGGTGTCACTCTTGAGGGATGTGTTGAGGCTGGGAATGTGATTCAGTATAAGGACCTGTCAAGCACACTGCGGCAGCAAAACTTACCAAACATTTGGCTGGACACACCCATCCTATATTTGCTGCTAGAAAAGAGCCCAGCAGTTTCGTAATGCTCCCCCTCCCATCCCTGAGGGACTTTGGGAATTTTTCAACTTTGTTTTTTTTAAACGCTGAATTAGTAAGCAGCTGGGAGCTTTCAGGGGGGGCATGCGGGGGAAGCTTGGGAACAAAGGGTTCTGCCAGATGCCTAATTTCCTGATGAAAGAAGCTGGATGCAGTTTCTGGTATCTTGCATGCTGCCCTGTAGTGAGAGAATGTGAGCTTTTCAGAGGATGGAAATCCACTCTGATCACACACATACAAAATTTGAAAGCTGAATTACTGTAGTACTGGCATTCCCTGTTTGGATTTTTATGCTATTTAGGACCTTAGATGAGTCCTTTGACTACAGAAGAAGAGTTGGAGTATTGCAGTATTGGGTGCTATTTAGTTTGGAGCCACTAGGCCAGTTTGCACACAGCAGTAAGCTGTGGTGTGTTGGGACTGAGCAGTATGCTAGGCCACCTTGCCTGCTCACTCTGGCTCTGGTCCTTCCCCTAGGTCTGAGTAGGGGCAAGAAGCCATGAAATCTTGGCTTGCTATTAGGTTCAAATTGGGATTGCTCCTCCCTTTCATGCTGATAAAGTGATCACCCTTTTTTAGATGGAAACCAACCACCATCCCATGTTTGGATATAATAAGCCAAGGCTTCATGACTTGTTGCTTGTGCCAGAGGAGGAATGAAGCTGGAGTGATTAGAAGTGCTAGGGCACGGTGCACTAGCATCTCAAGAAGTCAGTGATCTGGTGAAGTAACTGGGTTTAGCATCAGCCTGAAGAAATGAGCAGGCCAGATAGATAAGGTGCTATTGAGTGCTATGTCACAAATTCACCATTTTAAATGTAACTTGGGGTGGATGGGGAGCAGGGGGAGACATGGAGAATGAAGAAGGTGCAAGGTATTAGGAAGAGAGGCAGCATGAGTCATCTCTCCCTCTCAGACCAGTCACACACAAGCTTGTGCCTCCATATACTCCCAGCTTTCCCAGCTCAGTCTAGTTTCTTCAAGTGTCATAGGGCTGTTTGACAAGTGAAAGGGCCTGAGTCAAAGCACACACGCGCGCACACACACACACACTGACTGTACTGAGTGGGGAGCATTGCTGTCGTCATCATGTGCTCATGGACTTCACATAGGCATTGCTTTGGCCACGGGGAGGACAGAATGCTGGACTTTGTGGACCTTTGGTCTGATCTAGCAGGGCTGTTGTTACATTTTCCAGGACCAAACAAGTAAGTGGGCACAGAGCAGTGGCAGTGGAGCTATCTTCCTTTTGGTTTCTTCTTTGGACTCAAATTATTCATATATAGATGATCTACATAAGTAGTAAAATGGTCATTGATATAAAATAAGTTATACTGAGGACAAAACAGAAGAGATTTGGGAAATCCATTATTAGATCTCCTAATATTTAAGTGTTTACCTAAACCATGAAAGGCTCCAGGTTTTATTAGAAAAATGGAGTGTGTGGCAGGGTGGAGATGACATGCCATTTCTCCAGTTTTGGTCTCCTGCCCCACCGACTTTGCACTGGCACGGGTGAGGAAGAGACTTCAGATCAGGGAAATGGATTTATCTTCCCCCAGTTCAGTTGCTCTGATCAAATTCATCCCCTATAGCTCTTTTTACGTTACAATTAAATGTTGGCACATTCATGAGTCTCACATATTTTTGTCTTAAATAAGTTCACCACTTTATTACTGATTTTCCTGCCTAAGCTATTACAGCTCCCAGTCATGAAAGCTTAGGCTTAAGTGCTCATCCTGTTACTTTTTTCTAAATTACCATTTTTTATCTTGTATAGTTTCTACTCATTTTCCACAAAGCTGCAGCTGGGGAGCTTGAAGAAGACAGTGGCCTGCTGGCTTTGGCAAAACTTTCCGAAATAGATGTCGCTCTTGAGGGAGTGAAAGGCGCCAAGAACTTCTTTGAAGCAAAGGTAGGAAAAACATATATTAGAATCAGGTGATGGAGGGGTTCATAAGTCTTAGGCTGTAATCTTAATCACCCTAGGAAGTATGCTCCATTGAACACAGGGAGTTTTACTTCTGAGTAACCATGTGTCGGATTCTGCTGTATGTCAACTCAATGATACCACCTAGAGCACAAGTTAACGATTCACACTGGGAAAGTGGTGCACCTGGAAATTTCCCTGCTTTAATGTAAACCAGAGTGCTGTATTAAAAGCTGAAAGTACAATTGTTTCAGATTGGGTGAAAGTGCAAGTGGAACCGAGACTGGATGAATCAGATCTAATGAATGCTTGTTCCGTTTCCTGTGTTTCACTATGAAAACAAAAGCCACATAGTTTTCTTTTTTTAAAAACAAAACCACCACCAAGTCAATCTTGTTGGCTACTTTTGAGGTATTGTAACACCTCCCCCAAATCTTCGTATGGTGGAAAAAGCACCCCAGTACTTCCTATGTGTTTTGGACTACAGTTCTCATAAGCCCAGTGCTGGCTGGGGCTGATGGCAGCTTTCCAAAGCACGTGGAAAGCAGGTGCAATCAGGTTGGTGAAGGCTGTGCTGTGAATATACAACATGATCTGCCCCTCTCTGCAGATAATTCCAATTGCATGGTAAAGTTTCAAAGGCCAAGACCAAGGGAAGATGATAACTGTCATCTATTAAGTTCAGTACTAATAACTCTTCTATAGTAGTACCCCTGGTGCTTGGTCAAAATATATTTTTCTCCCTAAATTAAATTACCCTCTCATTTTACAATAAATCAAGGTGAGCACAACCAGTCAGGGCATTTAACCATATTCTGAACTAAAATAGTGTTTGGTTGACACCAAGATAGCTGACTCTGGTCACCTGGTTGTAAAGAACCATTGGGTGTGCAACCTGTGGTATTACAGTGGTACCTCGGGTTACATACGCTTCAGGTTACATACGCTTCAGGTTACAGACTCCGCTAACCCAGAAATAGTACCTCGGGTTAAGAACTTTGCTTCAGGATGGGAACAGAAATCGCAGCGCAGCGGCAGCAGGAGGCCCCATTAGCTAAAGTGGTGCTTCAGGTTAAGAACAGTTTCAGGTTAAGAATGGACCTCTGGAACGAATTAAGTACTTAACCCGAGGTACCACTGTAGTTACATCGTACAGGCTAGAGAAATAGCTGTGCTTAACAGCCTGAGGACTCAGATGGTTTGCAGCATATAGTTTTTCATACGTGTCTCTTCTGAACTTGTTACTAGTCTGGGAGATGCAAGCATTAATAGGATGTGTGGATGAGTCCATTGTGGGTTTTGGTTAAAACACCATCCTTTCTCCCAGATCAAGTTCAGGGGAAATTAAGTGTCTGTCAGTACTGGAAGCTGACTGTGTACAACTCTGGCTAGAACTGGTGATCTCACAGCACCTGTAGGGCAGCTAAGAGCTAGCTGTCTTAGATAAGTGAAATAAGTTGCCAGTGATGGAAATATAGGGGTAGGAATCCTTTTGACCCTGCAAGCCAGTTGTTTATATATCTCCCCTGCCCCTTGCAGACTAACTTTGGCAAGTTAGCCAACAGAATTAAATTTCTGCCCCATCAGCTGTCACCCCATGGCACCCACTGGTTGACAGGTGGGTGTGGTTTGGGGAAATGGCCTCATGGGCCAAATTGGACCCACTGTTAGGCCTAAATTGTCCCACAAGCCAGAGGTCCCCTACCCCAGATGTAATACAAACCCATCTCTCAATCTTTCCTTTGTGTTACAATTTTATTCCTCTATTTCTAGGTTCAAGCTTTGTCCTCAGCCAGTAAGTTTGAAGCGGAGATAAAAGCAGAGCAAGATGAGCGAAAACGTGAGGAAGAGGAGAGACGTCACCGCAGAGCAGCCTTCCGAGAACTCAAGTCTGCATTCAGTCAATAACTGAGGCAACCTATCGGCCACCTGAGGGACTTTGTACAATCTTACAAGTTTTGCCTTTGACAAGGCGAAGGACCAGGAGAGGAAACAAAACTGATTTGAAGCCTTTTCTTTTCTTTTTCTGAGCCTCCTACCTAGATGGTGGGGGGGGGGTGCCATACACACAGTGGCATTCAGAAGGATGCAAAACCAGGAGTGGTTCAAGCAACCCCCTTTATTTCTGTAATAGGCATTGCTTAGAAGAATCAAAATGTCCTAATGCTTTAGCCTGAGGCAGATGATTGAAGCACCTGATAATAGTGCTTACCATTTGCATCTTGGTCAGAAAACACTCCTTGTGTCCTTCTGAATGTCTCTGTGTCATAGCTCTGTAATTTCCCTCGGGCTTCCTTTCTGTATACCTTTTGACTCCTCCTGAATTTTACAAAACCATTTCTTGCTTCTAAACAAGCTGACCCTTCTTCTAGGTGCAGATCACAATCCTTTCATGTGCAAATAAATGCCCCAATTCCTGATGTATCATTATTTTCCGTCTTTGTGCTCACTATTGGGGGTGGAGGGAAAAGACGACAGCTTTCTGGTACAACAGCTCCCCAGTAATGAAGGGAAACCCAGTTAGTAAATATTGGCTGAGATCCAAAGAGCTTCTTGGGTGAATAGCAGGCACGTCTTCCACTCAATCCTCAAATTCTTGTGCAAGCCAATGCCACCCCACTCCTCCAATGCAGCCCCCACATTGCATATCCTCCATCATCCCTTGACCCCTGCAAGCAGGTTTTCAAGGGGACACAAGGTACCATGACTTGAAAGAGGTGGCAGGAAAACCTTGTTGTGTGGGCAGAACTCTACTCATGCTTTTCTGGGTCCAAGCCATTTTTTAACTCATAAAGATTCTGTTCAGGGATACAGCAGTTCACCATTCAATTTTACCCTTTCCATGTATACAAACGACTGTACTTTTTGAGCAACAAATAGAACTGCTAAGTTCTGGCCACATTCCATTGCATTCTCTGTGTAGGTCCATAGCTGTTTTCCACTTTCTCCTTTTTATTTTTTAAAGCCATTGGATTTTAAGAAGCAAGGAAACATCAATCAATAAGATGTTCAGTGAAGTGGATTAGTACAGTTTTGGGGACACAGTGGCTTCCTACCCCATGGAATTTTTAATCTTCTTGCAAACATTGGTGCAAATGAAAGAGCTTCTGTAGAGTTAACACTTACATAAAACAGCCAGTTCTGCTTGCAAGAGAAAATAGATTCCAAAAGCAGAAAGCAGCATGTTACTCTGCTCAGAAAGCTTGTACTATATTCAGAACTTATACTTGTGTGTGTATATACGTATATATCTTCATGTATAGAAAAGGAAAACATCCTCTTCCTTGCCAAGCTTGTCATCTGATCATAAACTGGATCTCTCATCCTCAACTTTATTTTCACTGTCTTTTAGCTTTTTACACTGTGATACTAAACTGTGAGAGTGGAATAACAAAGGGAGCCCATCTGATATTTAATAATGGGTGGGGAAATTGCTAAACAATTTTTTAAAACTGTATTTGCAAGACCACAGATTATATTTGATAAAAATCACATGTTTTAGCTAAAATATTTATAATAAATGTTTTTATACATGCAAAAGTTTGATTTTTCTTCCCCTGTTGCTTAGTTATGCAAATAAAACTTTTCTAACTTGCTGGAGGCTAACTTGAAATCCTTTTATTCTGTCTCATCCTTCATGGGAGAAGGAGGGGGCGGAGTTCTGTGGTGCAAGCTAAAATCATTGCACTAATGCAATGAGTGATTTAGTACTACTTTAGATACAAACCTCGATCCGGGATTTAGTATTTTTTAATATAATTGCTACTTTATATATATTATGCTTTGTTTAATATGTTTTATTGTATTGTATATACAGTGGTACCTCGGGTTAAGTACTTAATTCATTCCGGAGGTCCGTTCTTAACCTGAAACTGTTCTTAACCTGAAGCACCACTTTAGCTAATGGGGCCTCCTGCTGCCGCCGCACCGCTGGAGCACGATTTCTGTTCTCATCCTGAAGCAAAGTTCTTAACCCAAGGTAATATTTCTGGGTTAGCGGAGTCTGTAACCTGAAGCATATTTAACCCGAAGTACCACTGTATTGTAAATCCATTTGAGACCTTTTTTAAAGTGTAAAGTGATTACTGGTGTAGTAAATCAATTCTCACTGACCACTGTCCACACGGCTGATAGGAGTCCAAGGACATATAGAGGGCCAACAGTTCCCTCTCCTTATTCTAGGGAGTCTATGAATAGGCAATGTCCTAGATCCAACTATTTAACTTCCCTCCCCGCCATCTTCTGTAAAATTCCTGCGAAATGACCTAGATCAATATGCCACTTTTGGAGCTATTTTGAGCTTTCTATTTGATGAGAGAGAGTGGCTGCTTGTCTTTGGGATTCGGGCTAATAGGCTGACTTGTTCCAAAGCCCTTTAACTACCTGTTTCCTAGTTTGGATGAAATAGGGAAATGTTTATTTGTTTTTAAGAATATTTATAAACTGTCAACTGAAAAACAAATAATGGTAGTGTATAATGAAGTAGCTGAAAACATCATACTGTACAATGATCAGATCCATAGCTAATGGAATACTTCCTTCCTGGTTTGCTTGGTGGCTCACGTGAAGGGACTGTGTGCATGGCCAATATTATTCTTTGCACGCTGACTTTTTAAGCTAAGAGATGATCATTCAAATGCAGTCAGTCTGTAAAGAGACTTTTTACTTGTTTCTGTATTTTGAAGGGAAAAAATGAAATTTCAGTTAAGGAAGCACTGAACAACCTATCCTTGCCTATTGCAATTGCCTTTACGGGGGCTTGAACTGGAAAAAAGAAACTACAAGGCTATCAGTGACAGGATAAAGGGTAAATCATAGGACATTTTAATTGAATGATTCTTGGGTTTTCAGCTTTGCACTATTAATTAAAATTCCTGTTGTTTAAGCACCACCTACTGGAGGGTTTCAGAACTGTCACAAATTTTAAGAAATGCTCCAGAGAGGTAGGTCTTGCTCCAGCTGTCTGAGCACAGCTCCTTCAACACGGTGCCTCCAATCCCCCTCCTGCTCAAGTGGCATACATGGGAACAGTATTCTTCTGATGTCGGCAGTATCCATCTTGCTAGGATTATGCAGTATATAGTACTATGACATATGGAAATTAGGGCCATCCACATTTCTGCTTTTCCTGTACCTAGAAAGCACGGGTTTGAATGGTTTTCTGCTTGTCCTGTGCTTTCTAGGTACAGGTCCAAGCAGTTTTCTGTCTGCCCCACTGCTTTCCCTTAGACTGTGTGTGTATTCTATAATGCACAGTGCTGAAATCTGTAAATATTATTATTTATTGAAATTATATACCGCTCTATACCCAGAGGTCTCGGGGCAATTCACATAAATATATATGTATATTGTAAATTCAGACTAGACACCTTGAGTGTCTCCTAAGAAGTGTTACCTATGTTTGAAACTTCTGCACAGTTCCTTCAACAAGTTCCTGACTTTAGCAGTGAGCAATAAAAAACTATGGTGGTACCACAAGTTAAGCAGTGTGCTGACAGAGGATACAAAACTAGGTTGGGCAGATGGGTTTAACCAAGAGCTGCACTCATGGCATACCAATGAGAAGGTTTCAAGGCAATTGTGGTCTCCAGGTAGTGAAGGGAAAACACCTATAATGCTACCAGGCAAGTTTTTTAATGGGCTTTTAAAGAGGTGGCAACTTGGCAGTTGCACTGGTGTTGACTGAAGGAGTAAAGTATGGTGTAATGAGCAGATTAGGTGCAGGGATTCTTCAGACCCTGGCTCATTGCCAATGTGCTTGAAACATAGGGATCTTTTCCTAGTACTGAGAAATTCTCACCATATAATCAGGGAGAATCCTTTTATTACCTAAGTAATATAGGGCACCTTTTAGCCATGAGGCCCGCAAAACTGCTTATAATTAAATGAAATAATACAACATAAGAAACTTAAGAAAACCAAATGCACAGCAACAATCTACCTCATGTATGTTAACAGCAATCTTCACTCTGGGAAAGCCTGGTGTAATTAAAAAATACCTTCACAGATGTCGTAAAGCGTGCAGTGAAGCAGTGCTACCTAGTTCAATGAAGAGGAAATTTCACAGTACAGTACACTCACGACTTGCACATATTTACTGGTAACTTGTGCGCAAACAGCTTTATGTGTTTGGCAAAAAAAATTTTTTTAAGAGGGTGGGTGTCCGGGAGGGGGGGGGAATGGCAATTCCACCTGCCATTGCACCCAATGTGCTTTGACTATACACTATTTTGGCTGTAGGTGCTATTCCTGGAATGTAACCCCATACATAAGTCATGGGCTTACTGTATTAAGTGCCAACACACAGAAAGCTGCCATTTCTAGTAGGGGTTAATTTTACCTCAAACACTACTGGTGCCTGAAGCACTATCATTCCAACAGTTCCTCATATTGATGTGTGTCCTTTGGGATGAGCGCACCAGGCAGGAGTAGGTGCAGGGCACAGAGGGTGAACAAAATCTGCTGTGCCAGTGCCCAGCCCTTGCCGCTGGTTGGGTATGGGCACAGAGGGTTCACAAGGCTGCCCTGCACCGCCCATGCATAGGGGAACCTGGTCAGCCTATGCAACCCTTGGTGGGCGAATCTCTCCGATGCTGGCCGGGTGGCCATTCAGCAAGGGGGCCAAGGGTGTGGTGGCTTTGGGGCCCAGAGACCCCTGGTGGCAGGCAGGGCAGGATGGGGATCCCTGTGTTGGCATGCCTGGTTCACGCCTCCTCAAAATCATACACCTGGGGCTACAGCCCCCTTGTTCCCACCATGCTATGCCCCTGCAACATGAGACCATGCATGGGATGAGAGATCCAGTTTGTCATACTGCATCTTCACACTTATGTAATGTACAAAACCCCCATCTCTGATTCTGTTGTTGTTTAGTCGTTTAGTCGTGTCCGACTCTTCGTGACCCCATGGACCAGAGCACGCCAGGCACTCCTGTCTTCCACTGCCTCCCGCAGTTTGGTCAGGCTCATGTTTGTAGCTTCGAGAACACTGTCCAACCATCTCGTCCTCTGTTGTCCCCTTCTCCTTGTGCCCTCCATCTTTCCCAACATCAGGGTCTTTTCCAGGGAGTCTTCTCTTCTCATGAGGTGGCCAAAGTATTGGAGCCTCAACTTCACGATCTGTCCTTCCAGTGAGCACTCAGGGCTGATTTCCTTAAGAACGGATACGTTTGATCTTCTTGCAGTCCTCTCTGGTTCTATCAAGCCTTTATTTTTACAAGTTATGATAGGTATAGATCATCTAAAATCCTGATCCCAAACAATATCTTAAATGTGTGATCATTAGATGTTTTTATTTTCTTTATTTTTTAAAAAGAACCACAAGGTCCTCACCCCCATCAACACCATGCTGGGTGTGTTGGTAGGGGGTTAACTCTTTCCACCTGTGTTTATCTTTATCAGTGGCTTCCAGCTGATGGAACAGCCTCCCTGGTGGTGGGTGGGTGTGTCTCTCCCTCATTATTAACTTTCAGGAGGGGTTTTAAAGCATTCTTACTCAGCCAGGCATTGGGTGGCTGAAAGACACTATTCTTGGTAACCTTAAAAATTATTAGCTGTCAGATAATGTGGTTGCTTTGCATTTATTTAGGTACTCTTAAATATGTTTAGGTGTTTTAAATGGTTTTCATTTCATTTTTTAAAGTATTATTTTATCACTTTTGTCTTTGCTGCCCTGTGCTCCTTTGAGAGAAGGGGAAGACAGAAATTTAGATAGACAAAAATGACTGTATTTGCCCCAGAAAGGAAGCTCCGCTCTGCTTCTTGAACTGGAGTGTGCTTTGACTACAGTATTTAGGAGGGCTTTTGGCCCCTTTTCTGCCTCCTCCTCCTCCTGTCATTGTATGCCCTCTAGTGGCACAGAAATTTTAAAGAAACTCGCAGGTTGGCATCCCATTCTGGGCACTGACACAAACACACGCACACCGTCCCGTGTTTGGTCGTGTAGTGAAACACGGCGCTGGTGGTGTCCCTGTGACAACAGATCAAAGTGTCTTCTTCGTTGCCCGCCGATGATCCTTCTGGACTGTCAAGAACAAGGCTCGGTTCCTTCCCTCAGAGTCGATTGTGGACGGTCGAGGTTCTTTTAATGAGTGTTTTAGTGACTCTGCGTGAGGGAGCAACTCCTTTTCCGTGTGTGAGGGAAAACACTCAGACGCACAGACACTAGCTATCCCTGTGTAGGTCCCACAGAGTGAGACCACGGGCCCGTTTCTCAGGCGCCTCCGCCGTTCCGAGAAGACCGAGACGAGGGAGCGCGGCTTCCGCTCACGGAGCCGCCGTTGGCGCCCGCGTTCGAGAGCGCGACTTCTCCGGGTTCCTCGGTCCGCGGCTTGCGGGGAAGGAAGGGGGCGGAGTCACGGCAGCGAGGTCACATGACCTTGCGTGGCGGCGCGGCAGCCATCTTGTGTTGTCGGTGCTGAGGATAGGCTTTGGATCCGAGAGGCTCTCCGTCCGCGACCTCAGGTAAACCGACCCCCTGGCCGTCCTGCGCCCTCCCTTTCGGGCGCGACCCCCTCGCTGAGTTCCCGCTTTCCCCTCAGGTCCAAGCGGCTGCCCCTCTGTCGCGGCTCTTCCGCGCGAACACGCCCAGGCCTCTCGCCGAGCACCGGTCTCCCGTATGTCTCGTGTCCGGAGAAGCGCATGGCAGGCGAGGGGAAACGGGCTTGAGCGTGGCGTCGGGGTTCCTTAGCTGTGGCGTGGGCTGCTGGGTGGTTTGCCGTGCCTGGGCGGGTGGGAGGAAGTTCTGAGGGTTTAGGAGCTGCCTTGGCTCAGACCTGACACAAGACAGCTGTGGGCCTTTCCTTCTCCATGCGGCATATTGGCAGGAACTGCTGGGTCCGGGTGGGCGGGTGATACGGACTTACTCCTTGGCTGGCAGCTACAGAGGAACGTGCAGTTATTCCCAGTCCCTGTGTGCTTCCCCCTGCGACCATTTCCTCTTCAACTCGTTCTGTAGAAAGAGACTTTCCTACTCCATGGCCATGACTTGTCAACGCCAAGGGGGAAGGAAGGCTCCAGCAGCTGTTGCCTAATGAGCCGGTTAGTTGAACATTATACCGGCACTCATGACGAGGGCTTTACAAATGGAGGGTTGTGTGTACTTTGGGGGAAAGCTGTGGGGTGATAGTGGTGTTTGAAGTGAAGCTGATAATATCTGGTGACTCCTGAGATTTAAGACAGTGAAGGTATATACTGACCACTAGAAATGACACGTACTTCCACTAAATACAGGGGGGGTGTAGAAGATGCAGAAACTCTGGTTAAACATATATTGGTCATTTCTCAAGTAACAAACTGTTCTGGACAGCATGATAGCAATCTGTTAATTTGAATATTCTCTTACTATTCATTCTCTCTGTGAAGTTGTATTGAGATTTGTGCATAAAAATATGAGCTCTAGTGCTTCAGACTAAAGGCCTGTCTGATTCGTCATTCTTTTCTCACAGTGGCCAACCAGATGCCCACAAGCAACCTGGAAGATAGTTATGAACAAATGATACATAACTTCAATTCATATAATTGCTAGTTTACTTACAGTTGGAAAATAACACATGGTATAGCAGAACAATTTCTTAAATGACCAGAAATATTTTACTACTAGCCCTTAGCAAATGGGTTACTAGGGTAAGTCTTATGTTTGCAACCTTATTTCCAGGGATACTAGTTTGCAAAATTACTTTTTGTTATTGTCACTGAAGTTGGTTTTTTTTAGTGACTCTTAAGAGATCTCCTCAGAAGAGATCCATTTCCACTACACTTCCCATCAGTTTGAATTTTTTAAAAAAACTGGAATCACTGTATCACTGTTAATCTTGGGTTTTTTTTATTTAGCTGATAATATGTTTCAAAGTTGCACAAAAACAGTGCTCTTACAGATTTTCTTACTTCACGTTCAACTGTTGGACATTCAAAGTGATTGCCATTAAAGATGGAGCTGGCCATCTCTGGATATTATAAACCAAGCAAATAATATAAAAGTAGACACAGGCAAGACAGATTTGTTTTCTGAAGCTTATTCAGGATAGTGAGCCACTTTGTGGTTATAACCTGATCTGAAGAAAATACTAGTCTAATAAATGGCCTTTGCATTATTTATAGCAGTATGATTAATATAATTGTGTTTGCTGATGAGCTTACAGGAGCTGTTGCACAGAGACTTTGCAGGAGACTTTGGCTGTAGGGAGAATGGTCAAGAGGCACAATAAAATTAGGACCAAGAACACCAATCAGGTAGACAAACAAGTTTGTGGCCAGATGCAAAGGATGAGCATCAACATGTCTGTATGGGAAGCAGAAGTGAGGCAAGCATGGCGATACAGTTGTACCTTGGTTTTCGAATAGCTTAGTTCTCGAACGTTTTGGCTCCCAAATGCTGCAAACCCGGAAGTGACTGTTCCAGTTTCCAAACTATTTTTGGAGCTTCCTGCAGCCAATCAGAAGCTGTGCTTTAGTTTCCAAAAGTTTTGGAAGTCGAACAGACTTCCAGAACAGATTCTGTTCTACTTCCAAGGTACGACTGTATTATGAGTTACCTGAAGAGATGTGGACCCTGTGGCCCTTCATATGTTTTTGGACTACATTGGCTATCAGCCTCAGCCAGCATAGCCAGTTATCAATGATGATGACAATTCTATTCCATCACCATCTGGAGGACCACAGGTTCCCACCTCTGAGCAAGCAGATTCAAAGACCAGAAGGCTACTCTTACAAGGAGAGCTCTTACTTTTACAAGAAAGAACAATCACATATATAAGAACATACAAAAGGAGAGGTCTGCTAGCAACCTTTTCCTCTGAACCTAAAGCTAGTGAGAACAGGACACAGCAGAAACTACTTGTATCCAAACTATGTACTAAGTAGCAGTAAGGCAGCAAGGAGCAGTTTAGAAGCATTTGGCTTTGTTTTATACTAGATGCAATTTGCCATTCTGTTCAAGTCAGGAGCTATGATTAGTTTTAACCAGTGCTTTTTTTCTGGCAGAACTCAACAGTACACAGTACCGGCACCTCCCCCCCCCCCCCAACCTTGCAGTAAGGTAAATGGAGGGTAGTGAGACCAAGCAAGCAACCATGACTAAAAGGGGGTTGTGAAAAGCAGGAGGCTGAGGTGGTGGCAAGGAAAGGAGGCCCTTGTTTGGGGTTGTATTTTTGCTCTCAGTCAACAGGTTGCACCATTCCCCCTTGCACACTCTCCCCCTAGATGCGGGACAAGCTGTAGGGGTGAGTGTGGATGGTGTGGCTGGTGGCTGGGAGGAGAAGGAGAAATGGGAGGGTGGGTGTGACGAGTGGACTGGGCAAGGTGTGGGGGGGAGGTTGAAGAAGGGTGTGCACAAAGTGAAGCTTTAATTAACTGTGGGGTGACAGGAGAGTGTGTGTGAGAGAGAGAGAGAAAAGGGGGGGGTCATGGTGAGTACCAGCACCCTTTTTTCTAAGAAAAAAAACACTTGTTTAACTGTAGTTTATCTTTAAAAAGCCTAGATCAATAACCACATTTTGAAGTTATCCTTGCCAGAGCAACTGTTACTTGACTGGTTGGCTCGCTGGGCAGTTTGTTTAAATGTCCAGTTCTTCAATGTTTAGGAACTCCATGTGGAAGATTATATTTCATGGATTTTGTCTTGTCAGGTTACTTTGAGATAATATGGACTGAGAATTAACATTTACTTCTTTACTGAATTTCAGGAGTGGCTTGCCCAGCAAGGTGGATCTATAGCAATAGCCTGCAAGGGAGATGGGATGGGATGGTGAGCTTGGGGCTATGTGGGTGCACTGGTGGAACCAATGTGGCATTCCCCACTGTGTGTGCTCATGCAGCCCTGACCACACCAACTCTCCTGGTAAGTGCTATTGACTTCACATCTGGGATGCTGTTGTTGTAGTTTTACTTCACTTCGTGAACTTCTGGGTCATTCCATATCAAGTGAGCCAATTTTTTTACCTCATGTCATCCAATTTTCTTAATATTTTGTACACTTGTTGAACTATCAAAACTAAGAGTGATCAAGCTATCACTCTGCATTGGAACACATTTTTAAAAGAAAAGCCTTACTAGCTTTTCAGATAACTTTTAATTGAATAACTTCCTTTAAAAATGCCCTAAGTAACTGATATTACAGTTTGAAGTCTAGTTTATTCTGTTATATTTTACTCTCAAGAAGACCCATTTATCCTAAATAGAACTGAATAAGGCAGACATGTATGTACAAAATATTTTTTTAGAATATGATCCCATTGAGATTCCAAGATGAAAATTTGCAGGTAGGTCTTAGAAATATTAAATAATAAAAAAAAATTGAATTTTTAATTTTGTAACTTATATTTATAATATAAAGTAAACCCATCATGTGACATATATTAAAGCCCATGATGTTTGAAGAGATTGGTGTTATTAGTTTTGCCATATCTCAATTCTGGGCTGAGCTTTTAAGGTTTTTGTATAGTCTGGCAAGGCCAAAATTGTCAATTTTTTGAAATTTCAAACCCTCATAACTCACAAACAGGATGAGATAAAAAAATGAAAGTTTGAAATTTAAACTTAGTTTTGATCATTCAACAAGTGTACAAAATATTAAGAAAATTGGGTGTCGTGAGGTAAAGAAGTTGGATCACTTGCTAAATTTATTTTCCATTTTTCAGTGATCAGCATAGTGTATAGTGTTAAAAGCATAAAAATTATTTTAAAAAGACCCAACAAATATAACCTACAACAACAATAGTCGTAGTAATAATAATATCCACAGAAAATTTAGCATTGTCATAGATAATTAAGATCAGCAGCAGTTAAACTTCTGCCTCTTAATGTCTGACAAAACATGAGATATTTCTGGAAAAAAGGCATGGATGGGTATTTGTATATACTTTATCCATAGGGAATTCCAGGGCCTTGGGATGAACACAGACAAGCACTTTTCTATTGTGCTGCTAACTTATTTCTTCTTGCAATTATAGGATCCTTTCTGTGAACCCTGGGATATGTGTAAAAAGAGATGTGCTCAAGGTTTATAGACCCATTCTGTATGAGTTTTGCAAGCCAATGACAGCTGCTTAATTGGGTCCAGAAACATGCTGGCAAACTTCAGTTGCTGCAAAACTGGTTCTTTCTCCCCACACCCATCAGGCACTGGGCTGTGGTATTAGTAGCTTCTGAAAAGTTTAAGAGAAGTCCAACCTGGATGACATATTATAGATCACATATTGGCACTACTACAGGTGCCACATAATACCCGTTCCATATTTGTAAGAACTCAATCGTTTAGTGTGGCAGCACCTGCACTTTGGAACTCAGTGCCTATTGAGAACAAGCAGTTGTCTTCACAGTAGTTTTTTCAGCGCCTTCTAAAAGCATTCTTGCTTAGACATGGTATCCAGATGCTTAGAAAGTTGAGGTAATTTTAATTTGGTTTAGTAGGTTTGTATGTTTTGAAGTATGGTTGAGATTTTTTCCTCAGTTTTATTGTTTTAACTTTTTGTAAGCCACTTTGAGGTTTTTAAAAATCAAGCAGAGTATAAATTTTATGAAATAAATAGTAAGATTAGCATTCAAGACTTGGGGCCACAAAAGCATGCTTAACTGCTACCAAAGACTGAATCTTCAGTTCGTATGTAACTAACACTGGGCCTCACTGATCACAGCTGCCATTGTGTTTTTCCAGGAGTTCCTTTTAGACTGTTTATCTGATTGATTGAGACCCCATGTTCCCCGTTGTGAACTTCTCTAAAAGCTCATCATGCTTGCCCACCACTGCTCGATTTAGCTTAATTCTTCTAAATCTCATCTTCTTGATCATGGCATCAAATCATTTAATTGGATAGAGAGATAGGATTCTTAGTTAACACTCTGCTGTATATGTTTCCAGTATAGTGAGGATAGTGCACTCTAAAACTCGCACTAATCTTATTTAGTGATTTTGTATAAGTGTTAAATAACTAAATACTGAACCTTTGTGTAACGCTGCATTCTGGCATCCAGTACACTGAGCAGGCATTGCCTAAGGCTGTTCTGGAACTCCATTTGCCTAAATACAGTGGTACCTCGGGTTACATACGCTTTAGGTTACAGACTCCACTAACCCAGAAATAATACCTCAGGTTAAGAACTTTGCTTCAGGTTGAGAACAGAAATCACGCGGCAGCGGGAGGCCCCATTAGCTAAAGTGCTGCTTCAGGTTAAGAACAGTTTCAGGTTAAGAATGGACCTCCAGAATGAATTAAGTACGTAACCAGAGGTACCACTGTAAGAGCGTAAATATTTGAGATCTTCCCCTTTGATGGCTGAAAGTTATTGCAACTAAGGTGATAAAATGTAGTGGTCTACAATGTAAATGTCTTGGGAGGATTAGCAGGTTGAAATTTCCCCTGTGACCCTCCAAGCAAATAAATTCCACCATGCTTTCACTTTCCCTCAATCTCTCTCCCCCAGCCCCTGCCAATCTGAGTAACATATAGCCTGATGAAGAGTTCTGCAGAATTGAAAGCTTACTCACTATTTTGTGACATTTTGGTTGGTCTTAATAAAGACCAACCCACTAATAAAGACCAACTCCCACTATGGAGTGGGAAGTTTTGTCTAAAGGCAGATGAAAATGGGTTGATAAAGAATGTTTCTCATCCAGGAAACACTGTGGTTGCTATTCTCCCACGTGCTTATGTCATTCTGTTATGTAGTTCTACTTTGTTTGTTTAACATGAAAGCTAGTACAGAAGCTTACTATTGGTTTGGAAACTTTGAGATACTTTCATGCATAAGGACCACTGTTTTGTGTTTGTGTGGATTATTACAATTCTTTGAAGTCACTTAACAGTTATGGGGAGTCTTGACTTGTTCTTCTGTCCGAGCCCAAAATTGTGGTTTGCTTCTCCCTAATGACCCGTGATCTCTAGTGAACATGAAGCCATGGTTTGTTTGTTTTTGCTTGTATCACTCCTTGCCCTAAAGAAATTATTTTTCTTTGGTTAGCACATAATGTTCTAGATAAATTTGTGTATATGTTTTGTGGCTGCTTTTTAGGGGCTTAAAGGCTATTCTTGTGCTTCTCAGAAATATTGTAGTAGTATTAATAATAATAATAATTTATTATTTATACCCTGCCCATCTGACTGGGTTTCCCCAGCCACTCTGGGCAACTCCCAGTTGAATATTAAAAACACAATACAGCATTAAACATTTAAAACTTCCCTAAACAGGGCTGCCTTCTAAAAGTAGGATAGTTGCTTATTACCTTGACATCTGATGGGAGGGCATTCCACAGGGCAGGCGCCACTACCGAGAAGGCCCTCTGCCTGGTTCCCTGTAACCTCACTTCTCGCAGTGAGGGAACCACCAGAAGGCCTTTGGTGCTGGATCTCAGTGTCTGGGCTGAACGATGAGGGTGGAAATATGCAGAATATGATGTAATGTGCTTTTCTGGCTTATTAGTTTAATTTTAGTATTATAAAATCAAGGTGTGTGTCTCCCCTCCACCCCCTGTAACTCTTTAGGACTGGGTATTTAAGAAGGCAAAGAAGATTTGGTCAAATATTGCCAGATAATGTTGTTAAAAATTAAGTTTAGTCATAGATAGCTTACAATAATTGCAAAAACAAATTTGTTAAGTTACCATGGAACAATAAAACATTTACAAAAAAATGGAGTCCAGTGGCTCCCTAGAACCTGTACAGAATGGACAGATCATATGCAGATTGTTCCTGAAGCATGCAAGATAGAGTCCTAGATGATCCAAGGCAGTGGTGACCTTTGCAGCTGCTGTCTGCTTCCTGACCTGATTTTGTTTAAAGGTGCCTATAGTTTTCGCAGGTGACTTGTGAGAGAAACTTTGCTATGTTTCTAGGCAGGAAGTAAGTAACAAACAACACCATAATGAAGTGAAACAAAAAAGTGCTGCTACTTACATGGTGACATTCATGTTTGCAAGGAATTTTGACAGTATTTGTCCAGAATCAAATGGTATATGATCAGTTGACAATATTTGACTGGTCAATTATCATACATACTTTTCATAATTTCAAGGATAATAGTATGTTTGCTATGATCATTCTTATGGGGCAGGTGGGCATAGTTGGGGAGAAATGGCCCAGTGGGCCAAATTAAGATCTATGGTAGGCCTAATTTGGCCCACAGGCTGGAGTTGCCTCATGTCTGTGGTAGGCTATGGGTTTTTTTAGACCACGGTTTACTGTTATGTGCAAACAGAAGCAGCATGACAAAAAGATGCAAAGCTTGGTTTTAAGAACGAAGAAATTTTGTAAATAATACCCTATTTAGTTGTAAATGTACATGTTTTAGTTATCATGTTTATACCAATGTTTAGGCAATATATGAAGAAATGTTGATGGGAAATGTAATTTAAATTGGCCTTTAAAAATCATGATTTAAATCGCTGTGTTTCAATTAATCCTTCTTGATACAGAAGTCATTTTAGTTGCTTGGTGTGAATGTTTATGTGCAACAGAAACTTAGATTGTTTCGGTCAAAAACAACAACAAAAAAGCCCTTGGCCAAAGCTTTTTTGGCCAAATGCGTTGGGCACAGTGTATAAATGAGGAACCAATTCCTTTTTTCTTTTTCTTTTTGCTTCTGTAAGTTTGGTTTCTCTTTAAACACACTCCTTGGATGCTTCCTGTTTTTGATATATTTTTCTTCTTAGTGTGAATGTTTGCAAAGCCAGTATTATACAGCAGCCTCTTGCCTCTTTTTCTGTTCCATGGTGCATTTTTAATTTTGATTTGATTTGAATATATTTTTTCTATAGCAGTGGTTCCTAGTGGAGTTATCCCAGAGGGTCTGCGAACTGGCCCTGCACAAGATGAGGAGGAACTGGTGAAGGCTTCAGCAGTGGCACATCCTCTGCCGCAAAATGAGCCTGACCAAGCACAAGTCAGCACTGTGCTTTGCCTGCCTGCCTGGTTGAGACACCCCCAGGGTGAGATCAGGCTAGGGCCTGGGCTACTACTGTAATAGAGCCTTTCTTGCTTGATCCTGCAGTACTTTCTCACTGCCTGGATATTTCTCCTGAAAAAGAGGGATCGAAGTAGCAAC
Source organism: Podarcis pityusensis (assembly GCF_964106645.2). NCBI lineage: Eukaryota > Metazoa > Chordata > Lepidosauria > Squamata > Lacertidae > Podarcis > Podarcis pityusensis. Next base: position 39,632,806 of record NC_138032.1, read on the forward strand.
TGACTCCCAATGGTAGGGGGGATGAACAGGCTGCAGCTGCTGCATTCCCCACTGTGATAGATCCAGCCTTGTTTGAGTCTTTGCTTTCCAGCTCACCTTCCTGCCTCCTTCTCTGCACCTCTTGAGATCCAGGAGGCGTCCTGTGGTGGCATCTGCCTCACCAGCCATGGTGCTAAGCTATGGTGCCCTGCCTTCTTACTGAGCTAGCAGCCTTCAGGTAGCTTTTGGCTTTGGTCTATGCAGCAACCAGCCACTGATTTCTCAGTCTGATGATCACGGTCTTACTTACCACAGAAGGGTAAAAGGCACTTCCAACACTTTTGGTGAGATTTGGCTTCTTTTCTTTTCCATTATGAGATGGAAGATGCTCTTCCACCCTTAGCACAAGAATCTCTGTGGAGAGGCTCCTTGAATTGATAATACATAAATAAACCTATTGCTTGTGAATGGTTGTGGCCTTTTGTGTTTGGTGGAAGAGTAGCTTCCATTTCTGAGCAAACATATTCTCTACTCAGGTAGGTAGCCGTGTTGGTCTGATGCAGTCGAAATATATATATAAATTTAAAAATTGTCCAGTAGCACCTTAGAGACCAACTAAGTTGGTTCTTGGTATAAGCTTTCGTGTGCGTGCACACTTCTTCAGATACACCTTATATAGGGTCTGGTGACTTCTGTTTCAGTGTATCTGAAGAAGTGTGCATGCACACGAAAGCTTATACCAAGAACAAACTTAGTTGGTCTCTAGGGTGCTACTGGACAATTTTTTTATATTTTTATATATTCTCTACTGCTCTTTAACTTCCCTTGTTTTTTCTTCTTTTGAATATTGCATGTTTTGTCTGAAGTGGAACATCTTTCTATATTGTAAATGTGTTGCAGGGTATAAAACTCCTGATAGTCATTGATTCGAGAAGATAATGAGATCATAAAATATTCATGGATGTTGCCACTTCTACTCGGGGAATACAGTGGAACCTCTGGTTATGTACCGTCCTCCTTACGAACACTTCGGGTAACGATCTCCGCTAACCCAGAAGTAGTTGCTCCTGGTAGCGAACTTTGCCCCGGGATGCGAGAGGAAGTTGCGTGGCAGCAGGAGGCCCATTAGCGAAAGTGCGCCTCAAGTTAAGAACGGTTTCAGGTTAAGAACGGACCTTCGGAACCACCAGAGGTACCACTATAAAGCTGTCAGTGATAGAATGTTTGCAGTCAAGCTTCTGTGAAAGAGTTTTCCATTTGGCTTTGATTAAAGCCTCACACAAGCCTGAATGGCAAAAAGAATTATAAGACAGGCCCAGGTGAAGTTGGATGAAAAGAGATCCTAGGAGATCAAGCTTATGGTCTCTTAAGTTTTTGCAAGGTAGAGTGTCTAAAGAATGAGTAGAGTGGCTGAGAAATGGGAACATTAGGGAAGGACAGGTAGAAGAGACAGACTTGAGGAAAAGAGGAGAGAGTAAACAGGATGTTTTAGGAAAGGTCTAATAATAGGGCAACAACTCTGGGAAAAGCTGACACCAAGCCTAAGGACAAATAGGCTGCATGCTCTTCCCAGAAAAGTGGCTGTGATAGGATTATTGGGCAGGCAGGGTACTGCCCAAGAGTTAGGGTTGTTAAAGAAACTAGGACAGAATGGTTAGTTGCCTGAAAAGCAGGGAGTAAAAGAAACAGGTGGAGGCATGAATTGAAAAGGATGCGGGCAAAGAAAAATGACTGGGGAAGGGAAGGGAAAAGTATGAGATATCAAGTGATTTGTAGTGACTATTTTCATATGTGTAAGTACAGTAATCGTTTGAAGTTGCCATGATTGGGTGGACATGCTGTGTGAGGAAAAGATTTACTGTTCGGAGAGTCACTAGCAGAAATAAAAACATACCTCTGCCCCCACATTTCTTCTGATTTCCCCCTCCCGCTGCAGCCCCTATGTCACATTTCATGCCTTCCAGAACATCTCTCAACCACTGGAAGCAATTCCTCAAGAGATTCAAGAGGCTGCTATAGGAGAGGATAGCTGGGAATGCCCCACTGCATCAGCAGACTTCCAGTCACACTCCTCTGGACCCTACTCCAATATGTGTTTCTTCACATTGGGCAAGCTTTAAGTCATTGCATTGCAGGGGGTTGGACTAGATGACCCTCGGGATCCCTTCCAGCTTTACAATTCTATGATTCTATAATTAAAGTTCAAAATGTGGAAACATTCTAAAAAATATATATTTTATTTTATACCAATTAACTACAATTGTCTTTAGTTTACAATGATACACTAGTTAAAACTATAAAATCAAACTTCAGTTTAAATGCCTGCTGGAATAAAATAGCCTTCAATAGGCACTGGAGGTTCAGAAGGAAGCAGGTCTGTCTGACCTCAGCTGGAAAGGAGATCCATAAAATTTGGTGCACAACACTATATGCACAACTGTAGCTGGTAAAAGGCACTCCTAGCCACCCAGGCTACCTGAGCTTCCAGTGGCAAACATGGATCTAGTGGCACACTCCCAAACTCCGAGCCTCTTCTTTCAGAGGAACGCAACCCCATCCAGAACAGGCACCTGGCCAGTCTCAGTCATGGAGCTAGCAACCCAAAGTGCCTTTGTCTTCCCATGGTTCAAATTCAGATTATTGGCCCTCATCCAGTCCATCACTGCACCCAGACAATGCTCCAGATCACGTGCAGCCTTCTCTGACACATACATTATGGAGAAATAGAGGTTTTTACTAGGCAGGATGTGCAGGGGTCAGGAGAGCAAAACAGATTAATAATCTTTGTACTTAAAACAGGAAAGTGGACTGTATACTGTGTAATAAATTGTAGCGTTTAATAGAGAATTGTTGCTTCCTACGAAAACCAAAGCTCTCTGAAGATGCTTAGTTGCTTGTTTTACAACATAGCTTTTATCTTTAAGCAAAAATAATCACACTGATTCTGTCTATCTTGTAAGTTACTGGCCACCCACTTATTCTTATGTTAGTCATTTGTAGTATGTAAATGGCTTGAAGGAAATAAGAACTCTATTTCAGTCTCATAGCTTTCGCTTTATGGTTCCCTGGAGGTATTTCTTGTTGCGAGCAACCTCATGAGTGGCTTTTTGTTAGCCATGTATAATGTCTAAATATAATTATTTAGGAATATTATTTGTAATATTGAAGCCTCCACAAATCCATTTCCCAAGGCCAAGGGCCCTTCTTCAATATAATAACATCATTCATTCCGCCTTCCATCTTCTGAATCATGGGAAGATTTTCTTATGTCATGCTGCTGAGCTTTGAAACAAGAAGAAATATGATGAGAGACTTGCTGCTTCTGCCTTCTCCAGAGCCCAGCATGATATGTGACGCTCCCCTCCTCCAAGTACTCTGGCACACACGGGAGTGGGTGCATAGGTGGTGAACACAAATTATATCTGACTTGTAAGGCAAGCCAACATTTGTGGACCCCTGGTAATAATAAAGGATTTTACAGAAGTTGTTAAGAGTTATTTTGAAATAACAATTTTAATTGCTTATTAGAAGTTGAAAGATTGGCCTTTGGCCAGTGAGAGGTGTTCTGTGTATGAAAAGTGGTTTCTGTACGTGGATTACTCAAGCTGTGTTTCAGGAACTTGCTGTGGATATAGGGCTATTGGGAGAATCTAGCAACTCTGCTGCCCTATAAGTGGAGGAGGATTTCTCATATCTGAGTAGATCAGACTCCCTTGGAAGGTGGTGGACTGTCCTCCTTTGAAGGTTTTTAAGCAGAGGTTGGATGGCCTTTTGTCATAGATGCTTTTGCTGAGGTTGCTGCATTGCAGGGGGTTGGACTAGATGACCCTTGGTATCACTTCCAACACTGATTCTATGAGGGCACAGCCCCTCTTTCCCCTCTGAATGGGGAGAAACAACTCCAGGCACCCCCTGCTCCCTATCCCACCTGATCAGCAGGGAAAATATCATCTCTAAATGTTGATGCAGTTGGGAACGTCTGGACTGGAACAACTAAGTTTAGCTTATCATATGTTGATATAAGATTACTGATTCATGTTCTTGCATTTCTTTTTCAGGTTAAAACTTTTTTTAAAAAATGGCAGCAGAAACCCAGACGCTTAACTTTGGGCCTGAGTGGTGAGTTACCTATAATACTTGTGTGAACTTTTCACTAATGAGTTTGACAAAAGTTGGCTTGTAGATGCATTGCTTCAAATGGTGAATGAGAAAGCATATTTGAGTTGTTGAACTAGCTTTTTTTAATTACAGCTGGTTAATTATATGCCTGGCTTAAATTAAGAAGCAGGAGCCTGTTGTCACAATGTTGAAGAAATCCCCTTTTGTGAGGACATTTCAGTTAGAATAAATCAGAATGATACTAAGGGAGAGAAATATTTAAAAGGAGCACTGAGGGCTATAGATGTTAGTTACTTACTTTCCCACCAGGAGATACCACGGACAGAAAATACTTATAATATTTTTGCTGCTTATTGTCACTCTTCCTTGCAACCATATACAGTTTCGGGGTCACAGTGATATGCAGGGTATATGCGTTATTGGAGTGAGCTTCCCACTGTGTTGTACATTCTGTGTTGAAAGTGTGGCTAAACATGTCCTTACTCAAGTAAGACGTTGTTACAAAGAAATTGCCCATGGCTTTGACTGCACAGTGGTTACTTAGCATCTTCAGACTTGTTCTCATCATCCAGTATGGATGTTCAGGAAAGAATGGATAAGGATCACCTTTGCTTATTCAAGTAAAGTTTGCCATTCCTTACAGTAAAAATACTGTTGGTATTAAAATTACCTGTGGATAAAATACCTTCATGCAGGAAAAGTGTACATAGTTAATATGCTATATTTTTAATGGCATTTTTTGTGCAAACGTGCATACTTAACAGTACATTATTCAAAAGATTAATACTTCACAGCTCAACAGGATATTTTCATTCGTTCTCATCCTTCTGCTACTAATAAGCATATTAGCCTGGTGCAGACATCATGCCTGCTTCTTGAAAACCATGATTTGAAAAGCAGGAAGTAATCTTGGGAATGCACGTTCCTTGCTCCCTCCTCTGAAACAATTTCCAACCTCCTTTCCTAGTCTTAAATGTTTTTCAATGAAAATCAGATGAGGGCAGCATAGGGGGCTGCAGAGAGAAGCGGCTATTGGCAGAAATCACCTGTTTCCCCTCCCACCAGTGGGAGAGTCTGCTGAGCAGAAGTTTTTGTCAGAAAGAAGGTACAAAGCAAAAACTGCTGCTGTGAATTCGCCATTATAACACTACTCTTGCTTTTACTTGGAAGTAAGAAAGTCACCAAGTGCTTGGAGGCCTCTATGCATTTTATGCCTTTCTATTTTTATTTAGAACAGCTGAGAAGGTAGCAATGTGAAGTGGAAGACTAATGAGGGGGTTTCTTAACCATTTTGCTTTGTTTCATTTTCTACTTTGGAAAAAAAACTTCTTACACCCTCGTAAAAGTAATCTAAGGGACAATTATTGGTGGGAAAATGGAACAAGTAGAAAGAGTTAAAAGTCTCTTGTTCCATTTCCCCTCTGCTTCAGACTGCAACCTCAGTTGGTTTTATTTTATAAGCAACAGGCCCTAGAAGAACTACGTGTAATGTGTAGTTTCGGCATTAGATTCCCATAAATGCATTCCAGTTATGAAGCAAATCAATATAAAACAATATATAAGCTTTTAATGGGCATATATCAAATGCACGGCATTGTTCAATAAATTATATTATGAAAATCCTCTTCTTTTTTCCTATCTGTCTAATAGATAATTTTTAATGTGTGTTCTTGTTTTTAACCGCGCATTAGAAACCATTTGGTAGCAAAATGGAGAATAGCAATTACCAGTAGTTTAATTAAAAATCTTTAGTAACTTTTTGGCACATTAATTTTGAGCAGGATTGGGGTCTACCTGAGGGCCACATTACTTTGTGGGCAGCTTTCAGCTAGAAACTATAAAGATGAGTCTGGCCTTTGTCCGGTAGGCTACATTCCAGCCACACAAAAACCAGAGGTTCCTACATGCACATCTCCCCATCCTCCATTTAGGTAAGCAAGAAGAGTCATCACAGTTTAAGGCAGTTGAGAGTGTGGAGCAGGACAAGTAAAGGGTGAAGGCGTTTGTGTCGTGGGAAGACATGGTGGCCTGGAGGGCTATAGCTGGCTCCTGGACCTGAGGTTCCTTACCTCTGCTTTAGAGTTTCAGAAAGTATTGTTTTGATACCTTTCATATCCATTATATAGTACTTATTTTTTCAGATTCTTGGTTCATATAAAAGTGGAAGGTTATTCACAAGTGATGTTTATTTAAATGTCATGAAAAGTGCTACCACATGGTGGCAGCAAACCAATGAGAGTTAATCCCAAATTGCTAGTTGGAGTGCCTTGAATCCTCCTAAATTATAAATAGCAGCAGCGATCTGAAAAGTTGTATGAGATAAGCTTTGATTTTAACATTATATAGTTTTTGTAATATTTCAGAGTAACTTTTTGATTGCTGGCTCTCCACTAGTTAGCAGTAGCTTTTATTGAATACTTGTAAAGAGATTCAGATCTGTGCAGATGTTGGACTTCAGTTTAGCTGCCTTTTAATTCAACAGTATTATTTAAGATAGGTTTACATTTACCTACAATTTACACTTTATACAACATACACAGAAACAAATCACAATCCTTAGTCACTGGTTACTGTTACAGACAGCAGCTATGATGCCATTGGTCTGAAAACCTCTGTCCTTGGAGATCTCTGACACATAATTCTGGAGTTGTCAAAATATAAAGCACATAATGTAAATAAAGCTGCATTTATGCTTGCTTCCATTTTTTTGCATAAAAATGGCTCATTTGTCATCTTGTCTGATGAAACTGCAGTTATCTTAACAGTTTCTTTAAAATAGACCAACGTCTAACCATTGGTTATGAATCCACCTTGTTTAAATAAGCCATAGTTAACATTAATCACAGTTTAGGATTCAAAATGCAAAGCAATTTGGCTTCAAAACCAAACTCTTCCTCCTGCCAAAGGCCAGTTCACATCACACTTCACGGGTTTAGCATAACATCAAAATGTGGCTGTTGTGTTGTGTTGTGTGCTGATAATAGTTGCCCAATTGAGACATTATGGGAAACTGGTTAGAGCAGCTGTAAAATGCTGGTGGGAATCCATTCACGAGGAGGGAGTGTAAAAACCTGTGACCCATTCCTAGTTCTGGGGGGTTGTCTGAATAAGGTATTAGTTTTATTTGTGTTTGATTAAACTGTGGTAACTAAAATAGAGTTCAGACCTTAGAAAATGCATGTTGTGACTCAGAATCAAACTGAACCTGAAGTGAAAACCACACTGAAACTTTAAAAAAAGAAAAGATGGAACTGTTATTTGAAAGCCTGCTGTGGATCCAGAACAGATCACTTTCCTGCATCCCCAATAATTCTGGTTTCCAATTCAGAATAAGTTTGATGGCACATGTGCAGAATCAGAATAAGGGATACATGATACATGGAATGATTTTTATACACGTTGGGTTTGTTCAGGCTTCTATACCCTGCCTTCTTCAAGAGCTAAGAAGCAGCAGGCAGGATGGAGGCCTGCTGCTTTAATGCTGCAATCCACTGTAGAGCAGGCTGTGAGGGTAAACAGCCTGGTAAAGGAAGGGAAGAGGATAGCATTTCTATGCACTGTGGAATGCTTCCTGCATGGTCAGCTAGTATCTGTAACTTTTACAAGATGTTGTTGAAAGCTTTTCACACTAACCTTTCACCCTAAGGGTCAGTATACATAGTTCTTTATTAAACAGTGAGTTCTCTGACAGGCTCATATGTGGTAGATAGGCCTTCAGGGTCCCATCTAGTTCAGAGTACAGTAGCCTCCCTGAGTGTAGGGCAGGTCTCTGAAGTAAGTAGCTTCAAGAGACTAGGTAGAGGGGAATTTGAGAAGATGAAAATAGATGGTGAATGAGAAAGAGAATGGGGAAATAAATTTAAATCTTCAAATTTGTCATCATAGTACATCCTTCAGTACTTAGTAGCATACTGCTTTCTGTGACTAGGCCCTGAAAAAAAGCAAATTAGACATGGGCAAGGAGTTTTTGCCAGCCAAGTTGAACTTTCTCCTTTGAGCAGCTGACATTCTCATGCTGTATCACAAAGCTTTTTTAAACGTCCATTTACTTCCAGAAGCTATTTGCCACGCAGCATGGCTGTAGGAATGCTGTTAGTGGGAAAGCAAGTATAAAACCCTTCTGGGCAGATAGAGTTCTTTAATCTGGGCCATTGTATTTCTTATACTTATGTTGCAACAACGCCTTCAAACTGTAGGCTTTTCTTTTCAGTATCTTTAGTCATAGACTATTAACAGAATATGCATTACAGAGCCAGGGCCAGGTTTGTTCCTGGGAATCAAGGACCAAGGCCGTCCATGGGACCAAGAGTAGTGGCAGTTCATCTGGCTCTGAGAGATGGAGTGGTGAGGACCAGTGGCAATGCCACTAGCGAGAGAAGCCATAGCAGAGACCTGTGGTGAGATGGTGGTAGTGCCCTTTAGCACTGCCCATCTCAGGTGGAATACTGTGATCAGAACCACTGCCATCTTACTTTGTCCAGAATTCCTTTGAGTCCTGATGAAGCATTGCAGAGTGATGATTGAGAGGAAGGACCCAGATGCATTCAGGGTAGCTGGTAGCACCTTTAGTCATTCAGTTTGGTGCTCCTTTGTGCCAGGCAATAGAAAAAATGAAAAATAAAGCAGGTCCATGTGGGTCACATGGGATTCAGCACTTGTCTGACAGTGCTGAATGGTGGTATCAGGTCTTCAATATCAGTATGTTGATAACCACCTTTGCACATGTGTCGCCTGTAATTGTAATGTGAATGACATGGTGACCTATTTAGATGTATTGGCCTAAGCAACAGCCAATTCAGAACATCAGTTATAATGGAACAAACAAAAAAAAAAATCCCAACTGTTGGCTCCATATGAACTTCACATTAAAACTATGTGAAGTGCATTTAAGAGTCTTTTGTGAATAATTTTCAACTAAAGCTATATAAAAATAAAAATAAAGCTATATAAAAAGCTACTTCTGCAGGATAGAAAGCGATTTCTGTTTGACATCACTGTAGTCTGAAGGTTTGTTGTCCTGACAGCAGAGTACATACCGTATTTTTTGCACCATAACACTCACTTTTTTCCTCCTAGAAAGTAAGGAGAAATGTCTGTGTGTGTTATGGAGCGAATGCCTACGGATGGCGGGGGGATCTGCTGCAGTCGTGAGCAGAGGATCCATGGTTCCCCTTCCTTCCCTCCTCCGTGGCTCACTTTGAAACAGCAAAGCGGGAGAAGAGCCGCTGAGTGGGGGGGGGGAGAGGAGAGGGACAGAGAGCCTGCTTGCTTTAAAGGAGCAAAGCGGGAGAGGAGAGGAGCCTTCTCCTCTTATACCCCTCTTCTGCATTATTAACAGCATCCTTCTCCACCCACCCCACGCGTGTTCCTTGTCCCTTGAGTGCTTTTCCTTCCCTCCCCACTTAAAACGTGGTTACAAAGCACGGATCCACATGGATCCTCAGGATTTTTGCATTGGGCTACCCCAAACTCACCGTCAGATCACATGTCTGTGGCCACAGCATGAACCACAAAAATCATACATCCACTGTTTCGTTTAGAATATTTTTTTTCTTGTTTTCCTCCTCTAAAAACTATGTGCGTGTTATGGTCGGGTGCGTGTTATAGAGCGAAAAATACGGTAATTGGTTGTCTTAATTTCTCCTTCCCTATTTGTTCCCCTATAGGCTGCGAGCTCTGTCTAGTGGTGGGAGTGTTACATCTCCTCCCCTTTCTCCAGCTTTGCCAAAGTATAAATTAGCAGATTATCGTTATGGGAGAGAAGAAATGTTAGCACTTTTCCTGAAAGATAGTAAGGTAAGTTAGGAGAAGAATGTTCCTGTCTGGTTGCTTGCAAATCCATTCATAGTTTTAAGTGTATGCTAATGAAACCAAGGAGAAAATGCTAAACTCATAAAACTCTAAACTTCTTTGAAAGGTCATTAGTTGCTTAGGGTTCTGAAGGAGTTTTTAGTAGTTGCTAGAATTATGCCCATAATTCATTTTATTAGTATACATTTTTGGTTTCCAGATATGTCTGAATAGATACTGAGACCTGGAAAAAGAAATAGAAAAAAAATTATTTGCTTTGTACTTTCTTTTGGCTATTGGTATTGTCCATGGCATTTATGTTTTGAGGGTCAATGTATTTTGCTACATTCTCTCTTCCCTTGCAGATACCGTCAGACCTTCTTGATAAGGAGTTTCTGCCTATTCTACAGGAGGAGCCCTTACCACCCTTGGCACTTGTACCTTTTACAGAAGAAGAACAGGTTGGTTTCTGAATAAACAGAAAATGGGAATTTCTATACAGTGGTATCTTGGTTCTCAAACTTAATCCGTTCCGGAAGTCCATTCCAAAACCAAAGTGTTCCAAAACCAAGGCACACTTTCCCATAGAAAGTAATGCAAAACGGATTAATCGGTTCCAGACTTTTAAAAACAAAAAACAAAAATTGCTCAAACAGCAATTTAACATGAATTTTACTATCTAATGAGAGCATTCATGCATGAAATGCAGGCAATAATCAGTGTACTTCACTATAAAATAAATAAGACAGTATTGTAGATGATAAAAATTAAAATTATTATTATTTTGTTACCTGGACTGATGATAGTCATTTTTGAATGGGGGGCTTTTATCCCTTACCACAGTCACACAATCAATCAATCAGTCAATCAATCAGTAGCTAAACAGTCACAAAAACAAATTAACCAAGAAAGCCTCAAAAACGCAAAATAAATAGCAAAAACAAAAGTGCCAAACGTAATCTGTTCCGGGAGTCTGTTTGACTTCCGAAATGTTCAAAAACCAAGGTGCAGCTTCTGATTAGTGCAGGTGCCCCAGAAACAATAGCCGACAGCTGCTTTGAACATTCGGCCTTCGAAAAATGTTTGAAAACACTTCCGGATTTTCGGCGTTTGAGAACCAAGTTACTACTGTAAGCCTTATACTTCATTAATGTAGGAGAAGTGGAATATTCCACTATTGTATCTCATTGATCCTTCAGGTTTAGAGAGATGGACTCAAATACAAAGCAGTTGCCCTGGGGTGATACTCAACTGGAATTGATATTGGTATGCTTCATTCTAAATACAGTGGTACCTCGGGTTTCATACGCTTCAGGTTACATATGCTTCAGGTTACAGACTCCGCTAACCCAGAAATAGTACCGCGGCTTAAGAACTTTGCTTCAGGGTGAGAACAGAAATCGTGCTCCGGCGGCAGCGGGAGGCCCCATTAGCTAAAGTGGTGCTTTAGGTTAAGAACAGTTTCAGGTTAAGAACAGACCTCCGGAATGAATTAAGTTCTTAACCTGAAGTACCACTGTATGTCTGCTATGGCTTGGGAAATCTTAGGCTGAGAGAATTTTACAGGGTATTCAAAGTATGCAAGTTAATCCAGGGAGTTTTTAACACATATTTGAAACATGCAAAAAAGTATTGTTCCCCATTGTTTAAGCTGTGAAATTACTATTTAATTATTATCAGAAACTTTAGAAATGGAATTTTGAAATCTGTTTATATGCTAAGTGGTTGCCTTCTACCCCCCACAAATACAGTAAGTTTCAGCAGAATACACTGCAGGAGAACATAATGTTTTATACTTGAATTCTGTATTGCTGTTTTCTTTCTCCTTTATTTGATATATTTATTTCCTGCCTATCCAAATAATTGCTCAAGATGACTCACAATTAAAAATACAAAATCCAAAGCCGTTAGAAAATTATAATTTAAACGATAAATATTAAAATCCACAGTAAATCCTTCTGAACACAATGGGATTTACAAGTAATAATTTTTAGGTGTCTTCTTATGTTGCTACATTTGTAGCCATGAAACCCCTTCATGAATAGCATATACAACAGGTAATAAGGGACTGTGTTACACACAGATCAGTTAAGAGAGTTCCTAGTTCGACATACAGTGGTACCTCGGGTTACATATGCTTCAGGTTACATACACTTCAGGTTACAGACTCTGCTAACCCAGAAATATTACCTCGGGTTAAGAACTTTGCTTCAGGATGAGAACAGAAATCATGCAGCAGCGGCGCAGTGGCAGCAGGAGGCCCCATTAGCTAAAGTGGTACTTCAGGTTAAGAACAGTTTCAGGTTAAGAACGGACCTCTGGAACAAATTAAATATTTAACCCGAGGTACCACTGTACTAGCAAACTATAGATAGTTTAAACCAGAATCCAATCTTCTCATTTTAAGCATATTGGAGCAGGGCTGGAGAGAAGGGAGGAGCATTTTAATCCAAGGCTTGAACCTAATACAAATATTGTATCTGAATATGCATATAATCAAGTGCTTTGCTGTGTTGTGTAATTCTTATAACTTGAAACATAAGCCACTTTCTTTAATCTGAAAAAGAAAAATCATTCCTTGGTGTCTTAAGTGACATCCACTATACACAAATCCAAAGTAACTGCGTAATTAATATTCTAAACATGATGAACACGTGAAGCCATTTTGTAGTGTGTCGGACTGTTGGTCCATCTGTCCCAGTACTTGCTGTTCTTACTGGCAACAACTTTTCAAGGTGTCAGCAGAATTATTTCTTAGCCCAGCTGTATATCTGAGATCCTTTTTAACAAGATTGAACATGGGCTCTTTCCTTTCACATATATTCTACTAGTGAGTCAAACACTGTTCAAACATGCTAGAGCATTCATATGCAAAAAGCTCATTTTGATATTTGAATATTGAAGGAAATTGTGATCTCAGAAGTTCACCAGCAATACTTACGTAGCTTGAAAATGGCTGAATAAGACATTAAAATTTTGCGGGGGGGGGGGGATAGGTCTGATTTTATGATAGTATTGTTACAAAATATTTCTCTCACCGTGTTTCTTCTTTTTGGCAGAGAAATTTCTCTATGTCTGTAAATAGTGCTGCTGTCCTACGATTGATGGGACGAGGCGGAGGAACGGTGGTAGGGGCTCCTCGAGGTCGAAGTTCCTCTAGAGGCCGAGGTGAGAGGCTTTGTGAATGTGAAGTAGTGTCATTGTTACATTTTAGAATTAAACTGCTTAACCCCGTATGAAGATGTTGGGGGTTTATAATCTGCCATGGCTTTTCTTTCTTTGGAAGGAAAGATGGGATAAATGTTACAAAAAATAAATGTAAGCCAGTAAGAGAGAGTACCTAGGATAGAATTGGGCCCTAGCATGAGAGAAGGTAAGGGCTGCAGTACTGCAAAGTAATTAAGGAAGTTTCAGTATACGTATACATCCTGTGTTTGGTTTTCCCAGTGTTTGACCAATACTCCTGGATTTAGTGAAGGAAAAACAATATTTAGTGGATTTTAAGGTAGGAGCTGAGATAATAACTCTTACTATAAAATATTTGAGTTCACTGGATAAATAAGTAGAATATATCAAGCCATCTGCATATTACAAAAACGGGAAAATGATAACAATTTCTGCCTTTAATGGCCCACAAAGTCATCTTAGACCTCCTCTGCGATGTGAGGTAGTAGAATGAACAGATGTAAAATAGTTACAACAACCTGCAAGAAATGTAGACATAATAGTTAAATTCATTTAACTGACTGCATGGAGCTGGTCATAGATATATTTGTAGCATAGAAGTGTAGAACAAAAACTACTTAAGGCAATAATTTAAAAGAATGTAAAGAGCTTCAAAGCATTCATGATCATTTTTTGTTATTATAGAAATGAACACATTTTGAGTGTAGTGGGGGGGCTATAAACTTAGCATCACAGAATCATAGCAGGGAACCTGTTGGAGTGGTCAGTATTTTTTTTTTAATGTCATAATAATAATAAAATGTTGATATTTTGGTATCACAGTGGGATATCTATGGGAGCAGTCTGTAAAAAAAGGTTATTAGGTTAATTTTGTTTTGTTTTTTTTTTAAGTTAAAATTAGGAATTTCTTTTAAAATAAAATTTTGGAGTGCCTTGAGGCCACAAAAAGCCTTTTGCCACATGGCATCACAGCGAGGGATGCATAGGAGCAGTCAGGTTTTTAAAATAACATTTTGGTGGGTCTTGTTGGAAGGCCATTTTACTAGTTATGTATCTCTCTTCTAGGCTGTATGTCACCCATAAGTTAACCATCCCTGCTTTAAATAATATTGTTTTTATTTCTTTATTTATAAAAAAAATATAATCTGCTATATCATAAAAAAAGTAACCATGTAAGCATTTAAATAATAGACCATCAACTAGCTGTTGCAGAAATATGTTTTCTTAATTGTCTACATAAACTGGGTAGCATAAAAAAAAATTCAACAGGCATTTATTTAAAGGATGATGGCAAATGACAGTTTTGTAGGCTTCCTATAGAACCATGCTTGTGCTGTTCTTCACTCATTTTTACTGTGACCGTTTTGTAGGAGATCTTTAGATATGAAAAAGAAATAATCTAGCAGTGATTATGCTTAAATTTTCAATCTTGCAAGCATACTTTGATGATGTTCCCCAGTGCATATTTGGTTTTGTAGTATTTTCTGCTAATGTTCCTAAAGTAGAGTGTCCTAACTGTGTGCTGGGGAAAAGTGTATTTTGTATTAAATTGCTCCTCACTTAAAACCTTTTACTGTAGCAATAGTATTTGGCAATCTAGTACTGCTAGTGTTGTCATTGGGCCATACGCCTGTGCTAGTAATTCCTGTGCTGTTTCTGCCACTACTTTTAAGAGAAGTGACAACTGCATAACTTTCCAGCAGGGTTCATGCTGGTGGGGGAGCAGAAAATGGGAGTAACTCAGAAATTAGAAGGAATGCTTGTGTGGTTGCCTAGCAATGCACACATGATTATTCCTTTCCTTTTTTTAATTTAAATTCTTACTGAGCTCACAAATATGACTGGAAAGTTGCAGTCCTTCCGCTAAAGTGGAGTGATAATAAATGGTGTACAAGTAAGATGTAAAAGAGGTAGTTTCAGTGTTTTGTTTCAGTGTTTGCTCACTTTATTAGTTTTGTTTTCTTAATATTTACTGGTGACTGAGGAAGAGGAAACATCATTTATTGATTCTGTTTTATAGACTTGCTAGTCATAATAGGACAAGTGCCAGGAGCACTCAACACTTTCTCTGGACCAACTGATGGTTCTCTGTGGTTCGGATTCCACGCATGGCCCAGTAGTTACCTGTCATGTAAGACAGCACCTGCTTTGCTACAAACCTATGATTTATGAAAAATCAAACAATGTGCATTTTCTAATTGGTCTCCCTAAGAGCTCGCTTTGAAGGAAGATTGGCACTTTGGCAAAGTGCAAGAATCAGCTTTGGTCTTGTTGGTTCCAAAGGAAAATGGTAAAATTCATAAGATCTCAACCATATTTTGTCTTTCAGGCAGAGGTAGAGGAGAAAGTGGTTTCTACCAAAGAAGTTTTGATGATGTAGAAGGTGGATTTGGACGAGGAGGGGGCAGAGAAATGCACAGATCCCAGAGCTGGGAGGAAAGGTAATTCAATAAACATATACATTGGCATGGACTGCATCTGAAGCTCAGATAACTTGTTATGTTGGTAGAATCCTGGCTGCTCTAAAATTTGTCCTTCTAGGTGTCTTGTCACAGATGTGGCCACCATGTTTGTGAGCATAGATTTCATAGAATCGTAGAGTTCGAAGGGATCCTGAGGATCATCAAGTCCAACCCCTGGCAATGCAGGAATGCTGCCTACAGTTGTCCCTGGGTGGGCTCAAACCACCAACCTTCTGGTTAACAACCAAATGCACTGACCTATTTCGCCACGACCATGAGTATACTATACCTGCCAGGGAGCCAGGGTTGGCGGCGACTCCCCTTTGAGAGTATGTTTAATAGCAAACTAGTTTTGCCTTGCAATGTATGGAACGGCTATAGAGGTCCAGCTATTTCGATAAATTTTGAAGTTATAAGATCTAAAATGAGTGACAGAGCCTTCTATAAGAACAGCTGGATAAAAATGCTTAAACAAGCTAACTGAACCAGGGCACTATTGGATGATATTGATGATTCAGGAAATCAAGTTACAAAACATAATTACCCCTTGTAGAATTTAAGAAAGATCTGAAATTGGTAGCCTTCATGACATCATAGCTTAGTACTTATCTGGAATTACTAAGAGAACAAGGAAGAATTGAACCTGCTTAGGAGAGAAGAGATTATGGTCAGTATCCAAAGAACTAAGGAATTAGATCTGTAATCAGAAGAGGACTTTAGACTTATTTCTCTCAACAGCAAATGCCTCTGCTTCAAGGCAATGCTTTTGAAACCAGGGAGAATTTCAAAAGCAGTTTGTGTTAATGGCACTTGATTTAACTGTTCAAAGAGTGGGGGCAAGTCAAAATGTATTGGGCTAGCAAACACCACTTGAATGATCTTAAGCAGCACAGTGGATTCGAACCTAAAACATGGGTTGAAATAAATTGATCCACATAAGGAAAAACACAAATTGTGACTCAAAAAGGTCAAATTAATTCTTCCTGATGTCTTCCTGAAATGCCAAGAGAGAAAACATCAGCTATATTTTCCAACAAGCAAATATTAGTTAACCAGTGGGGATTTCCCCTCATATGTGTTATATTTTTATAAACTTACCCTAGACAGATCAAGATTAGATTTTTAAAAATGAGACAAGTAAATTAGTGTCATCAGGCTAATATAGATTGATATTCATGGAACATTAGTATGCACTAAAATAGGATGCATGCATTGACAGTAACAAATATTATTAAGAAGTTCAATAATATAACAAAACATTGATCGTTAGGGCAAATGGATAGTAGAAATACACCAGTAACACACGTTTTTACAGGTTTGTCTTCAGAATGACTTTTGTTACCTGTTCTGATACCTATATCTGTATATATATTCTGTCCAGAGTATGCTATTAATAAACATTATTTCAACTTGTTATTCGTACATCACAGAAATAATTGTGATCCATTCCCTGTCTTAAGTGTTTCCAAATGCTTTGGTAATTTGCTATTTTGCCTTTTTAGGGGGGACAGGCGGTTTGAAAAACCAGGCCGAAAAGAACCAGGTATGTGGGTTGTTTTTTGTTGTTTTTTAAATGGTATGGATATCTATATTTTGTTTTATTAGTAAAAAATTGAGATTCAATGTCTAAATCTGAAATTATCAAAATCATATGCACACATAGGCCAGCATCTTTAGGAAATGGGATTAGATATGTGCTTTTACAAAATAGGCCAACATTTTTAGGAATTGGATTAGAGCCTGGCCTGTATGAATTGGAGAGAGTGAGGTGGTTTTTTTTGGGGGGGGGGAGTTATAAATTGTGTACTACTTCATTTAGAGTTACATTATAATTATTTTAAAGCACAATACTGAACTTTTCTTATTTTTTAGTGACCAAAAAACTTTTTTTGTTGTTTTTTTTCGTAATACACATCTTGTTGAAAGCAGCAGGCTATTTTAAGGGTCATTTCACATGACCTCAAGTTGGCTGGGGTACATAGTGAATCATATGCCCATTAGAGCTGGTCATGCTACAAGATTGCTCTGCCACACAGCCAATTTTTGGGCTGTAATGAGGTCAATGGGATTAAAAATTACTTGCTAAATTGTGTGCTGAAATTTGCTCTGGCAAGCCATTGGATGCATTCAGTGGTGATAAGACCAAAGTAAAGTTTTGGATCATGCCATGTTATGTCTCAAGTAGTTTGCTTTCTAAGCATTTTTGCAGTGTAACGCAAGATAACATTTGAAAAAAACCAATTCTCTAATACCCCTTCCCAGTTAGTCCATAATTCCCCCAACACAATTGCATAAAAGTTACAACTTGTTGGCTTGGATCAGGTAGTCCAGAAAATGATGCTGTCTATAGGAGTTGGTTTATTATATACAGGCAACCTACAGTGCAGATAGCCTGTGCTTCTTTCTGCCCCTCCCCCTGTTTCCTAGTTCTCTGGAAAAAAGAGAAAGGAACCTCACCCTTTCTACATAGTGCTATGAGAGTGAGCCTCAGGCTTTTACTTTTGTTTTAAACTAATTATAGCTTATGGTGACATTCAAACCTGAACACACTACAAGTTAGTGTTAACTATACAAGACAACTTCAAACCATGGGCTATGAAACTAGCTTACTTTCATTAATCATAGATTACTCATAGCATTTCTTTGTGGCCATGCTGGGGAAGATAAAAATGTGCAAGCCCAAGACTTGCTGCAGCTCATCCTCATCATGCTAAACTATGGTTTATCATTATGTGTGAACTAGGTCATTTGTATTGTGAAATAGGGGCCTGTTGTTTTCCTAACGTTTTTGGTGAACTGGTTTCTCAAGTTGAAGAAAAGAACTTGGCTTTTCTGAGGAATTTTAAAGGTGCTAATAGCCACCAAGCACTCTTTCTGAAAGTCAATAGGATTTGAGTGCTTAACTGCAGCTTGCTGTTCTTTGTTAGGAGATTCTTTTAATATATATACTCTGAATTTTGTAACAGTGCCAGATTTCTATGGTGATCAAAACTTGAAAATTGTATGAATCGCCATCTGTTTTAATGCCCTTTGAATCCCCTTTAAAGCATCTAAGTTATGTTGTTGTGCTGTTCTATTTTAGTTCTTACGACGTTGGTAACACAGAATTAGAAGGCATATTTCCAATTCCTCTGGCTTTCAGTCATACATAGATTTAAATCATTTTGTTTCTTGGACACTGTCTGAACTTAGTAACATTTTTCTCTCTATAGCTATGAGTTAATATTTAGGCTCCTAAAAGTAATTTATATCGTTTTTATAAGGCATTTCAGGGCAAAAGATGATTTACAATTCCTTTTCTAATTTTTCTTCCACATTTCTATAAGATAGGTTAATCTTCAAAATTATGATACCCAAAGTCCATCCCACTGAAGCCGTAGGACTTTGTGGGGTTTTGTATAGGCATCTAACTTGTCAAGAGATGGCTTGTAAAGCTAACCTTGGTTTAGTGGTATGAGTTCAAGTCATGGCAAAGCCTAGGGCTTGTGTTTTCTCCTCTTCCATGACCATTAGGAGGAAGCTTCCATATATGTTTTTATTAACCACAGTTTAGCATTTTGTCTGAACCACAAACTGTGATCAGTCTTAATTGAAGCTAGTGACAACAATCCAACTTCATAACTCATGGTTTGAAGTTGGCTTGTTTCCACTAACCATGGCTAAGACTAACCACAGTTTGTCCAGGTTTGGACCACAACAAGCTGAAGTCTAAATGTGAAATGAAAGTTTCTGAACTCTTCCTCATGGCTGCACCTGAGGATGAGAGGTGAGTCTGAAGCTTGCTGTGGTTTGTAATGCTAAACCATGGTTTAGCCATGGTTGAGTGATACATGTGAACATTGCCAATCTATGCTCATGTTTTTTCAGTAAGTTATGGGTAAGATACCTGTTGCAATTTGCAGTGTCCCAACAGAGAGTGCAGTGGAGGTAGGATGCAGATGGTTGTTGGAAGTTAAGATGCTTGCTTTTAATATGGATGGTTAGCTGCAGGTTCTGTCTATTGGCAGCTTATTTCTAGCATGGTACTCAGTGCTGAAGTGGTCTAACTGAACTGCATACCTTGTGCTGTATATTGTACTTAAATATATGCAACTTGTCTTTCCTGAATTTTTGAAGCAGTAGTATAATATTAGTCCTACAGTACCTTACAGACAAAGCTATTGGCTTACAAGGATAATTTGCCCCTCTAAATTGATATATAAGTCAGAAATTGGACTAACGTGGCAGGAAAAAAACATAATGGCACTGCACATACCCTTTTTTATGTAGAAATGTTTGCAAATACATTACAACCTGACTGGATTGTTCAGTTTTTGAGTGAAGTTTTGCATTAGTTTTATTGTGCACATGGAATACGTTAAGCTGTAGGACCTCCCACAAAAATTTAAATATTAGAGAATGGGGGGGGGACTAAGCTTCACTATGTGAGGTTAATAATGCTGTAAAAGGGAGATAATTTTTTTAAGTGACTATGCTGGACAAAGAATAAAGTGAGTACAAGTACAATTTAATAGATATTAATCCAAGGTAGTGATTGCTGTTACTATCCGGTCTCTGCATTGGGCTAATCCAATATTACAGTACACTGTGAATGAAAAGATTAAAGCCTCGGCACAGACAAGGGAAGAAATACTTCAACAACCCTGTATGTCTTACAGTGTAAGAGATCACAAGGGTCTAGTGCTATGATGTGATTATGTTCCAAAAACGAACTATTTCTAACACAGAGATTGCATGACCCCCTGCTTTCTTACATTCAGTTACAAAAATACACTTATTCCCATCTGTGTATAGGCTGACTACTCTATCATTGCTTACATAGAACATCAACATTAGTAATGTTAGTAAAATGCTGGTTCTTTGAGTTGCCTTTTAGCAGCTGTGAATTGGCAGCTAGCACCATTGGGACCAGCTGATTGTTCCATAGCCCCACCATGTCTCAGTTGACCACAACATCCAAATCTTTATAATCAGGCACAAAACCATTTTTTAGATTTGGGAGAAGTAAGAGAGAGTTTCTTAGAAAATACTCTATGATTTGGTAACAAATCTTAACATCCACACTAGTATATACATATAAATATGTTTATCCACGTTCAAGAGCTAAAAAACGCCAGGCTCTTCATAACCACAAGTCAGTATTAAAGTAAAGTATTGATACCTATGCAATGTTTTCTGAGAAGAGCCTTTTAATGATCCTTGAACATACAAGTATTTAGTGATTTTGATGATGCTCTTCCTTGGTTTCGAGTGCAGAGTAGCTAGTGCCCTTAGCTAAACAAATGTGAAGAAGCCATAAACGTGGTCCTCTGGACCATTTAAAAACTTGGTTCATTTTAATTTTTTTAAAAACAACAACAACCATTAGTTCTTGTAATTGGTTCTGGTAATAATCATGATTCAACTTGGCATAGAGCCTTATGTTCAATGTCTCATAATTATATTCATGTTTGTACAATTATTTTACACAGTCATGCATTTTATCTCTGTTTTTATTAACTGAATGGTTATTTTGGAAAGAAACTGCAATAAATGTGGGAAGCAGTGGATCTTTCTGATGACAGGAGTAATTAGATTTTGACTTGCAACAAGGCAGAGACATGAGGTGTTGATTATCCTTGAGAGGAGAATTGCAAATAGTGATCGATGAATTCCTGTTGTCTGCTAAATTTATTGCATGTTTCTCCGTATGAAAATAGTTCCAATATAGAATATTTAAGTCTAATACATGTAAAAATTCTTGCCATTCACTTTCATCACGAAAGTGCCTACGGGTGTTGAACTTGTTCTTAGCTGCTGGAACAAAGCTTCAGCAAATGCTTGTGATTTTCCTTAATAAACAAGCACAGCAGGATTGCAACTTCATTGCCACAGAAAATACTAGCAACATTCTTCATAGCATGTTTAGACATCAGCATATTCTGTTGTAACTGTATAGCACGAGAGGACTGATTCAACAAATCTGAGGGATCTTGGCCTTTTCAGGTGAATTTTTTCTTAGTTCTACTACAATGCCACAGTGTTTACCTTAATGTCATTTAATTAGAATTTTGACAAGCTGTCTTGAGTCTGGAAGTCTCTTGTTTCAGGGTCAGTGCAGTTTTAATCATAGTCTAGTGAATTCAGCAGGTAGCAGTTCTGTTTTCCCATAATTTGTGCAGTGTTTCTTGTCCCTGACTCTGTTTTTGTGCAGTTACTCCAGTGGCTCATCCAGTTACATGGATGCTATGCTCTTTATTCTGTGAACTGTTCTGAAGTCAAAGATATTGAGAGAATAAAAAGAGCACAATAAAATAGAGAGGAAAGTGAAAACATTGGCGTGGTAGTCTAATCCAATTGCTGAAAACGAAAACAAGCTGGCATCACATTCAAAGTCTATTCAGTCAGATGAGTCTCACAGATCTGGAAGCTGTCAATGTGCTGCCCATTGATGCGGATCTCCATGTCAGTCCTCTTTGAACTTTTAGAGTCTGCAGCTGGAAGTTCTGGGATTGTCTTGTCAAAGTTCTCCATCTTGATCTGATATTCCCCTTTAGCACCTCGAACCAACATGGAGGCAAAATGGTGGTGTAATATGATCTCTGATGGAAGATAGGATGTCCTCCTCTGGCATGTTTCTCCAGTGCCCTCTTGTGTGGCAGAAAGGAAGACTACTAGCTCAAAATGTTGATGAGCCTCCCTTTGCAGGAGAATGGCTAGAGGGCTAGATGGAGTTATGGGATGATAATAGGTTAAAGGAAAGATAAAGAAAGGGCACTCTTCTGAAGTGATGCTGTCTAGATGGAAATCCACACTGGTTTGATGCAACTGACCATTTTCTTGTTCTTCATAAAGAACTGCAGAAATCCGAACACTGGTGAGTGGGCTTGGGCGAGTATTGGCCACTTGGAACATTAGATATGGCTTTCCTTCTTTGTGTGTCACTACAGCGGAATAAGTGAACCGGATGGAGAGAGCTCGATTCTTTGGACGGGCAATTTTTGCTACAAATGCACCTAAATAAAAAGAGAATTTACATATAGATTGTGCGTATAATTATAGTTTCCTGATTCCCTTTATAGTATATTGAAAGCAAACACAATTAAAGCAAGTTGCACTGTATTAGGATCACAGCATTTATTATTAGCATAAGTATATCACATTTTTAATTATGGTTCCCACATTATTCAGGTCCATCACATTAATTTCCTAAACCACAAAAATACTTTTTATAGTAAATATTTTTTAAATCAGGTGTTCATTAAAATATTTGCCACCATCTTTGTGAACTTGAAATGACATATGCTTTTGACAAAATAAGACCACAGTCTCTGCTTTATGATATAGCATTTCAGGCTAATCATCTGCTAAGTAATCTCTTAGTAGGTTTATTTTGTTATAAGCTTCATTTATTATATAGCAAATTTTCTTTCAGTAATATAGAACAGTGTTATTTATTAACTCATTTAAAATTATTTTCAATAAAACATAGCAGGGTTTGAAAATTCTCTGATATTCATTGAAAACTTATCAGTAATTCGCTGCAGTCCTAAGCATACTTATGGAAATACTTCATTGAACTATGTAGATGTTCATTTCTTGGTAAAGCTGCTAAGGATTCATCTGTTAGCTTTAAACTATGCAAATGTGTATGGGAAGTTAATTCTACTAACTAATCACACTTTTAAAAATAATGTAAGAAATGGTTTTTGAACTAAAGCATGCATTTGGGAAGAACTGAATCACCTATTTAGATGTTTAGTACAAGTTGCTATTTAATAATTCTTTTCATACTGTAAAATGGAAATACATCCTCGTCAAATAACAGTATTTTTCAGAATGCTGAGTGACATAGCCCTATCTTTGCTTTCTTGCTGTAGCTTTATGACAAAGCTCTTATTTAAACTATAACATAAAACCCACTAGGTTATGAAATAGTATGTAATTACCTGTGATGAAGGCCTCCAGCATCAGACCCAGTACCATTTGTATAGCAAGTAGGGCAATTGCACTTGGACAGTCTCCACTTGGGAACATTGTGCCGTAACCAATAGTGAGCTGTGTCTCCAGTGAGAAAGAAAAAGCAGCTGTAAAGCTTGTGATATACTTTACACAAATAGTGTGGTTTTCAGGTGGGGAATCATGATCGATCTCCAGATCCCCATTCATTTCTGCTAGTAGGTACCAGAGAACTGCAAAGACAAGCCAGTGGAGGACAAAAGAAGCAGAAAATACCAGCATCATCCATCTCCAGCGCATATCCATAAGGATTCCCCAAGCATCTTTTAGGTATGCCAGGCCTTTCCCATGGGCACCATCCATTTGTAGTGTGCTGTGTCCATCTTTCGTGACCATTCTTGGATATCGTTGGGCCAGGAGAGGAGCACTAGGTTTGGTGTTGTTGCCTTCTATCACTTCTGTCCTCATCTTCTGAAAATGAAAAGAAACAAAACTGTTGGATGCTTGTTTATCTGTAGTTCAGATGATGTTCAGAGATTCTGACACATTGGCAGTGGACCAGAAGCTACCTGCAGCTAGCCAAGGGGATCCTTAAACATGCAGTTCTGAGAAAAGTAACTTTGGAGAGCCAGGTTTGCCACTGCTTCCATTGTACGATAATGATTACCTACAAAAATTAATGTTGGATCCTTCTTTGATGATAATTTAGAAACGTAAGCCAAACTTTTTGACTTCTCAGGTTTATTTGTGGGTCTAGTGGTTAGTTTGATAGTGAAGGAGCACAGCAAGTCTTAATTTTCTGAAATTCAGAGGTGTGTTCTGTAACTTTAGCAAATATGTGTTTAATATTTAAGCAAAGCACACTATCAAAGCTATTATTAATATTATAAATGTTCTATATATTCTTTTGGTGGCCATCTGAAGGCTGTCATATCAAATATAATAAATTAAAATTTCCTCATTATAAGCTTTTGTGGGGTTTTCTACCTAAATATGTTTACTGCTACCAACCATGATATTTTTATCGTCTAGAGTTGTGGTACCTGGGATATAGCCTCTTCTGCTGAACATACTCAGGCCACTGCTGTTGTAAAGCTGTATTAAAAAGGGGATAGAGAATAATACGGAAAATATTATGCAATTATATAAGCCGAGAGAAGTCCTGAGGAAAAAAAAAACATCTCTAAACCCAATTTGCCAAAGGGGAAACTGGAGTGAGGCTTTTGTTATGTGTCCTTAATCGTGTTTCTAATACTGTAGTGTGGCAGCTTGGGTTCCTGTGGAGTTACAAATATTGAGTATGTCGGAAAATAAAAGATCAATCCCTGTGCTTTTTATGAGCTTTTCTCTTATAGCAGAAAAAGCTCACAGTTTTAAAATTAACAAACATAAAAGAAAGCAAAATATTCAATCATGGTGTCTCACTATTTACTAGAGACTGGTTGAAATGAAAAATGTGAGAGAAAGGATGCTGGCATATTTGAAAAGAGAGGTTAAACTGGGGTAACTGCTGAATGACATAGTCACAGAGCACCAGATCTGATCTAATATTGATGGTAAAATTGAAACATGTTTGGTCCATCTTGTTGCACAATCATTGTGTGTTGTTTGTTTCTCTCTGAATGGGATCCAGATATCTTATTTCAAAATAACAACTTCTGGTGGGAGGCTATCACATTTTCCAGATATTAGACATTAGTATTCCCCTTCAAGAAAAATGCAAAAATGATTGCATTGTAATTTGATACATGCTTACAGGCATAG
This sequence comes from Podarcis pityusensis, assembly GCF_964106645.2. Taxonomy (NCBI): domain Eukaryota; kingdom Metazoa; phylum Chordata; class Lepidosauria; order Squamata; family Lacertidae; genus Podarcis; species Podarcis pityusensis. Next base: position 39,658,044 of record NC_138032.1, read on the forward strand.
TTATGATAATAAATTTGATTGAAATATATTCTTTACAAATGTGTAAGGTGGCTTCCTTGGGGTGGGGTGTATTAAACTGCTTTGAAATTAATTATAATCAAGCAAATAAAAAATGTGTTAAATAAAAAACACACAAATTAGTCATGGGCCAGTCATCAAAAAGTAATTGCACTGTTTTATAGTACTACAGCACCTAAGATATTTACAATCAGTCAGTTTTGACAAAATGTGGAGTAGAGTTCACTGATTGTGCAGAGCTAATCAGATGCTTATCTCCTGCATATGTTGTACTTGGCGACTCCTTTTTTGCTGTTTTGCTAAGCTTGCACATGAGTCATTATAATGGTTTTTATTGTTATGTTCCTGATATTATGCCATGCCTATGTCTCAAGTTGATTAGAGACTTTATGTAGCAAGTGACTAACAAGTAAAAATTATTATTATTGATGATGATAATGATATATGAAAAAATCATGCAATCTACAGTATAGAACTGCTATCCCCTCAACAGAAACATTTTAAGCTTAAACGTACAGCAAAAGTAAGTTGAAGTCTCATGGATTGAACAAGATGTGTCTGTAAGTCACAATTGGGATTTGGGAGCACTGGTGAACAAAGCCATGACTAATTGATAAAGCTGATGGGGCAATGAAAAATGCTAGTAATAATACTTAGCCTGTATGTAGTGGTTTATTTAGACTTTTCAGAAGTGTTCCACATACATTATTGTAATTGTCTTTGTAGGCTATAAAATAGGTCAGTATTTCTATTACAGTTCTGCTTGTAGGGACCTGAAGCTTTGTTCACCGGAGAGGTAACTTTTGATCTGTGGGTTGGTTCCATGATCCACAGCTCTGTCTCTTCACCCTCATGCTGTACTAGCAAAACATATTGACAGTAAGTAGTATTCAGCTAAATTTTATTCAGAGTAGACCTATTGAAATCAGTGGCTCTAAATCATGTTCATAATTTCAATGGGTCTGCTCTGATTAAAACTAAGTTGAATACCAGTGCCTCAGTTTCATTTCAGCATAAAATGAGCTCTCATATTAAAGAGAGATTTTTCCCTTCAGTTTGGGAAAAATTCCACACCGTCATTTCATTCTGTTAAGTCATATGAGCACTTCAAGTAAAATGGCTGTTCCAATAGTGTATCGGAAAATTGTATTAGTGAAGTCATCATATTTTATTTCTGCCAATGAAATATAAATATAAGCACAATGTCTCTATAAAGTACATAGCCCATTAAAACACAGGTAACTGAGGCTTGTAGTTTGCAAGTGGCTAGAGTTCAACAAAGTATTCATTTTGAATTGTTCCCTGGTAGAAAATATAATTATAAAATTTGCATTTGAAATTTTAAAAGAGACTCTTTGAACATGACTTTTGACTCTGTCAGAAGTAGAACTTTTCTAGACTTGAGAAAATGATGAGAAAAATACCATTTTGAAATGAAAGCAAACAATCCTAATGTCATGCTAAACATGCAAGTTTATATTATGGGTTCAAGCCAGTCCATTGCGTGTGTGGTGCCCAGAGCGATCACCAGAGGAATAACATGAACTCCAAGATTGCATCCTTTGATCTAGTGGAAGGGTTGAGTGTGACTGTGATGTGGCAGGTGTGCACATGCCTTGTATTCCATGTAATAGCCTGCTGAGCTGCCTGCATATGTCCGTACCTCATTAGAGGAGGTAGGGTCTGCGTCAAAAATAACATTTTTTTGAAATACAGACCTATGAATTGATTCTTTATCCTACTGTGATAGTAATGCTGACAGTTTCAACTTTTTTAAACAAAGATGCTACTTTATACATGGTTTGTTGGAAGGTGATGCTTGGTATTTGATAGAAGTATTAAACCTATCATAGGCACTAAATTGCCTTTTGTGAGAATTTGTTTTTTAAGATTTGGTAGTTATATATTTATATTTTGCATATTTAATTGTTTCTGTTTTTATAACTAGCAATATGGTAAATAAAACACATTTTTTAAAAATTAAAGGAAGGAACAGCATAATTGGGCCCTGTGTAAGAATTCTGGACTTTAAAATTTTGTTAATAGTAATCTTTGTTACAGCTGAATGAAAGCAACCTTAACTTGGCATCCAACATCTTCATTATATAGGTTTCATTATATATTGAAAGCATACCTCTTTACCTTGGCCTTTGACAACTGAGGTGTTTTTAGGACCCACCCTGTTCTTTTGATAGTAATTTTTTAAAACTGATTTTAATATTGTATTTTTATATTGCTGTAACCCACCTTGGGACTTTATAGGGAATAATGTTTAAGGAATCTAAATAATAATAACGCATAATAATTATTACTAAAATAGTGATATTCTGCCTGACCCATGTTCATTAATTTTCATTTTGTATGCGGAATGCACTTTTGAGCTAAGAGTTCCACTACGTACCTGATCAACTACAATTGAAGCACACAAAAATTGCTATTTGCCTTGCTGGGCTTGGATTCCAGTGCACTAGGTAAAGACAGGGACAAGGAACTTCTAGTGTTCAAAGGATTATCTACCGGGAAAGTTGGAAAAAGTACTATACTGCTAATACACCTCCACAGACAAGAAAAACAGTTGACTTGTTCCTCTTCAAACATTCCTTTTTATTTATTGTTTCCAGGAGGTAGTCATATGCAAAAGCTGCAAGAGCTGTCTGTTTTGGAACATTGTTTTATATAAACTTAACACACCTTCGTTACATCCTGTATAGTTTACTATAACATGCTCTATGTGGGGCTGCCTTTCGAAAAGTGCTCAGAAACTGACTGGCCTAAAGAGCTGCACGCCAGGGAGCATAAACCTTACTTGTTACAATAGCTCCACTGGCTACACCAGTCTTTTTCCAGGCACAATTCAAAGTCCTATTTATGACCTATGCAGCTTAGCTCAGGCTATCTGAAGGACTATATGGGAGAGGGCCTTCTTGGTAGCTGCTCCGAAACTTTGGAACTCCTTTCCTAGAGAAAGGAGTTGTTTTAAAGCCAGCAGGCAAATACTGTTTTATTCCAACAGGCTTTGGGGAACTGGTTGTTTTTAAAGGAAATGGCTTTGAATAGCCCTGTCCTGTTTTTACTATCTCAAAATGCTTTAACTTGTCTTTACAGGAAAAGTGCTTCAGTTATGTATCATTTTGTTGCCCAATTCTGCATATTTTCTAGTTCTAGTACCCTTTTTTAGATGGGGTAACCAAAACTGTAGAGTTCTTCAAATGTGTCTGCAGTGTAGATTTATAAAGGACCATTCTGACCATTTTATATGCAATATCTTTCCTAATAATCTCTAGCATGGAATTTTCCATTTTTGTCTCTGCCACTTACTTCATAGATATATCAATGAAATAATCAACTATGACTTCAGTATACTGGAGTATTTCAACCAGTTTGGATACTTGTAGTTCTGAAACATGTGGAGTTCTGTCTTCCCAAGAATGCAACCATGTTGTGCTCAGAAATTTATAGGCATAATCAACTACTTAAAGGCAGTAGTTGTCTAAATTCTACAAAGAGGACTTAGAATAAAGTATGCCTGAATTTCCCATTTTTCTTAACGTTATTGTTTAGTGGGTTTGCTCTGCCCCATACTCTGCTTTAGACATTTAAGAGAATTTCTAATATTAATTTTGAATTGATAAGTGTTTATGTGCAAATTGATAGACCTACAAGTTAATGGTTTTTTTAAAAAAAATGAAAATTCTACAAGCTGTACGTGTGCAGTGGTTTGAACAAAGTTCAGAAATCAACAAATGAAGAATAGTGGATTACTAATTCATTGCTTTCTCTCTGTAACCTTGTTTAAATATTTAGAATCACTGAATCGGGGGAGAAATTATAGTGGCGAGAATTATATAAGTATTCCTAACTTTAATACATTGGATATACCTGGAGTTATGACTTCTCAAGTGTGCAGCTGTAGAGCTGTGATGCTATCTTCAGCAAATGTATCTAGAACTCAGTGAGTTAAAAATAAAACTTTTTTCACAAAGACTTCTGCACTATACTTTCAGCTTAGCAAACCATTATACTTCTATATGTGCCTATTAAAGGACACTGTACCACGTATTTGCTAACTCTAAAAATAAGACACACACACCCCATCAAGTTCTATACATAGTTCAAAGGCTTCTGCATTTGGTGAAAATTTTTGAGAATCTCAACTTCTAATTAACAATTAGAAAATAACTCCTCTTGTCCAGTGGTAACCAATGTAACGCCCTCCAGATGCTGTTGGTCTACAGCTATGTTGGCTGGGCTTCATTAAAGCGGTAGTCAAACAACTTCTGGTGGTCAGGCACCCAGTTGGCTACCCTTGCTTTAGTCCTTGAGTTCATGAAGATGGGTTTGAAAACAGGTTGATAGTATCTATACAAGACATCAGATATTTATGGACATAGAGCTTCTGTGTTCCACTTGACTGCATTCACCAACTTCATGGCTTCTGGTCACTTTTCTTTGACCTATACACTCTGTTGCCTACCGTTTACTACTCCCCCCTCCCCTTACTGCAAACCATTTCTAGAAAATGCATGTTTTCCAAGCACTTGGATTTGGAGTTTAAATGTGTAAATTGAAAATATTTATTCATTTGTATAACTGAGCAAAAATGTATTTCAGTGTTGCAGATTTTTTGTCCCTTTGGCTTTCTCTGCTTTGTTACAAGAGCAGTTAAGACGTAGATGTATGTAAAGATTCAAGGACTCTCCTATTCAATTAAATTTTTCACATGACTCTTAATACCAACAAAACATTGCTTAAAAGTGATATTTGGCAATTGTTATTACATTTGTGTTTTACTACTGTAACCCACCCTGGGACCTAAGGGTGAAGGGTGGGTACTATATAAACCAGCAATAATCAAATGTATTTAAATTTTCCACACTACATTTTTGCAAAGTAGATACACTTTCTTTAGCATTTAAGTATGTATCTTAAATTATATATTTGTTATATAAGTTTAACATCCCATGATAGATAGGTAGATATTCTCCTAATTGATAGTCATTGTAATAATGGCACCTTCAATTTAAGTCAGATTGCTTATAAAATCTGTAGTAGTTTTGACATCCAGCTCACTTCAGGAAATTTACTTTGGTACCTGTTTGTAACAGTGAATAGTGCATTAATTCCTCTAGAAAATATTGCCATTTGATGTGAATAAGGTATTCTAAAACTACTGCTGAATATCATAGTCATTCTCTCCATAGATGTTCTAACAGAGTATTAATATAAAGGCTTTGAAATTGAACTCACTTGCAAAAGTTTAAAGCCATAGATTATATCACTTAGAATTTGTAAAAGATAACATGCTGCACTAGTCTGAAGAAACAGTGTTAGGTGCTGCTCATTGCAGCTGTGCAGTTTGCCATTTGCTTGGAGCGGACTTCCCCAATGTTGTGCCCTCCAGATGCTCTGGACCACCCCTCACGTCAGCCATAGCAGTGCCAGCTAGGGCTGACAGATGTAGGAGTCCAAAACATCTGGAGAGCACCAGGTTGGGGAAGGCTGCTCTAGAGCAAGTAACAGTTGTTTCAAGGAAGCAACCAAAGGGGTACTGCCCACTGCCACCCCCCTATCATTTCTGATGTCAAGCAGTTTTGCCATGGTGCTCCCCAAGAACAGGTTCCTGTTCAAACTCTTCATAAAGCTTGCAGGAAGTGTTGAGTGTGTGTACTCGCGCCAATATAGCAGGTCTGTCGTTAGGCAGGCGGCAAATGTTGAAAGCATGGTGTATAGTTATGTGTGTGCCTTGCGACCTCTAAGCTACGCTGCTGCTCTCAGGTAATCCCCCCCCCCATTGCAGGTATCCAACGGCAGTCTTGTTGACTTCTATACTTGGAATGTGTGGGAGTTTGTGTTTGTGTTTGTGTGTGTGTGTGTGTGATCTTGTAAATTGTCTTGCGCCTCAAAATGAGTATTGGCAAAAATAGTGAAGGGTTAAGTGTAACCTAGCTACAAAGTGAAGAAATAAGTGAAGGTATGTTAAACCTGAATAGGTTGATACATGTACCTTTGGATTTAAAATACAAATGTGATACATTTGAATAGTATCAATGAAATAAAAATGGTATCCTTTTCACATTTTATTATGTACTGATTTTTTTTCATTGAATAGACTATTTATAATTTTCCCTAGAAGTTTAAAACTATTCCCCAGATAGCATTACCATGCATGAAATATCCTAATTCTTCACAACAATCATTTGTCCCCTTAAATAGGATCTTCCATGTGTAGGAGATAAAATAGCTTTGGGCAAACGAGTAATCTTAACATAGGTAGCAATCAGGTGTTTCTTAAACACTGACATTGTGTAAGACAAATGAAGAAACTTGTTCGAAAAGTTTGTTTATATGGTTAGAAACCAATAAAATTTAAATTTGCTTTATGACATAACATTTAATTTCCATTCAAATGGATATTCTGTGGTGAGCAACCAGAAAACCTCTGTCTAATCAAAAGAATCACTCAAATGATTTTTTAAATAATTGAATTTAAGTGGAAGTTTCTTTACACTGCTACACAAATTGCTAGCAAATTACTTACCATCTATCAGTCATGCTTTATATAAGTTAAAGCAATAACATATTTTTTCAAAACTTTAAAATCGAAAGATGAGATATTGCTGGAACCTGGAATTGAATTTAAAACTCTAGTCATCTACATTACTATTAAAAACAACATCTCCAGGAATAAGTACACAATCAGTCTTCAATATCTGACTGGTCACAATGGTTACCTTTTTGAAGAAATACTCTTTTAGAATTGCACAGCTAAGATCTGCTTCATGCCTTTTATTAAAAGCTAAAGAGCCATGCAAGATGCTGAAGTTACTTCCAGAGACCTCCTATACAGAACTGTTCCTTATGGAAATTGGTTCTGGAAGTTGTCACTGGGCAATATTAGTTTGGAAAACAATCTCCTTTGAAAAAGTCTTACAATATTTGAAGTTGGTATTTCAATTGATATTTTTTCAAAACAGGACTGTTTAAATCCTCCAAAACTCCATTTTTGTTTTTGAAAGTCTAAAACCACAAAGCAGGAAATATTAATGTAAAAAAGTGATGCTATGTTAGCATCATGTACTTACCAGTGTATTTGTAGTTTTTATCTACCTGGCAGGGAAAGGGAGGAAGGCGGATGTCCTGGATATTGAAAACGAACCAAACTATCTTGTATCTGTATATAGTGATCCCAAGGAAGAAAAAAATCTTTTGACAACTAGTTTGGAAGGATGTTTGTTCAAAATGGGCTTACGGGTCTCATTCCACAGTTTATAATGTGGGGGGTTGGCTTTCATATGAAGCTGATGTGATTGGTCATTCTGTCTGCAGGGGGGCCAATTAGCTGTGGTCATGTGGAAAAGAATGCAGATTTGTTCGAGCTTTCTTTCCCCAACACATACCCTAGCAGCTGTGGAGAAATCCACACGAACTTACTTGGAGAAAGGGGTGCATTTTTTATCTTAATCAGGATGGAGTTTTTAGGTTTGCATAATCTTACTTAAAGGTTTTACTTGGAGGTTCAAAGGAATGAAATTCCTCAGGACTGTTTTCCATTCAAGTTTTCTTGTGGTAGCTATTTAGAGTTCACAATTTCTTTGATATTTTATTTTAACCAAAACCAGGCAGTTTGAGGTGAAGGTGTGCTTTCTGTTTCACTTTTCTCTTTTTAGGTTTTTTGTACCATGTGGTGCACAGGATATCGCTATCCTAGAGATCAAGGTTGCTAATTAGTTTTACATAGTTTACATAGTTGCAACCTAATTTTAGATGCAAGACCTGTAACTTTACTGCATTTCTTATTTTGCCTCTACTGTTAAGTCAGCATTGCTCATAGGATTGTATTTAAATTACATCAAATAATATGTAGGATACTGCTGCATGTAACATGGTTATGACCAAAAAGAGATGTTTACATTATGCTGTGTCAAATTAGATTTAAATGTAACAGCTGACTAATAAAAACGAGCCGAAAAGAGGCCCATAATGTCTACCTTTCAGAATCACTTGCATGATCTGTGAGGGTAGCTTTGTAGTGCAGTTCAGCATTTCACATTTTTCCTTAGCTGCTGATGTGAGGACTTTGATCGAACGTCAGACCTAAGAGGATCTGAGAAACAAAGGCTGTGATTGTTTGCAGTAAAAGTACTGAAGACCTGCTGTGAAAATTATTAATGTAGACCAATATAATGCTACTTAGAAACTAAAATCTCCCTCATGTTTTTTCTTTAAAAAAACTCTCCACAAAATACAAAACATTAATTCTTCATTTCATTAGCAGAGAACCTTGTAATACATGTTGAGGCACAGCACCTTAAAATTGAAACATGCATTTGTGACCTTCATGGGTATGGGGACAAGGGGATACTTTTCACTCAGTATAGCATGGTGCCTTTTCTTTTTACTATAAGAAACATTAACAGATAATGATATACAAATACTTTTATACTTTTAATGTATTTTTAATATTTGTTGGAAGCCGCCCAGAGTGGCTTGGGAAACCCAGCCAGATGGGCGGGGTACAAATAATAAATTACTATTACTATACTAACATCTTAAAATAAAAACTAGATTCACCATATATTAGAAGTATGTGTGTTCCTGATACACCCCTTTAAACTGCCTCAGAAATGCAATTTTCAGTGAAGATTGGAGTGGCGAGTAGTAATATTACAATGCAGGTAAGAAGCTGTTCTGCCATATCTGTAAAGGTTAGTGGCATATACAGAACTATGGAGCAAACTTAAACGCATGTGAGACATACTGTCCATGAAATGTTGCACTTGTTTGTGTGAAAGGATTTGGATAGTTGGCATGACTATTGGAGTGCAATATTTTGGTAGGAAGACTGATGTGTATGGATACAATTGTGCAAATTCAGCTTTCAGTAAGGAAAACAGCATAATTCTTGGAGGAAAAAGCATTTGTGCATGGGAAAATTCTGGTAAGTTGTTTAGAGACGGAGATGGTCAAAACTAAAATGAAATATGATTATGTTTTAGTCTGCCTGTACCCTAAAAATGATGACCAGTGATTTCTTAAGTCACTTTGTGTATGGTCATGATTCAAGGTTGTGCAGTGATTTTCTTTCTCTCTTTCACAGTATTGTAAGCTGTCTTGTACTCGAGGGACTTTGGTTTAGAAACTATGTAGCCAACAATTAAAAGTTATTTGAAGGATCCTGAAAACGGACACTAAATTAAACTTATTTTTATAATAGAAATGTGTGTGTGTGTGTGTGAGTGAGTGTGTCTTAGTGTCTTATAGAAAGATTGTTGACACTGTTATTTGCTATTCTAGTAAAAAATTTCTCAATAAACAAGTTCTCAGAAGATTGTATTCCAGAACACCACTTTAGTACTTTGAAGTCAGTCCCTTTTAAAACTTCAAATTACATAGCTGTAGACTCTGTTGGCTGGATGTCTTTGTTGTATCTGAACTTTTCCATAAACACCATTGCTGGCTTGGGGTCAGACATGGAATGCAGGTGCCCTTTCACTGCTCCTTCTCCTCAGGAAGTCCAGTCAATTAGTTTGAGGCAAAGCCACAGATCTTTTTCTTTTTCCTTTTCATCCTGGGAAATCATGGCCAAACACCAACCTCCACACCAAGTAACTTAAACCAAGTGAAATGAACATGCTAGGGGTATAAGCTACGTTCCTCGTTAGAATACTTTAGACTTTGACGTATGTGTGTACTAATGTTGACTGAGTGACTATTTACTTCTTCATTTTTAATAACTTCAGAACGTAATATACCTGGGTCTGTTCTTAGTTGGATTTGAAACATAATTTCATCCAGTTCTGTGTTTTCTCTTTTCAGTACCCTTAAGCTTTGAAATATGTTGTTACCTGTTGACAAACACACCCGTGTTGTTTCACAGTTAATAGCCTTCGATTCAGAAGTAAATTCAGCATGGCTTTCTCTCTAGTGAGCATGCTAGAATTGCAAACTTAATTATGGATATTCTGTCCCCTCCCTTCTTCTATGATTTCCTCCTGGCATTGTGGGGTCATTGGGTTGGGCTTAGGCTCCCCCACTGATAATGAAAACAGGAGGAAAAAACTCTTTGGGACAGTCACTTTCACTAGTGCCCCCATTTTCTCTACTTCTACCAGGCTGTTATTTTTCTTCTTTTACCTTTTGTCACCATTTTCTTAGAGAACGCACCCCCCCTTCCTTTAATCGGCTGCCTCACACCCTTTCCTACTCTCCTTTTTGTGGCTTTCTGTAGCTTTTCAGAAATACAAAAACCTGAAAAATTTATCTCCACTTTACTATCATCCTTCCTTCTGACTGCTCTTTCTCAGACAGGGACATTAATAAAGCCATTGAGCACCCTATTACTTTTCAACTTCACGCCACGTGATATTCGTGGGCTGTGGCATTCCAGCCCAACGTTGCTGACTGGGCCAATTTTATGCTGTTTGGAGAGGATGCCCTCAAGGATATCCTGATCAAACTAAAGATAAGTGGAAGGTACTGGTGACGCAAAGATACTGGTGACAACCAATCTTCCAACCAGTCCATTCAGAACTACCTTTCCCCGGGGCAAGGAAGAAACTACAGACAGAAGTCCTCCTGGAACAGCTGTGATAGCCACCCAGGCAGCAGAACACAAGATATCTCCCTCCAACACCTACAGAAATAATCACCAGCAGAACCAATGATGCTACTCTGCCCCAAGTCAGGGATCATCTACAAGCCTTCTTCAACTCTTGGTGTCAGATTACTACAGACCACTGGATTCTCAATACTATATCACATGGATACATGATAGAACATCTGGCACCCCTAAACGGGTTCCTCCCATCCCTGATCCTCCAACAGTCCAGTCAAGTAACAGGTGATATGTAATTGTGTATAGCATTGTCTCAACATGTCAGCTATCGAACCAGTCCCCCGAGAGGAATTATTCTATGACATATACTTAATATTATCTGTAGTGCCATGGCCAGATCATTTCCTGATGCAACTGGACTTCTCTGTGACCCTTCCCCTCTGCAGGGATGTAGGACCAATTTGAATGATTTGCCACCACCACTTAATGGATCCAAATAGCTTCCAGAGAGTGGTAGAGACATCTTATCCCATGTTGATGGCTTCTCCACTGGAATGCAGAGTTAAGCAGGGCTATCGACCGTCTGGCTCCAAAGCACCCTCTCTAATTGCATGCAAGAATTCTGCAGTGGTTTCTTGTACTCCACCAGTGGGCCATCACACACATTCCACATCACCACATCAAAATGCCACCAAAAGTGTGGGTAGTGATGAAGTGGGCATCTAGCAGAAATTTGCAGAAGGGCACATCTTTTCATGACCCTTACCTCATAGTGGTCACCACAGATGTCAGCCTCTACATTTGGGGTCTCACTGTGAGGGACAGATAATCCATGCCCAAAAGTCTCCAGAGGAAGCTGAACACTCGGCTGGAGCAGCCCACCTGGCTCTGATGCACTTTTCTCCACACACATCAAACGTGCTCCTACGCATGGGCAACTCCAACTTGAAATCCTACCTCAACAAGCAGGGGATCACCAAATCCTGGGATCTCCCAGTTGAAATGTTCCACCTCATGCAGTGACCGAAACACCACCTCCTCAGCCTCACATTGGAACACATATCCAGATAGGCTGGAATCTCTTGTTTTCCAGCACAGTATTTTCCACCATCTTATGTTCTCGCTTAACCATCCACTCTAAGAATATACAAAGCCACATGGAAGATCTTCCTGAAGCAATGCAAAGCAATGGTACTGGATCTTTTTGCATTCCTCCAAAATGGCCTCAGCAAAAGTCTAAAACGCAACACTCTGATGAAACATCAGGCGGCAGCTGTTTCTTCCTCAAACACACCACCTCTTCCAGCTCTCACCCCCTAATGAAATGCTTCCCACAAGGAACAATCCTACAGTGTTCCCCAGATGCCCACCACTTCCCTTCCTGGGACCTTCACAAAGTGCTGTCCACCCTTCAGAAACTTCCATTTGAGTCCCTGAAGGAAGTACTTCTCAAAGTCTTACATTGAAAGGTCTTACAGTGGAACCTCGGGCTACAGACGCTTCAGGTTACAGACTCCGTTAACCCAGAAATAGTACCTTGGGTTAAGAACTTTACTTCAGGATGAGAACAGAAATTGCGCGGCAGCGGCCTGGTGGCAGCAGGAGGGCCCATTAGCTAAAGTGGTACCTCAGGTTAAGAACCGTTTCAGGTTAAGAACGGACCTCCGGAACGAATTAAGTTCTTAACCTGAGGTAACACTGTATTTCTAATAGCAATATCTTCGGCTTGATGGGTCTCTGAATTGGTCACCCTGTCTATAGCTAGACATCTCTGTATCTTCAACAAGCGCAAAGTGGTTCTTAGAAAGAACCCCTCCTTTCTCCCCAAGGTACTTTCCAGCTTCCATATTCAGCAGGAACTTGATCCTTTCCACCTTCTGCCCCAACCCCTCTCACCTATTAGAGAAGACATGGCACTCATTTGATGTCCAATGAGCTCTTAAAGCGTATATTACCAGGACTGAAGAGATTGGACAATCAGAAACCCTGTTCATTTCCTTCCACCCTAACTCACTGGGCAAAAAGGTTAACCCTTCCACCTTATCTAGGTAGGACCTCTATAGCCTACAACTTGGTGAATCGTATCTCGCCCTACAAATTTGACTGCCCACTCTACCAGGGTTGAGACCCCCTAGTGAACATTTGTAAGACAGCCACATGGGTATCTCCCAGTACATTCACGATACATTACAAGATGGGAATTTGTGTCTCCATTGAAGCTGCCTTTGGCTGCAGTACCCTACAACAGGCTTTCCACATTCATTTGTCCTTTCAGCTGGGATGTGCCTGATTGGGTTCACTTTGGTATGTTCCAACGCAGTGACCGCACGATGCTAGGAGGAAACAGTACAACTGGTACTCTCCCAAAGTAGATTTCGACTGGCATTGTGGGGTCACTGGGGCTTTCCATAATATGAGACGCAATATCTTCTACCTGACGGCATTTTAGCCACCTTGTTTACTTTGGGAACATGGGCACCTTTGTGTTGCTTTCCTTACGCTGATACAAGACTCTGATGATTGTTCAAGCTTGGTGAGTTCACAAACTGATTGGGAGCCATCCATGTCCCAAAGGGTTTTTCCTCCTTCCTTTGTCATCAGGAGAGGGGCCAAAGCCCAACCCTATGACCCCCATGCTGCCAGTCAAAATCTACCCTTTGGGTGAATATTGCTTGTACTTTTTAGGAAGGACGTGATTGAATAGAATGTAAAATTATCCTAGTTTGCTCACAAATGACAATCATTTCTTTAAGCATCATTATGACAATTGTTTTTTGGATGAAGCAGTTATTTTAATTCTCTGTTATTCGAAATTAATGACAATGAAGGTTTTAATGCTAGTCATCTGGCACTGGTCATTATTATTTTATTGCTGTTGACCCAAATGTAAATTTTAGAGATTCTGCTTGTAGGTTTTAACTATTCTAGGGTAAATAGAAGACCATGTTGAGTTACATTTTAAAGATGATAAATAGAACATTTTTACTGAGTTGGATTATGCAGTGCTTAAGAACACCTCCCATACAAACAACAACAGAATGCTTGTGCCATTGTAAACTTTGATGTGACCAGGAATAGTGCCTTGATACCTCTGAACTATGGTAAAGCAATCTCTCATCGAACATCAGGTGGCATCTAACTGTTTATGCAAACTTTGCAGATGCTCTTCCATCACTTGTTGCAAATTGAACTTTTGACTTTCTTAAATGGTTACAGCTGTTTTGTAAATCTCCTTTTTGAAGTCTGAAATCCTTCATTTGTTTTTTAGCCCACAAAAACTGTAAGAAGAGCTTAAAGAAAAGCATTTATCATTATAAGAAAAGTAAAGCAATATATATTTGTTCTTGTTTTCTTTCACCTGAGCATCTTATGACTTAAATTGCATAAGGTCTGAATTCTATTCCAGGTGCCCTTCACAATGACTGTTACATACTTGCATATTTATTTGCTTGCAGTGAGACCAAACTTTGAGGATGCTGGAACCGTAGCAGCAGGAAGGAAGCATGAATTTATACGCTCTGAGAGCGAGAACTGGCGCATCTTCAGGGAAGAGCAAAATGGTGAAGATGATGATGGAGGTTGGCGGCTGGCTGGTTCGCGAAGGGATGGTGAGAGATGGCGCCCTCATAGTCCAGGTGAGAGGAAGTATGGAAAAGTGCAGCACAGTCTGGTCAGAGGCAGCAAGCTAGCAATGTCTGGAAGGAAAAGGTCCTAAAACAATATTTGAAAGGCTTGTTCTATGATGGCAAAATCGTTTTTAGTTTTTTAAATGGGTTGTTTTGTTTAACCCACTATTTCCAGAATGTCTAGAAAAAAGCAGCTCTTCTTACCTGCTCTGATTTCTTTTCCACCAAATGTAGCTTCCTTTACTGATCACTCTGAATCATGAGGCTGAAGTTCTGTCATATGCTTCCAGCTACTTGTATAGAAGTGGAAAAACTTTTTGTCATGGAGAATACAGCATTGTGTGTCTTCCTGACGTCAGACATAACTGATAAATGCACAATAAAGCAGCAGTGTGTCTAACTTTGACAGTATTGAAACAGCTGAACCAGCACCACATGATCAGATGGGAAGATTTTACTTAGGGACAAGTACTTGCAGTTCATTTAGTATTTTCTTGTTTAGCATATCAAGAACCACAAGCTAATAAAATTTTTGTTCTCAATAAGTCCATCTGTCTTTTGACAGAAGTCCCGAGGCTGAAATATCATTGGATAATTTCTGCTACTTTAAAGGAAGTGTAGAGAAATGCCACATTGTGTAGAATACTGAGGGTTTTTCTGTAGTTGCTCTTTAATTTAGATATAGCTGTTTTAGGATAACACTTACTCATTGTCATTTGTGTAATGGAATATTCTCGATCAAAGAGGTGGGCGTTGCAGTAGTCTCAGGTGGAATCCATTATTGCATGAACAGACTTCCACATACAACAGGACTTTATATTTCTCTCCTCCCCCCCCCCCCCAAAAAAAAATCTGCTTGAGAGGCCTCCCTATCTCAAAAGACTTCCCAAACTCCTGATTTTGGAGAGCATATGGAAGACTTTTGGGGTTAGTGAGGAGAGGAAAATGAAGTCACACAAAACAGTATTGGGCTACAACCCTCAGTTCCTTACTGGTTGGTCAAAGTATTGTTCTTTCTCTGTGTGTACAGAGAGAGGGAGGCTAGATAGATAGATAGATAGATAGATAGATAGATAGATAGATATAAACAAACAAACAAACAAACAGCTTTTAATCTTCTGTGCAACCCAAAAGACTCCCAGAGTGGCTTACAAAGTAAGTAAAACAGTCCCTGCCCTCAGATTTGCCATCTGAAAGGCATGACACACAAGGAAAACGGAATACAGAGAGGAAGAGAAGAAAGCAATCTCAGGCACCAGTTCTTAAAGGTTACGGTTCCTTTAATTATTGCTGGGATGGAAACAGTACAGTTAGCCTGATAGAATGGCTGCTGTTAGATGACAGCGGAGGGAGAGTCAAAGGCAGCTGGCCTCTCAGCAGAGGTAATAGAGCAACCCTACTCCTCTCCTATCCTTTTGCTCTGCAGGCTTGATGCTCTATCAGCTACATCCAAGACTTCTGATTCCAATAGCCATTTCTATCAGGATGACAAATAGTATCCTGTATCTAGTATAACCAAGTTAGCCAAAATAAGTGGCTTATGCCAAGCCACATTTGAAGATCACAACATTTCAAGCCCCAGTATCATTCACACCAACTTGCTTGGAAATGCTTCACCTCTCCCAGGTTGTAGAAAGGTGCATCAACACCTGCTGGTGCCTGCCTGCCTCATTCTCATGCAGGCTTGGGCACAGTTGCACAGCCCTTAGAAACAAGCTTGTCGGCTACAAATCCTTTCCCAGAATTATAGTGCTAGCAGGCCACTTCACCATAGTGACATACAAAACAAGGGCAGATTAAATAAAGAGAATTAATTACCACAGATTACAAACTACACTCCAAACTCCAGAAAGGAGGATTGTCAGCTAGCAGACAGAGGGTGAAGGCAAGCAGTTTTGAAGATGCTTTAGGACTGATGGAGTTAGTAGAATAGATGCTGCCAGTGACCTCAAAGAGAAGCATAAAAATATGGTAATCCCCATAAAGTGGTACTTGTCTGGATTCATAGAACCGCATAGAATGGTCTTACTAGCAAAGGCTGCCCCCCTGTGGCTGAACAGATTGTGAGGCTGCTATTCAGAAAGATTGTGAGGCTGCCCTGGGATTAACTCATAGTTAAATTATTTTTGTTCTTTTAAGCCCACTTGCATGGAGTTGGGTTGTACAGTCCTTTAAATTAATAATATAGCTCAAAGTGACAGTGGTTTAAAGGGGAAATAGTGATAATATATTTATAAAATGCGTGTTTCAAGGTGGACCATAAGCTGTAGTGGCGTTCTGAAGTGCTGTCACTTTGTCCTCTCTTTTCCCTATCCTCTTTTCCTCTATCCCTTTCTCCTTCCAAACAAGTTCTTGCCCTATGGGACTCTTTTGTAAAGTTACTTTCCCGCCCCCTTAGACGGCCCTCGTTCTGCAGGCTGGAGAGAACAGATGGAGCGACGGCGAAGGTTTGAATTTGACTTCCGAGACCGGGATGATGAGCGGGGTTATCGAAGAGTGCGATGTGGCAGTGGCAGTATGGATGATGATAGGGATAGCCTTCCTGAATGGTGCTTAGAAGATGCAGAAGAAGAAATGGGGACTTTTGACTCATCTGGGGCATTCCTCTCCTTAAAAGTGAGAAACTTTCTGTGAACTTGTCATAATATTAACGGTATTATTTATAACCAGTAGTATAAAGTTTGTTGTTTGCATGTGTGTTTTCCTTAGAAGGTTCAAAAGGAACCAATTCCTGAGGAACAGGAAATGGATTTCCGTCCTGTAGAGGAAGGGGAAGACAGGTCTGATTCAGAAGGAAGTCACAATGAAGAAGCCAAAGAAGTAGATAAGACACATGGAAGGGAAAGTGTTAAGTCGGAGCATACAGCAGCAGCAGGTAAGAAGGATTTCTCAAGTCTATCCTTTAAATTTTGCTTCCACCTTCCAGCTCAGTTAAATAAAGTTACCAATCATTTCAGAAGTAACAGAAGAAACAGTCAAAGAATCTTCACCATCCACCAGGTCAGGTACTCCACCAAAATCCCAGTCACAGGAGCCATTACCTACAAGCCTGCTTGAAAGAAGGGAAGACTGTGTTCCAGAAGTAATAGAAAAAAGAGAAGATAAAGAAAACCAAATGGAGGATATCCCATCAGCCAAAGTGCCCAACAGAGAAGGTAATCATATTTCAGGTTTGGCATAATGTATATGCAAAGTATGCAAATAAATAAATAAATAAAAGACTGTCGTGACAAAGCAAGGTGGAAAGGATGAACTGATCATTCATACATTGTTTAAGCATTGTTGAAAGCATGCCATCTTGCTTATTGTCTGATTATACATTTTATCACATAATAACAGTTCTGGTAGAAAGAAGGGCCTTTAAAGGAATTTAATGTCCATTCTTCCCCACCCCCAGATCCAATTTCTGCTGTCCAGCCTTTACCACAGATTTCTCCAGATGCAGCTTCCCTTGTTCATCTTCCTCCTCCAGAGTCAAATCCAATTCCTGCCTTAAGGCCTGTTCAGACATCAGTCACAGCTGCTCCAGGGATGGGTAATATTCCTGCTGACCCTGATGACGAAGAGGGCCTCAAACATTTAGAACAGGTAGAGCATCTTCGTGAATTCTGGTTTGTTCGTTTTTTGTTGCTGTGCTTCAAAGGCTGAAAGAAAACATTATTTTGTATACTTACCTTGTAAATGCAGCTACCTGATTCAGGTGATTGTGGGTGAAAGCTTTGGGATTTAGACCGGTTGCTGAGAATATCATAGCAATAGCCTTTACAAGTCAGCAGTGCTTATGCACCCAAGGTGGAGACAGGAGTTCAAGATGCAACCTAGAGCTAGTCAACTATAGACTAGCACACCCCTCACATAGACCAACAGTTGGCAACTGCAGAGGAAAACTAGTTTTGGGCAGGACTGGCAACTAATTGCTTTTACAATGTTTTCCTGCAACTGATCATGAAAATGGGCAAAACTATATTGATGTATTAATGGGCAAAAATGAAACATATTTTGTAGTTTGACAATACTTCAGATAATCAACTTAATTTTCATTAAAACAGTTTCAACCTGTATGTTCCTGCCATCTCCTCCTCAAAAAAAAAAAAGGGGGGGGGAAATGGAAATTAATATTTTTGTTAATTAAAGAAGGGGAATTCCTATTTTCTAAAATAAAGTTTAATCTATCTTGTATATTTGTCTGGTATGCAACTCCAGTAGGTTAACTTTCTGAGTACTAAGTGAATCAAGTTGAAAAATGGACACACACACCCCGACATTAATATAAATAGATAATCACCTGACTTCATTCATGAGCATTGTGACAGAATGCGTGTACGCAGTAGAGAATATGAGAGTCACCTCATGCTGCTGATACTCAGGTACAAAATATACACACACTGTATTCCCCCCTTCAAAATACACATGAACAGAGGGCCAATCCTTTTGCATGTCAGTCACATATGTTTTAAGGGTAAAGCATTGATATGTACACATGATCATCTTCAGAGCCCTTCCCTGTCTGCTGATTTTATATAGGAGCCCCTCAGTGTAAAAATGGCAGATAAAAAATGAGTGAAAATGCAGACTGAAAAAGACTCTGAACATAGATTCTGAAGATGACTCCAGAAACAATTCTTCGTTTTCCAGTAGTTTGAATGTTGCTTAAACATGTTGCAAGAAACTTGAATTTCTAAAGACCAATAATTTCTTGTAAAATTCCAACCACGATGTATACAGACATCATCGTTACAATTATTACAATTAATCTGTTAACCACCTTCTCAAGGTGATTTACACTTAAATAATGAAAAGCAGTTAAACACAAAAGCAACAGAGACATTTCAAACAAGACTAAAACCCCAACAAGCAGACACTTGTGATAAAGACTCATTTATCAATCTGGGAAAGCCTGTTGGAACGAAAATATCCTCAGCTGTTTCCGGAAGCTGACCATCCTTGCTGCTTACCAGATCATAAGACTTGCTTCCCGGCAAGCAGTTCCACCAAGCTTTATTATCTTTTTGCATAATTATTTAAACTTACTTTTTCATTCCTTTGTATCTGAGTCCACCAACCATGATGGTATTATTCATAAGGCTTTCTGCTGAATTTCACCTTATTCCACTGACGGTGTGTAACCTGGCAGTAGTAACCTCAGTTGTTCTTAATGTCTCCCCCCCGCCCTTGCTGCAGCAAGCAGAAAAAATGGTGGCATATTTGCAAGACAGTGCCCTGGATGATGAAAGGCTAGCAGCCAAACTTCAGGAGCAGAGAGTAAAGGGTACTTCAGTACCATTACTCCATGAGGCCATGCAAAAGTGGTTCTACAAAGATCCACAGGGAGAAATTCAGGGTAAGCTTTCAACCTTACCGCTTTTTATTTTTATTTCACTGGAATGTTGTTGTTTTTTAGTTATATGTGCACTAAAAAAGGGTGAGACATAAATAAAAGAAAAAGAAACACCACCCACGTAGAAGGCAAAGTAAAGGGGGGGGGGAGGGAGGGAAATCCATGTATACTATATACTTTACAAAGTTGTTATTGCACTCCATCAGATATTAACGTACTGTATTACAGTATTTGTAAGAATGGATTCCAAATTTCATTGAATCTGTCCATGGCAAGTCAGCGTTTATATGCAAGTTGTTCATATGTTGTGAGTTTGTATAAGTCTTCCATCCAATCGTAGAAGGGAGCCGCATTTTTATTTTTCTAATTCATCAGTCTTAGTCTTTTTGCTGTGGTAAGGGCATGGAGAATCCACTCATATTGTCCCTTTGTAAGGTTCTGTGTGCTGGGTATATAATTCAAAGGGATATTTTGCTCTGTAAATGTAAGATTGTTCCATATAGTTCTGTTGATAGTTTCAGTTACCTTCTGTCAAAAATCTTTCAGTATAGGACAATGAAAAAACATGTTTTAGAGAAGCATTATCCCTGTTGCATCTCCAACAGTTAGATACCTTAGATAGCCCTTTTTTAAACAAACGTAATGGGGTCCAGTATATTCTAAATATTATTTTTTGTTTTTTGAGCCTCAGTTTAAGGTCCAGAGACACCCTTATAGCACTTAACACAGATTCCCACTCTGGGGTCGAAGTTGAGATCTCTAATTCTTTTTTCCATTTCTCCCTCAGTACCTGTATATCAAATTGGTTTGCTAGTGACATATATTTATATATGTTGATGGCCGGGTTTTTTGTTGTGTAAGAATTAATCACTTGCTTCAATATCTCTGGGGTCTCTCTGGCTGTAAAAGCTGCTGGTCCATAGATGGTGGTTAGCAAGTTTTTTATCTGGAGATATTGCCATTGAGCATTTGTAGGTACCGTATTTTTCGCTCTATAACACGCTCCCAACCATAACACGCACATAGTTTTGAGAGGAGGAAAACAAGAAAAAAAAATTCTAAACGAAACAGTGGATGTATGATTTTTGTGGTTCATGCTGTGGCCACAGACATGTGATCTGACGGTGAGTTTGGGGTAGCCCAATGCAAAAATCCTGAGGATCCATGTGGATCCGTGCTTTGTAACCACATTTTTGCACCACTGTGGCCCCAGGCAACAGTGGGTGCATGATTTTTTTGGTGCAAGCTGTAGCCATGGACATGCTATGTGATCTGATGGTGAATTTGGGGTGACCCAGTGCAAAAATCCTGAGGATCCACGTGGATCCGTGCTTTGTAACCACGTGAATGAAGGAACTGTCAGTAATGTATGGTATCTCCAATACAGTGATGAAGGAAGGGGGGGGGAGCTCACACTTGTCCTAGGCAAAGCAGCCAACTCCTATAGGCCTAGGTGCCTTCACCCCCCCCCCCCATTAAATATTTGAGGGAGTCATCTTCCCCCCATGCTGATGGGCATTGCCATTCATATAAGGTACCAGTGTGCATGCACTTTGTCTTGAGATCATTGCAGTCTGTGAGATGGGGCTTACCTGTACCTGCCCCCCCCCCCCAGTATTTTATTGAAGTTGGAAGAGGGAGGGAGGGAGGGAGGAGAGATGGAGAGCTCACATTTGTCCTAGGCAAAGCAGCCAACTCCTATGGGCCTAGGTGCCTTCACCCCGCCATTAAATATTTGAGGGAGTCATCCCCCACCCCCCATTGTGGTATGTGAGTGGGGCTTACCTGGCTGTCCCCTCAATATTTTTTGAAGTTAGAAGAGGGAGGGAGGGAGGGAAGGAAGAGAGAGGGGGAACTCACATTTGTGCAGCTGCCTTGCCTCGAACCGGAGCAAAAAGAGGAGGAGGAGACTCAGGGACACGAGCCTTGTAAGCCGCTTTGTTTGAATTTACCGGTGAGGTGCTGGGGGAGGGACGGAAGGGGATGCCCTCTTTGTCCCTCCTTCCGGCTCATTGTAAAGAAAGCAGAGTAAGAGCCGCTTACATTTGTGTAAGGGAGAGCCATAGAGCAGGCAGACACTGAGAAAGAGAGGCTGTCTCCCTTTCCCCACCTTGGCTTTTACACGCTGCGTGCAGCTCTTGCCGGCTTCCGAGCTGCCTCCCTTCTCCCACCTCGCCAAAAAGCCATAGAGCAGGCAGACAGGAGGAAGAGAGGCTGTCTCCCGACACTCAGCTGTTGCTCAGCTGTTTCCGGCTTCTCAGCGAGCCAAGCGGAGGAAGAGAGGCTGCCGAACAGCCAGCAAGAGCGGCTCCTCCTGCCTGCATTCGCTCCATAACGCGCACACACATTTCCCTTTACCTTTTAGGGGGGAAAAACTGAGTGTTATGGTGCGAAAAGTATGGTAATCTGTATTTGTCTCTTAAGACAGAATATGTATAAAATTCATCCTCTTCGTTTATCAGCTGTTCGAACGTTAATATACCCAAATTCATCCACCTCTTCCATACAACTATTTCTTTCCCAATTTTTAAAGAGAGGTTTCCCCACAAAGTCATTTGTTGTGGAAGAAAAGGTCAAATTTATATTTTCTGGACATGTGGTGCCATATCATTCGAACTAATCTTATTGTTTCAATAGCATCTTGAGTATTAATGTATTTAGACCCAAGTGCTACCCATCTTTCTAAAGGTGCTACATAGGAATATTCCAAAGAAGCCCAATTTGGACAGTTGTTTTCAGTTATGGGTCTTCAGAATTGTATACCTGACAGTAAATATGCTTGGTGATACAGTTCTAAGTCAGGGCTCCCAAATCCTCCTCCTTTTATTGGTATTTCCATTTTTTGCATAGATATTCTTGTAACTGAAGAGCCCCAAAGGCATTTTCTAAACAAAGATTTAATTTTATGAAAGTATTTGCTTTGTATGTAAATTGGAATTCCTCTTAAGATATAAACTAGTCTGGTATTATGTTTATTTTATTTCACTGGAATATTAAGGGAAATTACAATACACTGCCTATGTACTTAGGGTGGCATCAGAAAATGTCTAGCTCTGTAAGTAAGATGAAGACACATATGGCACATACATAGAGCAGTCCCCCAGATACCAGGCTCTATATGGGCTGTGACTGTTGGGTGCAACACTCAGTAGAGGTTTCACTCTTGTCTTCATGGATTTCATCCCTTGATGATTTTGCAGGTCCATTCAGTAACCAAGAGATGACAGAGTGGTTCCAGGCCGGGTATTTCACAATGTCACTGTTGGTGAAAAGAGCATGTGATGAGAGCTTCCAGCCACTTGGAGACATCATGAAAATGTGGGGCAGGGTTCCTTTCACTCCCGGTCCAGCACCACCTCTGCATTTGGTAAATATGACAATGTGTAAAACAGTTAACATTAAATTAGAAAGTTAAGCGATGCCAGTTTCAGGGTTTTGTGTGCTTTTGTGCTACCAGGCACAGAGCAGCAATGACCTTTAGAGAGACTGTCTGTATGTTGAACATATACTCTGAGCCGCAATACAATGGGCTTTCCATACAGGAAGGCAAAAGTGCTTACTGTACCTAGCAGTGAAATAGCAAAAGCCCTCATTGCTACTGGTTCACTTACCTAAAAGCCTTTGAATGCTGCTTCAGTTGGATCTGGCTTTCTATGCATAGCAAATTGCAGAAGGAAATTAAGCCACAATCAGTAAAAGGTAGCTCCTACTGAGGCCCCTGACCCTTACTCCTTTTTTCAAGCATGTTACTAGTTGTGGCCCTCCTGACTTGTTGGTGTAGTCCAAAGGTAAACCTGAAACGATCTTTGAATCAGATTTGTCCTTGAACCAATTCTGCTTAGCAGCGAGAATTCTCCCCAGCAACAGGTGTCTTTATCTAGGCATGTCTGGGGGAAGAGAGATTCAGTGTCTGCCTTTGTCTATAAGAGTCTCTGAACCTGTCTCTCTAGCTGAATTGCTGCAGGGAGCAGAGAGAATTGAAATCTCTGTATATTGTTCTGTTTTATTTATGTAGACCAGTAGTGATATAAAGTTATGCAACTTGTAATATAAATAAATATTTGAAGAAGAACTGAATGGGTGAGGTGTTTATTCCTTCACGGGCATTCACCGATAGAGAGCTGGACTGCTGCCGCTGTGAAGACACAGGAAGACTTTCTGGGTAACTCTGCTGTGAGACAGTAAAAGGAACCCCAAAGGATTGGAGCACACACACTAACAAGCCTGCCTTGCTTCTGCCGCTGTGGCTTGATTTAGCATGTGGCACACAGCTTCTCCCTCTTTCTTCATAACTGGGAGAGGTGAAGTAGGAAAGCATAGGGCCTTCCTCGAGGTAGAGGAGCTTGTATCTTATGCACTGGGGATATTTGCTCCAGTTTCCTTTGCCAAGGAATGGTCCCTAGACACAGTTTAACTATATACACCCCTTTATTTTCCACTTCACACAATCCTTTATACCTTTTTACTAAACACAGCAATCTGTAAAAATGTTGCTCCATTTAATAACTTTTAATATAAACAGTATTTCATAATCATAATGTTGTAGGTCACTGTAATCAGAGTTGTGCATATGCTCGTGAATCCTAACATTTGATGCAAGTTCAGCTATCGATTTGTTTACAACCACAGGGTGAGTTGGACCAGGAACGACTGACTAGACAACAGGAACTCACAGCCATGTACCAAATGCAGCACCTCCAGTACCAGCAATTTTTGTTACAGTAAGTTTATATCAGGGGTGGCTAACCTTTGGCCCTCCAGATGTTGGACTATAATTCCCTTCATCCCTGATCATTGCACATGCTGACTGGGGTTGATGGAACAGCACCTGGAGCACCACAGGTTAGCATCCCCTGGTCTATAGAAATATTTGTCAATGGCCATTTTGCTTTGTTTAAATGATCTAGAGCAGGGTAGTCCAATTTTTCATACTAAGTGGGCTGTACATGGCAGCTCTTCCTTCTCCTCACTGCCCAGCCACATACCTCCCCCTGAGTGGTGAGAGGAGGAGGAGGAACAACACCCACTGCTGCTGCCACCCACTCCATCCAAAGTCCTCTGTCCCTGCTGATGGCATATACCCCTGTCACCTAGCAGAAGGAGGAACCATTATGAGACAACTGAAACTATCCAGCAGCAATTCCGCCAGCTCACTTATTGTTGCTGCTCCTTATCTACAGCATCAGTCTGCTTACCTAGAGTCTCCCTCAAGGTAACAAGGAAGAGGAGTAAGTAGGCTCACAAAATTTATCCTAGATAGTTTGGTTTGTCTTGCATCATCCTGCTAGTATAGGGCACATGCTGCCCGTGATGGTCAGGACAGGGAGTGAGCAAGAAAGTGTGAGGAACAGTGGGAAAGTGGTGGCTATGACAAAGATGAGCTTTGGCAGATGGTGGCAGCTCTTGATTCAAGTTGCTCTTTGTCACAGTTACCCAACATCAGTCATTACTTTCTGGTTCTGTGGACAGCAGTATGTCTACTGCAAGTATGTGGGCTAGGAGTTGAGAATATAGGGTCTTGTTTTTTTGTAGGTCAGGGCTAGCCAACCTGGTGCTGGATTACCACTCTCATCATCCCTGGCCATTGGCCATGCTGGCTGAACTGGTGGGACTTGTGGTCCACAGTATCCAGGGTAGAGGGCTTCCATTTTGGTGTTCCTCTGTTAATAGCCTATTTGGTTTCTATTCTGGGCACAGCCTGCCTGTAACTCCTGGTTGCTTAAGTCTGCCAGCCTAGTTCTTAAATAAAAGGCTTGGAACCTGAGTTCTCTTCTGCTGGCAGGAGTTTTTCATGAGCAGACTTGCTCATGGGATGCTCCTGCCAGTGGAAGGGAGAAAGTGACATTCACTTATTTCCCCTTCCCCCTCCTTTCCCATGTGTCCCCTGGAGGGCTTGTGGGGTAGAGAGAGTTGGCTCCAGTAAACTCCTTTTCCACCATCATGATCCTCCATTCAGTGAAAACTTTCCATGGAAAGGGGGAATCCTATACAACAAAGGGATAGTTAGAATCCAATCTATAATTTAGGTAAATGTTGTGTGTCGCTGTTTTGAATAGCCACTTCAAATGACAGTTTTAAAATTTCTTATTCTTGGTGGGTGGGTGCTGGTTTGCCCTGATGTGTTTGAATGTCAGTTGTGGTATGCACTAGCAGCTCTTTTCTCTTCTGGGTTTTATAGTCATTCTGTAACTAAGTAGAGTAAACTTTTCCCCATTCTCTTTTCCAGACAACAGTATGCCCAGGTAATGGCACAGCAGCAAAAAGCAGCTCTCTCATCACAGCAGCAGCAGCAGCTGGCTCTCCTTTTGCAACAGTTCCAGGCACTTAAAATGAGGTAAGAATGCAAGTTTCAAGGCCATTTCACACATTATGCAGTAGTAAATCCAGTACTTTGAAAGTAAACTTCAGGCCACCATGAATGGTTTCCTGAGAACATGTCTTTGGAAATGTTGGCATGCACATAACTGTCATGTTCATACTTCACATTATCAAAAGGTTATGTAATATAACACTGAATATAATGTATAAAGTGGCACTATAGAGTCTACTCATGATAGTGGTTGTTGAATATATAGCACTCTGTTCATGCCTGTTCAAAATTGCTTCAAGTCAGTGTTACTAAGACTGTGAAATAGATCTGTTGTCACTTTGTCCGTTTATGTTGGTTGTATTTGTCATCATCTCATATTTGTTTTCATTGAAGCCTATTCTGTTAATTGACCAGAGAAAAAAAATTCATTCAAATTCTGGTCAGCATTAAAGAACAGTTTTGTGCATCTCAAGAGTTCTGGATTTTGCTCAGCAGTGTTGGAATTGTCAGGAAGTTATGCCCTAATATCACTTTAATACTGGTTCTGAAGAAGACGGAGAAAAAAGAGAAGCATTGTATTTTAAAATAAAAAGAAAACACCCCTGTGACCTCTAAGTAGAACTAGCTTTTTGATGTAGCATGTTGAATCTTCCTCTTTATATTCCAGGAAAGCTGAGCAGAACATGGTGACACCTGTAACAAGGTCTGTGTCAGTGCCAGACACTGGCTCAATTTGGGAGCTTCAGTCAGCAGCCCCACAAGCTACAGGTATGAAACAGTGTTTTGATATTGACTACATTCAGACACAAAACAAACTGCCCTGAAATGACATCCAAATGAATGTCGCTTACAAACCACGGTTTATGAATAATTGCCAAACCAGGATCTGAAACTACATCTTGAGAAAACTATGGTTGGCTCCTGGATCAAAGCCCACAAACCATGATTTGGGATGCTGCCATTTTGAGAGGTACAGATAAAAGTATAAAGCAGATAAAAGACAAAAGCTGTATCTTAGAGGCCCTCATTGGTGGTCTCTTCATTCTCATTCTTTCTGTCTGTCAGCAGCCTCGTTTCTACCTCCTTAATTTATGCCTAGCTACACATCCTTAGCAGGCTTCCTCCCCCTCTACTTCCTAAAAAAGGAAAAACCAAAGGTACACAAAAGAGGTCATTTAACCGTCTTAACGATCAAAACATATAGTGCATGTGATATTTTTTAATTACCAGTGAATTTGCCTGGGTGCACAGAATTGCTAGCTTCTTGGCTCTGTGGTCTCCTAATTTAAATATTAATTAATAGCCTACATTTCCCCCCTTTTTGCAGTCTGGGAAGGAAGCAGTGTCTGGGATCTCCCAATCGACACTACAGCTCAGGGACCAGCTCTAGAACAGTTACAGCAGCTTGAAAAAGCCAAAACTGCTAAGGTAAGAAACAGTAGAAACCATTCCAGTTGCAGCTTTTCATTTCATTTGTTTTCTGAGTAACTGTGACATTCCTTATACTGATTTAGTGTAATTGCCTTATACTGTACTGATTTAGTGTAATTGGGACACAACTTACTAATTCTTAATTGGGCTTTTTTAAAAAAAAACAAACAAGGACACAGTTTAGGGAAGACCAATCAAACTGGTAGTTGTAGAAGAGGACGCTGATGGGAGTGATTGTAACTAGCAGGAATAATGTGCTAGTTGAAGAGGTCTTTACTTCTAATGTTACTTCTTTAATTCAGCTAGAGCAGGAGAGGAGAGAAGCAGAACTGAGGGCCAAAAGAGAAGAAGAAGAGCGGAAAAGACAGGAGGAGCTACGGAGGCAGCAGGAAGAGCTGATCAGGAGACAAGAAGAAGAAAGAAAAAGAAGAGAAGAGGAGGAGCTGGCACGCAGAAAGCAGGTGACATCTCAAATACATAAATTACTTTTTCAGTATCTTTAAGAAAACACATTTTCTCATTTCCTGTGAAGGAAGTTGGAAAAGTTTTTTTCCTGTTCCTTCCACCTTTTAAGTCCAAAGTGTGTTCAGTTTTCAGCTCAATCATTCATGTTTATTTTTTGGAAGCCACCCTGGGGATTTATTTGAAGGATGTGCAGAAATTGCCCATAATAAAGAAAATACATAAATAAATAAGAATTTTATTTAGGACAGGTGGGGGAAGTATGGTCTATGTTATGTTCCAGGAGCTCTTCCTCATAGAAGCGTAGAGTTGGAAGGGACCCAAAGGTCATCTAGTCTAACCCCTGCAATGCAGGACATGACACCCCCCCCCCAAGCCTTACATCCCAGGAAGAGAGCCGGTAAAGGGGCCTCTTGCCATTGAAACAACTCCATGGTGCTGCATTCTTCAGCACCATCCCCTGGCTACTGCCAAGGGCAAGGCTTATCAAAAGCCTGTTTTTCCCTTGAAGGGACCCTATTACTTCTAAGTTGCCTACATCAACAGGAAGCAGATTGCCACTTTTTGTGTTAGAACACTTTTGTGACTCGGGGGAGACACCTGGGAAAAGACTGTTTAAGGACTCTGTCTGTTTATCTTTAGCAACCAAGCACATGTCTACTCTAGGCTTATGGCCTGATGAACAGCCTCCAGAGCAAGAACACACATCACCAGCAGCCCCAGTCTTGCCTTCCAGGAAGGCAGAAGTATTCTTGGGGTGGGATGTTAATTTGGGGGAGGACTAAATTGAATTTGGAGCACCTGGGTGATAATTTCAGGAAAAGGGAAATTTGATGTTGGGTAATCTCTGGGTAGGGTATTAATTTGGAGAGCAGAAAGAAAGAGTAAGAAAAGAGGATGGCCCTGCCCACTGCTGACTTGGACCTCCAAAGTGAAGTCAGCCCCTGTCCCTACGCATTCCCAACTGCTGTCATTTAAAAGACCTCTGGCTTCAGGTCAGAATCAGAGCAGCCAGGTCAGGGGACCCTTACTATCCAGCATACCATAAATAGGAATTTAAATGCAGATCCACACTTTTAGCTAATTTCATTCTTTTTATTTCTGTGTGCAGGAAGAAGCCCTAAGGCGGCAGAGGGAACAAGAAATTGCACTAAGGCGGCAGCGGGAAGAGGAAGAACGGCAACAACAAGAGGAAGCACGTAGAAGACTGGAAGAGAGGAGAAGAGAAGAGGAAGAAAGACTACAGCGAGAAGAGTTGCTTCGTAAACAGGTGAGAAGAAGGGAAATCTTTTGCAGTTAAGACCTGCAAGAATCAGAGGCTGGTTCGCACATGTATGCTCACTTGTTGACTACATCAAGTGATATTGCATAAGTGGATGAGCCATTATTAGCTCAAACAGTGCAGAGGGACCTTTCATTTTGTTTAAGATTCTACCAATTCAAAACTGATAAATGGTCTTAAAGTTTTGGATTTCTGAAACAAAGTCACACAAGGAGTGTAATAAGAGCTTTCATGGCTACTCTGGGGCATTTTCTAAAGCTATATTTCAGCAAATTGTTGTATTCTAGCACAGGTTGCATTCTTAGAAGCAAAGGATTCTTTGCAATCCTATGTATCTTGAAACAAACAAAAAGGAAGCATTTTAATCTAGGTTAGTCCACTTTAGAGACTCTGCATATTTTTTCTGTTCTGGGAAGGAAGAGGAGGCTGCCAAATGGGCACGTGAAGAAGCAGAGGCAAAGCGTCAGCTAGAAGAAAACCGGCTGCGCATGGAAGAAGAAGCAGCCCGACAGAGGCATGAAGAGGAAGAACGAAAACGTAAAGAGCTGGAACTCCAACGCCAGAAAGAAATTATGAGGCAGAGGCAGCAGCAGCAGGAGGCTTTGCGCCGATTGCAGCAGCAGCAACAGCAGCAGCAACTTGCACAGATGAAGGTACTGATTCTTCGTAATGTTACTCTTTTTCTCATTGCCACAAACCCACTCTCACAAGTTATGCTCACAGCCCAAGCCAGCAGAGAAGCTCTCTGTTAGCTGTGCTGAAATTTACATGACCATTGCCAGAACCTGCCTTTTAACGCTCTTGGAATTGGGCACCAGAAGCAGGAGATGGGCAGCTCTAACTTCAATCAGTGGCATCCCAGTTTGTCCAGGTTATCTCTTTACTGCTCAGTGTACACTGAGCATTGTACACTGCTTAGATATTACAGTGCTAAGTGATATTTAAGTTGTTGAAATTAATAATAAATACGGTAATAACTAAAACATGAAAGTAGTATAGATACGCAAATCTCTCTAATTTACAGAAAAATTAAGATTTCCTTGACACATATCATAATTCCTGCCCCCCGCCCTGCTCAGGGTGTGCATTTCTGTCCATAGCTATAGATCTGAGAAAGTACAATGAGGAGCAACTTGCCACCCTACCAAAAATGTATATAGGTGCACATATCCTGAGTAATGCCTCATTTTTAAGCTAAACCCTTCCAGAGTGCTACCTGGAACTATCCTTCACCAAGGATAGCCTGACTACTGTAGTCCATGTTGCATTCTTGAGGCTGGATTACAGTGGTACCTCGGGTTAAGTACTTAATTCGTTCCGGAGGTCCATTCTTAACCTGAAACTGTTCTTAACTTGAAGCACCACTTTAGCTAATGTAGCCTCCTGCTTCTGCTGTGCCGCCGGAGCACAATTTCTTTTCTCATCCTGAAGAAGAGTTCTTAACCCGAGGTACTATTTCTGGGTTAGTGGAGTCTGTAACCTGAAGCGTATGTAACCTGAAGTGTATGTAACCCAAGGTACCACTGTACTACAATGCTCTCTATGTGGGACTGCCCTTGGTCGTGCTCCAGAAGCTTCAGCTGGTATAGAATGCAGTGGCCAGACTGTTGGTGGGGGCACATAGCCCACAACATGTGACACCATGGTTAAAACATCTGCATTAGCTGCCCATCTACTACTGAGCCACGTTTAAGGTCCTTTTGTTAATTTAGAAGCCCCAAACAACTTAGGTCCAGGGTACCTTAGCAACTGCCTGAACTTTTATATCTCAGCTCATTCACTGAGACCATTAGCAGGAGTGTTGCTGGTTATCCACTGAATTGAAGACAACTCAGCTATCAGTGACTTGACATCATAATGGCACCAGATGATTTAAAGGTGGATGCCTCTTGTCCCGCTGCCAGAGTTGACCAGCAGGGGTGGGGAAAATAATGTTCTGGTTCATTGGGTAAAAAAGGTTCTCCGCTCCTGATCTAGAGCATAAAACTGGGAGTAGAGAAACCTGGATTCAAATCATCACACTGTCATGAAACTCACTGGATAAACTTGGGCCACTCTAATCTGTTTCACCAGGTAGGTGTGAAGATAAAATGAAGTCAGTACCATGTACACAGGTCCTGGGAGGATGAGCCGTACAGAAATGGAGGCTGAAGCTGTTGGTTTTGAATGGCATGGGTCTCTGCATCAGACTTTTTAAAATGCATTTTTCATGGTTTCTCCATGCTACTACTGCCTTCTTCCCTCAGCTGTTTTCTTTGCTTCATTTCCTTTCCTTTGAATAATTCCCATTTCATTCACAACACAGTCAGGTGCTTGAATCTTACTATTATATTGCTGTAGAAATTATGACTATTGTTGGTACTATAAAGATTAATTGGAGGTTGGGTACACACCTGGCAGGAAAAGGTTGCAGTTCCACAGTACAAGGAGACAAAATTAAGATTGTGGCATATTAGCAGCTTTTGTGGCAGACAATAACAACTGTTTGCATGTTTTTGAGTGGCTGATTCAGCATATATCCTGATGTATTCATTCTTTCCATTAAGAAAATTTAAGTGCTGTTTCTTGTATGTCTTTCCTCCCAGCTCCCTTCTTCTTCAACATGGGGTCAGCAATCAAATTCTAGGGCATGTCAGTCCCAAACGACGTTATCATTAGCAGAAATCCAGAAGCTTGAAGAAGAAAGAGAGCGGCAGCTTCGAGAAGAGGTAAAATTCATAGTTTGGAAAAGAGGCTTTAGGTTGCTGCTGAAATAGAATAGTCAAATTTCCTTACCATTACATCGTTATGAAAGACATATTCTTTCACCCATTGTGAAAGATATATTCATCTGGTGACCTCCCACTACTTTCTGCCTTTAGACAGCCCATGGCTTGCTCATTTGTGTGCAGTTGTGGCTTGTCACTGCTAGGAGTCACTGTGACAATTTCTAAACACTTAATAAGCTTAACCCAAGATGCCTAGGAGGCTTTACACAGCTCATTCTCATCTCCCTTCATGGAACACAGCAGTTAAACCTTGAAGTTGCCAATTAAGCATAGTTTACTGTATCATCTGAGCTGGGAGACTACAGTTACCAGTTTTAGAACAAGGCAGGCTCTGAAGCCAACTTCAAAGCATTGTTAAAATCCTAGTTGGTTTTGAACCTAGTAACTGTGATTTCCCAGTGATGAAGTAGAAATTGTGCTTAATTGAATATTTTTTTGAGTCTTAACTGCTGTGTGCTACAAAGGGAGAAGAAGGAGAGCATAAGCAGGCAAAAAGCTTCCATATGTCTCATTTTAATAAACCCAAGTTATAATTGCCCAAATATTATCATAGTCTTAGATTACCAAGACTGAAAGAGCAGAGATTTTCATAAGCTAGCCTTTTTCTTTTTTGCAAATTTACCTGGTTTAATGATACATTGTTAAAGACATAGAATCGTGGTTAATATAAATGCTAATTCTACTGATTCTCATTAAATGTAAAGCCTAAAATTAGATTCATTGCCCATCTAGTTTTAGTTAGGAATTTAAAAATGAGGGGGTGGGTAGAAAAGTAATTTGTTCTATGAGTAATGTTTGCTTGACTGGAAAACAAGCAGAATATGAAAGTATTTGTGTCCAGGTGCACTTTCCAAGACCAAAGACTTTGATCAGTGTGTCTGAGGCAAATTTCAGTACCCCCAGTGAAACACATACCTATTCAGATTTATCCAGCTTTGAGGAAAATGTGTTGAAAACAGTAGAAGATAATCAAGTATGCATTTAAGAACTGGAATGTCCTGCACTGACTGTTTTCCAGCAAAGGCGTCAGCAGCGTGAACTAATGAAAGCCCTCCAGCAGCAACAGCAACAGCAGCAACAGCAACAAAAACTGTCTGGCTGGGGAAATGTTGCCAAACCTGCCGGTACTACAAAATCCCTCTTGGAGATACAGCAGGAGGAGGCAAGGCAGATGCAGAAGCAGCAACAGCAGCAACACCAGCAACAGCAAACCAGGTCCCGCAGCAGCACTACAGTGAGTACAACTAATAATAATAATAATCTTGTTGAAGTCAAAACTTTATTTGTATTGCTTTTCCTCTATTGGTGATAATAAACAGTATCTCCATTACTGTTGTTCCAGCAACATTCTAATCTGCACACCAGCATTGGCAATTCAGTATGGGGCTCTCTAAACACGAATCCTAGCAGCCAGTGGGCATCAGACCTTGTCAGCAGCATTTGGAGCAATGCTGATACAAAAAACTCAAACATGGGATTCTGGGACGATGCAGTCAAAGAAGTTGGACCTCGTAACGCAACCAATAAAAACAAGAGCAATGCTAGCATCAGGTAGGAACTGGGATGCAGTGAGCTTCCCTTCAATTCATTGTAGAGGCTCAGGCCTGTTGCAGGGTCTCTAAATTATTTTACTGTAGCCTTTGCCAACCTTGTGCCCTCCAGATGTTTTGGCTACATCATCCCTGACCATTGGCCTTGCTGACTGGGACAGATGGGAATTGTCATCGAAAACATCTGGAGTCTTGTGGATGGAACCTTTCCACCAAACCCTGCAGTGTGCTGTATCAGTGCAGCCAGGATTTCTTATGGTTCCATTCCTTCTGTTTTCTGTTAGCTCCCATCTCAGTATACTTTCATATTTGTGATTTTGACAGAAGGCAGAAATGTTTGTGAAGCTGCTTGAATTTTCTAGTCTTGTATACTTTGCATGTTTTTTCCTGGTAACCTGTGTCTCTTCCTCACACACTGCCTTTTTGCCTGTCTTAGTAAATCTATAGGTGTTACAAGCAGGCAGAATAAGAAGGTGGAGGAAGAAGAAAAGTTGCTAAAGCTGTTCCAGGGGGTTAATAAAACCCAGGATGGATTCACTCAATGGTGTGAACAAATGCTTCATGCACTCAACACAGCCAACAACTTGGATGGTAAGCAGTGAAAAAGGAGTGTGAAAGTTTCAGTCTAACACACTGAGAAACTGCATCATAGCTGCACATTATCATGTGATGCATTACTGCACATTGTCCAAAATTGTATTTAGAAGCATTAAGGAAGATGGGGAAATTGCAAAAGGTTTGGTATCCCCAGTATTCTTGGGAAATATTTAAAATTCCTGATTTTACACAGATCAGGGCTGATGCTACAGTTAATATTTTCTTTCCTGTTAAGTTGTACCATAAGGCATACACCATTGCTAAAAAGTTAGATTAAATAGGAAATAATCATTAGGAATCCAGCAGAGACTGTTGTCTTAGTGAGGAAATTAATTCATCCCATATCTCAGTGAATAAGGAGAAAGGGCTCTCTGTTTCTTGCAGGTAAGGATAATACTGTATTACATAAAGTTTGTAAGGAAATGTATGATATTGAAAAGCTCTGGATTATTTTTTTTGCTTATGCACCTATAGGCTTTGTAAGTATCTCGTGATTTGTCTTCCTTTCCGGCTGCAGTTCCCACATTTGTGTCCTTCTTGAAGGAAGTAGAATCTCCATACGAGGTCCATGATTACATCAGAGCCTACCTTGGAGATACCCCTGAAGCCAAGGAATTTGCCAAGCAGTTTCTTGAGCGCCGTGCCAAACAAAAAGCCAACCAACAGCGGCAGCAACAGGTTCATGCTTCTGTCTTTGGAGAATATTTGCAAGCGAATTTCTGTGATTACTGGAGAAACCAGATCTGTCTCTCTGGTTGATGTAGAGTTTAGCAATCTGTTTTAAAACGAGGACAAGCTTGACTATGGAATGACTTACAACTGGGGCAGGGAACTTCTGGCTCATAGACTGGATGCATCCTAAAATACAAAATGCCCTTACATGAAATGCTCTGGGCACTCCTGTTGAGAGATTGCCATGTGTACTATCACTGTGACTGTTGTCTCTTTCTCACATGCTCTCTTCTCTCTCACTGCAACTTGACTGAATAGATTTCTTCTTCCAGTCCCTCCCATGTTCTGACCTGAATTTTAGAATCCCAGGAATTCTGATGAAGGGAGCTATTCTGAGTACCTGGCTGGAAGCATGATTCAAAGCAAGGGATGGGGGAGAGAGAGATCACTGAGTTGGGGGAAACTCCGGAAATGGCAGGATTTTCCCTAGGCATGGTAGGCTGGGCAAAAATTTGCAGGGGAGGGGGCATGTTGTTTGACTGAGGTAAGTTGCCCTCAAGTGTGCCTGAGAAAAGCAAGTGGTACTGGCTGAATGACAAAACAGGCTACTAAGAAGCTATTTGCTCTTCTTTTTGGATCCTTCCAGTGAAACCTAAATTCAGTCGTGTAGTGGGGAAGAAGTAGAGAGGCAAACAAGCGCCTCCCAGGGCAGACTGATGCTCCAGATGGCCACTTCAAAATGTTAAGCAACCACCTCAGAAACAACAACTATCTAGTCATCAGGACAAAAACTCTCTCCCAATGACAGTGCACTCCTAGACAAGCTTACTTGCCTAGGATTGTGGCGCTAATACAATGCAATCCTAAGCATATTTATTTGAAAGCAAGTCCCGTTATGGTCAATTAAACTTACTGCCTAGTAAATGAGTGTAGCATAGGGCACGGAGGGCAGTACAGGGAATGTGGGATGGGATGGAGTGAGGTGGCATGGCAGAGAGAGAGAGAGAGACAGAGACAGAGAGAGACAGAGATGCAATGCTGAAACTCCACTTGGTTGTTGGAATTAAAGGCTTTATTCCAAACTTCAGTACAATGTCCAAACATAAGTCAGTTTATAAGTTGCAAAGGCAGGAAGCACAGCAGAGTTCTAGACACATGGTTAGACTTAAACTAAGACGTTGACCCAACAACTGAGATGCCCCTGAACTCTCCTTCTGAAGAGTGGGACAGGTACCTTCATTTGTGTGATCTATGTACCAAGGCTGGGGATGGGCATGCAAGCAAGCAATCCTCCAAGTGGGCTGAACTTGTGAAGTCTGTTTGTGCCAGCACAGTTGTCTCCATGTTCTTGGTTTATGGAGACAGAGATGATTGAGCCAATTCACCATCAGATGTGTTGCTCTGCGCTGCCTCTGAAAGGGATGACTCTTCAGTGGTGCCAGAGCCCACATCAACCAGCCAAGACTCTACATTGGGGTGTCCAGTGGCACTGAAGTGGGGCATTCTCTTGCCATCCCACTTGGATCTCCTGGGTCCTCATCACCACCTCTCAATCCACTGGGTCCACCCCCAGGGTCAGACTGCACCAAATTCCCAATCTCTTTCCATTCCCCATCAGACCACTCCCTCTAAGACATCTCCAAGGGGCTTGTGACAAGGCCCTTCATAGAGAGAAGATTTCTCACCCCTTGCTTATTAGACAGCTATTGTGTTGTATGTGCAGCTGACCTTAAAATCTTCTGTAAGTAACGTAGAATAGGGGTATGAGAGTGAGGGTGTGTTCAGGTAATTAACAGAGATACCAGCGAGTGTGCTAAACAGAAATGTTACTGGTCTACTGCCTGTGATTGGGGCAGTGGATCATTGTTATTTTTCTACTCTTACTGAGTGCACAAGGCATGATTCCAGCTTGTAATACGTTATTTATTTGTGTTCCAGGATTCTGTGTGGGGGATGAACCACAGTTCACTGCATTCGGTCTTTCAGACTAATCAGAGCAACAACCAGCAATCCAACTTTGAGGCAGTGCAGAGTGGTAAAAAGAAGAAGAAACAAAAAATGGTTCGAGCAGATCCCAGCTTGTTAGGCAAGTTTTGTGGTACATTAAATAAATGGGGCAAGAGTCAGAAGGGGAAAATAAAAGCTAAGATTCCAGAATCAGGGATGGCTGCTGGGTGCTTTCTTCCCCTCTTGGAGCTGTAGCCAGATTTAGGTGTTGCCTGGACATCACCACTCCAGCTCTTACCCCTGCTTGCCCCATTATTAGTTAGTTCCATTCACACTCAGATATGTGGGGGAAGACAGGCTAATAAGCGCTGAAGGTTTTGTGCGTGCCTGTCAGTCTATTTTAATCTTGATTACTAGCCCTCCCCTTTGCTCGTTTCTCTCTTGTTTCTCAAATTGCTAGGAAATGGTTAGCAGATTTATAAAAGATGAACATTTCTTCAATATTTTTGGGGTTTATTGGGAAGATTACTCACTCACTCACTCACTCATGCTTTTATTGTGTAAATATCCTTAAAGCAGGAGCTGAAAGCACTGGAAAAAATAGCTGGATTGATGGCAGGTGCTGCCTTCAATATTGTCTTTAATATATATGGATTACTTTATGAAGACATGTAAGATCTGGGAATAAGCTGTACACATCTGTGCACTAAGAAATCTGTCTGTCTTGTTTTGCAGGTTTCTCTGTCAATGCCTCTTCAGAGCGGCTCAACATGGGAGAAATAGAGACTTTGGATGACTACTGAGTATATGCAACTCGTCTGGCTTTTCCTGTGTCCTGTTAACCATGCATTCTCCACTGCTGGACAGAGTCTTTTCTATCTGCTGCAGCAGTCATCTTTGCCTTGCAAATGGATCACAGAATCAAATCATCTCAGGCTGCTATTTCTAGCCTCAACCAAGCCCTTTTCTGCCCAGGATTGCACAACCACCTTCATTTTTATCAGCCTCTGGTTCTCTCTTCTGGATAGTTGGGAAAGAAGATTTATATATGAGGCCGAGTGCAAATCACGGTGCTGTGATTTCTTCTCCCAAGCTATTTGTAAAGCCATTTGGAGGTCTACATATGGTAGCTTCCTTTCCTTCTCTTGTCATTCTCGTCACATTTAACTGGTGCAATCATAGTGGAGAGCTCATGGTTAACAGATGTAATTCAGAACCAAAATGCCACGCAGATACTGACTTCCATGCTCCATCAGGGCAAAAGATGCCTTCCGAACCAGGAAGCGCGTTCATAACTGTAGAACTGGCAACAGCAGGGAATGGTGGTGGTGGGCAGCATTCAGCTTGGATTGGTTTGGCAATGCACATCCCTGCCAGGCCTTCTTCAGCACATTGAATTTGGAGGAGTTCAAGTCTGTCTTCATTGGGTAGTGATGTCAAAGATGCTGGAGTTCATGCTTCAGCACACTCCAGCCTTCCTGAACAATTGGGGACTCAAATTGTGGGAGGAGGCACACATCTTTTCCTTCAGGCTGATTTTCTCCTTTAATTATACTTCCTCCAAAGTGATTGGGCCAGTTATTTTGGACCCTTCTGCTGTGAATTTGTCTCGTTTCAGAGACGCATAGGATCTTTACCATATGTATCTTCACCAGTTGGTTTTTTTGTGGGAGTTGACACTACCTTTGGAACCTGAAACCCAGCCAGATTTCATCTGGTCACACGTGATGGTGGTTCAGAGTTTTGTAAGTTCTGCAGCAGCATTAACGCCAAGGAACAGGGAGCTGTCGTCTTGAAAGTGAAATAAATGAGGCAAGGAATCTGAGCATTGGCAGAGTCTCTTTATAAAAATCACATGGAGGGGGATAAAGCGAGGTGTGCTGGTTTTTACTATATAGTACACTCTCCCATTACTTCCAATCCATTGTGCTTATATATTTATGTAATCCACCTTCTCCATTCCTTACCCCAGAATGTTAAAAAGTCTGAAGTGGCCATTGCACTTAGTTCTAAACCCCCACCCTCCACGCTCCCACTTGCACAGGGCTGCAATGTGCCCACGGAAGTTGTGCTGCTGTATGAAGACCTTGGTCTGCCATCATCGCCTGAAGAAGACAACTGAAGTTGCTCCAGAGCAGATTAATTTAGATTTTATTTCTTTTGATTTTCTTCTCTCTTACCCCTTTCCCCCACCCCAACGTGTACAGTAACTCTTACAGAGACAGCTGCAGATTTGTATATAGTTTTTGGATCTGGTAGCTCAGTGAGGCTAGGTGCTGTCACAGATCTGGTCTCCTGATCTCCTTTGCTTTGTAAACTTACAAAGGGGGGAAGGGGGTAGTTAATGTTTACAGAACTTTAAATTCCCTCGGAACTCTTGCTAGTATGGGGGTAATAAAAAAAGAAGAGAGAACTTAAATAAAACCTGGTTGTATTAATACCTGAGCACACATTGTTTGCTTTTGTCAAAGCCAGCTTTGGCAATCCTTTCCGGTGCTAAACTTGACCTGGAACTCTACCAGTGCCTGTTCCATCAAGTAACAATCAAGTACACAGGACATGGAGGGACAGCAGCTGCTTTATTTCATACCCCTGGAGGAATGTTGGTGGTTTTGCTACTTGATAATTTTAGAGGTGAAAATAAACATCAGTTAAGTTGAGATTGGAAATGTTCGACAAATCTTCACTCTTCCCTTCTTTCATCTGCAGACACATACCCATTCATGTTCTTGTGTTGTTTATGCAAGAGGACTAAGCCTGGCTAGTTCTTTTTTAAGCTGTAAACATGTAAAAAAAAAAAACATTAATAAGCCCACTGTGAACAAAACAGCAAGTGCTATACCAACCCCAACATTTTTTATTTTTTTGCAAACCAAAGCAATGGTTCTGTAACCCAAGCCGAGGATACACTGGGCTTTAGGGACAGAGGGGATTTTATGTGGCTCTTAAATATAGACATAGGCAGCTTGTTTCACATTTTTCCAAGAATAGTTTTCATTGCTTCTTTTGTGTTTTCAAAATAATTACACTGAAATATGACGATGGGGTGAAAGAAATGATCAGTGACCCAAACCAAATGAAATTGATCAACCCCTAAGTGTCAGGCTTCCTATAAAACATTTTAGATTTCTCACCTGTATATTTTCTTCTCTTCCCCTCCAGTATTTATAAGTTTACAACTGAACATCTATCTTGGTCATCTATTTCTTAGAAAACCATTGAAGTGTAGCTTATTTTGTACCATACCTAAGAACAAGGCCCTGCTCTAGTAGCCACATTTTGTTTACTTGGATAGGAATAATTTTGGGCTGTAGAATAATTTAAAATTCATGCTAAATCAAATTTATTCTAGTAAAACTTCGCAGCAGGGTGGGAGATTGAAGGTAAGAACACAAATGTGCCTTATTTCAAGACCTTTTTCGTACATAAAGCATCCTGTAATGTAAATGCATGGACGTGTAGTAAGTTGTTTGTGTGAGCAGCTTCTCACGGAATTTGAGCAGATTTTAAACACCCAGAGCAACCCTTCCTTTCAGGGTATCTACAGTGACATGGTTAAAACCAACCAAATATGGTCAGCTGCTTATGCAAGTGCCTTAACATGCTGAGCTGAGCTTTACACATAGTTGTATTTCAGGCGATTCCCTCCTAGGTCTCCAACATTGAGGAATTGAACTCAACAATTTTGTAGGATTGCTATTGCTCACACACATGCACAGCCTCTGCCATGATGGAATGGTATCACAATATATGAATAGCTTTTTCAGAAGTATCACTTTGCTGTAAAAAAAAAGGAAAGAATGGTCTGTGTCACATTTGTTGACATTTTAGAAAGGATGGGTATGTGGTAATTTTGTTTGCTGATGGTGTACGTTGGTCTGGAGTCAATCAGTTACCAAGTGGTAATTTATCACAATGTGAATAAAATCGCTTGGGAGGCAAGGTATAATGGTTTCAGATTACCATTTGCCTTTCAATAATTTAAGCATAATGAGGCTTTTTAAAGTGCATTGTTTTGTCACTTAACATTTTGTCAAGCAAAACTTGTAAAAGCTGCTTTGAGTACACATTAATGTAGAAAATTGGGGTATAGATTATATAAAACCCCAGTGTACATGTAGCCACTTGGAACACTTTGTATTGTCTTGTCCAATGATGGTGTTGGTTGGAATTGTACTGTATTTCTGTCCCTGAAATCCGTGGAAATTGGAATGACAAGTTTCTCCTTACCATTTGAGAGGACAGTGCAGCATACTGTTGGTCATATGCACAATCTAGGCAAATGGTTGTCTGTGCACGCCCATCTACAGTGTACTGCCTGCGTTAAAGATTTGCTTCATGGTAACTTAATGCAACGGTGTTGTGCATGGGAACAGCTTCATAAATCAAGGCATTCTTACTGTGCTGCCAAGTGGTAGGGAAAATCTTACCACTCCCCTGCTGCCTTGAATTTCAGATTAGGTTCAGAAATGCAAGATTATCATGACTACTTTGCAGGGCATTGTTGGCTGGCTTACCACATGGTTTTGTTCAAAGGGTAAGATAAAAAAATCACTTCAAATTGTTTGTTTAAAATACCATGGTAGGTGCAGATGTGACTGTTTGACAAGGCAATACAGACTACCAAATACAACACGGGCTTGCCAAAGTGGCTCCATACACAAAATGGAAAGTTATAATTTGGCGAATGACCATCTGTGTTTACATTGATAGCTCTGTTTGTTCCCAATGTGCTTTCAAACTGTTGTGTGCACTGGAAAGGTATAATGGTATTCCTGTGAAATACATAAGAGTAAAATGAGGTGCACTAGATACTATTTAATCTCCGGATTTAAGAAAACCATATTCCTGTTAATTTGGCTTGCAAATTTAATGGAAAACATTTTCACAGTCTCTGCAAAATTCTATTTTGTAGCATAGCTCAGAAAAGCCATCCCAAAAGTTCATATGTGACACAGTGCAAAGTATTCTGATTGACAGGCTCAGTGCACATAATTATCCTGTCAGAAAATAAGTTTTGATTGATGGAAAGAACGGTAGACATCTGTCACCTTCCAAAAATTCTCCCAGTCACACTACTTCTTCATTGTACTGCAATGTGCAACTTTTATTACAATCCAATACTTGATTATGAAACAAACTGGGTTTAATATATACTGTTGCTTCAAAAGAGGCTGGCAGCCTCTTAAAGAACAAGCTGGAACTCTATATGTCATCAGTGAGTTTGTAGTAAATATAAATAATGAAGTAAATACTGACTTTTCTAAAAGCTACCAGATGTGGTTTCCCATCTACAAAGATACCTCTAAACAACAGTTTAGAACCAGTTGTTTTCACAGCTATAGCAGGTAAAGTTATAATGTGGTTGCAGATTGGTTCTTGATTTCTCTCTCTTTGCCCGTCCCCTTTTTTCAAAAATGAAAAGTGACTACAGTTGCCCCGGGAAAGAAAACCATTTGAATCGTTGGCTTGTTTTTCCAGTAAAATGGGCTGAGCAAAGATGTTTATGTTGCAGTTTGAATGTAAACTTTAGGACAAACTTGTTCGTTGCTGCTAAGGATTTCAAAGTGCCCAACTACTATTGGATGCTTTGAGATCACATGTAAACTGGGCACTGTAGCTATTCAAACCTGAAGTGGTTTGTCTCTGGAAATGTCCGTGTCCCCCCCCCCCCCCGGTCTCTATATTTTAAGTGTTCATTCAATAAGAAATACTTAATCAGTGGTGCTTAACATCAAAGTGAATGTGTGCGATCATTAGCCTATCAGTATCTCAAAGCAACAGTGAGTGATCTCTGAAATGTTCAAGTCTTTTTACAAATCTTTCCATGTCTCTGGCTGAAGAAACTGTTCAGTTGTTTGAACGAAGAGGAAACCTTTACAGAAACCTGCATCAGAGGAGAGTTTAATCAATTGGGATTTCATAAAATGCAGCAAATATCAGTTGTTTTCACCCCAGTTTGCCTTGAGAGTGTGTTAGTGTTCAGTTGGACACTTCCGATAACCCAGAAGGTTTTGTGGTCATCATTATTTCCCAGTTAAATGTTGGGCTGAATACTTGCAGGATGTATGCTACAGCTTATCCAAATATGTGTCTACTTCGGGTTTAGAATTTTTAATGAATGCTGTTATTCACCACTGTCCTTAACATATGGTGATGTTAGATGTGTACGCTAGTTGTTAGAAACCTGGTGCAGTCCTTGGCGCCTTTTGGGTTTTGCAGCTAACTGCCAGAGGGTGTGGGCTTTGCTCTGGTGGGGAGGGTTGGTTTCCAAGGACCAACGGTAGAATTTGGGGTGGGGTGGGGGGTGGAAGACAACATGGGTGGAGCTGCCTTCTGGCATGAAGAGGTAGGTCTGTCTGAATCTGTGTGTGTGAATGAGCTGAGCCTCTGCAGAGTATTTGCAACTCTCTCTTTGTTGTATACACATGTGAAAAGGCTTGAGAGCTAATTGGACAAGGTTTTCATTAGCTCCAGGAAAGGTTGCTTCCTCATTAAAGGCTTCAGAGAGTCTGAGCATTCCCGAAGGAGGCAATGCCCCACACCAAGGTCCTTCGTCTCATCCTGCTGACACTGTCTGGAGTTCTGGTCCCTTTTGTGGAAACAGGTAAGTTGGATTTCTTTCCAAACTACCATTGCAGCCCTGACCTCTTTACTTGTTCCCTCACCTCTCCCAAGCATCTTGTGTTCCTTCTCGTCAAACAAAGTGGAATTCAATCGGAGTATTGATTGCTAGTGCTGTGTAAGTGAAGTATCTAAAATCTAGGCAAAACAGAGAGGCTATGGGTAGCATTTTATGGACTGAGGAGCAGGTTTCAGTGAGTTTGTGTGCACCTGGAAAAACATTGGTGCCCTAAAACCTTGAAGAGTTGTCAGCAGCAAACTTAGGCTTGAATTAGCATTTTTAGGACTGTATCTCTTGTGCTGGCACCATACAAATGTGGAATTTGGTATTGTCTATATATAATTCAGCAACATGAGAATTATTATTTTTTTAAAAAAGGAAGTTTTTAGTCCTGTCTATAAAAATAAAAGTATGGAAATACTGCACTGGTTAAATCTCTACGCAAGTG
The DNA here is from genome assembly GCF_964106645.2 of Podarcis pityusensis. NCBI lineage: Eukaryota > Metazoa > Chordata > Lepidosauria > Squamata > Lacertidae > Podarcis > Podarcis pityusensis. The sequence goes on from NC_138032.1 coordinate 39,701,673, forward strand.
GCAGAATAAGAGATTCAGTGGTCCAGAGGACAGGTTTTAGTGTCTTTTCCATGTCTTTCCCCCTATCCTTGATTCGTAGAAGAAATTACGTGAAGTAGGCAAACATTACAAAATGCATATATACAAGATGCATCACACATCACTTGCATCATACATAAATTGTAGGGCATCATTTTTATTTCTGCTGATTTTGAGTCATCAGTTCAAAATTCTAATTATTAAACACATAGTGTGTGTACACAAGTCCTAATCAATGTGTTCCCTTTGGAAAGATCCACGTGTGCCTATTTGTTCAATGCTGAGAATACCAATGGAATTCAGTGTCAGAAAAACATTTATGCAAAATATGATTTTAAAAGCTTAAAAGATTTTAAGCTTACTTGTAAGCTTAAAAGTAACCTAACTGCAATTCCCCAATCCCTTTTAAAAAACACTCTTGGATTGGGCAGTCTGTTCGTGTGACAACTGAATAAAACAGGGGTGGCTAACTTGTGGCCCTAAAGATAGTTTTGATTACAATTCCTGTCTTATCTGACCATTGGCCTTGCTGGCTGCCGGTGATGGGAGCCGTGGTCCAACAATATCTGGAGGTCTCCAGATTGGTTACCCCTGGAGCAGAACAGAGCCTTATGTGGGAAAATAATGTACCTGAGATCCTTTACCTGGATTGTGCCAGAAATTGGACCTCTTGAGTCAAAAGCAGTTACCACTGAAATAGGGTCCATGCATCCTTTCTATTAAGGGGGATTTTTGTTGCTGCTGCTAATGTTGTTTCAAGGCTCATAGGCCACAATCTTATATCCCTTACCTGGAAGGAAGTTCCATTGAATAGGACTTACTTCTGAGTAGACATGTATGTCTAGGATTCCACCATTAGATTGCTCATTGCAAACTCTGAAAGTTCTTTGCCCAGTGAAGGGGCAGAAAACTTCTTGACCTTTGCAGTACATTTTAGACAGACACAAGCCACAAGGGCTTGTTAGAAGCTTGTGGTGTTTCACTTGCAGATATAAATGGTAACAGAGTTTCCAAAGCCATAATGAAAAGCCATTATCAATATGTTCATCCTATCTTTGTTGCATTTGGATTGACAGTACTGGAGCTTCGAAGCTGCTTAATTCATAACTATGAGCATTAGTGGCAATGCTTAGTCTTCGGTAGGTTGCATCAAAGGAGTCAACATATATTTTGCTAACTAACAGCAGGGAAGATGAGATGATACCCCCATCTTTAACTTGGCACAAACAACATTGCCTCTTTAGGAACATCATCTGTACCCCTTCATACAATAAAATATATTGTTTTAATGCGTGAGGACTCTTCGCTTCCAGAAGCAGCAGAAAAAGTCATCTGCTTACGAGACCAAAAAGGGTATTATATTTTTACCATAAAATGTGAGTCCTGGCTTTCATATATGGTAAAAGAATCCCATACATGATAAATCTGTTAATCATTTCCTCTACAGTGTATTGCAGTATTTTAATTGCATTGGTTTTCCTTATTGGAACTTGGCAGTATGGTTGCAACAACATTGTTTGATGCTGCCACATTGCCTTTCTTTGTCTCCACAGTACTGATAATATTTGGAAGTGTTGACCAAGGGACTTGCTATTGATTTTAGCATTTTCATTTCGCTTTAAAGTGCAATTTATTTCTTGGTTTAGCTCTGTATCCAGCAATGAGCCTTTCAACACAGGCAATCTCATAACTTTTCTTTACAGAATCATCTTTGTGCTCGCTCTCTCTCTCTCTCTTTTTCATATTGTTGGTACATCCCTTGATGTCTTATCCCCGCATTTTTCAACATTTGACTCACAGCTGTATGTATGAGCTGACCGTTGGAAGTGCTTTGTGCTGGAGGAGATAATGAATTTCTCTGTTGTATTTTATCTGTGATTGCTCAGTCATTCATCGTTTGAATATTGCATTTGTGATGTAATGATCAGGCATTTAGGAACTTGCCCCTTTTTTCTTTTATCCAGGATGAAACTTCTGCCTTATAAGTTTTTGAAATAAATAAATAACCCACCCTTCATCAAAAGATCTCAGGGCAGTTAATGCATTGGACTGTTTAGATTTCCCTATTAGCTTAGAACTGCTGTAGAACATAAATAGCATTTTAAAAGGTAATGGGTGAAGCCCAGATAAAATTCCATTATTTATTTACTTTGATAATTTACTTAAATCATTTTTAGCCTGTCCTTAAAAAGCTAAACAACTTTCAGGGTGACGTAGAAGGTCAACATATAATATATTTTACTTATAATTGTAAAGCATTTTTACCTCACTCTTTTTAGGGTACAAAAAAAAGATCCAGTCTCTGCCCCAAGGCTTGCAAGTTAAAAATATGTGACACAAAAGGAAAAAGGATTGGGGAGGGAGAAGCAAACTTGGGCACTAGATCTTGGTTACAAGGCAAGAACATACGGGCTTGCTGCTGTTAGCTGCTCACAGTTCTGCAACAGGTCTTTGTGGACCTCAAAAAAAACAGCTTTCCAACCAAACGTTCTCTTTTTCACAAGGCGGTTGGTTCCGATGGCCTCTGAAAGAGGAGCAGCCCAGCCCAGTTCAGTTTATGAAAATGGCAGTGAATGAACATACTATAATATGGTTGTAACTTTTCTAAAAGTGACATATGTGTTGGATATCACACCCTGTGAAAGAGGATTAATTTTTATTCCCATTGTGCCTTCTGGAGGTTGTTTTTAAATTTGCCTTTCAACGTATGAGTCAGGAAGAAAACTCCTTGCCATGTGTCCCAACAAAATGATGAAAGGGGTACAGCCAGTCCCCTTGTGTAAGCTATATACATAGCCCCGGCCTTTTTTTTTTGTAAACAAGTTTATTTAACATCCAGAGCAACCATGGTGCTTTGTGTAGACCCATGCTTGAGCTTGTACCATCACAGACTTCCCTTTGTGCCTCTGAAGAAGGGCTTCTTTCATCCACACACTGGCCACATGCCCACTGGGGCTACCTGAGTCCGTACAGCCCACTCTTGGTCTCTGAGAGCACTTCTGGGTCCCTGCTTTTCTGTGCCAGCGCCTCTGGCTTTCCACAACAGAAACCTCCAAAGTGAGCAGGCAGATACTGATCTCAGCCCCCAAGTACTACTGATGTTTTAAATCTTTAGTAGCTGAGAACCAACCCAAGGGATTAGTCCCTGACCACCTTCACCTCACAGCTATCCATGTGGAAAGAACAGTCAAAACCCCTCAATTTTCCTGCAAATCTACATGAAAGTGATGGAATCAGGAGGCCATGCAGATGTTTCTTCATATATGCATGGCATAGAATCAACCAGTTTTTCCGGTGCAGATGGAGGCTTCCGTCTCTTGATTTGAACCAATAATAATAATAATAATAATAATAATAATAATAATAATTTATTATTTATACCCCACCCATCTGGCTGGGCTTCCCCAGCTACTCTGGGCGGCTTCCAACAAAATATTAAAATACAGTAATGAATCAAACATTAAGAGCTTCCCTAAACAGAGCTGCCTTCAGATGTCTTCTAGAAGTCTGGTAGTTGACATCTGGTGGGAGGGCGTTCCACAGGGCGGGTGCCACTACCGAGAAGGCCCTCTGCCTGGTTCCTGGTTCTCGCAGTGAGGGAACTGCCAGAAGGCCCTCGGCTCTGGACTTCAGTGTCCGGGCAGAACGATGGGGGTGGAGACGCTTCAAGGCTAACACTGATGATTTGTACTCTGCGTATGGGTCATGTTTAAATCAGGCCACTTGCAAGACAGCAGTGGAGATTGGTTTCAAGCTTTCTGGGACATTTATGTTTGTAAGAGCAGGGACAAGATGGCCTGAGACAACTCTACACTGTCATAGTGTCTGCTAATGCCCCAGTTAAAATAATCATGCTGCCTTTTTCACTCTTCCCAGTACAAATGGATGATGGACTAGTGGCTATGGAGATAGGATGTGCTTTGGAAGAGGAGTTGATTTCTCCAGAGGAGCTGCTGCAAAGTGATCCTCATTTTTAAAAAGTAGCCTATAACTAATCCAGAGAAAGAAGTGAGGTGAAAATAAACTATCTCTGAGCCACAGTGGTTCACTAAGCATGTGTTCTCAAACATTTTATTTTCGCCTTTGTTCATGTGTCAAGATGGAATAAATGATTCATTGGCATGTTGCAGCGCCCCCATTTTTGACTAAAATATGTCAGTTTGTTCAGAGGCATCCTCATTTTCAGAGACTACTTGTACCATGGTTGGTTTGAAACTGATACTATGGGGACTATTGTGGTGTTTTCTCAGCAGAGTATATATTACATAACCTGGACCTTTTAGCACTTTGTTCCAAGCACGATCTCTTTGCCAGCATTATTAAATTGTCATCCCAGTTTAAGTTTCTTTGACAAGCTACATTAACTTAGATCAGTGTTCTAGGCCTGTGACAAGTTTCAAATTAAAGGGAGATTATAACAACTCTAATTAAACACCAATCCCTGTTGATCAGGAAGTCTTTGAGAGAGTGTGGGTTCTTGCTTATCCCAACCACTCTGTTACTTTTAAATTATGTGGGAAATAATTTCTTCCTGGGTGCCATTTGAGTTGGAAATGTCATTTTTTGGTGGGCTTTGGCCATTTTTAACAAAAACGGTTTTTTTTTCAGACTTTAGGCACAAAGTCAATGTTCCTATCCTGTGCTTATAAATGCCAGTCACAACACTTCACATAGCACAGGGCAAGGGGAGGGGATGGTAGAGAGAAGAGATTGGTTGTTTTAAGATCAGAGAGCTGATGTTAACATGCTGCCTCAACTGCAAGCAGACCATCCGTTGTTGCAGTTGTCTCTTGGTAGTAGCACTTTGGCTGAAGGAAAATTATATTCACAGCATTCAAATTGGAAAAGGTTGTCAACTGATGAAGATGGGCAGCAGGCCTGGCCTTGGGCTTTGAACAGCAGCTGCTTGATCTATAGGAGAAATCACAAGTCAAAACTTTTCACAGCACTGTGATTTAAGCATTGTTACACTTGAAAGTCTCCAAATTAAAGGCCACATTCACAGCATACATTTAAAACACTATGATACCACTTTAAACAGTCATGGCTTCCCCCCCCCAAAGGATTCTGGGAACTGTAGCTTTTGAAAGGTGCTGAATGTTGTTAGGAGGCCCCTCTTTCCTTCACAGAGTTACAATTTGCAGAGTGATTTAACAATCAACCCCTCTTCCCAGGGAACTCTGGGAATTGTAGCTCTGAGGGGTGTAGATGTCTCCTAACAATCCATTTGCTGACCAATTTGTTTTCAAGCCAGGAAATTCAATGTACAACCATTATGAATTTGAGCAAAACTATTGCTATAATTGACAAGGGAGGAAAGCACGGGCATTCCAGCTGCTTTCCCCTCCTTTGGTCATTACAGCATGCAGTGGAGGGATATCAGTACTTTCGCAAACTGGGCAGATCACTCAAAGGGAGGAGTCAAATTGCTACTTCCTGTGCAAGTGGGTATAATTTTTATTTAATGAAACACTCTGACAATTCTGGAGAGGATTATGAATATCTCAAGCCCCCAACCTCAGACTATGGCTGTTTATTCTCAAGGGAAGGACATTTTGTCAGTAATAGGTTTTAACCTCAGGTTCTTCATTGGCCTTTAGCTGCCAACCAGGCTAAATTCAAGATTCTGGTTTTGGTGTATGAAGCTTGGGACTAGGGTTAATGCTTGGGACTAGGGTTAATGAAAGATCATTTCACCTCTTATATACCCAATCAAACACTGAATTCTGCAACTGAGGACCTCCTGCAGATACCATCTTAGCAGGAGATCTGCCCCACACAATGTAAAGAACCAGGCCTTAAGTGTTGTGGCACCTACCTTTTGGAATTCCTTCTCCTTAAATATTAGACAGGTACCGTCTCTTCAACAGTACAGTCTACATCTGCTTTGCAATGGTTTTATCAGTTCTTTTTTGCCTCCATGGGCTCCTTTGGAAGGAAAGGCGGGAAATTTAGGCTGAGGTACCTCAGGGTAACTGCAGCAGTGGCCTGGAAAGGATTTTTATGCTACCAGTTTGCCTGAAACCAGCTGTTGCTTGCTTTGGGTGAAGATTTTTTAGCCAAGGCACTTGAGGCTTTAGCTCCAACCTGTTGCTCCTGAGTGAGTTAAAGTTTATCTTGAATGAAACTGATAGCAGGAGCCTTGAAGAAAAAGCTAGGTCTGTTTGATTGCTTAATCAGTATCTGTTTGATACTGTGTATTAAAGAATATGAATCTTCATGACCAAAAATTATGCCAATATATTAGTCACGGGGCAAGTAAATATCATAAGGCAAATCATTTCATGACTGGGATTGAAGGAAACATATTGCTAGGAACATCCTTAAAGTGAATGTTATGTTCTATACAGCACAGTGAGATAATATACAACATAGAGAGAAGCTATGTAAAATGATTTTTAAAAAGTTTTCTAATAAAGCAGAGAAAATATTTCAAGCAAATACCCTACTTAAGAAAAACCTAGCTTGGATGTCTTTCCTTGGCAATGAGAACTCATCCCCAACCTATGGCAGAATCTGAAAAACATAGGTGTTAACAGGATTTAATCATCAAAACCTTTAAGCAGGTTACATAAAACAATAAAAAATACACATTAAAAATACTGATAAAATCAGATGTTTAAAACAAACTGATCTAAGAATTTTCAAAACATAAAATCAGCATTTTAAAAAAGCATTATAAGATAAAATGCCATGTAAACAATACACACCTGGGTAGGTTTGCTTGAACAAAAAAGTTTTTAGCAGGCACTGAAAGCGTTACAGTGAAGACACCTGCCTAATATTAACAGATCATGAGTTTCAGAGTGCAGGGGCTGCCACAATGAAGGCCTAATTCCTTGCAAGTGCAGAACAAACATTATGTGGCACTGGCAAAAGTGGCAGTTCCACAGATCAAAGCAGTCAATCGGACACATGTGAGGTAAAGCGATCCTTCACAAGGTTGTCAAAAATGGCACCTTTCCAAATGTGAGTACTGTATATTGCTCACTTTAGGAACCAAGTTAACATGCATTTTACATCATTTGTGGTAGGATTTAATTTTGTTAACTAGCTGGAGGATTATTGCCTAAGGCGCAGGGAAGGGAACCTCCCCTCCCCCAAGGGCTGCATCCTTGAGGTAATCAGATTTAGACCGCTTGGCAGTGCCAAAGAGCTTGAAGTCATAGGTCAGCGGTGGCGAACCTATGGCATGCATGCCGGAGTGGGCACGCAGAGCCCTCACTGCTGGCATGCACGCCATCGGCCCATCTGCACTGTTTTGTTGGTTTTTTTCCATTTGTGCTCCCACTCTTCCCCACGCTACTGTGTGCATCCACTGCTTAAACCCGGAACTTTTTTCTTCTTTTTTGCTGCTGACCGGCGATTGTGTTCGGCAATTGGTCCATTTTTCTTTCTTTTTTAAAAAATATATTTTTATTAAACAATTTTAGCCAAACAAATTATCAGTCACAATAACCAATTACATTTCTCTCCCCCCCCCTTTTATTCCCCCCTTCCCTTCCCTCCCTCTCCCACCCCCTAAGGACTTCCCTCAGCTCCCCTCTCTGATTTGTTTGTACATATTATTCTCTGCATGTTAAAAATTGTGCATACCATTGCCTTATCTATCATATATTCTACTAATAAGTTTGTGGATGTTTATTCAAAACCTGCCAAGGAGTCCAAATCATTTTGTTGTTTTTTTAGATAGTTTGCAAAAAGTTCCCATTCTTCCTTAAAGTCACAATTCTTCCTTAAAGTCCATAAATAGCAACACCCTTGTGGTCCCGGGCCCTAAGGAAGTTAGGTTAGCTTCAACCAGAGCCAGGGCCTGGTGGAATGCTCTGCCTCACGAGACCAGGGCCCTGCAGGATCTGATTTCTTTCCGCCTGGCCTTTGGCTTGGAGCCAATTTGATTCCCTCCCTCCCTCTCTTTCTTTTTTCCTTTCCTTCTCCTCCTGTGATGAGGCTACATTTTAATATTTTAATGTTCCATTATTTTAATGTTGTATTTTATTTTTGTTTTTAAGTTGTAATCATTCATCTTGTTTTTATTATTGCTTGTAAGCCGCTCTGAGCCCGGCCTTGGCTGGGGAGGGCGGGGTATAAAAAAAAAAAAAATTATTATTATTATTATTATTATTATTATTATTATTATTATTAATTGTTCTTCTCACGTAATTTATATGTCAACTTTGCCAACTCCGCATAACTCATCAGTTTTTCTTGCCATTGTTCTTTCGTTGGGATTTCCTCATTCTTCCATCCTTGTGCTAACAAGACTCTTGCCGCTGTTGTTGCATACATAAATAAATTCTTTGTTTTTCTTGGCAGGTCTCGTCCTAAAATCCCTAACAAAAACGCTTCTGGTTTCTTTACAAATGTCATTTTAAACATTTTTTTTCAATTTGTTATATATCATCTCCCAAAATTTTTTAACTTCTCTACATTCCCACCACATAGGATACAAACGATTGGTCTGTTTTTCAATTGGCTGCGGCAGTGGCTGTTTCTGATTGGGCATAACAGCTATCATTATTTGACCCTCGTGATTTTTTTCCTGCACTTTTTTCAGTGCTGCGTGGTAGTTCCCAGCTCCCCCCTCCAAGCCAGGCCTCGCCCATTCCTTTCCGTCGTAAACTGCCCCCCCTGCTCCAATCCTCCGCAGGCCCTTTGCCTGCTGTGGGCCCGACCTGCCTGGGCTAGGAGGGCACTTGCGCCCGCCGCCTCCCTGCGTGCCTGGCACAACCCAGCCTCACCCCTTTGCCGCGGTGACGTTGCTGGAGAGAGGGAGGAAGATGGGGAAGACCACGCTGGGATTGTGGCGGGGAGCAGGCATATAGGCAGGCAGCCGCGGCTGTTGGGCTGGCTGGCTGGGGTGGGGGCTCTCCCTCTCCTCCTGGCCACTGCTGCTCACCTGTCCTCCGTCCTCCTCGCAGCAGCCCAAGAGTGAGCCAGCCAGCTAGCCAGGGAGCGCCCGGCGGGAGGTGGGAAGAGGGAGGGAGATTAATAATAATAATAATTTATTTATATCCCGCCCTCCCCTGCTGAAGCCAGGCTCAGAGTGGCTGAGTAAAAATAACACAAAATAACAATAGTAAAAATAACACAGTTTACATAAAATCACAATCAATTACTCGAAATACATTCTAAAACCAATTCATTCTAAAATCAATTCAGAGTCAAATTAATGGCAACCATTGGGCTAGAGTTCTGTGAGGATTACTGAAGGAGGGGGTCAGGCTGTGCCCTGGCCAAAGGCCTAGTGGAACAGCTCTGTCTTGTAGACCCTGCAGAAAGATGTCAAGTCCCACAGGCCCCTAGTCTCTTGTGACAAAGCGTTCCGCCAGATCGGGGCCATGGCCGAAAAAGCCCTGGCTCTAGTTGAGGCCAGCCTAACCTCTCTGTGGCCCAGGACCTCCAAGATGTTTTTGTTTGAAGACCGTAAGGTCCTCCGTGGGACATAGCAGGAGAGGCGGTCCCATAGGTAGGAGGGTCCTAGGCCATATAGGGCTTTAAAGATGGCGAGAATCGCAGTGTTTCTCCTCAAAAACGTAGGGCACTTTGCAATAAATAAGTCGGTTTTGGTTTGCAGTTTGGGCACTCAGTCTCTAAAAGGTTCGCCACCACTGTCATAGGTGATGTGGGCCGAGCCAAAGTGGGTGGGGCTTGTGCAGTGGGTGGAGCTTTGGAACTAGGCTGAGGGACGCACAAAATGAGACCGAGAGCTGCATGCGCTCCTTGGAGCACAGTTTCCTCACCTCAGTCTAGCGTTATTACAGATGCTGCACAACACATGGCTTCAGTAACCTTAATACTTGTTTGTGAGGGGAACTGTGAAGAAACTTTATCCACGAGACAACATGTGTTGTGATTTTTGTCTCCTCTGTGCACAGTAGTTTCTTCATTAAGGTGTGAGGCACAATCTAGAAGGGGCCAGCATTAGTTTGCAGGCCAACTCGTAGCTGTCAGTTTGGCCAGTTGCAGACCACAGCTTTATTTATACTCGGTGGTGTGCAGGTTTTTCCCTACTAATCAAGGTAGGTTAGAGATGGAATTTCAGCACGATCCAAATGCCACTGGTATAATTCACACTTATTGACTATGTGGTGCACCAAATCGGACTGTCCTGCTGGCAGACTAAATGACCCCTTTATGAGGATCACTAAGGCAGCAATTCATGCAAGCCTATGCTATCAACCCTGACCGGTTAGCCCTCTACTTGAGAGTCTTCAAGAAGCAAAGCTGTGGACTGAAGCTTTTCCACACGTGAAGACTGACTGTCCTACCCAGGGCTATTTTTTCAGCCGGAGCTCAGGTGGGCGCCATTGCCATTCTAAGAGAAGGACAAGTTAATGGTGAGCTTTGGCACTTCTTTTTCTAGAAAAATAGCACTGGTCCTACCACTGATAAGTCTTTTTATCCACTAGCCTGAAGTGAAATTTACCCTGATCCCACTTTTCTTATACAGCGTTGTGCATTTTTTTTCTCATTTTTAAAAAACAAAACTTCTGTACATTCTTTGTCTACTGGCAAGCAAGCTACTGAAACCTTTGGCCCTCAGCTATATTTCCCCTCAGGCCTGGGGATCATCTTATGCGATTAGATAGCTTTGAATGTTTTGCTCCACATTTTCAGTTTGGTGTGACATTTCCAGTGGTTTTGACAGAGCCCTGCAGAATGTCTCCAGTTCTTGCTGGGGCCTCTGCCTCGTCCTGCTCAGACAAAATGAGCATTGATCGCTGCCTTCTGGGTCCAGCCACATATAAACAGAAAGGGCCTTTTGAGTTCCTCCAGAGCCCACTTAGGGGGGAAAAACAGGACATGAATGGCAACATCAAAGAAAATGTAGTTTTCTTGGAATCTCACCTGAGAAGGCATCTGAGGGGCACCGTCAGGGGAGGGTCTGGGTTCCTGTCTATCCTAGTTCCAAGGCTGTGTGTCCTGCCTGTGAAAGTCCTGGCAGGGAAAGTCTGTCGGGGGAGTGAGAAGCTAACATTGTGGGCAGGGAGAAGATTGCCAACAACGCAAAGGCTCCATTAATCCTGCAACTGTGCTCAGTGCTTGGCCTCTCCCTGGACTCACCAGATGTTTAAAATATTTGCAAGCTTTTTTCAATCTGTAAATTCTTCAGCAGGCAGAAGCCTCCAAGAGCAAAAATCAAAAGAAGAATTGGTTGTATTGTATTGTCTAAACTTGAGAAGCTAAGGTGATCAGAGCAGGCTCTAGATTGCAAATAGGCCTTGCATGGAAAGACTGGGCCCAGTTTCTCAAGTCATTTGCAGTGAAAAAAGTTGTGACAAATATACTCCCTTCCTGTGGAAATACACATTTGCCACTAATCAAAGGTGTATTTCAAACCCTCCAGTTCCATCTAGATTTCCAAGGACTCATGCAAGACATTGAACAGTTGAGCCTAAACAACACAACACAACTATCTGAAGCTGTACCCTTTTCTATCCAATCATATTTCCTTATTTCCTGTTTATTGCAGCCTTATTTTTCCTAGCTTTTAAAAACTGTTTGTGGGCAAAGCATGATATGTCATGGTAGAAGACGTTTTAGGTTTATGGTTCTTAAGGGTTTCTAGTGACCATTATATGGACCACTTGGGGTTCCCTTTATCCCTTAAAAAGATGGTTCAAATTTTTAAAGTATATGAATACTGTGTACTCCCCTCTTCAGCTTTGCCATGCTTATTTCTCCATTTTTCCACCTAAGCAAAAAGCAAACACAAGTACAACAAGGTTCCCCCCACAACATGTATGGGTAAGATTATCATGCTAATACGTATTTTTGTAATTGAAAGGTAGAGCATGAAACCACATGAACTGCCGTAACTGACTGTGCCCAAATGGCAAGCCTTCTGGGGCCAATTTTGGTCAAACTGTCAACAGAGCAAACAGAAAGAAGATGGGCAGAGATGATGTAAAGTTTAGAATGAATATTTCAGAGCACCATTAGGTGTGGCTGGAGGTTGCAGGCTCAGAACCAAGGGAGAACTGAACAGCTCTGATGATTTTATCCAGCAGAGGGCAATGCAACCCATTCTTTTGCTACCACTTATTAAGATGTACTTGTTATTGCCTAGGGAAGGAGGAAGCCTTAATGAGCCTTTCAGCATCCCAGTGTTAATTAATTAATTTATTTTACAAACCTAATTATATACCACTATTCATTAAAAAAATTCAAAGGGTTTTTTGGTGGGGGTTTTTTTACACTAATTGTGCATAAATCCATATTAAATAGTTAAAATCAGAAATTGACTATTATGGAAAGATAAAGCCTGCGTAAGTCTAATGGAATAGAAAATTTGAAACAGGGTTCCTGTTGAATCTCTAGTGCCAGAATTTAAGAGGCTGTGGTCCGGATAGTCTGAAAAGATTAACTGGGCTTTTGTGTGTGTTGCTCTAGCAGAATACCCCCAAGGGCCGCTCCCAACGCTATGGAATGATCCACCAGAGCTGCCATCGGGTGGAGGGCCCTCAGAGACCACCACCACAGCCCGCTTCTCCGACTCTCCAGGATTCCCACCTTACACTTCTGATTATGAACCAGAGGACACAACCCATCTGCACCAACTGGATAATGGGAACGGTACATGTTATTGGAGATGGGGTGCTAAACAACACGGCTTTGGGCGGGGGGGGGGGCGCTGTGTGAGGTCACAAAAATTTGCTATGTTGGTATGGCTGTACTGGAAACCACCATTTCCTTCTAATGCAACAAATTTTAACATGATTTTGGAAGAGTAGCAAAATGAAATACTGCAGTGGATGACTAAAACAACAACCACTAGCAGTTTTGCATTGCTCTGTAAAGCAGAAATACAAAAGAAACAGATTTCCATTTTATTGATGCACCTTAAACAATACCATTCCTTTGGAATTTAAGAAGCTCACTTTCTGCTCCAAAGATAAAAAAGGTAAAGGACCCCGGGCGGTTATGTCCAGTCAAAGGTGACTATGGGGTGTGGCATTCATCTCGCTTTTCAGACCAAGGAAGCCAGACCAGTGTTTGTCCACAGACAAATGCCAGCTCCCTTGGCATGACCACAGACAAACGTGACTGAACCACTACTGGCACATGGAGGACTGTGACGAGTGCCAGAGTGCATGAAAACACTGCTTACCTTCCCGCTGCAGCAATACCTATTTATCTACTTGCACTGGCATTCTTTTGAACTGCTAGGTGGTCAGAAGCTGGGACAGAGCAACGGGAGCTCACTCCGAGTCAGTGAAGGAACTTTTCTGACATCCTGTTGCGCAGATTCGAACTGCTGACCTTCTGACTGGCAAGCCCAAGAGACATCCTAAGAACATGGGGTGCCAAGTTGGCACTCCCGGTGTCAGATAATGGCTGCATTCACTCTTAATGCCAGATCATAATTTATCCTTCATGTGCAAAAATCTCAGTCTCGTGTTCTTCCTTCACTTCCTCTGGGTCAGACACTTTAAATGACCCACAGTTATTCACTATATCTAAACCCAGCCAAACTGTGGTTCGTGTTAACTATAGCATAAGGAAACAAGCAATCTAAAGTTGACACTACTTTTATTTATTATTATTTATTAAATCTGTATATTGCCCTTCATCTGAAGATCTCGGGGCGATTCACAGCAGAAAAATTACAAGATAAAACAAAAAAATGCACGATAAAAGCCAGAACATTGACAAAAGAAAGCAATAACCCCCCACCCACCCACCTGACTTAGGATTTTGGATTTTTCTGAATAAATCATGTAAGATCCTTGATAAATAGAGAGAACAAAACACATACAACCCCAGTGATCTGCTGCATATCTGCCTTAAATTCTTAAAACTCCTGGTATAATTAGAGATCATTGTTCACTCCTGCTTGCAACAAAAATCAAATCTGTTTCTTCTGTAGATGTAAAGAATGACACAACAGAGCCATTTCTTTACCTTCCCTGTGCAGCTATTCCCCAAGGAATGTCAGTGCAGCATTCTAGTCTCGGACTTCCTCCCTCAACCAGCAACTGAGAGTATGCATGATGTCAGCAAATGCGTCAAGAAGGGGGAAGAGCCATATATGGCCCCTTATCCTCTGACCTAGATTGGCCCACCCGCTAACCACTGGCTTAGGGGATCTAGCACATGGGCTTTATACACGGCATTACTTAAGAGAATGATCCAGTACAATCCAGTGTTGTTTTCCTGGTGCTGTACTTGTTAGCAAAGGTGTATGGTGGGAAAGACTGTGTATTTCCTGCCCATGTTTTTCAGAGGCACTTTTCTGTTCTCAACCTGTCTGCTTCCCCTCCCCTCCTCTTTGTCACCTGCAGGGTCTCTGGGTCCTGGAGCCATTGGTGCCATAGTGATCGCTGCTCTGCTGGGCACATCTGTGATTGTGGCCCTGATCGTCATCACCCTGCGAAAGTTTTCTGCTTCCTGAAATCAATAAAAAAGGTCCTTTTTCCTAATATACACCTGTCTGAGCCCTTTCCTTCTTCTGCAGTTATTGCTTTCTGTCTGTGAAAAGGAAAAAACCAAGTTCCTCTAGCACCTGCGTTTTCCAAATGTTATAGGATATATAGCCTGTTTTTAACCTCCTGGGATCAGATTCCCTTTTCTAACACAAATACTTTTAAAACATTAGTGATGGCACAAGTGGGATTTAGAGTGGGGACTGAGGGATGTGTGTACACAAATTGAGAAGCTGCTGTGAAGTCAGAGCTTCTTGACCAATATATATATATATGTATTTGTGCCACTAATCCAAATGCGATAAATTGCGTGCATTGTTTTAAAAGTCACATTAACTTGGCACGTGTGCTCGAATGCATCTTTCCAAGCTCTTGCTACAGCTAGAATAAAACTGTAATCAGATTATTGACTTTTAGCTTCTGTAGCAGTAGCTGGGGGTGGGAGCCTGGTATATTTTATTTATTTGTGAAATGCCTGGTCTTGTGTTTTTTTTTTGTTTTGCTTTTAAATACAGTCATACCTCGAGTTACAAGCGCTTCAGGTTGCGCGTTTTTGGGTTGCACACCGCACTGAACCCGGAAGTACCGGAACAGGTTACTTCCAGGTTTCGGTGCTCGCGCATGCGCAGAAGCACTAAATCGCACTTTGCGCATGTGCAGAAATGCCAAATTGTGACCCGTGCGTGCACAAATGCAGCGCTGCAGGTTGCGAATGTGCCTCCCGCACGGATCACGTTCGCAACCCGAGTGTCCACTGTACCCTGTTTGCTCTGGCTTTTGTTTAATGGCTCATGCCACCAACAAGCCTTATTAGTATGACCTGGATATAATATTTGAGGGAGGTGGGGGAAGCGAGATTAAAAAGCCTCCTGCATTGACTCCTGTTTGTGTTAAGCAGGCACCTCTACTTACTTAGATACAAATATGTAGTACAGGGGTGGCTGAGGAACATGTTGCCCCAACTAGATCAACCTTAGCACAAAAAATTAACAACAAAGCAAATTACTGTGTTTGTTTGTTTTTTATGATGGCAGACAGGTAAGCTGTTGGATGTCCATGGAAAACCAGTGAGGATTTTCACCTGAATAAATGGTATGGTTATATTTGGCAAGCAGGCATTGCCAAAAAAAAAAAAAAATGAAGCAAATCAGAGAGGCCAGGGGCTAAACAATGACTTCGGAGACGCTTGGCACTATTTCATTTTCTACATAGCTAAGAATTCAGGAACTATATGACACTGGCAGGAATAGCTTTTAGGTTACAAGAGGAAAAATGCATGGATGGCTCTTGCTTTTTTGGTAGCAAAATATATTGTCTATTGTTTAATCTATGTTTGTTTATATAGAGTGTATTTTTTAAAAAAAACAAACCAGCCCAATGGCAGACAGCAATTGGATTTGAAAAGGCATCATTGGTCTCCTGGATGGACCAAGCAGCTGCTCAGGTCCAGCTCAGCTTTATTGAAGCTCATATATAGAGCCCTGTTCAGTTGTTATTCAAGTACAAAGCGCCTGTGTGGCCCTGCCTTCAGCCTTCATAAGTACAGCCTGCGCCACCACATTTGCTATGAGTATGTGCGAAGCCAGAAGGAACAAGTACAACAAGGGGGCCGGGCTAAAGGTGTGATTCCACAGCCCTTTGTTAACGAGCTGAATAGAGTTGTTGTCTTACCCCCATCCATCTCCATCCATTAATAAAGAGTGATGCAAGGAAAGAAATTCTCCGATAAACATGTAGACATGTAAAGTTGTTAAAACATTCTGCAAAGAGGTTTTGGGGATTATACATTGCACATTGTACATATAGATAACCCTGATTGACTCAAAAGTTAGTAGTTCTTCCTGTATTATATTGAGAGGATTAGCAGCAGCTTCTCTACAAGGAGATCATCCTATTCTGTTTACATGACTAGAATGAAGGCTGCTAGATACTGGAAAAGCTTCTCTAGATGTTCAATCCAGAACTGAATCCATAGAACTGAAAATGTTAATGTATCAAAATAGACCAGCAGGAGAGGGCAGTTAAAGACATTCCTTCAAAACATGGTTTCTTTTCATCTCTCAAGTCAATAAATATGTGCCAGGGATTCTTTTTCCATCATTGTATTTATTCTTTTGGAAAGATTATAATGTAATTATGTTGCATTCTAGTCTAGAAATACTTGTGGCTGCAGTCATTTGTATGTGTTATGTGCTAAACCACCTTTGTTTTGTCATGTTGCAATATGTACACTTGTGCTTCAATAAAATATTATTTTAAAGGTCTGAATGTAAGAAGCGGATTTGGAAAATAAGCCACGTTCCCATACAATGTAATTAAATCTGTGGACAGTATGTGCATGTGGTTAGTTAGTACATTCATGTTTATGACTACAGGGTGAAGTAGGTGAGAGCTAGCCGCTGGAGAAATCAAAGTACTGAAAGCTGCTTGTTTGGCCATTTCTGTTTTCATAGTAAGAAAAAATATTACCTCCCTCTCCTACATTTCATTCTGGTGGTGTCATAATGGCCTGCGATCCCAAGGTCTATGCTTGTGTGTAAAAATACACCAAGCTACCTAATTCTGGTAACTGGAGGAAGTTAATTGGTACACTGTGTAACTCGGCACTCAAAATTACAGCAATCTGCTTTTGCGTTTCTCTGAGACGTTTTGTTAAATTAGCAGGATTGGTTAAGTCTGGTGAATGCCAGGAGCTTTTTGCTTTCCATAACTCAGCTATCGGGTAACCTTAGCCTTGTACAGTTCAATATGCTACTCCTTGGCTGTGGGTGCTAACAATTCATTTGTAAAAAAAATCTCAATTTCTGGCAATAGTGTAATGCTAGCGGCATGGCTGAACAGTGCAAGTGAAAGCTGTGCATGACTAAATGATCAGGAATGTTAGTTACTATCATTGCCTTAAATGTTATGTATTTTATTGCATTTCTAGCCTACCACTTCTCCAAGGAGCGCAAGGTTTCACCACCTTCTCGTTTAATATCCAGAACACCCCTGTGAGGTAGGTTAGGCTGAGAGACAGTGACTGGTGAGCTTCATGGCAGAGTGGGGATTTGAACCCTGGTCTCCACCACACTGGATTGACTTTAAATTAAGTTAGTTAGTTGCATGTAAGTAAGAGCTGAAAGAGGTTCAAAAGTGTTCCCAATAGAAGTTTACAAGGTACGTATCCTTGGCTGCTTTGCCATTTTCTATCAGCTGCCTTTATCCATTGGGCAAATGGTGATTATATACCTGGGCCAAAAAGATGTGGGAAGACTGTTTTGTTACATTTTTTGTGAACAAATCTAAATAGCACCTTTATTTCTCAGTTTATGTAGTTATACAAGTTGCCTTGAAGGCCTGATTTGGGATGAAAGGCAATCTTTTAAAAAAACGCAGCAATAGTTGAGCAGAATCAAAGGTTTTGCAGAAGGTCCTAGGTCCAATCCCTGGCATTTTCAGCTGAAAGGCAGGTATGTAGGAGACCTTGAGGAGCTGTGACCAATCTGAGCAGATAGTACAAAGCTGGGTGGAGCAGCATGACGCAGTATAAAGACAGTATAAGAACAAGTGATTCATACATTCATAACCTTGTGAACTAGCTTGAAAAAGAAAAATGCAGTGTACACAAGCCCTTGTGCAAGGAGCCTCTTAACACAGAGCATTGGGGAGCGTTGCTATTAAATAAATACTCCTTATCCGTTATTATTTATGTAACACTTTTAATATGCAAAGTGCTTTACAATCTTTTAATTTCTCGATCTCTGTCTCATGGCTGACTCTATAATTGTCCTTAGTCAAATGTTCTCTATTGTGAATCTTCTCTCCCCCTTCCAGAGAAGCATCTTGTTGCCAGTTGTAACTTTTGCAACAAAGGAGAAGATATTTCCTGGCTTTGTAAGCATTTATATACACCAGCTTTAAAGTATTATACATAGAGTTCATGTGTACAGCTGAGGATCAATGCCCAGCTGATATGCAACAGGCCTTCCAATTGCTTTAGTAAAACTTTTGCAGACAACGTTTAGTACAAAAGCATGCCATCTTGTCCCTCAAGCATGTTGTTGTTGCTGCCTAGTGGCCTCTGTTCCTCTTTGAATGAGCATTTGGTCCATAATCAGTTTAATCCACTTGTATTGACAAGGATGCATTTCATTCAAAACTCTCTGAACTGGACAGAAATATTATATGAAATACTGTTATCAGAGTCTGTATATACACCAGGGAAATTACACAGAAATTTGCTGGCCCTAGCTGAGTTCTTTAGCTCTCCAGATTTAGCATGACTATAGAATGTCATGCATGCCTTGAGCTGATTCTCCACTCCTTGTTGTTTTTTTGTCTCTCCCCCCCCCCCATGAAAAATTCCTTAGTATGTGCAACAGAGCTGAGTAGTGAATACTATGGGATACCATCAGTGCATTTGTTCAGGGCCTAAGTCTGTACTATCCACTCAGCCACCCTCTCAATATTTAGACATAGTTTACGATACCTACCATTGGCTCTCTCAAAGAACTTTGTTGTAAAACTTAAATGCAGTCAGATGGGAATCCTATATGCACTTACCTGGGAGTAAGGCTCATTGAACTCAATAGGTCTTACTCCTGAAATGACATCTATAGGATTGCAGTGCTAGTAATTATTATAGTTTGCACTTAGGATATGGGTCCAGGTGGTGAATTGCACGGCTATGAGAAACAGTGAATTTCCAGTCTTTTCCTATTTTAGGTCAGGGATGGAGAACCTCATGCTTAGGTGTGGGTGTGTGGAATACCTCTGTACCCTTGGGACTCTCACCAGCTATGGCCCCCTTGACTGCTTTTGCCTGACTTGAAATGTTCAACTGCGATAATTCCTCTTCCTTGCCTGGATGGAGAGCAGCATGTGTAGGGGACCTCTGTAAAGTTGGAATGTAGGTTCATCCCAGCTTTTGCTCTGCCCACTTTTGTCCATAGCCATGTTCATCCCTGTTGTATGGCCCCCTGGAAGTTGCTCATGAAGCAATACTGCCCTTGAGCAGGAGGAGAGGCCTCACACTCCTGTTTGAAACCATGCAGCTTCTCTACGTCAGTATTCTCCTCTGCAGTTTCCTACAGGGTAGCCCAAGAGTACAGTGTAAATAATTCTGTGGAATATTTTGTAGCACAGAAGACTATGCTCTGCTATAATTTTAATTTTTTTTACCTCTGTTAAAGAATCACCAATGCATTTAAAGAATCACCAATGTGTTTATTTATAAGGGATACCTGTTGATGTGCCTGTCTGGGTACTCCAAACTCAGTTCCTACGGAGAAACTTCCTGAGTGTAGAAGTGTGGATACCGATACTGTACACACTTTCAAAGATGGTGCGCTCCTGTGCGCCTGGATTGCACACTGGAAAATCAAATGCTACACCTTGTGCCACTTGATGGAATATTAAAGAATCAGGCTGCTAACCTCTTGGGCCTTGTTGTACTTTTTTCCCCAGTTGATCAGCATTCACTGTTTCCTTACCATGCAGAGTTAAGAGATTTACACTCTTTGCAATACAATAGGAAATTACATTTTACAGCTCCTAGTTCTGTACAGGCACACGGCAGCCTCACCTCTTTTCAAGTTTGTCCTCAGAGATATTATCCATGATGCATCAAGTATGCAAAGAAGTTCATTAGCTTGGAGGAGGGAGGACTTGCTTGACAAAAAAATGATATTTGTGCCACCTTCCATTGTCTCAGCATCTGACATTCCTTGTTTCTGAAATACAACTGCCCAGAACTGTGTGCAGTGATCATTGTCTATTCCTGCTGCCCATCTTCCTCCGCTGACTGTCATCTGTCTTGTGTACCCGGAAGCACTCCTTTAAGTTTTGAGATCGAATCTTGGGGTTCATAATCTCTTCACCCATGGAGCTGGGGAACCAACCTCTCTCTTGATCATGCAAACGCTCCCCAAATATCCAACCTAGATTTTTTGAAAAAGGATGATTGTGGGTGGAGAAAGCATAATAGTGGCAGCTCAGTAAAGGAGCGAAGAGTTAATGCAAGCAAGGTTCAAAACTGGTACAAGAAGGGAAGTTATACAACAATCATATCAGAATATATTAGGGGAAGCTGGTTACATAATATTTTCCGTGTGAAGCAGATGTTGCAATTTACAAAGGCTTATAAGAATTCTGCTTCACTGGGACCGCAATGCTTTGGCAATCCAAGTGAAAAAGAGAGTATGAAAAAAAATAAAAATGCATTGGCCCTCATTCATTTCTTGACAACCCAATTAACAGGTCATATACCACCATCTGAGGAGCGCTGGAACATACTGTACAATCAGTCCTTAATGCTGCAAGATATTAGCTTCCTACACAGTTCCCCTGTTATGATTTTGTTGTGCATTTGTGCCTGCATTAAAACCCAAATATGGACACTTCTTACCATCGTCTGTCTTTTCCAGGATGTTAAGTACATCAGCCAGTTCCAGCGACAGCTCATCTGGCTGCTGAGCGACATAAGGATGGACACACTGTACTTGAGGGCAATCTGCAAGTGGAAAAGGGAAATTACTAGTTTGCAGGACCCTTTATGAATACTATAAGGGAGAAATGGGAGGGTGTCTGCTACTAAAATGTGTGTGTGTGTGTGTGTGTGTGTAGCATATAGTGACCAGGCCTTTTGCCTCTCTGGTCAAGGGTTTAGAATAGCAAAAGTCTGTAGCATAACCTTGATAATTTCTGTTGCCTGTATTACTGTAGCTAGAAAGGAACCACCTTAGAGAAAAAATGGTAAGCTCGTTAGGCTGTGTCATCTCAGCAAATAATTCAACCAATGGGCCAACAAGTGCAATGGCTGATCTTGGGGACAGTTACATCCTCAGTCAGAGGTTTTGAGAAATGCATAGAATCTCATACAAGAGGGGAAGGGATCTCAGATTCTTGCACTTGGGTGTAACATGGAATGGTACTGATGAGGGACTAAGATGACTGGGCAGCCGACAAATATGGAACAGGGATGTTGCATAAAATTCTGTAGACAAGAATAGGGTAGGTAATCTCTTACTGAACCTTTCGGTAAAGGGATACGAAGCTGACTTCTCGGCTTCACAAAAATTTGCTTCAGGGCACACAATTTAAAAATGAAGCTTAGAATGGAATTTTGTTCTGTAATTAGGACCTGATCTGCCTTTGCATCCTAGAACTGACAATGCTAGAACCTAACCAAGAGCAGTGATGTGCTCTTAGAATCCATCTGGATGACAACTTTCTATCATTCCCTCCTTTCCCCCCTTGCCCTCCTTACCCATGAGCCTGGATGTAAAGGAAACAAACTTGGTTCGCCGATTCGGAGCCAGCAAGATCATCCAGCGCTTCATTTCACTTCTGCATTGGGAATAAAACAGGAGAGAGAGCGGCAACCAGTGTTTTCCATGTAATTTGGAAAGGGTCCGTGGAATCTGACTTGCCACATAGGAGTCTACAAGTGACTTGCAAAAATTTACAAACATAAAGGACAAATAAATCCACTTTCTGCATTCTGTGCCATTCCTGCATTTCTGTCTTACTGCCCCTGCCCCTACTTTAATGGTAAAATCCATGTGTTCTCTCTCCCTTTCCTGTCAGCTAAGTCAGTTAAGTGTCACTCATTCACGCATCCTGACTCACGTTCTCCCACTCACTGGTTAGAAAGTCATGCACAAGCTAAGACAATAAGGAGTTCAAGGCAAATCCATGAACTCTACTGAAAGAGCTCAGCCATGTTTCAGAATCCCTTGACAGAAGACTCATTCCTCTATCCCATTTTTCACCTTCGTTTTTCATGTATTATTTTCTATAAATACCTGGAACAGTCATTCCCTTTCTTAGGGTTAAAGTGGATATGATATGGGAGATCTGGGATGCTTATGTCCCTGAGAAGAACAGGGGTCTGGGAAGAAAGAGCCCAGTTTAACCCCCTTCTTTGTCTCCCTTTTTGCAGTTTAAAGAACGATAGGTTTGGGGTCTCTGGCTAGTCTCAGTGACTGCAGGGTTTCCTGAGCCAAATACCCTTTCCAGTAATAGCTTTGTGGACAAAAGTGAAAAGGAATATGTTCTCCATGTTCTTTTGGAGTCACGAAATTTGAGCTCAAGGGGTGAAGCCATCTGTAGCAATCACACAGGGTCCACGGACGTTTCACTGTCTATTGATCCCTGTGCCACCACTTTTTTTCTCGCTGCCACCACCTAGGCCCTACCTGGTACAATACTGAGTCCAGTCAGGGTCAAATTGGAACATGAACTTCTGTTTATTTATTGCAGTTTAACAAGCGTGTGGTTTCATAAATGGTATCGGTCAATTACATTCATGGGGTGCCTATCCAGACCTATAACTTCCGCTACCTGCTCTCACTCACTAAACCACCTCTCAGATATTTACTTGTCTTCCTAGCCCCTAACTGTTCCTGACTCAGCTACACTAACTCAACCTACCCACAGACACTATCCCAATTCACTCCCACTCCAACCAACCATCCAACTCCCAACGAACTCCTCCCTTCGCCCCTCCCAGAGCTGGTTTTATAGTCCCTCTGACTCTAACTATTTCACCACCAGCACTCTCATATGTTAACATCACACCACCTTCCTTGTTCATTCTCTCTGTTAAAGAGAAGCTTTAGGGTCAAAAAAAGTGTGTGGGGGGGAAGCATGCAGCAACTTCTTCAGTCTACTGGAATCATTGCGTAGGCTGGATAGCTTTTGCTGCTGCTTCTCTGCTCAAGCCAGGCACTTCCAGGTTTAAGCAGAGGAGCAGCTGAGGTTGTGGTTGTCTTTGTCGCTTACTCCAGGGAACCAGGAAGGGAGCGGGGGACAAGGTTTTCACAACAAAAGGAAGAAATATTTTCTCCTATTTCCCATGTCCTCCATCTGCAACGGCTTGTCAGTAATGCACGTTAACTGAATAAATTCTCTGCTCGAATGGGTGTTGGACTAGAAAGAACACTTCGAGTGCCAACTTTTCTTAATCTATCGTTAGCAACATGCTTAATTTGGAGCAGAAACAGTGCTTCCAGCACTGCTAGGTGTGAAATTTTGCAAAGAAGTAGTGCTGGAAAGAAATACAAAGTTTTGCATCATGCAGGATTTGGGGTAACAGTATGAAGGATGAACCCATTTGAATATGCCATCTGCACACTGGGAGGATGGATATTATTATTATTAATTATATTTACAGACCGTCCTTCATCAAAAGATCTCAGGGCAGTTAACAAGATAGTTATTACCATCTGTTTCTAAGCTTCTGTACCTTCCAAAATGATATATTTTATGTACGTAACATTTATTGTGCTTAGCACATAGGCAGTTACAGTTTATATTCCTATAGGATTACTTGAAAACATACTGCAGTATTTCCTGGGGTCCATGCATTTAATAATCTACAAATTGTCATTCATACAGGACAAAATGAGGACAGAGTTGAGGGAAGGCAGAATTCAAATGCAGTTTTGGAGCAGATTTCTATGGTCAACAATATTTTTGCCATTAGTTCAATCGGCCAGAATTCAGTCTTTGGGTGTTTCAATATATTCTTTCCCTTGGGTGTTTTCTCCACCACTGGAGTGTGTGTGGAGGCGTGAATATTTTGTTCACGGCTACAGTATGAGTTCATAGGACAAACAAGAAGCCTCCTTTGACATCAGCCTGCCTTTCCCTTTTTGTCTGCAGTAGGGAGGGCAAATTCATTCTAGTTCTGTGGGAGGGACTGGAGACTGCATTTCCCATACACAAGCAGCCACTGAAGCAGACCATATGACAGAATCACCAGTAAGTAAAGAATAAGTAAAGAATTGTGGTAGGAAACAAATTACCCTAAAGCGTTGCACAAGACAGAGCTACACAGGATGTTGACAAGGGGCAAGTGAACTCACAATCAATACTGTCATTTAGAAGACAGTCTCCATCAAACGTGATGCCTATTGAACAATACCTGTGCCAGCTTATAAAGATAGGTAAGTTCATCCCAAGAGCAATAATAGTTCAGAATCTATTGTAAGAAAGTGCAATGGGATCATGCGCACAATCTACAATTTTTCCAGATATTGCCTCGTTATGCTTACTGTGATGATGCCTTTAGCATGTAGCTGACTTCGCGGTCATCTGCATTTTCCAGCAGTCTCAGGATGAAGACATTTGCCAAGCTCTGCCCTTGGTCTTCCAGCTCCTCCACCCGTAGAAGTCCTCGGGGTGCAGAGTCAAACACCTGATATTTGTCACTGAGAGAGAAAAGAAAGGTGTCAGAAACACTAGTTATAGCCTAGGCTGGGGTATAAGCAGGGCCTAAAAGATGGGGCAGAGAAATAGGTGATTACATTTCTCATAGGCAAAATATTCTTTCTGAAGAATGTATGGCTTAGTGTTGAAGGAGTAAACTACACCTGAAACTGTTATCTGGGGATAACAAAATCTTGCTAAGCATGCTCAGGAAGAGATTATTTGCATCTGAAAAAGGACAGCAGAGAAAGGAGGGGTTAACTCTTCTTGAGTCATATACTTCCTTCTGAAACTTTCCCCAAGCCAGCTGTTTAACCCCCTGCCAGTGTTCCATGGTCCTTTTTTTTTTTTTTTTACAAACATGAAGTGATTAGAAAGGGGAAAGTTAGGCACGCACTTCCCTCACGACCCTCCTCTGATGCAAGTTTTCTCTTCTCAAGGACAGAATGCATCGTATCTTTATTCTACAGATGAGGAACATGTGATCTCCAGATGTTGTTGGACATCAACCCTGACCAGTGTCCCTGCTGGCTGAGACCAACAGCCTTTGCAGAGTCACAAGCTCTTCACCCCTGCTTTAGTCCTTGCCTAACAATTTGAAGGGGGAACGGGACGCAAAGGTAAAGAATTGTCTATTTTAAAAACCCAGAACAACAGAATAAACATCCGCCTTTGCTTAATTCTTTACTATGAGTGCTGAAAATTCGTCTACAGCTGCTTGGGCAGCACATCAATAGATTAAATTAACAATCAGAAACTATCTCTGGCAGGATTGAGACTGAGCCAACTGAGGCTGAATAAACATAGTACAGCTCAAATTCTGTTCCTCTCTGTTTCAAACTCACCTAGATATTTGTCTGCAGAGCACTAGCAAATCATTGAAGAGGAACAAGTAGACTTCTCTGAAGAGTTTCTTTGTGCGGAGGGTACGTGATGTTTTGGGGCCATTCATTTGCTGCAGTTCTCCCTGCTTTAGCAGCCAACGGGAGTGAGAGATGATGGGCACAGACTAACGAAGGAAATAAAATAATAATCAGGAGCACTGCAACATAGCATCTTATGGCAATCCCTCTGAATTCACTGCAAAGGAAAGCTTTAAAAATAGACTATACAGAAGCTATGGATCCAGGTAGAACCTAATAAGAGCCTGCCCATCGACTCCAGTATCCTGTTCTCACAGCGGCCAAACAGATGCCAGTGGGGAAACCATAAACACAAAAGCACTATCCTCTCCTGGGGTTTCCAGCAACTGTCAATGTTCTCTTAAAATTAATTTGTGTCTGTCAACTGGGGGAAAAATGTAAAATGTTGATCAGCAGTATTTAGCATCCCTTTAAGATACCAAAATATGAGAAAGTGGTTTTTGTCAAAGTCTGGCTTTATTGCAGAGGACTTCGTTCATATATAAAGAGAAGAATACGACTTTGTTCTTATTTAGCAGTATCTATCAGGCAAGGTACTGGAAAAGAAGATTCAACTAAAAATATATGAATTAAAGTATATGAAACACTATTAGACCCAGTATGACCTGAAGGGAAAGACAGAGATGTGACCCAGAACTTACTACAAATCATCTGCGCATAGCCAAAATTAGTTTAGCAGTGAATTTCAAAAAAGCTGTCACTCCTTGGCTTAAAATCTGTTTAAAGAGGATCTGCAAATAGCCGAGATTGCCAAAATTACAAATTATATCAGGCTCAGGGAGTAATGCCAAGTAGATAATTTTGTGGATAGTGTTTGTTCAACACAGCAATGAGAAGTTTAACAACAGCAGCCAACTGCATGTTGTCTTTTCTTTATTGTAAAAGTTATAACTTTTTGGCATGCTCATATTCCCCCCTTTTCCTCCTATTAACCTGTGAAATACTTAATAAAAGTAACATTAAAAGTTGGCTCTCTGAAGATGTATATAATGAGAACAAAATACATGGTCGTTGCAGATCATCAAAGGAAATTAAATTATCCATTGGAAACTTTGAAGTCTCATTCTAAGCAAAAGGACAATAATGACGAGTGGGATATGTTTTGACATATCTTGCCTCAAGAGCCTCTTTAGGTTAATTTAAACAAAATTCACACCACACAGCTGGCCTGCAGCACTCGTAAGAAAATTATACAAATAAAAAACAGATAAAGGAGCTGGAGGAGAGCTCCACAGAGCTATATTAGTCAGCACTGAGTTAGAAATAATACAAGTGACTAGGAATGGCTCAGCACACATAATCACTGCACGCATTCTGCATGATCCAGTCAGTGGAGCAGGAAACATGGGTAGCCAGGCAACTTGGTAAAGCAGCCAGGCAGACTGAACCCTGACTTGCATTAAAAAAGGGTACCAAAGCTAGGACTGACTAAATTAGATCAGTGATTGTTTAATATAATCATTAGGGGCAACCGTTTTGCTAAATTCATCAATGATTTTGCCCTGTAACATATATCTGTTCCTCTCCTTAGGACTTAGCCTACATGTTTACCTTGATCTTAAATTCTAGCATTTTCTGGATGCTGATCATCTGTTCTGTACGGCTCATCTTCCTGACGCCTTCGTTGCATGCCTTCACCACCTAGAAGAGACCAAGAAATGAGAGTATATCAGAAACACGATTCCTTGTCTCAGGGTTGAAAATTGGAACCCCAATGAGAACAGATTGAATGAGGTGGAAGTAGAAAAGCATGTTTAACTTCATTCAGAAGTGGTTCTGTAAATAAAAGCGCAACATCAACAAGATTTTAATAATAAACTTGTTCACGTCAAAGTAAGTGTCACTGACGAGGCATTAGCTCAACCTCATGTGAAGGAAATCAAAGCATTGTTCACCCCAGTAAGATAAGGGGGGACATGCACCCACGGATGAAGGGGAATAAGTTCCCACTCTATTATTAGTAATTATTATTAATTACTATTAATAAAATAGTAAGCAAGAATCACCTGAGTTGAGGCTTACTAATGCTTACTTTGGTTCCTGGTCAGAAAGAGAAATGGCTGTAGCTCAGTGGATTTCATAGTTTTATACAGTCAAGACATTTCTGATTTAATTTAAACCCTAGAGAAGCTTTCAAATTCTACTATAGTCCTAATGGTGGAACCAAGCCAAAATGGAATGGAACTCAGATTTACTAGACTGGTCAGTTCTATCACAAATTCAGAAGCTTTCAACAATGTAGCAGGTTGTGTTTCACATTCCTAGAGGTATTTGTGCTATCAACTGCTGATGACATCATCACATTTTGGCAGCCTCAAAGCAGGGCCGGGGGAGGGACAGGGGCCCTAATTTAGCTCACAATATAGTTTTCCCTAAACCATGTCCATCTGCCCCACCCCTGGCATAATTTGTGACATCAGATGGAAGGAAGGTAAAGGCATTGCCTTCACTTTGAAGTGCATTTCCAAGTGGCTTCCCACCCCAGCTTGCTGCACCATTGAAGACTCAGGAACAATTCTACTAGGCTCATGTCTGAAACTGGGGCCTATGTAATTCAGCAGACAGATAGAGATAGAAAATGAGGGTCCACTAAAACTTGGCTCAAGAGGAGTCAGGATCCACTTGATCCCAATGACACTGGACTGGAGTTATCTGGCCCACTTCATGGAGGGGAACATGTGTTTACCATCTTTGTGTGTTGCCTCTCTAATTGCATTTGTGAGTATACCAAGTATAGTAAACATTTGTGTGGCCCATTCCAGATTATTTCCATGGGATTGATCATATGAGTTTGGTCTAGGTGCATTGGCTGTATGAAGATCTTCTGTCTCCATGCGAACATGCAGGGACAATGGAAGTTGGGTGGCTTCTTTATGTGGGCTGATGCAATCCCCTGCATGTGGTAAGACTGGTTCAGACTCATGTTAAAAGTATACTGTACTTGGCCTAACCTCAAAATATATAACTAGAAAGGCAACACACATGATAAGAAGCCTCGTAGAAATGGAGTTCAAAAGGAGTTGAAGCACTAATAAAAAGGTATATTATGGCACACGTGATTTTGGGTCAGAAAAATAAGTTTGTACTCTTGGATAAAGTCTGACCTACTAACAGTCTGCTTCAGGTGGCAGCTAATTAAATCACTGCTCTCTGTGGAATCTATCACCTTCAAGTGTCTGACTACAGCTTTTGCTCTCTGAAATCTGAGGCAACTCTTCCTTGGATATTTTCTTCCAGATATGTCCTCATATACCAGATACATATGATTAAGCATTAAATTCAAAGTCATCCTATTAACGCAAGGACTAATGCCTGCACAGTGGGACGACCTCTCCCTCTCCTTTCCCTACATGTCCCACCCCCAAATCCACTCTGGAGGGTAGGGGGATTCTTCAAAACACATGGCGAGGGCAGGGGTGCCAACTTAAATAAAATACTGGGAGGCAGGTAAACCCCATCCTGCATAATCAATCACATGACACGGCGCACACACACCATTTGAATGGCAATGGCCAGCAACTTTGGGAGGGGCACAGAGGAAGAGAAGAAGTCCCATTTGCTCCGAAAAATCCTGAATATTCTGTCAAGGCAGATGAGACTTACTGTTTCCAGTTCCTTGTGAGCCTCAAGGGCAGTGATTTCACGTTCAGACTTTTCCTCCACTTTCTTCAGGATATTCTGTACAAGATGAAGGAAGGTTGTTATTATACATTTCCATAAACAGGCTCTACTTGAACACATGTAGAAAAATGGAGAGAGGAGGCAAATTCTTCTTCCTTTTGACAATTACATTATGGGCATAAAAGGATACATTTCCTTTATAAAAGCTAGCCAGGAAGGGCTGGGCGGTGGGCTTCGCAGGGTGGTGAATGCTTCCCTCTGTGAGGGAGCCTTCCCAGACCCGCTGAAAAAGGCGGCTATCAAACCGCTTCTTAAAAAACTATCTTTAGATTTGGCCAATATGGCCAACTATCGCCCAGTCTCAAATCTTCCATTCTTGGGCAAGGTGATTGAGCGAGTGGTTGCTGAACAACTCCAGGCACGCCTGGAAGTAGCGGACCATTTAAATCCCTTCTAGTCAGGATTCAGGCCTCATCATGGGACTGAAACTGCCTTGGTCGTACTGGTCAATGATCTCCGGTGGGCTAGGGACAAAGGTAGAGCTGTTTCCTAGTTCTGCTGGATCTCTCAGCAGCTTTTGACACCATCAACCATATGGACCTTCTAGAGGGGCTGGGGGCACTGTTATACAGTGGTTCCGCTCCTTCCTCCTGGGCCATGTTCAGAAAGTGGTGGTGGGGGATGAATGTTCAGACCCCTATACTCTCATTTGTGGGGTGCCTCAGGGTTCTGTCCTCTCCCCCATGCTTTTCAACATCTGCATGAAGCCGCTGGGAGAGATAATCAGGGGGGGTTGGGCTGGGTGTTCATCAGTATGCGGATGATACCCAGCTCTACCTCTCTTTCAAATCAGAACCAGTGAAGGCGGTGAAGGTCCTGTGTGAGTGTCTGGAGGCGGTTGGAGGATGGATGGCGGCTAACAGATTGAGGTTGAATCCTGACAAGACAGAAGTACTGTTTTTGGTGGACAGGAGGGGGCAGGTGTGGAGGACTCCCTGGTCCTGAATGGGGTAACTGTGCCTCTGAAGGACCAGGTGCGCAGCCTGGGAGTCATTCTGGACTCACAGCTGTCCACGGAGGCGCAGGTCAATTCTGTGTCCAGGGCAGTTGTTTACCAGCTCCATCTGGTATGCAGGCTGAGACCCTACCTGCCCACAGACTGTCTCGCCAGAGTGGTGCATGCTCTAGTTATCTCTCGCTTGGACGACTGCAATGCGCTCTATGTGGGGCTACCTTTGAAGGTGACCCGGAAACTACAACTAATCCAGAATGCGGCAGCTAGACTGGTGACTGGGAGTGGCCACCGAGACCACATAACACCATTCTTGAAAGACCTACACTGGCTCCCAGTACGTTTCCAAGCACAATTCAAAGTGTTGGTGCTGACGTTTAAAGCCCTAAACGACCTCGGTCCAGTATACCTGAAGGAGTGTCTCCACCCCCATCGTTCTGCCCGGACACTGAGGTCCAGTGCTGAGGGCCTTCTGGCGGTTCCCTCACTGTGAAAAGCCAAGTTACAGGGAACCAGGCAGAGGGCCTTCTCAGTAGTGGCACCTGCCCTGTGGAACGCCCTCCCACCAGATGTCAAAGAGAAAAACAACTACCAGACTTTTAGAAGACATCTGAAGGCAGCCCTGGTTAGGGAAGCTTTTAATGTTTAAGAGACTATTATATTTTAATATTCTGTTGGAAACCGCTCAGAGTGGCTGGGGAAACCCAGCCAGATGGGCAGAGTATAAATAAATAATAATTATTATTATTATTATTATTACCCACAAGGAATGTTCCTTGGTGGCTTTTCCCTCCCCATTAAAGCTCTTCAGTCTCTCAGTGACCTCAGTTTAAGACATGGCAAGGTGGTACTGATATATGGGAAGAGTAAAACCCTGTTATACCTGTACCAGCAGCTTCAGCCTTGTGATCCTTTGAAAAGGCAAAATCAAGAACGATGAGAAAGGCAGGCCTTTGCATTTCGGATCCAGTTCCAAATGTGAGATCACCTCCCGGAAAGCTGGCTTGTCCTGGCTGACAGCAGAGACAGATGGAGAGTGGTGTTTTGTTATTTC
This sequence comes from Podarcis pityusensis, assembly GCF_964106645.2. Classification (NCBI taxonomy): domain Eukaryota; kingdom Metazoa; phylum Chordata; class Lepidosauria; order Squamata; family Lacertidae; genus Podarcis; species Podarcis pityusensis. The sequence goes on from NC_138032.1 coordinate 39,732,924, forward strand.
ATTCAGTTTTAAACTTGTGTGAGTAACCGACATGTTCTATGTGTGTTTTAATTTTCACAACACTACCTTCCCCTCAGGGTTGGAATTTGGCTTTGTTCTCGTTTTTTTTACAATTTGGGGGAGGGGCATATTAGCACTAAGTGGATTTTGGTTTAAAGTTGGGTCTATTAATAGTATTTGGGAATGGAAAAATAGGCTTTTAATGTGCAAGCCAGAGTAATGCTTTTACATGTGTAGCACATACAAACTTAGCAGCATATGCTGTGTGTGTGGGTGGGTGTGAATGGGGTGTGTGTCCAAGTAGATGAGTCAGAGACATAATTATATATCTTTACACAGTTGGATTGTTGCAGTAAGGTGAAATACATATAGTCATAGGAACAAGGCCTTCCATCAAGTGATTTAACCGAGGTAGGCCTAGCTGGAAATGACAAGAGGAAAAACTTATCTGGCATAAACTGGAAGCATCTCAGACTACTGGAGAACTGCCAGGATCTGTCACAGCTACAGCTAGTGTGAATTCAGTGCTACAGAAAGGCACACACTCTTTAGCGCAGATTATTTGGTTTCTCACTGACAAAAAGGCTATTAATGTGAGGGAGCTTTCTATTTATAACTAATACCAATATTCATAACTAATACCAAATATTTAGAAGCTTCTGGAACAGCCCCATACCCACAAATGATTAATTAGCACAGTTCATAGGAAGAAGCATACAGGTCCGAGCACCAGCATGATAAAACAACTCAGGCCACACTCAGACCCCAGCTCTATTTATTGCATTTATTAGTTGCTTTTTTCATGAGAAGTGACCTAAAGCAACTCGGAAAATCTACGAACACTGAAACCAAGTATGAAAAAAATGAAATGAAACGAAACCCTAGCCATAATAAATATAAAAAGGAAGGTCCAATATAACACACCCCACTACAAAATAAGAAACAAAGAGGGCACAAGTATGCCTAATACACTCGAAATTAAGGGCTGAAAGTCTGGGGGGAATAAATCTTTTTGCCTGGCACCTAACAATAGATAATTATGGTGCCAGGAGTACCTCCCTAGGCAGAGCATTCCACAAGCAAGGAGCCACCACTGAAAATGCCTGTTCTCGTGTTGCCTCCATCCACATCTCCCCTCAGAGGAAACACATGAAGAAGGGCCTCCAATGATGAATGCTGGGTTCATGTGGGGAGAGGCAGCCCTTGAGATATTGTGGTCCTGAGGCACACAAGACTGTTAACAGCATAGCAATAACCACTGAGGATGCTGTTCCTAGTGTGGTCCAGGTGAGGGTTTTATTTTCTGGAGCAGAGGGAGGAAAGAATGGAACTAGCAATTGAACTAGCCTTGGACTGAGAATGGTATGACCATTCACCACATATGTGACTGAGAAAATACTGAACCAAACTTCTACATTAGCTTTTCCTGAAAGAGTTCAAGCTGACTCCATATTCCTGTCCTGTTGTGCCATTGCCTTCTATTAATGGTGGAACACAGGTGAATGTCTGCTTTGCTCCCAATAGGAGATTGGTGCCTCTCACAGTCACCATTTGAAAATCAATTCATTGTCTTTCAGTGCCTTGACCGGGATGTAAAAGAGTGCTGAAGCACTTGCACTATGCTAACTTTTAAGCCTATGCTTGGTTTTACTGACACCTTCTTCTCCACCATACTTCCTTTCCAGGGTTATCTATATTCAGTCTGTCAAACGGAAGGCAAATGGGATTCTAATCCTTTGTCATCACAGACCTCTAAGTATGCTGATCTAGTCACCTACTATTAAATACAGTGGTGCCCCGCAAGACGAACGCCTCGCAAGACGAAAAACTCGCAAGACGAAAGGTTTTTTCGTTTTCGAGTTGCTTCGCAAGACGAATGTCCCTATGGGCTTGCTTCGCAAGACGAAAACGTCTTGCAAGTTTGTTTCCTTTTTCGTAAAACCGTTAAAACCCAGGGTGCATTGCTGGAAGAGGTGCAGTTGCGACTTGACCTCGAGGAGCAACACATTGCACGCGGTGTGGTGGCCTTTCTGAGCTTTTTAAAGAGTTTGCTGGATTTTTGAAGCTTTTCCAAAACTTCTTCTGCAGCTGTTTGGTAAGTTAAACTTTTGAAACTTTTTTTGGGTTTTTTGGATTTTGGGTTGGGGTGTTTAGAATTCAAGGACTTGGTGTTGGGGAGGTGTTTGCAAGAATCTGGGAGCTTGTGTGCTTTTTTTTGAATTTTTATGATTTTTTGTGACCATTGGGCCATGTTGTTTTTTTTGAAAAAAATTTCTGGGTTTTAAATTTCTGTGTGCTGGGTGGATGGGGGAACAGCTGGGGAGGGGTTTGCAGGAATCTGGGAGCTTGTGTGCTTTTTTTTGAATTTTTATGGTTTTCTGTAACCATTGGGCCATGTTGTTGTTTTTTGAAAAAATTTCTGGGTTTTGAATTTCTGTGTGCTGGGTGGCTGGGGGAACAGCTGGGGAGGGGTTTGCAGGAATCTGGGAGCTTGTGTGCTTTTTTTTGAATTTTTATGGTTTTCTGTAACCATTGGGCCATGCTGTTGTTTTTTGAAAAATTTTCTGGGTTTTGAATTTCTGTGTGCTGGGTGGCTGGGGGAACAGCTGGGGAGGGGTTTGCAGGAATCTGGGAGCTTGTGTGCTTTTTTTTGAATTTTTATGGTTTTCTGTAACCATTGGGCCATGTTGTTTTTTTTTGAAAAATTTTCTGGGTTTTGAATTTCTGTGTGCTGGGTGGCTGGGGGAACAGTTGAGGAGGGGTTTGCAACAGTTGGGGAGGGGTTTGCAACAGTTGGGGAGGGGTTTGCAACAGTTGGGGAGGGGCTGGGGGAACAGTTGAGGTTTTTGAAGACTTTGGTGATTTTTAAAGCTTTCCCAAAACTTCTTTTGCAGCCATTTGAGGATTTTGAAGACTTTGGTGATTTGCAGCCATTTCGTAAGTTAAACTTTTAAAACTTTTTTGGGGGTTTTTGGATTTTGGGTTGGGTGTTTGGAATTCAAGGACTTGGTTGTGGGTTTGAATTGCTGATTTTTTTTTTCTTTTTCTGAGTTTACAAAGGTAACAGCTGTGCTGCCATGGGACCCAAGAAGACTGCTGCTGCTGCGGAGGCCGGCGAGAGGAAGAAGGAGAAGGTGACGCTGGAGATGAAGAAGGAGATCATCCGGAAGCACGACGGTGGAATGCGTGTGACGGACCTCGCCAGGGAGTACGGCAGGAACCCATCGACCATTGGGACCATCCTGAAGATGAGAGAGAAGATCCTTGCGACTGATGCAGCCAAGGGAGTCACCAGGATCGTGAAGAACCGCCCAGCTGTTCTGGAGGAGGTCGAGAAGTTGCTGCTCATCTGGTTAGAAGAGAAGCAGCGTGCAGGGGACACAGTGACTGAGGCCGTCATTTGTGAGAAGGCCAAGGCCTTGCACGCAGACCTCATCCGGGAACAGCCAGGAACCTCGGCCGAGCCAGAAGTCTTCAAGGCAAGCAGAGGCTGGTTTGACCGGTTCAAGGCAAGATCCGGAATCCACAGCGTGGTCAGGCATGGAGAGGCTGCCAGTTCTGATGTTCCTGCGGCTGAAGACTTTGCCTTGGAGTTCCTGGAGGTTGTGAAGACGGAGGGCTACGTTCCACAGCAGGTCTTCAACTGCGACGAGACCGGGCTGTTTTGGAAGAGGATGCCCAAAAGGACTTTCCTCACACAGGAGGAGGCCAAGTTGCCTGGCCACAAGCCCATGAAGGACCGTCTGACCCTGCTCTTCTGTGCCAACGCAAGCGGCGACCTGAAGATCAAGCCCCTGCTGGTGTACCACTCGGAGAACCCACGGGCCTTCAAGAAACACAAGGTCGACAAGGAGCGGCTGAGTGTCATGTGGCGATCCAACAGCAAGGCTTGGGTCACACGTGTGCTGTTTGTGGACTGGGTCAATCTTGCCTTTGGCCCTGCTGTCAAACAGTACCTGCTGGACAACGACCTGCCGCTGAAGGCTTTGCTTCTGATGGACAATGCTCCTGCTCATCCTAAAGGCCTTGAGGTGGACTTGTTGGAGGAGTTCAGCTTCATCAACATCATGTTCCTGCCGCCTAACACCACGCCACTGCTCCAGCCGATGGATCAGCAGGTCATCGCCAATTTCAAGAAACTCTACACCAAGGAGCTTTTCAGGCGATGCTTCGAGGTGACTGATTGCACCACCATCACCCTGCGGGAATTCTGGAAGGACCACTTCGACATCGTCACCTGCTTGAAGATGATCACCACGGCCTGGAAGGGGATCAGCCAGAGGAATTTGAATTGCGCTTGGCGCAGCCTGTGGCCGGACTGTGTGGCACCAAGTGACTCTGATGCACCAGAGTCGACAGTGGTGCAGGACATTGTTGCCTTGGGGAGGACCATGGGCCTGGAGGTCACAGAGGAGGACGTCTGCGAGCTGGTGGAGGAGCACGACCACGAGCTGACCACCCAGGAGCTGGTTGAACTGCAGTCAGAGGTTGCGCAGGAGCAGGCCTCGCTGGAAGAGGAGGAAGCAACTGAGGAACGGCTGTCCTCCAAAGAACTGAGGGACATTTGCCAGAAGTGGAATGAGGTGCAGGCTTTTGCAGAGCGGCACCACCCTGACAAGCACGTGGCACATGACCAAGCGAACATTTTTGATACGACGGTCATGTCGCCTCTCAGGGAGCTGCTGAAAAGGCGGATGAAGCAGCAGACCATGGACAGGTTCCTCAGCAAGAAGCAAAGAGTGGAAGAGGAACCTTCTTCGAGTGGTCCCCCAGAGTCTTAGAAAATGTAATGTACCCTTTTTTGATTTTTAAATGTTTTTCCTGTCATGTTTAGAAACTTAATTTATTGTTCCTTCAATTTTTGATATGCTCTTTAAAGTATGTGTGACTTTAAAGAGCAGTTAATAAACTCTTGTTGTACCAAATTTGGCTTTGTTTGGACTTTTTTTGACGATAGGAACGCATTAATTGAATTTCAATGCATTCCTATGGGAAACCGTGCTTCGCAAGACGAAAAATTCGCTAGACGAAAAAACTCGCGGAACGAATTAATTTTGTCTTGCGAGGCACCACTGTAATTGACTAGGAGTTCTTTTAGCGAGAACAAAGACTCAATGGCGAGGAGAAGAAAAGGAGCAAGATTGCTATCGTTTCCTAGCATTCATAAAACAGCCTAGCTGCTGGTTAGAAGCAGTTGCCAAGGTCTGCTTCTATGGGGAATTAATTCGTTTAAGGATTTATCTCTCTTCCTTTGAGCATATTAAAATTCTATCTATACAGTGAAAGCTAGGAATGACTAAATTGCATGATGAGTTATTAGGTTTTTTCCTCACCTTACTAGAATAATTGTAGCTTACTTAACTCTACTCACTTTCTCAGAAGAAACAAAATGGCCAAAATAAACATGAAAAAGAAAAAGTATTGAGCTAAACAGCGGAAAAATTCTGAAACATTCAGAGCATTCAAGTAAGCAGCTAAACATTTCCCAGCTTTCATGATCCTTTTAAAGTATTTTTAGCTTAATGCTTTGGAGGCTTCCAGTCCCCTTCTTCTCCTTTGCAAAGGAACCAAATATATAATGTGGGTACATTGAGAAGACTCATTACAAATCCTAGCAGACTACTATCATTAAATTTAAATTATGAAAACGTCCAAAGCAGATTCCCTAATCCAATTCAGCTACACTTGACACAAGGACTGTAATAAATGAGCATTTTTAATTTTTAGACTATAAACTTAAACACACTTACTAGAGAGTAAGTTCCGTTGAACAGAGTGAGATTTACTTCCAAGTAAACACACACAGGATTGCACTGGCAAGGAGAAAGGCTGCAATTCTATGCACATTTACTTGGTGGGAGTAAACAGTACTGAATACAGTAAGACTTCTGAATAAAAACATGCACAGGATCATACTGCTCAAGATTCTTCATTATTCAAAGAGCAAGCTTAGCTTTAAGTAAGAATTCCAGGAGTTTCACATCTGAAATCTGTTACACATCAGAAATTATTCCCTTTATTGTAAGAAACTTTGCCTCTTTTCACTTTTTTTTTTTAAGGCTTTGAATGGAACTTGGAGGAAGTGAGGTTGCTGAAATAAATTAAGGTTGTAAGTGGATTGTAATTTTAAATTGCTTCCACTTCATCATAAGCAAGGGGGACATAAAAGGTTGGCAGTTCAACACTGAAAAATCTTTAGACAAATTGCACATGCCATAAATGCATTCACATGCTTCAAAATGATCTTGCCCAATAGAAAACCATTAGAACAGACACAACTATGGATAATTTCATACATTTGTCTTGTAAGGATGGCATCAACCAGAACTATCCTTCCAGTGCAATAGATCATTTATAACAGTTAGACATAGTCACCCAGTGGAAGATGCATGTTTGAAAATTGTGCAAAATGACAAAAATAACTCACAACTGATTGCATACCAAATCCCAGCTTTCTGCCTAGTTATCTCCTTTCCAGTGGGCAATGGGATTACACTGTGAACACCCAAGCACATTTTGGAGAAAAGTTTCTATTAAGCATGGGTGAAAATTCTTCCCCCCCCCCCCCACCCCGGTGTGCTAAACCATTTGGCATCTGTTGTCTAATTGGTCAGTCTCAGTTGATTGGTTTTACTAAGCAAGCCATGACTGAATAATTGCACTCACAGAAGTTGCTTATAAGCTCTCTCCTGGTAGGTTTGGTTGGAGACATAGGTTACATACACCGAGAAATGATTAATGGTGTGCTGATAGACAATGTCGCAGACATCTGAGATCACAATGTTCTCTTCTACTCGCTTCTCAAGGTCCAAGAGGAAACTAAATAAGAAACCCAGAATTAATCATTGACATCAGTGTCCGCAACAGACATAGCCAACAAACACAAATAATTAAAATAGAGGCTTCTGCCACATTCCATTTCCCCTCTTTTTATTTTTATAGATAAAAAAATAGATTCTGAAATACTTTTGGCTATGAACCAAATGAAGCATTTTGTTCAAAATTAATTCTGCTAGTTTTTCCAAAACTCAGAGAGCGTATCAACCAAGCTAATCTTTGGCTATCAGTTTTGAGACCAGTCCAGTTATTTTCATTCTATTTTAATAGAAGAGGTCTAACTAATAAGTGGTACAACATCAACAATAATTTGATCTTGTACCGGCTTCTCAGAGTGAGACATGCTACCCTCTAGGGGAATTGTGGAGAATTTCACGTAGCTTAAAATAGTTATTGATTAATCCTTGGCAATGACATTTTATGAAGGAAATTTTTATTCCTCCCGCCCCCCCACCCCAGAGATCAGGCAAAATGGGAGATATGTGGCTATATGTGTACACTTTTGTAGACACACCATGGCTACTAGCTATGATGGTTATGTTCTGCCCTGCACAATTGGAGGCAGCTATGCTTCTGAATACCAGTTGTTGGAAACCACAGATGGGGAGAGGGCTCTTGTACTTGAATCCTGATTGCTGGTTTTCCACAGGTGTCTGGTTGGCCACTGTGAGAAAAGGATGCTGGACTAGATGAGCCATTGGCCTGATCCAGCAGGCTCTTCTTAAGTTAAATGTATACATGAGACAGAAAGTGCCTGATTTCCAGGAAGAGAATGTAGCTTTTTCCTATGTATAGGTGAGGAAGGGAATAAGCATGTAGAAAAATGCATGCAAGTGACTGTGGTATGCGTGTCGTGGGTGGCACTGAGGTTTAAACCACTGAGCCTCTTGGGCTTGCCTATCAGAAGGTCGGTGGTTCGAATCCCCATGATGGGGTGAGCTCCCGTTGTTCTCTCCCAGCTCCTGCCAACCTAGCAGTTCGAAAGCACACCAGTTCAAGTAGATAAATAGGTACTGCTGCAGCAGGAAGGTAAATGGCGTTTCCATGAGCACTGGTTTCAGTCACGGTGTTCCGTTGCGCCAGAAGCGGTTGAGTCATGCTGACCACATGACCCAGAAAGCTGTCTGTGGACAAACGCCAGCTCCCGGAGCATGAAAGTGAGATGAGCACCGCAACCCCATAGTCGCCTTTGACTGGACGTAACCGTCCAGGGGTCCTTTGCCTTTTGCATGCCATAACAACAATAAATAATATGGCTTGTCTCTAATTCAGCACTGATCTGAAATTAATTTAGTCCTCAACTAACTAGCAAAATATACACGGAAAATATATATTAATGAAGACATTAACAGAATTTGTATGCACAGAATTCTCACCCTGAAATGGGTGAGATTTCCCACAAAACCTATCATGCCAAAAATGAGGACAAACCTAAATAATAACAATGACACTGTTGTTGCTATGTGAAGGAACAGTTGTACTCTATTTTCTCCCTGGCATTATTATCCAGTCACCACAACACAAAATGAGTACATACCTAGGCATTACTATTTACCAAAGAAAGGTGAGAAGGACAGAATATGACACAACACATGCTTGGGCCTCTGATCCTGGCATCCTTTATATCTTGCCTGCTCTGAGAGGCCTGCGGCACTGGACTGAAATGGGAGGCAAGGCTGCATGATTGTAATGCTGAAGAGCAGCAGTGATCAGTCAAATTCGCAACTTACTACGATGACACCCACACATCTTCCACCCAGGACAATCACCTCCCTATAATAGGGAGGGAACTGTGTTTCCATCTGATTTTAAGGCCTTTTATATGTAATCGCTTTTGGTTCAAAATAAAGGATTATGTATGGGATTCAACAATGATGCTGTTTAAGTCAGTACAGTGGTACCACGGGTTAAGAACTTAATTCGTCCTGGAGGTCCGTTCTTAACCTGAAACTGTTCTTAACCTGAGGTATCACTTTAGCTAATGGGGCCTCCAGCTGCAGCACCGCCGCGCGATTTCTATTCTCATCCTGAAGCAAAGGTCTTAACCCATGGTACTATTTCTGGGTTAGCGGAGTCTGTAACCTGAAGCGTCTGTAATCTGGAGCATCTGTAACCCGAGGTACCACTGTATAGTTATGGACAATGGTACATTTCTCTACAGTATAAAAGGGGAGACATTAACTTATAAAGATAATTTACAGAAGCTGAAAACACGAACAGGCCCCACCTATGCCTCCCCAGGGACAGCAACAACAAAATTGAGATTTAATTCCTACACATATTAATCACTAAAAGCCTTACCGCTCACTGACTGCCATGACATCTAGGACATTGGAGAAGAGGATGTGAGCCTCTGAAGGATGTAGAATCTTTTTCAATCGCTCATTTTCCATGAAGTGATATATCAGAAGGTTCAGGCTCTTGTAATATGAAGCTTCTGAGGTAACCAGTTCAAACATGGCCTGCAGAAGAATTCCAAAATTTTACATGAATGATGCACAATATAAGTGAAGGCTCTGAAAGCCTCAGTGACAGGTAGGCAAGTCTAGTATTCACAGTCACAAGGCAAAAGCTCACAGCTCTATAGAGTTACCACCCCGATTACCAAGCCAGACCACACCATATGGATCTGGATGACAACGAACTTTGGGGTGCAGAATTGATGCAGATGGGACTGAACATCCCATCTGGAGTTGCTAATCAAAGTACAGCTACAGCTGAATCAGAACATGTAAGTTTAAAACAACCACAACCACCACAGAATGCTTTTTCTAAAGAGTTGAAACTTGAGTATGCTACCTGAAATACTTAATTTTCTAACTGTGCAGAAGATATTGTAACAGGGGTGGGGAACATGAGGACCACATTCCTTCCTGGGCCACCACATTCTGGGGGCCACATGCCGGGGGGGACAGAGGCAAAACTGAGCACAGCAAGGAATGTGAATTTTGCCAATCTCCTTGGCAACAACAGGGATTCATTCCTTCTTTCCTCTCCAATCAGTGACGGCACTCACTGCAAAGACTTTGTCAGTGACATTGTCACACAGCTAAATCTGACAGACTATATGGTGCTGCGTCATTATCGTGTTTGCTAGTGGAAAAATAGTGCCAAACTGCAAAAAAAAAAAAAAAAAAAAAAAAAAACAACCAAGGGAGGGTATTTAAAAAAGAGCTTTTGACACACGACTTTCCACTTCAACAAATAGTGGTGTGCAAAAAATGTGGTTGAACACTACAAGCAACATTTTGAATATATCAATTTTCCCTAATAGTTTTGTCTTCCAAAAACGTTCAATAAATGTTCATATTAATCAGTTTCTTGCATAACTGCACTCAGTCATGAAAAAGCAGCAAAGGAAGACCAACTCCTAATGTAACATTTAAGTTCCAATTCTTACATAACATTTGTCTTCTGTAGTGAAATACTGGTGGAAAATGCACATGACTTTTGTAGGAGGGAAAGTCTTTGTTAGTAGCCTCATTTTCACATACTTCCCTGCAAAAATCTATTTTGATTTTCACTCTGGTGAAGTATCTTATGTATGTGTTCCTCCAAAGATAATCCTCTGCGGCAGGAAAAAATAATGCTGCAAGTCCAGGATGAGACTAAGTTTTAAATCAAAGCACACAGCAAAGACCAGAGTTTGGATGTGAACTGGAATAGGGTACAACAAAGTATTAAGACTAAAATCACCAAGAAGGAAGAAACATATTTAGAATTGCCAAAAGAAGTGTTCTTGGCCTTCAAGCTCACTCACTGCTTTGAACAGCTCAGTGCTTAGCATCATCATGAATAAGTATTTTTACGATATAGTAATACATTTATGAATTCTTATAATTGCTAGATAGTTGTTCCAAGTCTTCTCCATTACAGTCACATTCTCCATGCTAAACCAGTACAAGAACCTGAGTAATGTCTTCTCTCTGGCTTGTCTCCTCTGCATCTTTCAATTATTTTCGATATAGCTCAAGAATGACATTGGTGATTCATTCTCAACAGATGTTTAGATAATTAAAGCTATCCATCAGTGATATAGCCATTTTTATCAGTATTCCATTTGTTTTCCTTTTCCTTCCTTATAACCCCTAGCAGTTTAAATTTTTCAGCCCAGTATCTTGTGCAGTTTTTCTAATTTTCAATTAGAACCAGCATTTGTGTTTATTGGAAACCTATATCCCTAATTCCCCCCGCTTTGTCTCACACCAAAACCTGTTTGGACAGGCTTAAAAACAGAAATATGGTGATCCAGATCTAGATTCAGGAACACTGTACTAGCAAACATTTGCTTGCTTGCTTTACAGATGCGTAGTCAAGTCTTTCAGCCTTTTGCATATGTCACTATTTCATCTAATATGGATAGTGATAGATTCACCTCTGTCAACCTTTTCAAAATAACTTTATCACTTACTTTCTAAGCAGTTTACTTTTTCCATCGCTTGAGGACACAACATCCATTCCAATTCATTTTTTGTTGCCTATGGTCTTTTGATGCTTTATAACTTAGAACACTTATATAATTCCCTTTTCTTAGCATTGTTCAACCAAAATTTGCCTATGTTGCTTTAAGAATGGCCTGTACTGTTTTAGGTATAAATCTTTGTTGGGCACACCAATTCTGTCTCGTTCTGTAGTTGCTGCAGTACGCATAAAGGCCTGAGCCACAATTGCTTCAATGCCACCCTGCGTAAAACAAGGGTAGATAGTTCCCAGCAGCTGCAGTATTAGAAGCTGTCAGCACTCTCGAGTGGGATAGGATACAAGAGGCTTGAAAGCAAACTGCCACCCCACTCCAGAAAAACCTCATTTCCCATCATTTTAATCAGTCAGTTCCAGAGCCTCCTTGTGCCAGTGCTGTCAATGTACCACTTGGACTCAATGCTGACCCATTTCAGAGTAGCCAGAACCTTTCTTGTTGCCATTAGGGCCAACATTTGGGTCAGCTCCCCTGTACATGTGCCAGATTACATATGGCAACCACATCTGGTTATTATGAGGCATAAAAAATAACAAATGCTTAGAAGTCATTTTAAATTTTCTTCTCTATAAGTTTTATAATTGATTTCAGTACCAGGAGTATATATGATGAGTGTTATAATTATCTTGATGTATCTTATAGTGTGGTGGTTTGTTTGATTCTTTTGTTGTTTGTTTGTTTGTTTGTTTGTTTGTTTGATTGTATGTTTGTTTACTTGTTTGTCCGTCTGTTTTTTCATATATGTATGTATCTTAAATTAATAAAATATATTTAAAAAAAACACAAATGCTTTTAACTTTAATTTAATCCTGAATTATGAATATATACCTTTGCACCTTGCTGTGAATCTTACCCACTTCCCATATCGCTATGTGCACCTCCCTATGAAACCTTAAACAGTACCCTTGATTACTGTACTTCGTTGCAATAGCTTTTTTTCAAAGTTGGCTCTTTCCCCCTCACCAAACAAAAAGCAGCCCTCATCCTCCATCCTAGGAAGCTCTCATGTCCTAGATAGAACAGGCATAGGCAAATTCGGCCCTCCAAATGTTTTGGGACTACAACTCCCATCATCCCTGACCACTGGTCCTGTTGGCTAGGGATGATGGGAGTTGTAGTCCCAAAACATCTGGAGGACCCAGTTTGCCTATGCCAACTGATCTAGAACAAAAATTTGTTAAAAGTTGCTATAGGCCACCATTCTAGTTTCATTGTTCTTTGTGGACCATCACAGTGTCTTAAGTTATGGCCTTGAAAAAAGTTGGACCTGTATAACCACGTCTCTTGACTGACATATGCATTAGGCTGGAACATGTTATGCATGATGTCACTGAAAAGGATACTTCTATGTCAAGTTCTCCCCCCTTCTTAAAAAATCTTTAAACTTTGTTTTTTAAAATAATATCAACACCTCAACAACCGTTTTTGGGTTGTTGCATTTTTTGGTATATTTATACAATACATATTTATTTCACAAGTATTACTCTGCTATTTATTGCAAATGGCTCTAGCATCTCTTCTGCCTCTATTGACATCTATTCATTTTGAATTGCTATACTTTAATAAACTTGTTAAAAAATTTGCTATTCCAACTGCAGCACATACTATAAACAAGCATAAGGCACGAAGCTATTTAAATTAAGCCATACTTCAGCTCAATCTGCCCCAGTTATGAAAAGCAAGGCAAAGAAAATAATCACCATCATTAATTCCATAATATCTGCCTTTCAAAGCTCTCAGATTTTGAACTTAAAACATCTGTAGACTAAGAATTACTAAATAGGAAATGATACTAACGCTCAGGCTGGTCGTACAAAGTGTAAATAAGAAATGGTTGACCTTTCCTGGGAGCTAAAATCCTTTCTTGGAGCTAGGAGCCTGTCATTACTCCTACAACTCTTCAGCTATTTTTAGACTTAATAAAATCAGCCAAAAACAGGAAAAAAATAGGTCCCTATGGCAGGAATCCTGCAGTTTTGGCAGCAAGGCATAACATCAGACAAACACCAGAGTCATATTCCACTACTCAGATATAACCCTCATTGAGTTCAATGACATTTATGCCCAGGTAAGTGCGTATAGGATTGCAGCTATATGTCAACCATGGGGACATACGGTATATAGTGACTGCCCCAGTTTTGTGCCTTGTGGAAGTATGCATATTCTTCACCATTAAAAATAATGCACCAAGGTAACCAAAATGCTGTGCCCAGAAAAGCTGAACTCTGACCATTTTAAGCCTATTTTGTATGTGTACAACTATAAAGATTAGAAATTTCCTTTAAAAACCACGATAGCAGCTGAAATATTCTGGATGCTGAATTCTGAATTCCCAACAATTGCATTGTGCTGTTCTGCATTTACACTATGTATGATTCCACACATTAAAACGACTCTACCGAATCAAAACAAAGAACATTAGATCAAAACAAAGATCTGTTTAGCCCAGCACTCGTTGTACCACAGTAAAAACCTGCAGACTGTATTTCCTCCAGCTCCTAAATATTCTTTTTCAGATGACTACATCCATATAGAGTATTCCAAATGTGCTCACTGGATTATCCGTATTGAAGAGCATATGTACTTCAATGTATAACAGCTGGTGAGGTACGTACTAAACAAAACAGGGCTTCTGCACCTTTAATAATTATGCAGAAGAGAGGAAATTGCATCTTTCACACAGGTATTAAAATTGCTACATTATTGTTTGTTTGTTTGTTTGTTTGTTTATTATTTGTATGCTGCCCATCTGACTGGGTTGACCCAGCCACTCTGGGCAGCTCCCAACAGAATATTAAAAACACAGTAAAACATCAAACATTAAAACTTCCCCTTGATTCCCCCCGCCCCCAGTAATGATTTTTCTTGTATACGTTCAACAGCTCTATTATTTTCTCTTGGCTGGCTCTATTTTTAGCTCTCTGTCTTGTTTATTTTGCTGCATAGCTTACATTTTATTGCTATTACTTTGATTATAAGCTGCATAGCCCAAAATGAAAAAAAATTAAGGAATAGATGTTTGGTGGAAATAACTATTAAGGCAATCTACACAGAAATTTCTGACTGGTTAATAATTTCCTGGAGCCTCTGGCATGCTTCTGAAAAAAACGGTATGACATTGTTTACCTCCCAATTATTAAATAATTAAGTGATAAGTTATGTGCACTATTTTGATTATAAGATCAACAATTCTATCATTTGAGATTTTGAAGGACTCTTTGGTGAAAGCCATCCACTCCCAGTGAATGAGTAAATTATGGTTTAGTTTCTCAGTTCATCTAAAAACTGTCATTTCTGAATAAAAGAAAGGGAGCTTCTTCCAGCATCTTTCACAACAAGGACTGATGCAATTAATTTGCATTCTCTGCAATTTCTTTCCATGTTTCTAACAGCAATCTTATAGAGGTTGAAAAGGAAAGGGAAGGTTCAAGTTCAATACCATACCACCCAGGACAGAAATTTAGAGACTGCTTTTTCTTTTCACTCTCTTTCTTGGTACTTGGTTATCAGTTTTGGTTTTGGTTTTTTCTTTCATTCCCTGCCCCCCCCCTTTGCATTCAATGGGAAGCAAAATTGCTATGCCACCTTCAGGGCTGGTACAGTTTTTCTTGCTTGTTAAGGCTGTACCAGGAGAATGGGAGTGTGTCCATCCCTTGCCCTAACAGCCTATTGACAGCAGAGCTTTTTATATACCACAGTGAAATGGCCTCCATCTCCACGCATGGAGAAGAATATACAGATAATCCAATGGTCCTTCAGTCACACTTCTGTAGAGTTTATTACAGCCCTCTCGTGCCTTTTTGTCTGCTTTATTGCTTTTGGTGAACTTAAAGACACTAGCATTATCAGTTTTAGCAACTTTAGCCCTTTGTCTTCCATTAAGGTTACTATAGCAGCCCAACCCTGTTCTAGAGGCAGAAACAGGAAGGGATTGAGAAAAAACTGGATGGCCATGACTTTTCAAAAGCAAGGAGAGTAAATTAAAGATTTCACAAAACAGTCGCTTTACTAATATCAGTGAGATTAACATTAAACTGTGTCATTTTGTATTAAATGAGTCAACCCACAGAGTTTTCCACTGAAATGTCAGCAGTGCAATGCTCCTTTCATCCACCCTTCCCTGAAGTTGTATTACCTCTTGATGTTTGATCTCATCTGGCTGGAGAATATTCAGAACACCACTGCTCCTGACTTCTGGAAGATCTTGCCACAAATTAAACCTGGAAGTGGAATTCCTGAGCAAGCATATCTGGGGAACAGCCTTGCTTTCTTCGGTATTTGTGGCTTCTGTCTGTGATGCTGTGTCTTCAGTAGCTGTGCACTCTTCTGCATCTGTCTGTGAATCCTGCAGCCGCCTGGTTTCAATCTCCTGACGTGTAGATTTATCCCGATATTCTTGATACAAGAGCCCTACAAAGCACCAAAGCACACAGATTTGTTCTTTGAATGTCTACTCCTCCAGAGCCATGTCCTGATCGAGGAACAGTAGTTGCTACTGCACAAATTTTGAATATTGTATATCCTGGCTGCTTCAGCCAGAACAGTTTAGAAAAAGGAAAGCTGGAATCTGAAACAATGTTAGAGTAGTGATTCCAAATACCTAGTTCCCAGGATTGTGTTTTAAATCAGTATCATCATACAAGCCATTGAAAAATCGCTGCAGAATAAATAGCTCTAGTTGATGCAAGCAAAAGAAAAGCCAAAACTTAGAGTCATTAGCCTATCCAACCTGGGAAATTTTCTCCCCAGTCCCAAATACGCTGCTCAATCTGAGCATGAAAAAACCCACCCATTTAGGCTGCAATGTCTCTTAGACATATCTAGGACTAAATATTGCATGCTAGCTAAAGCCACCAAATAGCAATTAAGAACAGCTCAACTTAGGCCAAGGTCAGTTGTCATGCTGGTCTAAAATCTAGAGTATAACTTGGAGATTAGGAATGAGCTGGACAAATGGGTACATAGTCCTCTCCCTCTTTTGCCTTTTATGTTCTTCCCTTTCAAGGTAGCCTGCTGTGATGTCTAAATTGGGCAAACTTTGGCTAGTTCTAAACAGGAATTGCTTCTAAACTATTATTTTAAACCATGGTTTGAAATGGCTTTGCAAATCATAGTTTGGAAGCAATCTTTCTTTGTGCTAACCAATGTTCTGGTCACAGATGCAAGGGACATGACTGTACTGAGAGCACATGATTTCAAATTGTCACTTGATCTGATCCAGCAACTTCACCAACTTGTTGACATTGAAGGAATATATAATGAAACCTGTAGTACCCCACAATTCGCAATGAGATACAAGGTCTTCCCATAATACACTACGTTACCTTCAAAAAACAAACTTTAGCAGTGCAAGAATGCTCCTGCAATTGTGCATCAGGTTGTGCAGAAATATGAGGAATACTTCATAATTAGTATTATACAAGGCCACCGAAAATAGTAATAATATACAGTAACAATAATAACCAAATCCTACTATTTCTTATGGGATTTCAATAATACCACAGTGTTTGACAAAATTTATTTTGGATTTTCACTGGGCCTGCCCTATAAGAGGTGAATAAAATCTTGTACCAGATAAAACTATAAATCCTATTTTAAATAAATCAAAACACCAGTTTGTGCTAATTTCTTGCGAGCCACTCCCTTCATTTGAAAGTTAAATGCAATTTAAAATTGCTTTCCCCTTCAGCTCCAGTAAGCAGAGAATGGACTTTTTCAAAAGTATATTTATTTCAGTACAATTTTACATTTTACCTAATGTAAAGAAAATCAAAATTGTAACTCATGAACTGCTTCACATACCTCTGTGTCAAGTACTTTAATATTTCTGTATACTAAACTATATTTAGCTTATAATCTTAGATAATGCACATGATTTATAATGGGGAAGTGGTATAAGGAACGAGCTTTTTCCCATAGTGTAAGTATATTCAGTAATCGCTTCTTTCTGGAACACTATTCAGAATGGGATTAAAATAGCAGTAGGAGAAACTGTACCTTGGAAACCATGTACTTTCCTGTTAGCTTCCCACACTTAACTGAAAATGAGAGATTACACTTAAATGCATTGTGCTGTTCTAGTGAAATTATACTTGCATAATTCCACTTGAACTATGTTATTACATATTTTCAAAAGCTGATAATTTATTTTTTGTAAATAATCAAGGCTATGCTTCGCATTAAACAAAACCATGAGTATGGTAAAGGAATGGGATGGGGGAAAATAATACTTTAGTGATTTTGGCTGGAGACAGTAATTATATATATCTCAAGTGACTACAAGAAAGCTTCTTTTCTGAAAGAGAAGCATATACCTTAACTATTTGCTGGTCAGGCAGTATAAAGTTCAAGAGAGCTAATAAACAAGTCACAATATTGAAAAGATATGATTATGCCTCTATAGGGATATGGATAGCTCAGCTGGTTAGAACGTGGTGCTGATAACACCAAGGTTGCCGGTTCAATCCCCTTACGGGACAGCTCCATATTCCTGCATTGCAGGGGGTTGGACTAGATGATCCTTAGGATCCCTTCCAAATCTACAATTGTATGGAACCAGAAGATCATCAAAAAGCAGGATATTACCTATTCATATATGCTACCAGTTTGCTCAGATATTCCAGATATCATTTTCTTGAATGTAAAATGGGATGGGGGTTTTTTTATACTGCCGTCATGGAAAGACAAGCTTTGGTCCCCACTTCACAAGCTCCCTTTATTTACACCATCCAATATGAACGCTACCGCACTGCAAGTGATAACAACAAGCATAAGGATGATGAGAGCTGGTAAGATGCTAACAAAGACAGCCAGTTCAGTTCTTTTATGAGAAACGATAGCATATACTGCTGCTGCTGGTGCCTTAAATAGTTCAGGAAAAATGCTCTGAAACGATCTTGCTTAGATGGCCTATTTTTGGAGGAAAAATTGTCCTCCAAAAATACTGCTCATAAGTGTCAAGGGTCCTTGGGGTGGGGAAGGTGTTTTTACAGATCTCAAATTTATTTCTGGTGTGTTTTATGTTTCTTAACGACATATGAACACATACTCATTAATTTCACCCATAGAAAAACGAAGAATGTTATCCAGTTTTATGGAAAGTGGGAAATGGGCAGCCAACTTCTTCTGCCCTCTATGTTTTGCTATATATAGTACAGCAACAATCCTATACATGTTTATGCAGTAATAAGTCTTACTGAGGTGAATATGACTTACGGGCTAAGGTCATGTGAGATTCATTTGCACACACTAGAACCTCCAATACCATTTTAAAAGAAAAAGAAAAATAACTTTCCCAGAAGGAGGAACATTTGACTGTAACTAGTAGCACACACGACTGCAGCCTGAGTGTTTGTCTTACCTATTTGCTCAATGAAGTTTTTCCAAGAGTCAGCTGTCATGGGATGAATCACTTGCAGAGCCTCAGGGAAAGCAGCCGGGCAGTCGGGATGCACAGGGCTTTCTTCGGAACTAGAAACTGGTCCAGCCATGGAAGGAGACTCACTTTGGGTGAGAAAAACAACAAAAACAAACCAAGGAGTATGGATGCCTGTTCTGTTTCCTTCCCACCCTACTGGCAGAATCAGTTCGGGCTAACAGCAGGGACTACATGGGCTGCAAGTGCTCTTAAAGGGACCAAGGCAAATAAACCAAACTTAAATTTTGACTCCGGGAGCTATCACGCCCTCACTGCCACGGTCCCTGGAAACTGAGCACACTGGGCTCCCTCCCAGAAAGAAAGGAAAAATCCAGTAAGCCCCTGCTGAAGTGAAGCAGGCGAAAGGAAAAAAAGGATGGGGTTCACGAGGGGCAACAGAAAGGAGGGCAAATGAGGAATCAACCTTTCCTAGGGAGGTGCAAGCCAATGATAACATTGCAAAAAGGAGAGGTGCCGGGGCTCACACACTCCCTGGTGTGCTATACCCCCCCCCCCACCTCGGGAAGTTCTGGCCTCCGGTCCCTCACAGCATTGAGGGGAGGGGCGGAGGGAACCACTTCGACGCCCCGACTCAGAAGCGCGGGAGTGAGTGGCCGAGCTGGGGCGAGGCGGGGAGGGCAGCGGCTGCTTTAACCCTCGCTCCCTCGTCCGAGTAATGGACGGGAAGAGAAATGGAGGAGGGCAGCCGCGAGGAGATCTGGAAACTAAGCCTCCGGACTTGGCGGCGGGTGCCTGCCTGCGGGGGAGTCCAGAGGGGAGCTCTGTCCCACATTCCCTACAGGGGGCGGGCAGGCACGCGGGGCACGCGGCTTGGCGCCAATACCAGCGAACTTCCCGCTCGCGAGTCTTTAGGTCTAACGTCGAAGGGGGCGCCCCCTGCTCTAGGAGGGCGAACGGCTCTCCTCCTCTTTGGCTCACCTGCCGGGCGGGCGGGCTCCGGCCACGCTCTCCGCGGAGCCTTCATGGTCCAGGGCGCAGGCGGCGCTGAGCGCGGCAGCCAGGAGCTCCATGCGAGGCGGCGAAAGCGACGGCAGCAGCAGCGAGTCCTGCAGCGAGCGGCTGCTACTGCTACGGAGCGATTCCGCAGCAGGCGCGGGGCTGGGGGAGTCCGGGCGGTTGCCACGGTAACCGGGGTAGGAAGGGAGCAGCCTGCGCGGGAGGGGGAAATAAAAGAGAGAGAGAGAGAGAGAGAGAGAGAGAGAGAGAGAGAGAGAGAGAAAAGAAAGGTCGGTGGCGCGCGAGGGGGAGGGAGGCCGCCGCCGCCGCCACTGCCGCCCCCTCTGCGCTTTCCCTCGCCTTATTACTCCTGAGCAGCTCCCGAGCGCCCACTTCTTCCGCTCAATCCCCAAACAGCCACCTTCCTAAAGAAGGCGAAATGACCTCCGCACACCCCCCTCAGTTTTTGTCCTGTTCACAAAGACCACTCTCTCGGGCGCACACGGTGGAGAACAGCATGCAGAGACGTCCCTCGCAGCTGCTGCGCCCAAAACTCAAGAGAAAGCCCCAACCACCCCCGCGCACTGGTCTTTAACGAGACCCCCTCCCCGCCCCCAAAAAGAGATCTCTAGGCAGAGAGAGGCGCGCGCACCGCTGCAAAACAGGTAATCTCCACGCCGAAGAGCGGACACCTGTTTCCCCCAGGAGTCTGGAGAACACTTGGGAGGGGTTGGGAGTAAGCGCTCCTTAGAAACTAGCCTACCCTTTTAGCCCATTATTGTCCTCTCTGACTGGCAGACTCTCTCCAAGGTCTCACTCAGTACAGTCAGCTCTGCCACCTGAGATCCTGTAGTGCCAGGGATTGGACCCGAGAGCTCTCCTGTGCAACAGACAACTTGTATAAGGCTGTTAACGGGAACACTTAACCCTATAAAAGATTCAGTGATCTTACAAGTCACACTCGGAATGGTAAAAGGAAGGGTTTTAGTTCCCCCTCCCTTTCATTGCACGCTTATGTTCAGGATCCCCCTTTGTATTTTCGCGTGGAAAATCGGGCAATAATGGTAGTTATTATTAAATATTTGTTTATACCCTGCATTTTCCCCTGATGGAACGCAAGGTGGCTTACATATAAAAATGTTCCAACTGCAGCAGTTCAACCAATGATACGGTTTGTGGCGTTTGTCACATGAATTGACATGGCTTTTCATCCTCAATGAAAATAAAAAAAATCCTTCCAGTAGCACCTTTAAGACCAACTAAGTTAGTTCTTGGTATGAGCTTTCGTGTGCAAGCACACTTCTTCAGATACTTCTTCAGGTATCTGAAGAAGTGTGCTTGCACACGAAAGCTCATACCAAGAACTAACTTAGTTGGTCTTAAAGGTGCTACTGGAAGGATTTTTTTTATTTTGACTATGGCAGACCAACACGGCTACCTATCTGTAACTGCATCCTGAATGAAGTTAGCCTCTTATTAGGACAGTGCAATTTATAGAAGTCTACCGCTTGTTATTAGTCATGATAGCTAAAATGGGGCATCCATCTTCCAAGAGAACATATCTGCAGGCAAACAACAATAGATAGGTTTCCTCATGAGTTTTTCAGGACTATCTGCCTGACCACTCTGAAGGCACAATGCTGGATCATAATAAGGATGTTAGCTCTGATCCAGCAAAGAGATTACAATGTTCATCTGATGTCCAGTTTGCATTCTCTTGCAAGCTGGAGTGTAGGAGGAGAGTTATTTTATTCTATTTCTTTCTATTTTGGTGCACTTATTTTTACAGAATGAAAATTAATAATTGAATTCACTGTCACCCAAAAATACAAAGATAACCAGATCTAAACTACGGAAATACATGTCAGTTCTGGGGATTTTAGAAAATCTCAGCAGTCTCTTCCCTCATTACCTCTGCAGAAATTCCACACAAACCCAGGAAAATAATACATGCTACAAAAACCCTTCTTGATTTGGATTTCAATGTTTTATGTTCAGGGATATTTTTCAAACATCAGCATTTTAATTTCTATTTCATGTGCCAAATTGGAGCAAACACATCTTCCTCTAGATATTTATGCCAAGCTTGGGAACTGAAAGAAAAACTCAGAAATGGGGCACATTTTGTATAAAGGCTAGTTCTCATCTGCCTCTTTGGAAATTATGCAAACAGTAGGAAATAAGAATTATGAAATATAGGCAATAGTGTTACATAACCTATATCTGTATTCCTGGGTTTAAAGAAAAGTCAATTATTTTTCAATTATATTTTAATATTTTAGATACACACACACTCTGTATTAGAACAGTTTGGATAAAATTACTTCACTTAAATTGGTATCCACTTGGGTCAAGTTACATGAACAATTTAGCTGTATACTGGTATTGCTTGAGCACACAGTTTGACCCATATTGTATGTGTAATTGAGAAATAAGGGGTGGTGGTGAGGTTAAAATGATTTTGCTACTTGAGGGGTTTGGCAGCTCATAAAAGGGGCAGGGCAGGGTGGGTTGGACATTTGGATAAGTTTTATGTTCCAGTCAGCTAATTTTAGTGGATGGAAGTAAATATTGGGTGGTTAAGTTGAATAAATTTCAGTGACGCAGCCCTAGTAATATTCTTGCTGATGGGAAACTTGAGATTCTTCACCCTAGGCCTAGGGCTAGGCCATGGTAAGGTGGGAGGGGCATTTGAGGAAAAACAGAAAACATGAGCATGTGGGTACATTGTACATTTCTTGAAGCATTATGTATAGAGGGGCATATGTGCATGCCCAAGTTTGTGGGTAGCTACAGCCTAGTACAGGGTGAGTCTTTTAAAAGAGGCCCCATGGAACATGTGTACTCTGTATCCACAGGGCCTCTTTTAAAGGATTCACCCTGTATGAGGGGCAGAATATGAAGAGGCCAGGGATTCAAAGTAGATTTTCTTCACCTGCTCCCACAGGAGGCAGTGATGGCCACTAACTTAGATGGCTTTAAAAAAGAATTAGACAAATTCATGGAGGAGAGCGCTATGGATGAACGCTAGCTAAGGTGGCAGCATACTCCGCAAACAGATGCTGAGCAAGATGCTGGACCTGCGACCCACGGCTCTGAGAAAAAGCAAAATGAGGTTTCTCCTAGAGGACAGGGACAAGGACGTTACTGCCTCAGTGGCTTCCTTTTTAATCTCCATCCAGAGCCGTCTTTCCCATAGGGCTTAGTTGCGCCAGGGCGCCAGCCTCTCGGGGCGCCCCAGCAAGTGGGGGAGCTGCACAGCTTTGCCGGCGACTCCCCTTTCCCTGCACGCCCACCAGCTGTGCCCCGCCAACCATAAGGCTGGCGGGCGTGCAGCTTCCCTCCCAAGCCTCCTTGGGAGGAGAGCGATCCCCGTGGAGGCTTGGGAGGGGCGCAACTTCACTCCCAAGCCTCTGCAAGGATCGCTCTCCTCCCAAGGAGGCTTGGGAGCGGTGCAACTTCACTCCCAAGCCTCTGAGAGGATCGCTCTCCCGTAGTGGCATGGGGGAGAGTTGCGCGCCCCCCCCCCCGGATGGCTGGCGGTGTGCAGCTATGACCACTCCAACACTGTCCATGGTAATTTGGGGGCGCTGGGCAGATATTTGCACCTCGGCACCGCATCTGCTAAAGATGGCCCTGTCTCCATCTTACCTGAAAGGGTTCTTAATGAATCATCCCTCAAGGGAATAGACAGGGTGAAGCAGAACAATTGAGTGCCTTGTGGCCCTTGATAGCCTGTCCCTTTTAATTTATCCCACAGACTTCAAATGTCTTAACTTACAATGCCAATACAGGTATTTGTCTTGTATTGCTAAGATGGCCATGCTCTGCCTCCACAGTTGGAGACAGTAAAGCTTCCAAGTATCAGTTGTTGGAAGCTACAGGAGGGGAGAGTGCTGCTCTTGTGCTGGAATCCTTCTTGCAGGTTTCTCACAGGCATCTGGTTGGCCACTGTGAGAACAGGATGCTGGACTAGACGGGTCACTGGCCTGATCCAGCAGGCTGTTCTTATGTAAATTTTGGACAGGTTGAGACAAATTGTGGTGGTAGACCTCAATCCTTCAGCAGGAGAACAGAGCCAGATTTCCACTGTCTTTAATATTTGAAAAGGGTAGCTCAAAGGAAAAGGTTGTATGAATCTCTGTATGAGTAATTAAAGGTTCTGTGACTGGGAAGTAATTACTTATTTTGTAGCACATATTGAATTGTACACTCACTGAATATGGCTACTGTGCTTCTTGATTTGTACGTTAATTCAATGTAGATCTCCATACAGATGCTTGGGCTTCACTTACACTGATGAAGGTACCCAAATTCTTTGTGTTTCCACAAAATATAGAAACTTCAAATTTGGCAGTCAATTCAAAGCACTGATTACTAGAAAAGACTGAAAAACAGCATTTTGGCCTAATGATCGAGTCACAAGATATGAAGACTCCCTCATAATATTGCCAGCATTCCTGCAGAGATAATGCCAAGTCACATATATGATGGAAGAGAGGGTTGTGGGGGTCGATCCTGATATTAGAACCAACCTCAGATTATAGGCATGAGTGAAGCTGTGCAAAGGTTATGTAGAATCTAAACAGAAAGGAATCCTTTACTAAATAAATGAATAAACCGAAGAACCAATTAGATGAACCAGGAATCAACCTGACTGCAATGCATAACCTAGATTCAATGTCTATTACCTGAATTTGGGCTTTGAGGAGTACTGCATAGGGTAATGGGAAACGGGTGTGTACAGTATACCACTTCCTTTCTGAGGTAAAAGAAAGCAGGAAGACTTTGATTAAGCAAAAGTAGTAATAGAAGTTGTGTGCTAATGGACTGTCAGCTAAAAGGGAAGAAACAGTAAAGAGGAAGAAATTAAAATGTGCACAGTAGAAGATTGGATTTGAAACTACCCAGGTATCTGTTGAAAAACAATACAGGAAAATATAGCAGGATCGTTTCCAATACCTAATTTAAAATTATTTAGACCTTGGATACTTGATCTCTTTAAAGATTCTACCCCATCATTGCATTTGAACGAATTACTTCTAAAATGCCTTATTACTCCTTTGTACCACAAATGGATAATAATGAATTGTGACGTTATTTCTTCCAGTGTTATCATCCAGTAACACATTTTTTGAGCAAAGTGATCATTTAACTTTAATCTCTGCACTTGAGTACACTTTAATGGAAAATTCAATTCAGTGATGCCTAGTTTTTACATTTATAACAATTCAGTGCATCTGGCCAGTTCTTTAACAATGTGCTGCTAAATTGGTTTATGTACTACTAAATTGGTTGACCTTTTTACGGTTTTGTAATGCAGTTTTTTTCTGTTAAATTCTATTATACATAAATATTGCAGGTTAGATAGCAGTCACCTCAAAAAAGTAATTAAATTGGTATAACTAGTGCTTTTTGCATGATCAACAGACTTATCCCACAATTACATGATATATGAAGTAACTTGTCAGTGACATTAATGTGATATTCTACCCATCCATAATAGATTTAGGGAATGAATATAGCTCTCAAGAGTAAGGCAGAGGTGGGAAAGCTGGACTAGCTATGATGCTCTTGCTTGGGTTCTGTCCTATATAGTTGCTTAAATATGACCTATATAAATAATTCAGCAGAGAAGCTCAAAGTCTCCTAATAATTTTCTTAATACATATTTTAAAATCTTCATTTATTCCCCCCCCCCCCCCCAGTGATTGCATGTAAGTCCTTAAGCTCCTTCACAATTCGGTTACTTCTGACATCAGTTCCTGTGTATTTCAGGTATGTGGGATTTTTCTTTCCAATGCAAAAGTGAAACTGACAGCTTATTTACATTTTAAAATCCTATTTACATTTGCTAAATGTAATTTGCTGTAGCTCTCTTAGCAGCTGAGGTTAGCTCATTTATATCTGTCATGATATAATAGCAAAAAATTTTTAGAAGGGGTGGAAAAAACACCCTACAAGGTGTTAAAAACTTGCTCTAAGGAATTTTTATTCAAACCAAGAGGAAATATATACCTCAGATTATGCTAAAATATTTGTGGTGGGTTTTTTGTTTGTTTTTTAAATGAGAACATTTCCATCTACATCATGTAACAAGGATCGTTACTAAAGTTAGCCGAAAGCAGAATTTGGAGGTGAATTTGGACAGTCCAAATCAAGTGAATCATCTAAGGAATTTTGAAGGATGCTACAGCACATTCCTAGCCCCTTTCATGCTAATATAGGGACTGGATTAGGGAAACTGCAGAGGAGAATTGGCTTGTGGGAGGCAGATCCCTGCCTGCCAAGTCTCCTTTCAGTTGCCCCTAGGTCATTTTTAATCATTCCTCCTAGCTGTCTTGTTTCTGAAACCTGAAGTAAACCCTGCTGGAGGAAAGCATCCTTGAGCCCCCTCCCCTTGCAAGAAAGGAAATGTTAGAAACAAGATTTGCCAAGATGGTGTACTTTAGTCTTTAGTCTAATGAACTTCCTTGGAGCAGAGTGGGTCAACTCATAACCCTATATTGGCACTGAATTTTGCCTTCAAGTTCAAGTCAAATTTGGAGACTCCTGCTATTGCAAAATGTCTGGGGAATTATGTGGAAAGAAACATTTGGCTAGGGATATATAGCATAACTTTATTGGGAAGGAGGATTCCTGCATACTTAATTGTGGCATTGCCATTTCTCTAAATAACATGCAGGAATTTTATATGGCTAATAGCATTTTTCTTGTCCTTACTTTTTTGTGGGCAAATACATTATTTAAAAAACACCACAGGAGGAATCAGCTTTTGCTTTTGAAGGCACTGAGGGTTTTTTTTGTCTTTAATTCAAGGCAGGGACAGGCGGTTACTGGGCTGGATTTGCAGTAAATGTGACATGCAGCTAAAGTTCTCTGGACTTGCCAAGTATGTATGAACTTTGGACTGTTTATTCCTGGAACTAGTCAATGAATCAGGAACAGAAGATTTTTAGGGAGCATGTTATTAGTCCTTATAAGGACTAATACAGAACTACCAATCATTTAAAACAAGTTGTGTGTGCAGTGCCAGATCAATACATTTTGCTGCCAGAAGCAGGGCCCACATGTATCCATCTGCCTGCTTGGGCCAAAGATTTTGCTTGATCACTCAGACATCAATTTCTGCCTTCACTTATCCTCCTACTATGGTGCTGTCTGAAGCTTGACTTTCCTGTATGGCAAAGCTGTCTCTGGCTGTGAAAATTTGGTCACTGACACTCTACATAAATGTGCTCACAATTTGTTGAAACACAAGTCTCTCCACCTGCACTTCTCCAGTCTCTGACAAAAACTCTGCAACAAATTTGAAGTTAGCTCCTAGTTTCCTATTTTGTGTTCCCATAGCTTTGCAAGCACTCTGGGGACTGGTGTGATTACTTCTATCCATGGGTTCACTCAAATCTAATTAGCAGTGATTTTCTCTCAAGTTCGGCAACAGTTTGAACATTTATGCTGAAGAGTATAGTTAAGATTACATTTATTTGCAACACAATTTTAAAAGAAAATGATGGAGGGAACAGAGGTGAGGCAGATGGGAAGGGCATGGGAAGTAGAGTTTTGATCATCATTTGGCCATTGGGTTTAAGACAGCAGAATGCCAATCCGGCCTTGATCTTGAAATCAAAGCAAAACTTTATATGTGATGGGGATCAGATATCTTTAAGATGAAGCAGCTTAAAGACAGAACATGTTCATGTGGTCACAGACACTCATATTTTGACATCTGAAATGGAGAAGGAAATACTGCATGGTATTTTTATCTACAAAATGCTTTATTTTAGGATTAATGCCCCCAGTGAATTCAATAAAGCCTAAGTCTGCTGACCTTCAGAGCATGATATATATCATGTATTTATCTTTTAGCTGTGTAGGCAGAATTTATTTTTTGCTTCTTTTTTTGCTGTATTTTAAATTTAGGCTTAATAGTTTCACCTAGTGTGCCAGTAAGTTAATGGCTTTCTGCATCGTAATGGTGTAACAATTTTGCAAATATTTGAAATCTTTAGTAATTCTTTTTCAAACAACTACTCAAGAATACAGTAGCCTTGATAATACCACCCTCTGTTGCAGCAGTAGTCAGAGTCCCCTTCTCTTCCCCTTACTAAACAGATAACTGGGACATCATTATTTTATCCAATTGTATGCAACTTTGGTGGCTTTTTAGCCATGAAGCAGCCTACAAATCTTAATACAAGGTGATTGTACTCCATGACCCATAACAGCCAAGAAGTAGTGTGGAAGGGAACAAGCAGAGTGTTGTTTGCACTCATAGAACACCCACCAAGTGACTGGGCACATGGAACTTCTCCCATTACCAAAGCAACCTTTCCTCATAAAAGAATTGATCATTTTGGTTGCCTTTTTCTAGACCTTTTCCATGAAAGGAATTAGAAATGAGGTGGGCAAATGGCTTTATTCAAAGGAAGCGAGGAAAACTCATCCTTTTTGAGGATTCCATTACAGTCATACCTTGGGTTAAATATGCTTCAGGTTGAGCGTTTTCAGGTTATGTTCCGCGGCGACCCAGAAGTAACAGGACACGTTACTTCCAGGTTTTGCCGCTCATGCATGCGCAGACGCTCAAAATGATGTCATAAGCATGCGTGGAAGCGGCAAAACGCGGCCCATGCACACACAGACACGCAGTCGCGTGTTATGTTCTACTCAGGATGCAAACGGGGCTCCGGAACGGATCCCGTTTGCATCCAGAGGTACCACTGTATTCCAGTCTCAGCATAGATTTATATAATGGCATTATGGTATCAGCAGTATTATTTTCAGTTACTTTCCTAATGATCCTAAGCATAAGATCTGCCTTTTCCACAGCTGCC
Organism: Podarcis pityusensis; assembly: GCF_964106645.2. Taxonomy (NCBI): domain Eukaryota; kingdom Metazoa; phylum Chordata; class Lepidosauria; order Squamata; family Lacertidae; genus Podarcis; species Podarcis pityusensis. The sequence continues at coordinate 39,761,449 of NC_138032.1, forward strand.
ACACACTGGGTCAACATTTTCATCGAGCTATAAAGCTAACATTCTCTGATCTTAAATAGATGATAGGCTTGTCTGTGGCCAACACTTTGTTCTGCAATGTATGTGGTCTACAGAGGTTGGGGAGGAGAGGATAGTCCACTGAGAAGGAACTGCCACTTCCTAAACCAGAGGTTTTCCAACTGTTTTGAGTCCACGGCTCCCTTGACCACCTACATTCTTTCTGCGGCACCCCTGTGGCGCTTAGGAGCTCAGTTATGTCAACCCTTGCCTGCAGAGCTGGCAGCCCCTCACCCTTTTTCAAACACCCTTCCTTGTGGAGTCTTCCCTCATGCCCAGAATCCAATTTTTGTCCCATACTTTTCACAGAGCTTTCCATAGCTGTACCAGGAAGGCCTCTGGCTCCTGTGCTCCCTCTCTTAACTGGGGAGAAAGAGCTCTACAGCAGCCTATAGCCATCATTATCCAACAAGGGCTGCATAAAAAAGAAAACAAGCAACTGATGCCTGTACATATTTATAGAGTAATTGAAAAATTAAACCTGCAGAATAAAGTAATAAATGTGAAAGTGCTTGACCGATCCATTTGATACTCATTTAAAACCCATTTTATCTTTTTTTTTGCCTTCTGTATCTCAAGGGAAATTGCATTCTTCCTTACCTTTGCAACCATTGTTCTTCTGCGGCTGTCATATCTCGTTTTACATGTAGAGACAGGCCCTTGTGAAATATGCGTAACAATTCGTCTTTGTTCAGAAGCTCATTTCTGGTATTACCATTTTTTAGTGAGGCTTTGAAATAAAGAAATAAATGTTTTGTGTCAGTTCTATAAAATATTTGCAGTTAAGAAAAAAGAGAGGTTGAGAGTTTTGTTTTGTGGCTGATTCATTTCTTCACAGTGTTGGTTTTTTTTTGGTTTTTTTTTACAAAAACATGACTACTTGATACATATATAGGTAAGCTTGTGGCTGTTACCTTGCAGAAATCCCAGCCCTTAGTTTCCTGGAAGCTTTCCTAGAACTTAGTTTCATTATCGAGAAAGAAGGCTCAGAGATATGTTCTCAGGCATTGGCTTTAAATTAGCTTTTTGTTCCAGGAACAGAATGATAAAAGTCCTACATGCTTCCATCAAAATGAGCCAGAAAAAGTTCCCACAAGAAACCAGACATGATCTCATCTGATTCATGGCTGTTTGTTAAAATTTGGGAGGATGGGAATGAAAATGATGCACTTTACCATTTTACCGGCATAATGTACTTTGATGTTAATATGCATTTTCCCTCATTTGTTGCACACTTTTGTGTCTGATGGATACACTCACGTAGCAAGAATATCACATTTCGCAAATGCAGTATTTTTTATTTAGAAAATGTAGCATTTCTCCCAGACAGTGCATTGATTGCTATTATGGTTGCTGCACTGAACATTTTTGTATGAGCATTTTTACACGGGATTAATGGGGACCAAGTAAATATTGTTTTGTGATGAAATTAGTGATAAGTTTTCCCTGGCTATTTGTTTGATACATAACTATATTCAGTTTACATACAATTTCTAGTTACCATTCTGCCTTTTTTTTCTGTGTCAAATTTCATTCTACCAATGGATTGTGGAGCTTTTTCCTGTCTGCCCTTCTCTACCCTCTTCTACCTGCAAAGTGTAAATCCTGAGCCAGTCTGCTATTTGATGTATGAGACATTTGACCTTGATACTGGGGCACATTATATCCAGGAAGCAGCTGATTAATCATGCTGCTACTTCAGCCCTTTCAGCCTTTTCACACCAAGCTGGTTCATTTGGGTGGGTGGGATAGGAGGACAAACCCATAACCACAATTGGCTCCAGACTGCTTTCTCTCACCAGAACCCCAAAATAAGAGAAGGGCAGGTGAACACAGAACCCATGTGCAAGGGGCAAATGCCCAGACCCAGTTCTACATAAACAGAGTAGGATCAGCTTGGCGCAGTTCTGTAAACAAACAATACATCAGAGATCTCAAATGTAAGATAAAAGAGCTCACCCATCGTTGCTGTCCGTGTACTTTAGTTATTGCCGCAAGATGAGGTTCTCCATATGCCCAAGATTTAGGCTTTACAGGGACACACAGTACCCATTGAGGTATGAAGGCTGAAGATAATTCTCTGCTAGTTGTCTGAATAAATGTTAGCTTAGGTGAAAGAGAGATTCCCTGGCTCTTCATAAAGTCCTGTTACGTTCTGAAGACGTCATGAATTCCTCTTCTAGTTCTTTAAGTGAGTAGCTGCTGCTTCAGGAGTGGAACAGCAGAGAGTAGGTAGGACCGCAACTGGTCAGACCACACAGATTTAAGTTGTAACTTGTAGCAGATCAGCTTGTTTTCAAATAATTCTGCTGGGACTGAAACAGGCAGTGATGTCTTTCTTTACAGTTGTTATGAATCTGTGCTGTGTGTAGGTCAGATTCTCCTCATCTGCACCAAGTTTGGTGCAGAGGCTCTCTTGAGCTCAGGTGACTCAATGAGAAAATCTGTTTTGTTAGCCTTGCTGCATACTGCATTCACTGGGTGGAGAAATGTCTGCCCTAGCATACAAAAGAGCTCATTTTGTCCATATACCATACTACGATGACTGGAGCAGCATATTAAGTAGAAGTTTTTAGTCTTGTGATTATCTGCTTGGAGAAAGGGAAGAGACTTGCCTTGTGTGTTATATTGCAAGAAAGAATGGGCCCAGTCTTCTGTGAGAGGGCATTAGGATGGGGTAATTTGTTATCTAAGCTCATTTGTAGAAACAAAAAACAGCTATCTCTTTGGGGAAAAACCCATTTCTTTGCCGACCAAAGTTGTCTTTACCTGGCGTCAAAGAAAAGTAGAAAAGCAGAAGCACAACAATCATCATGATAACGTAGAGGAAGAATTTTGAATGGTTAAAATGTGCTATAGACATGCTAAGTATTATTAATTACTTTGCTGTGTGGTTTAGACAACAATAATCTTGTTGTGTTTGGTTCTCAAGGTTGCAGTCTAAACACACTTATTAAAGAGTAAGTTCCATTGCACTTAATGGACTTGTGTGTAAACTTGTCTAGCATTGTGCTGTTAATATGTCTCTTGCTCCAGTAGACACTATCATTTGTATGAAATATTTTGCTTGTTCTTGCTGTTCGTTCCTTCTTTAGTTGTGGGTCTTGCCAACCAAACAGAGCTTCATTGTAAGTGAAATGGCATCAGATCTCATCCCATTTGGCTTCCTCTCTTGTTTTTGCAGTTTTAGACTTGCAGCAACTTGATATCCAGTAGGTGCAGCCGGTGTACGAAGGCAGGGACCCAGATTCTAGAGTCTTAAGAAGTCTCTCGCTGTTCTTCCTGTAAACCCTCTCCCCCAACCCCTGCTATATACTTTTACCCATAACTCTCAGTCTCAATGGGCAAAGAAGGGAGAGTAACTACTTAGACTACTTACCTTCAACACTTTCAGTTTGAACCTCTCTGCTGCTCCTCGCTTTCCCTCTGTTCCGAAGTCTGAAGGAGCGGTAGTACCTGGAATTTCTTCGAATCGGAATGTAGTGCGCCTGTGATTCCTTCTCAGTCACATGGTCAGAAGCCTCTGATTCATCATCGCAGATCAAGTCCACGCATGATACTGCCTGCGAAGAACTATCCTTCCAATGACCATGGACTGATTTCCTACTGTGTCTTTCCACCTCTTCTAGTTCTTCTGTCTCCATGGCAACAAGTTGGATTGTTTAATAACACCAAAGCAGACAACGAGGAACCTTTATAAATTCCATCAGGTCTCTTGGCTTTAGAATTAAAAACAAAGTGTAAGAAAGTTTATTTAAACAGTAAAAGGAAAATTTTCATCTATAACAATGTAGAATTTCCAGAGGGGAGACATATTAATCATTCTGTTGCAGCAAGATGAACAGTCTTGTGGCACCTTAAGTACTAACAAATTTTATTATGACCCAAGCTTTCATGGACTAAAGTCTACTTCATCAGATGCAGGAAGTGTAATCTTCAGCTGGAGATACATAAACACACAGGATGGCAAGGGTGAAGGTTAGGGGATGTTCCTGATTATGGTTCATTGTTATTGGCACAGGTGTTATCAAACTGTCTGAAACATTAATTTAAATGTTGATATTAGAGTTATCATGCTTTCAGAAAACTGCATCGGGACATGATATGTCATGATCACCTTGAAAAACTATTCAAGCTAAACTCCAAATTCCTCTGCAATAGAGTTATTTTTGAATGGGAAACATTTGGTCTTCCCTGACGCCCTTGAAGACACAATTTTACACTTTCATTTAAATTGTCTATTCATATGGTACAAACAAAGAACAAAAAATGATCTAGATGGAGATTAGTAAATGCAATAATCCCAGAACCTGACCCCTTATTCTACCCTAAGGAAAATGCAAGCATCTCTACACAGGAAGGACCTTTGGCACCTCCTCTTTCCCCTCCAGACTGACACCTGCAGAACTGGACAGGATCCTTTAAGTTGCCACAGCCAGCTCCTCAGTGAGGTGGTGGCAACTGCTCTATAGGCCTTGCTGGACTACATAAGGTCTTGGTTGACCCCAGCTATTAGCTGAGACAACACCTTCCAAAGTTTTGTCAGTGGGGCCCAGGACCCTAACCTGTTTGATCTGTTTCCTCTTTTTTTTGGGAATGTACAATCTCATTAAACAGCTCACCTCTTATATACCCAATTGATCTCTATGCCCTGCAGATGAGAGCCCCCTGCAGATACCATCATATCAGGAGTTCTTCTCCGCTCAGCATAGGAATCAGGCCTTTTCTGTTGTGCCGCTGTCATGAATGAGCCAGCCCTCAGGGAAAGTTTGCAGCCAGCTCCCAGTGAAGGAAGTAGCTAGGAAGAGAGAGGGTTAATCTCTCAAGACAGGATGATTATAGCCGAGAGCCAACTCCCCTGCCCTTAGGAATGTCAACTGATAAAATTGCGGAGAGTCAGCCAGCTGCTTGCCAGCGTGCTAGTGAAGAACAAAATGCAGGGGCTAGAAATGAAAGCAGCTCAGAGAGCGGGAAGGACCACGGAAGTACTGTTTCAGAGAATGAGGAAGAGGTGGGAGCTGACCCCCTTAGTCCAAGGTCTAGGTGTATGGGACATAATATGTCACAAGAGGAAGTTCGGCTGTTCCTGGTCTTGCTGGAAACACCCTCCTCAGAAGGGACATATTTGATTTATAGACTGTGATCACCACTCCAGTGAACTCTGTTTTTGCAATAAATCTTCTATTTAATTAACTACGCTCGTTTGTTATCAAGACTCCCTGACAGCCACCTACCCTTTGGAATTCACTTCTCTTAAATATTAGACAAGTGCCAATAAGTGCTGTCTTTTCAGTGCCTCTTAAAGACCTTCCTTCTTAAACAACCCTTTTCAGCTGAGCTCTTTCCCAGTTTGCATCTCTACTAGAATTGTTTTTAAGGCATTCTTATAGCTTTATCACTTGTTGTTTGCTGCCCTAGGCTCCTTTGGGAGAAAGGGTGAAATATAAATTTAATAAAAAATAAAGTTTTATCATTGATAACCTTGTGTGAGATGTTCAGATTAGTCATACAATGAACTTCACATCTGATCTTCTTAGCTTATTCACAACTTCCAAATGCTGTGGGGTGGATATATTATTGTAACTGCCATTCTCTAGGAAGAATCGTTAGTAGTAGCTGTCAAGCCTCAGTATCAAGGATAAGAAATTTAGCACATTCCTAATTCAATGTCATTATCAAATCCCACCCCACCCCCCAAGCAAAAAGATGTCATTGATTTCTCAGAGCTTTGCCAGAGTTTGTTTAGGGCAAACAGGAAGCTGTTTTACAAGACAGAAAAAATCAAGCTAGTTCATAATTCCTAACTAAAACTGGATCTGGAGCAACAGAGCTGTTTAATGTCAGCTGCATGTCCACCCTTTCCAGATATAGCCTCACCAATGCATGAAATAATTATCCTCTTTGACTAGCTATGACCTGTTGTTGCTCATCCAGTACCTTGCAAAAACTTCAGATACAAACAAGAAACAGTTATGCATTAACTTATTAACAAGACCCACCCATCCTGGTTCTTACAACTCCCTTTCTGGTTTGCAATAATCTTTTTTGAAAATTAAATATAACAGATTTCCAGTAAATATATAAAACATCAAGAAAAAGCTCAGTATACAATTACATCAATTATACATCTTAATTGCCTAAGACTATACACACACACACACACACACACTTATACTAAAAATTACCTTTTAAATCCAGTTATAATCTAAACAGCCAGTCTTGTTTTTAACTTTTGCCAATGTTCAGTTGTCTGCAGAACTTGTTTCTTTCTGGACCTGTATGTAAATATAGCTCATTTCAGACATCACACCAAGCTGTGGTTTCAGCTAACGATAAATAGTCTAGGATTGATCAATGGTCTGAGTTTCCCTACATGCATTAGGTAAATAATGGCATAGAGATGCTTGCTTTTTTTTTTTTTTAATCCAGCTTCATAAATTCACTCCTGTCTTGATGATTTAACAGGTGTGGTCGGAGGTGGGTGGCATCAAGTGACCATCTCCTCCTCCAGCCATGCAGGAAAATGGTGGCACCCCTGGACCAACCATGGCCATGAGCCCCAGGTTAGCAGATATTCTGTACCTCAGTCAACCTACACCTGCACACATTCACCCACACTCACATGCTGAACAGTTACAGATCTCAATAATTCCTTGGGAGCAGCGGCGTAGCGTGGGTTATCAGCACCCGGGGCAAGGCAAGTAATTTGCGCCCCCTAACCCGGGGCAAGGCAAATAATTTGCGCCCCCTAACCCGGGGCAAGGCAAGTACAGTAATTTACTCTCCCAAGCAGCAGCAGCAGCAGCAGCGAGGCTTCTCTTTCCCCCGCGCTCTCCTGGAGCTGCCTCTTTTCTTTCCTTTTTTCCCTTTCTCCAAGGCTTTTCGCTTTCTCTCCTTAATTGATTCCTCCTCCACACCGCAGCGTTTCCTAGCTGCTTCCCCCCCCTTCCCCTCTCTCTCCTCCTCGCTCTGCTTGCCTTGCCCTGCACCGGCAGCAGCAGGCGCAGCCAGACCCCCGCCAGCCCGCCCGCCCGCCCGCCCACCCGGCTTCCTCTCCTTTTTTTGCCCGCGGCAGAAGGCTTCGCTCTCCCCCTTCCGCGACCTCCTCGCCAAGCCGAGCGAGCGCGGGCTCCTTAACCCGTGGATTTTAGTAGGGGCAGAGAGCTGCTAGTGCGAGCGCGCCCCCCGCCCATGTTGCGCCCGGTGCGGCCGGCCCCCCTGGCACCCCCCACGCTACGCCACTGCTTGGGAGATATAAAAGGCCACATTACAACACTGGCAGCCTAACCCTATGAGACTAAAATCAAATTTAATCTAGGACTATGCAGCATTTATGTAGCAGAACAAAACAAAAATGACATTCATTGTCCAGAATAGGCATAAAAAACAAGAGGATGGTGTACAGTGGAGAAAGCACATAGTAAGAATGTGCAAATGTGATGGAAGTCTAACAGTGCAATCTTATGCAGGCTCACTCTGGAGCAAGTCCCATCAAGTTCAGTAGGCCTTACTCCCAAGTAAATGGAAGTAAAAGCATCCAAACTGAGGACAGGGAGGCCAGCCTTGTTTCCAAAACAATATTTATTGTGACAAACAATTGCCACCATTGTCATATTAATGCTTTGCACATAGTGGGTTGTATCCAACCACATTGTGTACATAAGTTAGTCAATTTAATTGAATAGATATACTCTGAGTAGAACTAAAGTTGGATACGACTCAGTGATTATTATTTTTTACAAAAATTAAACGAGATTGTGGAGTTTCGGAATAGTAATCAAGCTTATTGTCAATTTCCACTGCATTCAGTACTCTAGGAAGCCACGGGTAAAGGAACATAAAGCAAGTAAAAGACTCATTCATACAACCATTTTGGCAAAATGGGGATTTGTTGAAGCCACTCAAGCTGAATTTTTTTAATGCTGTGACTAGCCTTGTGAATATTATTCTTTATTGAGACCATAATCTTTCATCTCCTGTTTCCACTCACATCTTGAGAGGGCTTTCATACAGTAGCTAGGCATCGGTTGATGGAACCTATTGGAGCATTCACAGGATGAGTCACCATGCCATCAGTCAGCTTGTGGTGGCTTTCATCCTGTTAAGAGCGGTGGTAGGATATGGCAGCCCAAAAATGTCCTCACAGGAAGCAATACGCTGTTGCCTGATTGAGTAGGTGAATTGCACTGGCATGAAGGTGCTACATAAAGACTAAAATGAATGATGTGCTTTCAGAAGAGACATTTTGCTTCACCTCTAGGAAACAAATAGTGCTGAAATTGCGAAGATGACTCATTAACAGTGTAACAGCTCTCAAGAGAGGTGAGGAGAAATGCAGCAAGAAGAACAACAGGGCGCAGCTGAAGGGAGTATAATATTCAAACTTGGAAGACTTGGAAGCATTAGCCTTCTGGGGGTGGAAATATACATGATGCAAGATCTTTATCTTCAAATGTAGATTGCTGTCAAACCACAGTAAAAAAATAATGAGGGAGGGCAGAAGAGGGGTACTGAACTCTTTTTTCCATTATCTGTTTCACCACAGCCCTGTTGCAGATATTAATATTGTGCAGTCTGAAGCAAAAGAACTGACTCCTTTTGGAAGGCAACTTTGTCCCGAATCATAAAAATATTATTCAAACTTTACTTGCAGAACTTTCTTCATAACAGAATTAAAACATCCAATGACACATCCAAACAGTTCCATAAGACATATGCCATTCAAAGTCATAGGCTCAGCATCTTACAAAATATGAAATAATCCAAAGAGACCTATAAGTAAAGGTCTCTCTCTTTCAACATCCATTTTGCCTAGATCTGTTTTCCTGGAGAGCTTCATTTAAATCTTCATTCCATGAAGCCTGGGAGAGAACAAAGAAGCAGCCACCACCTTTCCAAGATGGCAGATTTGCAACTCAATACCTTAATCACCTGATCTAAGGTTACTCACTCACGTGTTAGCTAGCAGAAAGCAACAATCAGTTAATTATCAACTCACCAAGAGCTCAGAGTGCTCTTCTTGCTTTTCTAAAGCTTCAGTGGAATCTCCCTATGCTAAATCTTTTCACCAATAGATAGACATTCCCATTTCAATGTCAATTAAACCAATTATACTTAACAAACCTCTCCTTCAAGGTTGCTTCCCTAACACAGCCACCCCTAGCCAGTAGCAGATATCATATTGGTAAAAAGGGGCTGGAGGAAAGAGTTGCAGAGTGAAAAGTGGCTGGTTAGCTGCTGCTTCCCACAGTGACTTGCATTCAAAATCTGCTGCTGTCATATATAATTCTAAATAGCTGAGGGGGAACCAGCTTTACTACTTTCTCAGTATAAGATCAAAAAAGGAGAGGGCATGTCAAAGTTGGTCTATTGCAAAGTATGTGTCTTATATCAGAACAGCATTCAAACAAGTCCTCTGCAATAAGGCAAGAAATATAAACTGTTTTGTAATAGGGTTTCCTTGGCTGTGTGAGAAAGAAAATAAAGCTGGGGCTTTGTTTCAGCCAGAACTTGTCGGAACTCAGTTTCAGCACCTCTCAGTTGGGTGCCATTGCCATTCTAAGAGAACGAGGGTGGTACACATCATACGCATTACTACCAGAGCAAATGCTAAATTGATCAGGTCACAGGAACAATGGAAATCTAAGGAGGTTCAACAATAGAATGTTGGACAGAAGACATACTGGATCAAGCAATAAGTGAGCAAATATATATTATAGATATGAAAGCAGGGGAAATCTGGAAGACATTTTTTGAGCTATTTGAACAAGAGACGAAAGCAGCATTGAACTGTGGTTCTGATTTAGCCTCACATTTCTTTTTGCCAAGCCCTTTCCCTCCCCCCTACACTTCAAATTCCTCTATTGATGTTGATGTTGATGTTGGTGGGACATTGAGTTAGGACTGGCCAGGGATGGGAGACGTAATTTTATGTCTACACTTTGTGATATATAATTAATTATTTATTCTACTGATACTTTAAAAATTAATGAAATTTGTCATTATTTTTTTTAAAAAGGCAGAGCTCCCTTTGCACCCTGAAAATATGACTAATTTTTCCAAAGAATGTGTTAATATACAAGGAGCAGAATCAGAACTTTATGGACCAGTAAGATGCATTATTTTATTGTGAGGAGAATGAACAGAACCCCCTCCTCCAGTAGCATATTATGACATTTGGAATGCTCTACTGCTTATACTGCATTTGGGTTAGTAATCCTGTGCTGACAGTCATACTGAAATGTTCTTGTTGTTATTCTAGAATATACAGAGAGAGGCTAATAAGGTCAAATATTAATGCAGTGCTGAAGACTGGCTAGGCAATGGATGAGGAATTTGAAGAATGTGGAGAATGTATATGCTTTACTCTTCAATGAAAGTATTGCTGTATTTGAATTGGCTTCCTCTTGTCCAACAGTTAAAACATCAAAAGGCTTATAATAACTCTACAAAAGGACCCCTTGAAGAAAGACAAAGTCAGATGCATGGATGTGGAAAACAAAGCATAAGCTGTTCTTGCTTTCGGAGAAGGAAAGTGGCTGGATTTCAGTTACTATAAGATCTTCATTGGATTCATACGATAGCGCTATGTCTGATGGACAACTCATTATTGGATTTAAATTACTTCAACTCCATTTGTTTCAGAGGGTCTGCTCTGAAAATGACTTATTTGGATACCATCCCTGGGAATGTATAAGTTGGGGTCCTGGAAGGTATAAAAAACGGGGAATCCCACCCCCTACATAGCACGAGACATATGACTTCTAAAGTTTGAGATTAGGCAGGAAGCACTTCTCCTAATCCCCAGATGGATTGGTACACCTGTCTCCAATATGTGCACTAGCAGGGACAACCCCAAACCTTCCTTGTCCTTTTAGGATACTTTGACAAGATAGAGGCCATGTAGCCCTTCATATATTGCTAAACTCCTGTCATCCCTAATGGGACTGATGGGAGTTGGATTCCAGCAACACACATTCTGGAGGGCCACACATTCCCAACCACTGGTTTAAACTAGGAGCTTTACTTCCCCTGCAGTTTAAGGAAAGTCATAGAGGACTGGTTATTGAGGATCAGGGAAAGCACTTTCCCATGATGCTGCCTATGGATCAGACACGGCTTTACACAGCCTGTTGTGAAAGTGCTTCACATATTCTTCCTTAGAGGGTTTTAGGCCAGTTATGTGTGCCTGTGATTGTCATAGTTGATAGATCAAAGGAAGTAAACAGTAGTACGTAGTACATTAAAAATCCATCTTAAAATGTTGAATTCTTAAAACGTCGTATCTTAGAACATGTGGGTAACAATTAAACATATAAGTGTTACATATTTAAAGGCAAAATTATAGTTAGAATTGCTCTATTTGTGCTAACAAGGTACTGCTTTTTCACACTTCTGGTATTGATTCATTATGTAATAAAAGCAGATACCCAGGGTTCATAAAACATGTTTGCAATAATAGTTAGTACATCAAAGTTCACTTAGATCATTCACATCCTGCACAAATCTGTGCTTTGTCTCATGGGTCTCATCGAGGGGAAGCAGCTAAAAGCAGTTATCTTAGAGTAGGATTGCTCCTTTGGGGCTATTAAGCAGTCATTGTCATGTCAGAAAAGTCAGCCTTCGGTATATTGAAAACTAAGGAAAACAGAAGGCCTTTTCACTGCCATTGTAAGATTTCAGAACTAATTAAACTATAGGCTAACCTTATTTTATTCACATTCCTAAAGCTAGTTCATAAGCAAAGATTGAAGGTCCTTTTCTCTGTAAAGAGTTCCCATACCTAAGGGAATCTATCATGAAATGTAAAGACGGATTAAAGGAAGCTTTGACCTCCTCTGCCTATTTTTCAGCGTGAAACATGATCACATTCCAGAACCCAGATCTGGCTCATTCTATAGTAGCATAAGCTACTTCCATTTTAGAGGGATGAAAAAGTTGTCAGGAGAACAGCTTGCTTCGATGTCATTCTTTCTTTCCTTGTTGTGTGGATAAACATCAATCAATCTAAATTGGCCAGAGCTGTCAATCTTACACACTTCAAGGTGATTTCCAGATTTAAGTGGGACAAATGTTAACACCTTTTTCTCATAAGGCTGCTGTTAACTTACATCACCAATGCCCAAGATCTAGTCAAAACACAATTAAATAGGATTTTTTTGTGGCTTAAGTGCAGGCGTGAGGGACCTTTTTGAAGCCTGAAGGTCATATTCCCTTCAGGACAACCTTTTGGAGGGTCAGATGCCAGTACCAGAGAGGCAAGAGGCAAAACTGGGCAGAGAAACTAATGCAAATTTAACCTTTGCACACCCCTCTCTACCACGAATGCAAGCAAGAGGCATTATTGGAGTTCATTGACACATTCCAGCAACGCAAAAGCTCTCAAGTAGGATACAAAGCAGTGCTGCTGAGGGGTGTAACCTGCGGAAGAAGTGGTGTGGCCTGAATAGAGTCCAAGGGTCAGATAGACAGAAATGGAGGGCTTCATTTGGCCTAAGGCCTGGGGTTCACCACCCCAGCCTTAATGCAACAATACTCTCAGCTTGCAAGAGCCCCAGAAAGTATAGGCAATAATTAGAATTAGAATTCTAAAAAGGTAAACTATATGTAATAATAATAATAATAATACGCCGCCCAACTGATTGGGCTGCCCCAACCACTCTGGGCAGCTACGAACAAAATATTAAAACACGGCAAATCATCAACCATTAAAAACTTCCCTGAACAGGGCTGCCTTCAGATACCTTCTAAAAGTCAAATAGTTGTTTATCTGTTTGACATCTGATGGGAGGGCGTAGATCTCTGAACTGAAGACAGGTGTGTTGTTAACTGTCACTTTATTTCTCTTTCTTGCTACTTCTTAAGTAACATCTAAGCATGTTTAGGATATGAAAATTCTTTAGCTCTGATGTTCTTAATGAACTAGTTGAAGGCCTGGTGAGGTGGGAATGTAAAGAAGTTTTTTTTTTTTTTTTTAAAGTTGGTGGCATATTTCTGTGGGGAAGTGGAGACTGTCAGTAATATTATGTATTGAAATGGCTTGATAAGGTGTGGGTGTTTGCCATAATGGCTGAACCAACACAATTTATTAGGCTAGAGAGGCCTTTGCCAACCTAGTGCCCTCTAGATGTTTTGGACTATCATGCCCATCACCTGTATTGGCTGGGGCTGATTATGGTCCTTGTAGTCTAAGACATCTGGCGAAAGCTGGACTAAAAGAACAAAGACAGGTTGAGTTGATGACAAATTGGATTAGTTCTACTCCAAAACTGAGCATCACTTATTGAATTATGTCCATACAGCATATCAAAAGAGTACTTGAAAAGAAAAGAACTTCACCTCAAAGTAAACTACATTTTACAATTTAATCGAATATTGTTAATATTGATTATTACCAAACAGAAACTATGGGTTTACAATGTTTTGCTGGTTTATTCCGGCATGGTCCTCAACATGTAAAATCAGACTAGTCGTTATAAGAACGTAATATACTGAATTAAAATATATAAATCTATACAGGTTTAGTTGTATTCTCAACCTGGTTTCTCTCTCTCTTTCCACACAGTCTGGTAGCAGTTGGGCAGAACAAGTATTAAAAGTTTATGCTTTTGTCTTATTGCTTATCACCCTGTCCACACCCGTGATAAAAAAGTGTTGGTAGGTTGGATATGAGTGTGTACCTGACCGCCCATCATTCCTTTCTACCACACAAATATTTATGAGTTGATTACTCAATACTCAAATATGCTTGTTTTACTTCCTCTTTGCACTCTTCACAATTGCCTCCATTTTTGTATTAATCAAAGGAGCTCGGCAACCATGCACCCCCACTAGCACCCATAATTGTAATGATCATGCTTGGATGGGTGTGTACACAATAACCAAACCACACACAAAAGATCAACAAGAAAGATCAACTTCCAGCAGGCATGGAGTTAGCCCACTATGGGCAGTGGTTCTAATATACATGTCCACAATGTAGTTTAAAATAGGATGCTTTTCTAGGAATTTCCAGGTTTTTTTGGAGCACACTTTGTAGTGCCATGGGGCTGGGAAATCCAGAATGATATAATGGATAAATCACTGGAGTAGGAAGAACCAGATTCAAATCACTGTTTATACAGGAAATTCATTTGGTGACCTTGGGCAAGTCATTATTTCTCAACCTAGCCTATTCCACAGGGTTTCTTTTGAGGATAAAATGGGGTTGGGGACCCCATAACAGAAAGTGCATATTAAGTTTATGTTAAACCACAATAGCAATGATGGTACCATAACAAAAGAGTCAGGTGTTTGTAGATCAGCCTTTCCCAACCATCAGCCTCAGGCAGCATGGCCAATGGTTAGGGATGATGGAATTTGGAGTCCAAAATATCTAGGAGGCACCTCCATTTTGGCTACCTCTTTTCTCCAGCTGCTGTAGTCTGTATGGTTTCACAGTCAGATGAGCAGCATATAAATGATAAGTTATCACCATCACATACTTCTACAGACTTAGTGGGTTCTACATATACAGTTCCCATGGTCCTGTCTTTGAATATAGTGCACATACATAGGAGCATCCAAGCCCTTTGAGCTGTCTAGGAGTGTCTGGCAAATGGGAGGTTCCCATCTTTGTATACTCCTGGGGGAACCACAGGAAAGGATGGGCCTAGACCAGCCTTCACCAACTACACTTGCTAGCTTATATTGCTGTGAGTTGCAGTCTCAAACATCTGGAGGGCACTAGGTTGGTTCAAGGAAAAAATAGGTACAAAAAGAGAATTCCTGGATGCCAAGATCCAAGTTTGGGGCAAGTAGTCTTTAGTGAGAGAACCCCAGCAGAGATTTAAAGCACAAAATATGCAGCAAAGTAAAGTGTGGAAATATAGGCTGTTAGACCTTTAAAACATGTCCTCCCAAGTTCTTTCCAAAGTTGCCCTCATCCCCAGCATAGAAAAAGGCCACATGCTTGGTAAGTTAAAATGGTTTACTTACAAATTATCCAAAGGTCAAGTTCTTGTGCTTTAAAAAATACAACATTTAGAAACAGTTGCACAGGCAGTAAAACCTGGCTCAGTCACAGTGGTGAAAGTTCCTAAATTATTGGTATAGGAAGTCAAGAGTGGCTTGTGAGAGGCATGCAGTCTAAGCCTGGAGCAACCAGCTCAGATGTCTTCACAGGTAGACTGAGGTGGAACAAAGGCTTGATTACCTAGGTCCTAGTCTCTCCCAAGGTGAGCTAAGCCTGGCAGGACAGTTTACTTTATGGTCTTAACCCCTTCATACATTAATTACACTTAAGTATGTTGGTTATATGAGGCTGCTTATCCCACAGTCCTAGACCTTGGTGTAGATGAAGGATATTTTTGGTGCATGCCGGCATTCTACAGGCAAGCCTGGTTTGTGGGCTATTTTAGGGGAGGGGGTCTTTATTCTCCAGTCACTCTGTGAAGTAACTCAACCCACTCCCCAATCTGATTGAGGCCTGGAAGAATATTCTGCACAGTTCTCTTGTGTGGGCTTGCCTATCTCTAAAGTGTTACAAATATGATTTGAAGGAAAATATCTGTATCTATTTTACAGGCACCGATGGATCTAGACATAACTAGCATCCTGTATTACAGTGCCACAGTCACAGAGCAAACATCTACGGCTCTGTGACCTATTGTATAAATTTAATGAGGTTGGCAGAGAATTGTCTTAGTAACTGGTGCTCAGTATGGTGGAAAGATCACACTGTAGAGATGCTAGACTGCATCAAATTTGATAGCATCAACCCACTGAATGTCATGCTGAGTTATTTCCCAAGGTCAGAATTTGTACTACCAGTCCGACACCCAAATGGCAAGAGGTTCGCAAGTGAGCCTCTCATTTCTTTCTTTTTTACTGTCATTTCTTCGGCGTATTTCTAGGAGCTGTCTCAGCCTATTTTTAGAACATGGCAGTTCCTCTGAGAAACACCCTCAGTTTCTATTTTTCTTCTGTACTTTCTTCTATAATAAGAAAGGGAGGGAGAGAGGAATCAAGACTCAGTGATTAAGACACTGGCCTGTAAATTGTGGATATTTTTCCAGTTTGGCACCCTTTGGGAGCAACAGCAAGTGTCTTAATCTCTCTTTCTGCCTCAGTTGCCTTTGGGGAATGGCATATGCATTCCTTCTCTCCTGTTTTGTCTCTCTTTATGCTCCTTGTTCTGCAGAGCAGCACAGGATCCTTAATGTGTGCTTGTAAAAGGTTTCAACGGCAATAGGCAATAGTACTTTCTGTAGTATATTATTAGTGTAGTAAAAGGTAAAGGGACCCCTGACCATTAGGTCCAGTCGTGACCGACTCTGGGGTTGTGACGCTCATCTCGCTTTATTGGCCGAGGGAGCCGGCGTACAGCTTCCGGGTCATGTGGCCAGCATGACTAAGCCGCTTCTGGTGAACCAGAGCAGCGCACGGAAACACCGTTTACCTTCCCGCTGGAGTGGTACCTATTTATCTACTTGCACTTGACATGCTTTCGAACTGCTAGGTTGGCAGGAGCAGGGACCGAGCAACGGGAGCTCACCCCATCATGGGGATTCGAACCACCAACCTTCTGATCGGCAAGTCCTAGGCTCTGTGGTTTAACTCACAGCGCCATCCGTGCCCCTCTCTTATTAGTTTACAAACTGCTTATTCTTCTCATTTTTAGCCCATTTGCACCATGGGGATATTGTGTTGGCCTACTTTGCAGGGTGGTTGTGAAGACTGCTGCGACAATGCATGTGAAGCACTGTGAAATTTCAAATGTGCTACATAAGTGCTGATGACAACCATACCCTAGGGTTGCTAATTTTCAAAGAGTAAAAACCAGGACACCCCAGAAGTTGTTGTGCCTTTTCAAGGGAACCCACAGAATTGATGCGCTCTTTTAAGGAAAACCCAAAAGTTGTTTTTAGACAAGCCCAAAAGTTCTTGAACTTTCATGATTTTTTGATTGACTTGCGTAAGATCTAGGACAAAGAGCCGCCTTTCAGAAATCCCCTCTGGACGTCAATCTCATTATCTCCACAACACCCCTTTGCAGGAAGATGCATTGACAACAGAGAAGCTCCGGTCTGACACAGGTCCTTTCTATACTGTGATCAGACAAACTGATTATTTATATATTGCATTTGGCTTATGGTCTCCTCTTCTTCTTTTTTGCCAGAAAAGGGTTATGATCATTTTGAGAGAGAGACACACATTATATTTCAAACCTTCCTATCAGTAACACTGCAAAGCTAGAAGTACCCTGAGCTATCCTCATGAATAGTCATATTGTTATTGTGACAAAGGGCACAGCAGCGTAATAGGAGGAGATTTTCAAAGAACTACCATCCCTGAGTCATCTTAATGGTGTGGTATTTTGATTACAAAACACAAGGAACTATATGGGGGAAATATGAGGTTCTTGTTTTAGCTTTTGTTGTTGTGATAGCCACATTTTTTAATGCTAGTGTCATATTTGGCTTTTCAAATGATAGCTGCAGTATGTTTTATTTATATTATTTTGTAACACGATTTATGCCCTACTTTCCAGGTCCAGTTGAAGATGCCCAATACAATATTTTATGAGTTGTAGGTGCCAGGGTTTGGAGATGCCACACTCCCCATAATTCCTGGATTTAGTAAGTGCTATAATTTAATCAAGCCCCCTGAATCCCTGGATCCAGCGGGGATTAAATGGCTGGAATAGCCAGGCCAGCCTGATAATGGCTGCTAAGTACTGGTCATTAACTTAACAAAAGCAAGGTGATGAGCTATTAAGAAAGATGTGAAGAGGAACTCTGTCCCTGACAGAGGGAGGGTCACTCCCTCAGCTCTGAGATAGTTAGCAGAGACAAAGCAAAGTTTAGGATTGCAGTTGACTGGAAGAAAAGGTGGTACTGCAGTCTGTAAAACGCAGCAAGCTAGAGGGCGGGGGACAGAGAGTCATGGTGTATTTCTTTTTGAATTCAAGGCTGCTGCAGAAATGGGAGAAACAGAACCCTCTTGAGTGTTAATGCTGTGAGCCCTCCATTGCAGGCTCAGGTTGTATATATGTGAAAATAAACCATTTATCATAAAGACGCCACAATCTCCGCTTTGCCTCAGAGGAAGGTGGCAAAACTGAGCCATGTCAGAGGGTGGAGCAGCGGACATCAAGTCAAGAGGCGAGAAGAGAAGGTCTGCAAGTCCTCCTCTGGTGCTAACTTTTGAGGGTGAACTGCTATTGGGGGGTGCACTATGCCTGAGAGTGCCCCAACCTCTCTCCCCAGATCCTGGCGCCAAACGCCGACTGTGACAGATAAGATATCAGGTCCTGGAATTGTGCTACAGGAACTGTTTTGGGACTGGGGTGTGAGTTTAGAGTTTCTAACCCACAACCTAAGGGAAGGCCAAAGAGAAATAGACAGGCTCCGGAGAAACTGAACCTGTGAGTGGAGCCCAGAAGTAGCTGTGTCATTTGCTTGAACTTTGTGAAGATTCCACAACAAGGAATTCTGTGTAGCTGTTTGATTTACTTGAACTGAGAACTCTATGAAAACACGGAAGCCCCAGGACAAAGGGCTATGCAGTCAGCTGCCTGGTGGAGGAGAAGCAGAGGTTTGGGTCTGATTTCTGAGACTGTTTACTTTTGCTGCAGGGATTCTTCCTGCAAGGCTTAGCAATGGATTTTGAAACACTGTGCTTTATGGTTTTTGTCGGTTTAAAGGTTTTTTAGAATTGCTGTTGGTGCGTTTGAAAGCTGCTTTTGAAATGCAGATCTGGCTGGAGTATGCACCAAGAAGGTAGAAGGAAGCCTGATTAATTCTTGATGAACTGGAAATTGCTAGAAAGGGAAAGACTGTTGCTGGGCTGTGTTGAGTTAAAAAGTGTCATTGTGTTGTGATCTGCTTTGATGATTTGTTCTGAACGCCTTTACTAACTTATTTCTTATGTGCATCTGGAACAGGTGTGTCTTTCTTAGAATCTTGCACCACTTTACGGAAATCGCGCACTACTCATGGAGATTGGGGTTGCATGTAACATAACAATCAACAGAGAGCCAGACTAAAATAAATATGTAAGCAGCAAAAGCTTGCTGAAAAAGAAAAAAATTCCAAGCAATGACGGAACACCAGCTTGAATGCAGGCTGCCCCACGCTGACCTTCCATAGCAGAGAGTTCTAACTACTAGTTCCAATTAATGGAAAAGTCCCTCCCTGTTGTAGCCACCACTGATTCTCCCTGGAGGGCAGTAGCACACACAAAACTGCCCCCTCAGATGATCTTTTAAGGCAGGCTGACCCATGCCAGAGGAAGCAATCCTTTAGGTACTGTGGTCCTAAAGCAGCACCTTAAATTTATGAATTGGGAGGGGGGACTGCAGGCTGCCCTCTGTGAAACATGATCAGTTAATGCAGGCATTGGCAAACTCGGCTCTCCAGATGTTTTGGGACTACAACTCCCATCATCCCTGACCACTGGTTCTTTTAGCTAGGGATGATGGGAGTTGTAGTCCCAACACATCTGGAGAGCCGAGTTTGCCTATGCCTGAGTTAATGGGACAAGACTTTAGACTACATCGTGTTATGATCTGTGTCATCTCTCTGATATTGCATTTCATCTGCCGCAATGAAACCTTGCTGCAAATAGCACATTGCTTAGGAAAGGGGTCAGGCAGAAGACAGTGGGGTGAGAGGAGGACAGGGGAAGGTGAGAGAAAAGGAGATGAGTGAGAAGGGGATGGAAGGGGGGACTGTACACACCATACACGGCTTCCCTCAATGAATCCAGGGAATTGTAGTTTACTCCTCATCTCCCAGCACCCTTAACAAATGACGGTCATGTGGGGGAAGTCATGTGCTTTAAATGTATTGTTTATTCACAGCAACAGAGAGATGTGCCAGGGAGAGGGAAATGGGTGGTGAGATGGCACATGGCAGGTGGGCAGGGAGAAGGAAGCAGCAGCATAGTAGTGGGCCTTTTATCTCATTATTTGGATTTTTTAAAAAAAAATACACTTCATCCCAACAGAATAAAATGTATATACAAAATATAATAAGGTATGAGAAATTAAAATGTTTCCAGGATGGTTTAACTCTGTCCAGACAAGCCACTTAAAAGCATTTGTGAGGAAAGAATTTGAGCTTAAAATTTAGGCAAGATCCCAAAGGAAGGGCACCCTTTTTATGTGGCCCTTGATCAATTGATCTTGATTTATGAATGGTACAGTTAAGAGGATGCTGGCAACTGATCTTGTCCAAGCAGGTGCAGTTTTAAAATTTCAATCTGAGTAATAATGACCTTTTAAAAATTTTAAATGGCTTTGCTTTCAGACAAATGCTTTTCAAAGGTGTGGCTTTCTTCATGCCTGGCTTTGGGTTATTTAACAATGTTAATGGGCGTGGACTGAAAAATCCCTATTATTCATAGAGCTGTCAGAACACTATGTTCTCAAAATATCTTTGTCATTGTCTGTTCTGTCAGTTAACATGTTATTGTTAACATACATGGCCTTCTGTACCTATTAAATCGACTTTAATAGCAAGGGTAGGTGCTAACATTTGGGGCAAATCTGAAGGTATGCCTATTTCCTCCCATATATCAAAAATTAATCTGGATTCAACTGACTGCTTTGGCCTCAGGTTCAAAACCATGTTCTCACAATTCTGTTTTTATACTAAATCAGCCTCCTGCTTTCAGATATTGAAAGTACTGCCCATTTGATCCAAAAAAACCAAAACAAAACCATTTTTGATTTATTTTAACCCAAGTAATCCCTGAATATTTTTTTAAAAGATGGAACGTCTAATTTTTGCATTTGCATTAAGTATTATACAGGATCCTAGGCAACTGAAGATCAATGGGTTTTTGTTGCTGGGCTAACAATACTGTAGCTCCCTAATGGGAAAGATAATTTCCGTAACAAAAAGGACAATTGTTTCTTTTGAAAAAGAGATGTGCTGAAAAGCACCAAGAACAGTCACTGCTTGTCATCCTGTTGTCTCTTCAAAATTACAATAATGTGGAAAATTGTTTCTTGGAATGTTTCTTTAGGAATGTTTGTCCCTCCTTCCTATGAACTGGTGAGCTGTGTTATCCTGGCCAGTTTGTGAATACTGGATCTTCTACTTACTTGTCATGGTGACCCAGTTACTATAATTTTGCCAGTGATGTGCCCCCTCTGCTTATCTGACATTCCCACAGCTTGAATAACTCCCAGTGGCTTTCTGTGCCCGATCAGATGCAGTGGCCCCATTTACCTCACCAAATGTTCTGCCAGGGTTTCCAGATTTATATCCTTCTTTCCATCCTCCGCCCCATGATTCTTTTCCCCCACAGAACAAATAATTCTTTACCTTTCTTCCATTTGTTGTTGTTCTACTCACCTATTGTTGTACGATTGGTTTACTCTCTTAGCCTGAGTTTTACCAAGAGGGTATCCAGTTCAGCGCAGTCGCAAATTCTGCCCCGTCTTTACAGTGATTTAGGGAGCTTACAGTGAAGTTCTGAGGCCTGGACTGGGAAAATCCTTGCTTGAAACAGCCACGACCTTCAGCCCCGGCACCTTCTGTCACCAACCTGCTGTATTAGACTGCAAGGCTTTACCAAGATAATGTTTACTTAGTTTCCAGAGTCACAGCAAACATGATTTAAAGCAACAGATCCCTTTTATTCAGGCACGTTAATGCAAACACAATGCCAAGTGTCATTTGTGCTGCTTGAAGGTATAGCCACAAGGCTTAGTCAAGTCAAACAACCATAGTAAAAATATCTGGGTGAGGGCCTGAAACCTTTGTGCAGACATGAGACAGCTGCAAAATGACTGAGTCAAACAGTAAAGAGCTTTATGGTGTGGCAAAGTGTTGGCTAAAAGCCACTTAATGTTATGCCATGTGACAGTTATGTTATTAGATTGTTTAAATGGTCAGGCCTTCCTTTAAATTTAGAATTTTTGCTATTTAAAAAAAAATCATTTTATGAATAGGGGCATGAAGTTGAGTAAGCATCATTGCCATTGCAACTGAGCTAAAGTCGAGGTTTATTCAGTGCTTCGCTCTTTTGCATGCTTCCAAATGGAGGTTTTAATATCACAACTGAGTCATTCAGATGCAACTAGCAGGTTGTTGACAACACATTGTTTTCGCTTTGTGGATTTTCCACAGCAATCGTAAACCCAGATTAAACTGAAGTGGGGGGTATAGGCATTTTGTATGGGTGAGTGGTACTGATCCCACACAAAAAACATCCATCTGGAGCCACCCACCTGTGCCTCTTGAGCCCTACTATACATTTGAAGCAGTAGCATGGCACTTTAAATACCTATAGCTTCCCCCAAAGTATCCTGGGAACTGTAGTGCTGAGAATTGTTAGGAAAAGCCTAATCTCCTCACAAAGTTACATTTCCCAGAATTCCATGGGAAGAGGGATGGATTGTTAAACAACTGTAGCTCTGTGTGGGACTGTTGTGCTACAACAGTCTGGAAAACATGGCCATCACAATAATACAACCAGAGTAAATATATGTAAGGGTTATCTCTTAGATCCAGAAATCTGTAGCATTGAAAGGTTCCAAGAAAAATCCAAATAAGTCAATGCAACTTGAGGGATATGGTGCATTATAGATCTAAACAGTATTATAGAGCTAAATAGCTTTATGTCTCTAAATAGGTTACTATTCTATTTCCAGATGCTTATCAATACTTTACATCCATACCCCTGCCCACTTCTTTCTTTTGGGAGCTACCAATACCTTTTTCATAAGAGGTGACACTACAAACGGAACACAGTATTCCAATTGAGTGCTTCATTGTTCAATGTGCTGTCATTATATTACGTTCCAGATTATTTCTGAATCCCTTTATTAGTGCACCCACACATCTTATTTGCATTTTAATAAGTGGGGGGAAAAAATCATTGGAACTACCATAATGGAAGAGCAACAGAGGAACAAATTTGACGTTGAAGGGCTTGATTCTGCCCTCACTCACTTGGCTTCCATGCCGCTGCAACTCCAAATGACTCATTCCTGATTTATGCCAATGAAGCAAGTGGGGAGTCAGGCCCACAGCAGAAAGCCCAAGCTGCTTTTCAGCAGCTTAAGTAACAGTTTAGGGCTAATTACAGCATTCAGCATTGCTCTTTTGCAGGAAAGGTAACTTGTTGACGGGGGATGATTTATGCTGTCGGTGGTCTTCCAAAGGAAATTGTTGAATCTCTGTAAACTCTAGCTGCTCGTTTCCTTTTGTGTACAAGGCAAGGGGATTCAGACTCACTTCATCTCTTTAATGGAGTAGCTGATGAATGTGGATGGATGAGCCTTTCAGAAAGCAAGCGACTCTGTTGCTGGAGTGCTACTCAGGTGTATGTGCAGGAATCCTCATATGTCTAGTTGGCACCTATTGATGAAGGCGATGTAATAAACTGAACAGTAGTAGTGGTGGTAGTAATAATAATAATAAATCATTGTTATTTTCAGTGTGCATTTGCCTGTGAATGTCAAGGACAGTGCAAAATCCCTTCGCATCTCTGCCAGCGTTCTCTGGGTCTCTCACTACATCACTGGTGACACAGCAACAGACTCCCCAATTCCTCCCCTGATTTTTCTGGCGCATGCAGAGAACATCTGAAGATGTTCGTTTTGCACTGTGCATTGTCAACATTCAGAGGGGAACCAGAATCTCTCTTGTTGCTTCCAAATGTTTTCAAATTCTGGAGCGAGATGAAGGATGGACCAAGATGCTTCCCCAAGTCTTCTTGTGTGTTCTGGATGACTCAAAGTAGGAGAGGGGTCAATGGTGACCATAAGTAATGGTTGACTAACACAGAGAGCCAAAATGTGTGGAACTCTGCATCCTCAATTTTAAAATGATAGAATTTGGAACTGTGTTGAATTGAATTTGGAACTGCATTTGGAACATACAGTATGGGGAGAGATTCAGAGGGAGGGGTCACAACTGGAGACGGAATGGGGGTGGAGGAAAAAGGGGTGTGTGGGTGTGTGTGTGTGTGTGTGTGTGTGTGCATACACACATGGTTGGGCTGCATGTGTGGTTGTGGTATGTAAGGGAAACCCCCAACGATTTCTCATGTTTGCAAAATTGCTCATGGCAACCCCTGTTATATCAGCACAGAAGCACTGTAAGGTAGGGTAAGCTGAAAGAGTGTGGCTGAACCAAAGTCACTGTGACTTAGTGAGAATTTGAACTATGATCACCCTGGCCAAAGTCCAAAACTTTAATACACCCCACTGGACTCTTTTGAAGCTCATATTCATATTTGAATGCAAAATTGGATCCTCAGGCCACAATCCAATTAGAGTTCCAGGGAATATGTTATGTGCAAACTCCATTAAAACAAATGGGAAGGCTATTTAGTAGCTCTGTTCATTTTAGACAGTGCAGCTAATTAACAGAAATTCCTGTTGTATTGGTACTCCAGTCTATATATTAATGGCTCCTCTTTTTTACACTCAATTCAATCCAAGCTCCAGGGTCTCTTACTTGGGTCCCTGAGGTCTACAGGAGACAATGAAACTTCCAAATTAACATTCCAAAATTCAGAACAGAAAAAATTCTGTAAAACCATCAAAGATTACTTCGAAGAGTGAGTAAATACCCTACAACTCCCATCACTGCTGACCACTAACCCTGCTGGCTGAGGATGATGGGAACTGTAGTCCAGCAACATCTGGTGCCCCAAGATTGGGAAAGGCTGCCTTAGACTAACCAAACATTCCAATTCATATGAAAAGAACAGGAGAACAAAGGAAATTATCCGAGTTGGAAATGCTAGCCATTAACAGAACCACTTCGCTTGTTTTATTCAAGCTATCCATTACAGATGCACATTAGTGCTCTAATTGCTCCCAATACGTTTTAAAATGCCTTCCTCTTTTTAGAATTAGTTAATCCCAATGGAACATCTCTTTGGGCATAAAAAGAGAGAGAAGCAATCTTTTGCATGTAACTATAGATTTTGCTCAGCTAAGCTTCTCATAGAAGCAGCATCAATGCTTTGTTCAAAAGACCTGGGTTTACAAATACAGTGGTACCTCAGGTTACATACGCTTCAAGTTACACACTCCACTAAGCCAGAAATAGTGCTTCAGGTTAAGAACTTTGCATCAGGATAAGAACAGAAATCGGGCTTCAGCAGCGCGGCAGCAGCAGGAGGCCCCATTAGCTAAAGTGGTGCTTCAGGTTAAGAACAGTTTCAGATTAAGTATGGACCTCCGGAACAAATTAAGTACTTAACCCGAGGTACCACTGTAAGCCAATTTTTTTTCCTGTGTGAGAAAGAATGAAGGATATAGTGACCAACCTGGATATTTACAGAGTCCTGTGTGCATCGTCCCCTTGTAATATCTGACTTTGAGCACCAACATATTGTGCATATGTTGACCAGTACGGTAGTCCTTAAGTCTTCTTTTTGCTCTGCTGCTGGGGAGTGTAGTAGACAATACCAACCAAACAAAGGATGTGGTGCAAAGGCAGCAACCTTATAGAGCAGTTTTCCTGAACCTGGAGCTCTCCAAACATTTTGGAATCCAACTCCCATCAGCCCCAGTCATCACAGCCAATGGAAAGGAACAACCACAGACTAGAGAAAGCTATTCTAGAGGACCCTGGTGTGCTTCCTTCCTCCAATCTGATCATCAGCCTCTCCTTGTTGGCACAGAATTGCATAGCCAGGTTCAGCAATGCTTTTTATGAGATTTACATGTTTGCCTTGCTCACATATAAAGGGATGTGTATTGTTTTTTCTTTTTAAAATGAAATGGAGGATGCAGGTGATGGAAAATAAGTTTGCTCCATTTCCTGCCTTTCCCTGCTGGATATTGAGCACCTCATGCAGTGTTTTATCATCCTCTCTGGCTCTCGGTCCAATGTGGATTCCAATTCAAGATACTGGATGTGGCTTTTAAAACCTTTCATGGCTTGGGGTTAGGTATGAAACAACAGATGAACTGCAAAGCGCAGCCATCCTTCAAATTTTACCCTTCTCTGGGCTTCCTGTTCTGCCTGCGCCAGGAATGGAGGTCTCCCTCAACATTGCAGGGAGAAACAGACAGAGATAAACAAGGAATGATGGGGAAACCCATTTTTTTAATTCCTCTCTGGGTGAGAGAGGAATGGGCTCTCACCTGCGGATTGCCCTGAGGTCTGGCACCCGCTTCCCTAAGGAATGCAAAGGCACTGAGTGCATGGAGTACTCCAACTGCTGTGCCCCCCCACCACCACCCGTTCCTGGAAGCAGAGGATATCCTGCTAATTGGGTTTTAATTGGAGTAAAGTACAGGCGCATGCAAGAAGCAATGAGAAGACAAACTGCGAAACATCTCGGCTACAAGGATTTAAAGGTTGGAAATGAGATAAGGTTTCATTCGGTGCCAAAGACAGTGGGGAGAGGGGATCCTACTGTTGTTTTTTCAAAGTGTTTCTTCTACATTTCTGATTTGGCAACCCTCCCCGGAATGGTTTAAAAGAACACATGCTTAAGTAGAAGTTCAGGAGAAGGGAATGTATTCGCTTTTCTGCAACATGAAGAAGCATGGTTGCTGCACAGGGAGCCACTTCATGCCACACATAAGACTAATTGTTCCATGTGGGATAAGTCTGAGTGTACATCAATCAACATTACTTACTGGGTTTCTCAGTGTTTGACAGTTTATTCCCCCGTTGTTCCTTATTACATTCATATATTTTGAAAGGCAATGTTTTAGCCCTACATTCTCTGCCAGGAGAACTGTTATAAAAGAGCTGCTAGATTTTTTTGATTTTTTTTTTTGCAATTCTATTTATTTATTTATTTATTTATTTCACATATTTTACTGGCCTTACAACCAATGGTTCCCAGGGCATTCTCAATAAAAAAAGCAGAATGCTATAAAATCCTAACAAATCAAAGCAGAAACAAAAAGCAAAAATGAATAACAATTTAACACTCGACAGATTATGCCAGCAGCTTGATGTTGCAATTCTATACTCACTTGCCTGGGATTAAATCCCACTAAATTCAGTGGAGCTTACTTCTGATTAGACAGACAGGTACAGCATTGCAAAAAATACAAAAGTCAGAACTCCATTTCTGCCCCAGATTGCCAGGTGGCCAGAAAAAGAACAGTTGGCTGTGTTCACAGCATACATTTAAAGCACCTCAACAGAATCCTGAAAACTGTAGTTTGCTAAGGGTGCTAGAGACTGCAGCTTTCTGGGGCAAACTATAGTTCCCAGGGTTCGGTGTGTGTGTGTGTGTGCGTGCTTTAATTGTATGGGACATATGCAGCTTAGCCAGCTCCTTTGTTAAAACAAAGGTTTAATGTGCAGACATTATAATTTGTTAATTGATGATCTATCTGCTGCTATCTATATCCTGTGTCCCCCTCCCCAGTGCTTAGATGTCAGAAGACTTATCTACTATTGCAACATATGGGGGGGAAAGCTACCTTCAGCAGGTGTTTGCATGAAGTTCCCATCCCAGCAGACTCTGATGGAGCCTTTTCCCACCCCCTTCCCCTTTTTAGTTTTGATTATATTCACTTTAACTGTAATAATAATAGTAATAATTAATACCCTTTTTTAAAAAAAGTACTTATACCCCCAGAAAGGACAGCTACAGGACCAAGCCTGCAACACCATTTCTACCAAAGAACCAAAGCAAAATCTAAGCACAGAATGAGCAAGGCTGTTGAATGCATTACATCCATTACATTATTATACCACCCCTGGTATAATGGTTTAATCTCACAGCAGTCTGCCCCCACCCCACCCTTCTCCCCAAGGAAGCCATTTATAATCTGGGCTAGGTGATAAATACATTATATAACACATGGTACTTTGCTGGATGGATGACAGTTCGCCATATATGGGCAAAGGTCTGAACGCCCTCTTGTGGCCAGATGGTTATTGTCATGCCTGCATTGATGTCCCACTGTGTAGAAATTTGCAAAGCCTGTTTTCTACGTTTAAAAAGTGTTCCGTACCAGAATAGTTATTCAGCGTCAGAACGCTTCTGTAAATATTTTGTTAAAATAAAATACCAAAAATATTCTAAAATCTTCCTTTAAAAGTATCTGCTTTATATATGGGTGTGTGTGTGTGTGTGTGTGTGTGTGTGTATATATATATATATATATATATATATACATGCACACATCACATACATATGCACATAGGTATATCTTGTCTATTAAATCTTGTGACAGCCACAGCAAGATGCTCTGCGCATTTTCTCTGAGTAATTGGACATTATGCTCTTGTCAACAGACAATGGAGACTTCAGACTGAATTGCAGAAAAGAGACTATCCCAAGGTTTTGAGCTTCCTCGCATCCAGGTATGGCCTAATTCCCTCAATCAGAATGAAATATTACAGGTGCTATGATGAACTAAATCTGGTGTTCTGCTTTATGCTTGTTTTGGATCACTGTCTCAGGGACTGAATTGGTCTGTTGCTGTACAGTGCTGTTTCCTATAAAAACAGTGAGCAATCTATAGCGACTGTGGCGTTTCACACATACAGAAACATACAGGCACACACATACTTTGCAACCTCCGTTCTGGTAGCAGCGATTAAACAGAAGGGTGAATTCCCTGTGGAAAATATTTTTATGGGGTTCTTAAGTGACTGACAGGAGAGTTAATGACAGATCAGGCTTGGATAGGTTGCTGTACTATCTCAGAGATAATACTAAATATACTTTGCCAAAATTCTCCCCAGCATTTTTAAAGCTAGTTTTATTCTATGCTGTGGAACCACTGTTTGGAACACATGTCTAAATAATGCACAGAGTCTTTGCTATCTGCCGGGAAACTTCAGATTTTACATGAATTCTACTGATCTGCCTATGTCCATACCCAAAATGGCACCTTTGCTTGAAAATCAAAGCACACTATGGAACCTCTTTGTCAAAGCTCTCACCCATGTCTGGTCTTGCTTGGCAGCCTCATACATTCATTGAACAGGAGAAGGGATAAGATGGGGCCTCTTGAGTTTCCCTGGGGAATTGCTGGGAGAGGATGAGTATCCAGCCTTTCAGCAACCCTGAGATGTTTCTACCAAGAATAACTGTGGAACCTCTCAAATCAAGAGTGACTTTATAAACACCTGCCAGTTCTTGCAGATAAGTCACCAAGGCTTCATGGTTCAGAGAACTGAAAGCAAGAGACTAGTCTAAAAGAGAGAGTGCAACTGTATGCATGTCTTGCTTGTGGGCTTCCTATAAGCATCTTGTAGGCCACTGCGAGAACAGAAGGTTGGACTGCACAGGCCTTAGTCTGATCTAGCAGGGCAGGTGGGCATCATCAACCAAACCCACAAGCCATGTTTGGGCCCAGATCTAAAATGCGAACAATAACCTGGTGAGCTCTAATTCCAACACAACCCCCCTAAAAGGAAAGTTGGAGAGAAGACATGAAATGGCTGCTGAATTTATATAATGATATGGCTTTTTGAACAAGACAGTGGATACATGGATCCATTATCCATTTGAGGCTGCCTGGCACTTACTCTTAGAAATGCATTGTTTACCCCAACCAGTAGGAGGGACATTCTGGAACTGGTTCATAAGTGGCTGTCAAGAGAGCCCTCTAAGTGCACCAGCTGAAACTAATTGGTTAAAAACAAGGCAAGGCTGATACCTCAAATACTAATACTGTAATTAAGCAGCTCCCAGGCAAGCCATATACAAGCAATTTTGCCCCCAAAGTGGGTGGTAGGTTCATCACAGAAGGCAGATGTTGGCTCATTTGCTAATGCTGTATACTAATTAATGTTCATATATGCCAGCCATGTTGGGCTATGCATAAATATTAGCTGGCTAGAAATATAAGGAGATTACACAAAGGGACCACAAGAAGTTAAAGGCCTCTTACCAATCCTCCAAATTTTCAAACAGGCATGGTTGGGAGCAGGGGTGAAAGAGAGTCCATACATTTCTAACAGGGCCATTGAATGGTAGGGACCTATGTTTTTACAAGGTCATAGTTTGATCTTGACAATAGTGTCTTTTCAACACACTCTCAGTCACTGGATAGGGAACAAATTCAATTCACATTTAGACCTGCAGAATCTGCTCTTTTCAAAACAATATGTGATCCAAAATACAGTTGTCCTTCAAAAATTCACACTTCTCTTAATTTTGCAGGGAGTTCTCCTGCTGTGTACAAAATGCATATACTAGGGTAAATTGTGCATTAAAATATATTCATGGAAATAACATTATATTAGGAGAAATTGCATGCAAAATATGAGGCATTTGCACTAAAATGCTGCTGAATTTTCTTGAGAACTTTTTAAAAAGCCACAAATGATATTGAAATGTGGAGAATGTAACAAGACTGTGAAAAATAAAAAGCTGGGAACAACCAACATGGTCAGATTCACCCATCCCTATCATTGGAGCACACGTTCACAACTTAATGAATGTTCTGTCACATACCAGTATGTCAGTCCATTTATTATATGGAATAATTCACAATTCTCACAAAAGCCAGAAGCTCCCGAGATTGCCCTCTAATATCAGCCTTGACCAACATGCTGAAATCCTCCAACATGTTAGGGACAGGAGCAAGAATCATTTGCACAATTTCCCCACTACCAGCAAGAGCTTGTATTTGTGGAGGATTAAACTATTTCTCCCCTTTAGCTGTGGCAAAGTCTGAGACACCCCCCCCCCGATATTCAGTACAGTGGTGTACAGTGGTATCTCAGGTTACATACACTTCAGGTTACATACGCTTCAGGTTACAGACTCCGCTAACCCAGAAATAGTACCTCGGGTTAAGAACTTTGCTTCAGGATGAGAACAGAAATCGTGCGGTGGCAGCGAGAGGCCCTATTAGCTAAAGTGGTGCTTCAGGTTAAGAACAGTTTCAGGTTAAGAATGGACCTCCAGAACGAATTAAGTACTTAACCCAAGGTACTACTGTACTGAGGGAACATAGTAAGCTGCTTTATACTGAGTTAGGCCATAGGTCCTTCTAGTCAGTATTGTCTATACCAGAGGCACCAGCTTACGTGGGCAATTGGGGGTGGGGGGGCAACATCACATGTGTGATGTTGTGACATCCCAATGTCACGCGCATGACATCAGGATGTCAGGAGGAGATGTGGCTCCTCCTCCTCTAGGCACTGCCAGCAGCAGGAGGCTGCTTCAGACATTCCCCTCTGTCACAGGAGGAAGAGGAGAAGGAGCCGGCCACCATGGTCAGCTCCACACTTTGCCTCCATACGAAGGTGGGAGGCAAAACAGTTTGGCCCCCTGGAGCTGGCACCCCTGCTTTATACTGACTGGCCATGGCTCTCCAGAGTTCCAGGCCGAAGTTTCTTCCAGGCCTACTTGGAAATGCCAGGAATTGAAACTGGGCCTTTCTTCAGGCAAAGCAGATAAAAGACAATTGTGTTTTAAGTCAGAGGTGTCCGAGGACAGAGAGACATGCAAAATGGGGCTGGGGGTGGGCTGGAGGGAAAGGGGGAAGAATGCTATGTTGACTAGGGTCAGATTCATTTTTGGACAAATGAGGCTGCAATGCAAACTGTACCCATCAAACTTGTGCAAAGCTGGTGGCTAGAATGGGGTTCTGTCTGATGTGGGCTGTGCCGTGGCACAGAGGGAGGGGCCAGGGAAGTGTGCGTGGCATCTCTCTCTCTCTCTCTCTCTCTCTCTTGATTTCTATGAGGAAGTTCAGCTCTGTTTCCTTTCCCTCTCTCTGCACAATTTGAAACAGGAAGCTGAGTGAGCAGCTGCTTCTGCTTCTGAGCACTACATACAGACAGCTCTGGGATCTCCACACAAGTTGCCGGTTGGGTGGTTATCGTTATTTTTAAATTAACATTTGTTTTCATTTCGTTTCGGGACGGGCTCCTTCCCTCGCGAGTCAAGGCATGGATCAGTGCTGGTACCACGGAACCATCACCCGCTCAAGAGCTGAGGACCTGCTCTCTAAAGTAGGCAAGGATGGAAGCTTCCTTGTGCGGGCCAGTGAGTCCATCCCCTCAGCATACGCCCTGTGCTTGCTGTAAGTATGGCTTGTGCCTCCACTGTACTCAGCGGCTCCTCTCCTCCTTCTGCAGCAAGCCGCGCATGGAGCTAAAAGTACGGTCTGATCTCTCTGTATGTGACAGGTGATGCCTGTGCTCAACTGGAGGCAGCAAAAGAACTTGGGTGTATGGCTGGCATGACAGAATAAGCTACATGAGAAGAGTTGCTACACATGAGCAGATTTAAAGAAAGATTTAAATTGCAAAAGTGCAATTTCTTGAGCAATTACCGTATGTAGGTAGCAGTAAGGTTTCATCTATGGTTTGCCTTGTTTTGTTTTTTTAAAAGGTTTCCATTAATTCACTGAGGCTGCAGTCCTTTACAGTAAGCGCCATTGAACTCAATGAAATTTACTTCTGAGTAGGCGTGTACAGGATTGGACTGATAATTTGGAGTCCACTAGTTCATTCTTTCCCTTTCCGTCTCTCGAGTTGATATAACCATAACAGGTGTGTGTTGGTTGTTTTTTTGCATACTACAAACATGCTGGTTTTCTGAATAACTACTCAGGCATATTTAGAGGATGTACGTAGTCTTGGACGCTACTGCAGTGCAGAGGCATAGAGTGAGGGGTGCTGTGGGTGCTGCAGCCCCAGGCGTAATTTTGAGAGGGGACGCCTTGGCTGACCGGATAGCGGACAGCAGGAGGAGATTGGGCAGCAGCTTCCTCACCTGTCTCCTACCCTGAACTGTGGTGTGCAGGCGGGCACCCTGCCCGCCCACCCCAGGCAATGCGGGCATACGCTCCACTGCTGCTGCAGTGCACAACTGGGAAGATGTAAAGGCAAAATCTGTTTACCTCATGATCATCCATAAAAACATAAGAGCAGCCTCCTGGCTCAGGCCCATGGCCCATCTAGGCCAGCATCCTGTTCCTACAGTGACCAGCCAGATGCCTGCGAGAAGCCCGCAAGCAGGACCTGAGTGCAATCCATTTATTTGTCACATCAACACCATGCATTTAAAGCACTCTTGTGCTGCTTTAAAAAGCTGCGGCTTCCCCCAAAGAAGACTGGAAACTATAGTTTGTTAAGGGTGCTGAGAGTTGTTAGGCGACTCCTCGCAGTGCTACAATTCTCACCACCCTTAACAAACTACAGTTCCCTGGATTCTTTGGGGGGAGGGAGCCAAGTCTATTAAAGAGGCATGAGAATGCATTAAATGAATGTTTTGGATACTGACCCTACTGTGGGACTGGGAGATCAGCTATATGGACTGTGCAACTGACTGTTGCTGTCAGGGATGCAAAGTAGATGAGACCAGCAAAGGCTGAAGCATGAAGATGAATCATAGGCACTTCAAATTAGAGTTGCAGAGACAGACACTTCCCAAGCCAAGTTTGTGGTTGTAGAGGTAAAACATGGCTTAACATGAATGGGACATTTGGCAAAATTCAGGAGGTTTGAATTAAGAATTTCTTGGACCTTGGAAACTGGAAGGTAGCGCTGCAGAAGTTTGGAGAGAAATCCCCAATCATAAAGAAATATGAATATTATTTGATGGTATAGACTGACGGCTCATCAGCTGCTCCGTGAAGGGCCTGTTTGCAGTCACCTAGATGACCCACCTTTGATCTCTCCTATTCTTTTCATATCCTTAATTCAGCAGCTACTCACAGCAAAGAACATGCATCAATTTCTCTTGGTCAGTTTCTGAGCTGGAATTCAGCTGGACTGGAAGTCGTTTAGAAGTGAGTCTACACTGTTGCTTTGGGAATCTTGAGATCAGTCAGTAGATTTGTTCCCTGCTGCAGATGCCTATTGGCTTCCACTATGCTCTGCTACGTAAAACAAATATTAGAAAAATACCACAAGCTTTCTTTCATCCGTATGAAACACAACACTGTAGCATTGGGGAAGTGGAGAAAACGTTATCTTAAATGTCAGCATAACCACATCTCCTTAGAGCTGCCACTTACAGATTGCCAAAGAAGAGGAAATGCATTACAAGAAAAAGAAGAAGAAGAAGGATGAATGAGGACACAGATTTGCATAAAATGTGCACATGCTAATTTGTGTGCATATATGCACATTTATAAATAATTGTTATGATAAAACTACAAATATATCTTACCACGGTGGGGGGAAATGGTGATGAGGTGTCCAGTCTACTGTCCAAGTCAGGAACTTCAAGGTCCCTGCTCTCTTTCCTTATGGCTATTTAAACTGCACTTGGACTGGGCACTCTTTCAAGGAGTGGAATGTCGTCTGCAAAGTGGGCCCCCCCATGCCTTCTAAAACCTACCTGCACAAATGTAGAAGCCTAAAAGTATTCCTTTTTTTAAAAAAGGAAAACTGGGTTTCTCAGGAACCATGCTTGTGTTCTGCAGTACAGCCATAGCCGTGCATTGAAACAAAAATTTCCAGTCAAGATATGAAAAAAAGAAGGCCGAAATTAGCAGCCGAAAACCATTTATAGACTCCAGAACATAAGCATATGATCTACAAATTGCTTGACGCATCAACACTTCTTGGCATGCTAACATTTAAATGTGGATATAGAGACCCTGCTTTAGGTATCTATGTTTAAAAAACTTGATCCAATGAGCAGTATATTAGTGAGGTCCTGAAATGTTAGAGGGCATATGGGGGTGTGTGTAAGTAATTCATTATTATTTTTTAATTCTGTAAACTAAAAGACTTATCCTATGCATGTTTCTTCAGAAGCAAGTCCCGCCAAGTTCAATGGGGCTTTCTTCCTAATATATGCGTTAAGAACTGCAGCTTAAATTAAACCCGCAGAATCTATAAGGCTGTCTGAGGCTTTTGATGGGCTTCCTGACTTGAAATCCTTTCAATAATTTCAATCAAAACAAGGTTCTAAACTCAATTTGTTGCATTCAGGGGGTACCCTCATCAGCTATATTATGAAAGGAGTACTTCTGGTAAATATAAGAATATGATTATGTCACTTTTAATATTATAGATTTAAGATATTTCATATTTCATATGTGAGGTAGATTAGACGGAGAAATAGTAACTGCCCAAATGATATCCAGTGAGTATCATGGCTGAGTGATGATTTGAACCTGGATCTCCTCCAGCCTAGCCTAGGACTCTAGCCATCTGGAGAGCACCAGGCTGAGGAAGGCCGGGAGAAGCTTTCAAGGAATCATTTTAACAAAGTGTTTCAATTGGATTGTGCAACCAATACTGCTTACTTGCTAGTCAGGTGGTCAAGTTATATGACTTTTATCTAGATATCTAGATTTCTAAATTCTGATGTGTCAGTTGCTTAAATTCAGTTGCTTAAATTTAAGATGTGGGTGGGAGATATCTTTGTTTAGTGATCTTTATTTAACGGCAAATGTTAAGAGTGCTTCCTGATAGCTTCACCATGAACTGCAAAATTATTTCATTGATCTGTCTAGATTAGCACTAAGGAAAGTGTATACATTGCTATGTTTCACTTATGCCCTCTACTTTTTGATATGGGACATCATAATATCCCATATAACTTAAGATGCTGTGTTTGTGGTGAGGAAGCAGGAGAAAAGCTTCTTCTGCCTACTGTTGAAGGAGCACATCAACTGATCAAAATCAGAGGAATTAGCATTTTAGTTAGAATGACAACAAAGAAGTAACAGAAATGTGTCTTTGTTTGCCTTGGCTGCTGTACAACCATAATAGTAATTTCATGTGGTCACCCATGTGGAAATGGATATATATGATCTTTTAGGTTAC
Source organism: Podarcis pityusensis (assembly GCF_964106645.2). Taxonomy (NCBI): domain Eukaryota; kingdom Metazoa; phylum Chordata; class Lepidosauria; order Squamata; family Lacertidae; genus Podarcis; species Podarcis pityusensis. Next base: position 39,797,187 of record NC_138032.1, read on the forward strand.
ATCTATGACTGTGGCCAATGCTAGCCCTACTCAGAGCAGACATGTCTAAATCAGGTTCATGAATTTAAATGGGTGTACTTTGTGCAGGACTTAGTTGGATGCAAGGCATGATTTTTTATTATTATGTTATTTTATGTGTTATTTTCATTAACATATGTGTTTTTATGCACATCTTGCCTCAATACACACATTTTTATATGCATTATTTGCTTAAACAACTGCATCCTTAAATTTGGAGAAGTGGAAGTTTCAAAGGTAGCTGTGTTTCACTTTGCATATTGTTACAGAAACTGCGAATTAGGTAGGCAACTTTTATCATGATAGCAAATGAGTGACACAAATATATTCGGAACTGAACAGACTGTCTGGACATTCAGTGTTTAACAGTTTGTGACGTAAATCATGCTTCAATGCAGCAGTTCTTGTAAAAGTTCACAAGCAAAGCGTAAGCTAAAAATGTGGTTTCGTAACATACATCAAAATAGCTTATTGTTAAGAATTCAAGCAGGGATGAGACAGCTTGCTAACTAAACCCTTTCAATGGACTAGTTTGTCTAGCTAAAGTGTTCAAAGCTTAACGAAGAGAGAATAAAGGTCCTGTGGTGCTTACCGTGAAGGAAGAAGTAGTAATTTTCCTAGCATGTTCTGAGATGGAAATAAAAATTTGAATAAAGACAGATGAGACAGATAGCTGCACTAGTATGTTCTCTGAGCTCTTCCTGTCTTTAACAGAACTGCCTGTAGCTAAATAAAAGAAGGTTGTTGTTCTTGTTGTTTTAAAAAATGTACTTATAAATGCCCTTAAGATTCATTAGCCCTTTGACTACACTGCTGTCAGGAAAGAACAGAGCATAGGAGAGGGCCACATCTGAAAGTGAATAGACATTCTAGGGCAAGGGAGGGTTTACATTTAAAACAGAACCACAATAACTGCAAAAATATATTTACCGTATTTTTTGCTCTATAAGACTCACTTTTTCCCTCCTAAAAAGTAAGGGGAAATGTGTGTGCGTCTTATGGAGCAAATGCAGGCTGCGCAGGTATCCCAGAAGCCAGAACAGCAAGAGGTATTGCTGCTTTCACTGCGCAGCGATCCCTCTTGCTGTTCTGGCTTCTGAGATTCAGAATATTTTTTTTCTTGTTTTCCTCCTCCAAAAACTAGGTGCGTCTTGTGGTCTGGTACGCCTTATAGAGCGAAAAATACAGTAATTGTCATGTGTGAAAATACCTTCAGAAAACTGTCTGCATCAAAGCCCACAGTCAAAAGTGAGGATCCCTCAGATATTCTAATCATACTGGTTCAATCGTTCCAGCCCCAAGCAAAGCATCCAATTAATTGTCCTTTTTGGAGGTGAGACTCCCATTACTATAGAAGTCTGGAAATTAAGCCTAAAAGCTGTTGGTTTTTGGGGTTTTTTAATGGCTCTTTCTGATCTTTTCTACTCTTCAGATAAAACTCTTATCTTCTGCTCTTTCTTCCCTGAGTTAAAAAAATAATACAACAGAAAGAGAACAGAAGGGGAATACTCTTGGGTGGTGTTTTGATTCTGTGTTCAGTTAAGGATCATTTAATTACTTGGCAATCCATCGAGTAAAATAACCATTATAACAATGCAGACCAGAGGCACTGTATCAGTTTTTCAAAAGCATGAATGCATCTGAATTGACAGAGTGCAGCCACACACATTCAGTTTAAGTCTCACACATTCAGAACCTAAATAGATGTGAAATGTTGCATTTGTTGAATCACATATCTGCCAGGACTGCATATAAAGGGAGGGTGGTAATAGGTCTGTTTTTTTACATAAAAAGGGTCCTGTGGATGAAAGGAGCTGAACCCCCACCCCCATTATATTCCTGAAATCCCTTTCTCTGAATCCTTTTCTCCCCCAGTCTGGTGTTGATACTGGGAAGTACAGTGGTACCTCGGGTTAAGTACCGTATTTTTCGCTCCATAGGGCGCACCGGACCATAGGGCGCACCTAGTTTTTAGGGGAGGAAATAAAGGGGGGGAATTATCCCCCCCCAGCCCCAAAGAGCAAAGAAGCCAAGACAGCGAGCGGGATCCATCCGAAGGCTTGCGGATAGCTTCCTGAAGCCTGGAGGGCGAGAGGGGTCGGTGCGCACCGACCCCTCTCGCTCTCCAGGCTTCAGCAAAAGCCTGCATTCGCCCCATAGGACGCACACACATTTCCCCTTCATTTTTGGAGGGGAAAAAGTGCGTCCTATAGAGCGATAAATACGGTACTTAATTCGTTCCGGAGGTCTGTACTTAACCTGAAACTGTTCTTAACCTGAAGCACCATTTTAGCTAATGGGGCCTCCTGCTGCTGCTGCGCGATTTCTGTTCTCATCCTGAAGCAAAGTTCTTAACCTGAAATGCTATTTCTGGGTTAGTGGAGTCTGTAACCTGAAGCATATGTAACCTGAAGCGTATGTAACCCGAGGTACCACTGTATACTGCGCAGGGATAAAAGTGCTTAGGGTTATGGGCCAATATAAATCAACATCCCCTTTAAAAAAAAACAACTCTGGAAACTGACTCATGAAAGATGATGGGAGTTGTAGTCCCAAAACATCTGGAGGGCCGAGTTTGCCTTTGCCTGCTATAGTTGCATCCCTAAAACCTCACAATCCACATTTTATAATTCTTAAAGTTGCAGAAACAGCCCAAACTCTTTGGATCTGGCTGAGGCAATGCTGTTTCCACACCCATGTTGTTCTTTACACTTGGATGTCTCTCTGTAAAGAGCAGTGGGTAGAATTAATCTTGGCCTGTGGGCAATCCAATTCCTTCCCTAGTCCTCAACTCTTCAGTCATATTACTTGAAATATACTCAAGAGTCGAGTGTGGATTTCATGCTCTTTATTCAGCTCATAGTAGTGAGGAAATGAAAGTTCCCCCAAAATATCTGCTTTATATACATTATTTACGCAATGGGCTGCACGTGATTGGCTAATTCTGGGATTCTCCTGTAGGCCAATCAGGTTGTGGATTCACTTTCACCTGGAGCTGGATTGGGTGGCTCCTGCGGACCAATCATACTGCTGCATTGTTCTAGGACCAATCAGACTCTTGCATTCTGAATCCTATTGTTCTAGGACCAATCAGACTGCTGCCTTTTGGATCCTATTCAACTCAGTACATAACACCATTGATGAGCTGTTGGGGAGTAGGGATGGGGAAGAAACCGGGTTTGGTGTGAACTTCAATAAGAAGAACCTACCTAATTTGCAGTTTCTGAAACAATATGCAAACCGAAACACAGCTACCTTTTGAAACTCACACTTCTTCAAATTTCATGATGCAACTCTCCAACCAAATAATGTGTATAGAAGTGTGCATACATTAGTGAAAATAGCATATAAAATGCATTTTATTAGGGGGAAATGCCAGCAAAAACGTGCCCATTGGGAGAAATTTGCACTAAAATGCTGGCATATTTTCACAAGGACTTTAAAAATAACTTCACAGAATGATGCAGAAATATGGAGAACTGAATATAAGATTTAAAAAGAGAGAGAGAGAAATAGAGAAAATGAGATAGACAGATTCATCCACTTCTAGTATGGTGTAGTGTTAGGCTTCCTTAACCTTGGCCCTCCAGACGTTTTGAGACAACAGTTCCTATCATCCCTGACCACTGGTCCTGCTAGCTAGGGCTCATGGGAGTTGTAGGCCAAAAACATCTGGAGGGCCGAGGTTGAGGAATCCTGGTGTAGTGGTTAGAGCAACCTTTCCCAAACATGGGTCCCTAGCTATTGTCGGACTACAACTCCTATCTTCCCTGACCACTGGTCCTGCTAGCTAGGGATGGTGGGAGTTGTAGTCCAACAACATTTGGGGACCCAAGGTTGAAAAAGGATAGGTTAGTGTGTCAGACTAGGATCTGGGAGGCTAGGGTTCAAATCACCACTCAGTGATGTATCTCACTGAGTGAACTTGAGACAGTCACTATTTCTCAACATAATTTACCTCACAGGGCTTTTGTGAAAATAATGGCGGGGGGCGTGCGTGCAGGGAGAACTACTGTATATATGCCACTTTGTGTTCTTTGGCAGAAAAGTAGGAGATAAATAATTTAAATGAAATGAATTATTTCCAATTCTCAGCCTAAGGTTGTAAACCTGGAAATAAGCCCCGCTGTATTCAATGACATAGACTCCTGAGTGGAGCAAAACATTAAAGCACATTTAAGCAATAAAATAATTAATGGTAGGCAATCACAAACAGAGATTTACAGTGAATCCCAAGGAAAAGAATGCTTGAATTTAGAGAAGGGTTTTTTTTAAAGAAAGAAAGAAACAGCAGCAGCAAAATGACTTTATCATAGAAAATAAGCACCAGCACAAATACACTGAGGGCTTTCATCTAGCCCCTGTGTAGCTCCTTATCCAAAGGACTTCTGGCCCTTTCCTTTTCAACAACCAGAGGTTTTAATTAAGCTCTCCTATTATTAGGCACCTCAGAGAAAGAGGCAAACGTCTTTAATGCCATTCTAGTTCCTCCCAGTGTATACAGCAACAGACCCTTCCATACTTCTCCCCTCATTTACCTCAGCAGCTCACAGACAGATGGGAGTGCTCTAGTAGTGAGCAGGGGGAGAAGCATAGAGTCTGCTATGGTTCATTTGGGTTTTAAGGCCACATCTACACCATAAGTTTAAAGCACATAGCTTCCCCCAAAAGAATGATGGGAACTGTAGCCTGTTAAAAGTGCTGATCATTGTAGCTTTGTGAAGGGTAAACTACAGTTCCCAAGATTATTTGGGAATTATTTGGGGGCAGCCATGTGCTTAAATGTGCATTAAATGTATGGCGTGGATATGCTTTCTGTGTGAGAAGCCCTTTCTTTACCCGTGTCTCAGAAAGTGAAACCCACTACGGACTTCACTTTTAGGGGTTCTTTGCTTTGAGGTGTTCATCCTGGTGGATTTGCCTCTGTTTTCGATCACACTGGGAGAGCAGCAGTGTTGGAGAAATATCTGTGTAGAATGTTTCCCCATGACATTTCTGAAAACTGTCTTGACATATCCTGAGATGATCTGCTTGCTCTTATTTTCTGGAAGTGATGAAGAAGCAAATAGCATGGTCTCTTACGGAACAGCTAGTGATTCTCAGCAGAAATTCTGCTTTGCCTCTGAAAAATTTTGCAGAAGACAGTGTTTTTCAAAATATGTGATTATGGCTGGAGACAGATGATGTACTTTATGACAAGTGGCACATTCAACAGCTAGTATTTTGATTAGAATGGATGCAGCCACAGAATTTTTTTCAATTATATGTATGTCTCTGCTGCATAAGAGATTAGTTTCCCATTTTGAAACAAATAACCTCCTCTCTCCTTGCTAAACAGCAGTTTCTGTCCTAAGTGACATTGTGATTTGATACTTTTATCCTTAAGCATGACCATGGCCAAAAAAGTGGCGGATGCAAAAATGGTCTTAGGTTCTTTGGTGGATTTTTGTAAAGTACCAGTAATCTGTCTTTCTGCTAATTCCACTTTTTGATATGATGGAAACCTGCCCGCCCCGCCCCCCCGGCCCATGTCTGTGGGCATCATAGCTTTGCAATCAAAGGCACAAGCCCTTAGAGGTTCTGTTTTTTAAATGGAAAATTTAAAAGAGAAGGAAATGGATGGAGAGAGATAAATGCCAAGTCCAAGCCAGAAAGCAGAAACCATTTCATCTGTCCTGGAAGCCCCAATCCATAGAATTCCAGGCCAATGAGATGTTAAAACTCAAATATGTTAAAACTAATACATATGGAGCCATTCCAACACCATAGCTCTTTTCCTCTCTTACTGCTAACAGCTTCCTGAACATTTCCTTGTCCCCAGCTCAGTTCATTAGCTGTCATCTGTGGCATAGGAGAAACATGATGACATCCACTCTTACTTGATGTAACACTAGGCATTATCAGTGGAAACGAGAAAGAGAAATACTGAACAGCTCTGTAGCTTGTAAAATCTGATTAGGCCTTCAGACTCAATATTCCAGGTATACTAAGAATTTTGGAATCCCAGAAACAGCCTTTGAAATCTCAAGATGGACTTGAATAATGGTGACATTTGAAAACACAATAAATGTGGGGTCACTGTACAACCTTCCTGATGATTACGTATCGATGTGACATTTTCAAGCTTATTTTTGCAACCTCAAGAGTCAGGAATGGGGCGAGGCAGTTAGATATCAAGGGGGAAATAAAAATAAAGTTTTCAGACTGATCAAGTTGGCCTTGTATGCTTCAGACCAGAAGCAGGGAACCTTTGTTTCTCCAGACATTGCTGAATTATAACTCCCATCAGCCATGATCATTTGTCATGCTGGCTGTGGCTGATGAGAACTCAGCAACATCAGGAGAGGCACAGGTTCTCTACCCCAAAGACTATCAACACAACAATAAACATTGTGGTCAAAATATCTTGCCAGACTTACCTTTTCTTCTAACATCCTCTCCTCTTATGTGTCCCAGGTATCGGAACTGTGTGTATACGTACAGGATTCTACCAAATAAAGAACATAAGCTAGTTATCCAGGTAAGCCCCCGTTTAATGCTAAATATGGCACTTTAGTTTCACATTCTATTGTCTTATATGAGAAATATATCATAAGAGGGAGGACAAGGATGATGGCAGCTTTAGTCCAAGAATATCTGAAGGGCCACAGCTTTACCATTCGTGTTGTAGAGGGATCTCAAATATGATACTAACCAGAGACAACAGTGAGTGGTGTGTTGGTAAACAAAATGTTGAGGAGTGCAATGGAAGTGCACTGTTGCCCTAGTGTCAGTAGCTCTAGGTATTTTTATTCACAGTGGATTCCCTAACTGCGGGCGGACGATTACCATGGAGATGTTTCCTAGGCTATGCAATAAATGCTGCTGATTGCTCAGGAAAGCCATATGCAGTCTCATTTTACACTCTCCTGCACAGTGTGGAATTGGAAGGTACCTTTGAGGTCACCAAGTCTAACTCTCTGCTCAGTGCATAATGCAATGGAGAGCCCATCACCTCCTGAGGCAGTATGTTCTGCTGTGAAACAGCTCTGTCTTCTGCAGGACAGTCTTTCACATGTCATTCTTGCATTGCAGGGAGTTGTACTAAATGACCCTTGGGGTCCCTTCCAGCTCTACATTTCTATAATTCTATGATTGTAGAAAGGCTGCTATCATGGAATCGCCCAGTTGTGGTGATTCATGCATTGGTAACCTCAAGACTTTGTGACTGGACAAAATGCTGCAGCTGGACTGTTGATGGGGAGAGACAATCACCAGCACATAAAAGCTTGCACTGGCTGCCCAGATGTTACCAGGCCAGGTTCAACATTCTTGTATAAATTAACCAGGCCCTTAATGGTATGGATCCAGGGTATCTTAAGGGACACCTGTTCCTGATCTACTGAGACCTTTAGGGCAGTCTCTGATGGTGGTCTCCCATGGCTCAGGTGCACAGCTCATAACTACCAGAAACCATGCATTCAGTGAATTGGGCCCAAACTCCCAACTGAGATTTGACAGCAGGGACCCTCCTTGCTGACCTTCAGGTGAATGACTAAAACTTTCTTGTTCCAGCTGGCATTTTAAGGTAGTGTTTGGTCTTGTGATAATTCTTTATTGCTTTATTCTCCCATTTTCTGTGGATAATGTTTTATGCATGCCACTTAGAAATTCAAATAGTTAAGCAGTATATAAATGTCTAAAATAAATGTCAGCCTATAAACTTCTCTTCTCCAGGCTAAACACACACAATCCTTTCAACCATTCCTTGTAGAACCATCCACAATCCTACCTTTTCCCCACCGTGGGACATCAGAAAACACTGACTGCACTTGGCCTCTGATTTCCAGATGCAGCATTTTCTTCCCTTTGGGGAAGGCCTTTATATAATCCAGCTTTTCTGCTCAGTGAGTCTTCTGGGGGAAGGAGAATGCCTGAGGCACATCCTAAGGGCAATCCCATTGAGCATAGGGGGAAATTATATTATTTTTTTTTAAATTTCAAGCATGACCAAGTTGCAGATGTCTGGTCCATTTATGTGAGATGGGAAACTAATTTACCTGTGGCCATGCATCGTTCTTCTTCCATCATTTGACCTAAAGCAGGGATGTGACTGGGCTGCTCATACACTTGAATGCTGGGCCTTTTATGCCCAGCATTATTCATAAGCATTTCATTCATCCAATGTCGTCTAAGGATATCCTTCCCATTCCTGGCATAAAAGGGCTCTGATTTTGCTCTCCTTCAGCACTTCCTGACCTCAAGATTCCACGGTAGTTTCTGGCCTTGCACAGACTGATGAAAGCTTTGTGCATCTGGTCACTTTTTTTCCTGCTCCGCCTCTGAGGTCGGGACTCTGTGTAACAGGAAATCGATGACACACAGTGCGTAGTTCGAAAGCAGCCCAGCAACTGTGACTCATTGCTCACCAGAAGAAGCTGAAACTGTAGGATGCTTATGCATTCTTATCACACTAGAAGCTATCAGCTTGCTGGAGAGTTGATGGGGCCTGATAAACATGAAGGTGCTTTTCCTATTGGAGTCCCCACTGAAAACATAAGAACTGTGCTGCACAGGGCTAGGCTGCAAGTCGCATTGTAATAAATGGAGCATGTGTTCAGAACCTATTTGGATATGACACACACACACACAGAGTTCTCCAAATGAATGTTCTGAATAACTCAGGTTTAAATAAATTCAACCCCATGCCTCCCCGTAGGGAGGTTAAGAGCTTAGAAGCATAGAATTAAAGAGTTGGAAGCGACCACGAAGGTCATCATCTTTTTTGCCCAGTGTGGGGCTCAAACCCACAACCCTGAGATTAAGAGTCTCATGCTCTACCAACTGACTATATAGCCACAAGCTAAAGAGAAAGATAGCATGATGCTAAAGCCATGAAGTCAGCCGTTGTAACTGATGTTTTATGAGAGTCCTGGAAGGGTCTTGCAGACATATATTAGCATCCACTAGGTAGCATGCCAGAAGATTGTACATGGTACCTTCTACCACTGAGCTATTGCCCTTCCAATTTATTAATTTTACTATTTTTAAACTTTAAACTTCCTTGGGTACCTTAGCAGAAAGGTAGTATACAAATGGAATAAACAAACTAACTAACTAAAATACATTAAAATATAAAACATACAGAACATAACTTACAAAACAGCTATAAAATTTTGCTCCTGCCTAAGTAAAAAGATTTAGTCAACAATCACACCAGTTTCCCCCCCTCCTTATCTGTGCAGATATATGTAGGATATTCCCCTAGTATGATTAGTATGGCAGCTTAGAATTGATCCTGTATTTCCTGCAACTGGCCTTGTCACTGACGTCATAGACAGAATTTTATTTTATTTTCCTGTGCAAATGAGACACAGTGTCAGGTCTCCAGTGTCAGTTCTATGTGGAAATGGGAATAAGGGCTATACTGGGAACTGTGCCAGTTCCTGCACAGGAATTTTTGCCAGTCCACCCTCCCTAGCTTGCTGTTCTAACCATCTGATAATGACCTTAGGAAGCTATCCTTCCATTGTTTAAAAATTATGTGACCTATCCTGCACACAGCTGATGGCTGTTTGACATGAGATAATGTAGGGCTGCCATACGTCCAGAATTTCCCGGACATACACAGAATACTGTGGTCAAAAGCAGTGTCTGAGCGGAAATCAGCTATATGTACGCAAAATTCCAGACATATGGCAAGCCATGTTGACAGTGCCGTTTTTGCCGATTCTTGTAAATAACAGTTCAAAATACAGTGGTACCTCGGTTTAAGAACAGTCCAGTTTAAGAACGATTTGGTGTACAAACTCCACAAAACCGGAAATAGTGTCTTGGTTTGAGAACTTTATCTCGGTCTAAGAACGGAATCCGAATGGTGGAAGGGCACTGGTGGCAGAAGGCCTCATTAGGGAAAGCGTGCCTCGGTTTAAGAACGGTTTTGGTTTAAGAACGGACTTCCAGAATGGATTAAGTTCATAAACCGAGGTACCACTGTAGCTCGAAGGCTTTTTGAAATATGGCAACCCTATGGAACCTTACAGCATGTGGGAGCAGTAACTGAGTTAGCTCACACAATTATTATTTGTTAATACAAGTAGTTTTGATTCTCTCCTGTCACACCTTCATGGTGACAAATGTAATATGGCGCCCAGGCAAGCAAGAATGCTGTCTGTACCAATTCCATTTCACAATATTTGCCCATATGAGCACAAACACCTGGAGACAACTCTGGTATGCTCCTATAGGGAGCCCGAAGCACTGTGTTAACCAGTTTCATATTTTCAGTATTGAAAACCAAGAGATCAGTTAGTTTTCAGTTTGTGTGTATTGGCATTCTGTTCCATCATTTTTGGAAAAGTCACATTTGAAAGCCTTTTTACACAGCCACCAGTTATCCACATTTGCTTACATGCTGAAGGAGCAAAGGAGAACTGAAGTGAGTGGAGAAAGTCACCTACTCACAGCAAGACCAAGAACCCCTGGCTTATCTCTCTTGCGTCCTGGGGAAAATAGGCATGTAAAAGATGAGTAGGAGCCATCCCTCTGGTGGGTGATGCACAGTTCCATAGAAGAACATAGTGACCTGCTACTGGCCAAAGAGAATGCATGGCTGATTTTGGCTTTTAAAGATTTGCATGACCCAAGGCAGGAATACAAAGAGGATTGCCTTTCTCCCCATGAGCCTGTATGTCAGTTGGGGATAGATGGATCAAATTGTTTGCATTCTGTGTTACTTCTGCATACACTCCATCATAGGTCTGTTCCACCCTGGGTTTGGTGGGATTTTTTTTAAGCACCAAAAATGCATTAAAATTATATGCATTTTCTACACTTTTTTTTTTTTTTTTTTGCTGAGAATTGTAAGGATACCCCTATTCACTTCCCAGAGCTATAATTCTCAGAGTAGTTTAACAATCAACCCCTGGGAATTCTGGGAACTGTAGCTGTGTGAGGGGAACAGGGGTCTCCTAACAACTCTCCACACTCTTAACAAGCTACAGTTCCCAGAATTCTTTGGGGGAAGCCATGACTACTAAAAGTCATGGAACAGTGCTTTAAATGCACAGTGCACTTGGGGCCTAGGGATAGATATACTAAAGAAAAGAAAAGAAAACATTGCACAGCTCAAACATTCCTGGTTCATGTAGATTTAGGCTGCTGTTTCAGCATGACAATCTTGCAATAATAACCTCTGGATACTGACTGTGTAAATAATCTCAAAGTGCTTTGGGAAGATGCTTCTGTCTTTTAGGAGATTCAATTGATTACATATGTCACTGTGCATTACAGCTATTGTTACTACATATAAATCTTTTCATGCCTTGCATTTAGGAGTTCAGATTAACAGCATGCAAAAAAAAACCACCCCACTGCTATTTTAGCTTTTCAAATGACAGAATTGCTTGAAAACGCAAAGAGTGGTGTTACTTGTCTTTATGCCAACACTTGTTGGAAAGAGGAAGTACCAGTATTGTAGACAATGTCGGCATGGTATGTTCCGTAAATGCTGTGCGCTTGTACTATAATGCATATGTTGGCAGATAATTATTTTTCAACTACACACATAGTCTCCTGCATAACTGTTTTAGGGCATATACAGAATAGAGTGTTCTAAATAGCTTATTTTCAAATTTTAGGTGCTTATCAGAAGCATGCAAGCACCCATTTTCCTGGTAACCCAGGGCAACTAGAACATTTCAATAAACAATTGGATGTTGTTTGGAAACCTGTGAAAAACATTTATTTTAAAAGCAAATTTCTGGCATTTATGAATGGGGAGGAAATGCAGTGTGTACCACTAACAACAGCTGCATGTGGCTACCCCTTGGGCATCTCACATGTCAGGAAAAGGAAAGGCAGTGATGATAATCGTCAATATTAGAGAAACCGTGAAAAGAGAAATTAGCTAAGATATATATTCTACATGATGTACTCTTAACAGGAAAATTGAAAATGATAGAAGATTATGACATGTAATTTATTTTAGTAGAAAACAATGGTTTGTAGCCAACAAAATCCTCCCACTAGCACAAAAAACCATGCGCAATGGGACTTCTCCCTCTCCATTCTCCACACATGCACCCCACACCCCAGATTTGCTCCAGAGGGTTGGGGGAACCACTAGAATAGAATTGTCTGGAGTGGGCATGGGAAGAGGAATGGGAGAGGAACTCCTATTGTGCAGGTAGAAATCATTGCACTAATGGTACAGCTTCGTTGCACACAATCCTGTGAACATGATTATTGTGAATAACGGAAGAAATAGATTAATGATTGATAGATTAATGGGACTGCTTTTAAATTATGTCCCCAAACAAAATCAAAAGGGAGTTTGTTGCATTATCTATCTTTCTCTAAGATCTCAATGGCTTGTGTCTTCAATACTGTGTTCTATAAGGACTTAGGAATAAGAGGGTCCCCACGACCATTGCACCCAAATAAAACCTAAATCCAGGAGCTGATGCATATTGCATTAAAAAAACAAACCCCTGGAGCTGAAGAAAATTACCAACAAAAATGTTATTTATAGACCTTTTTATTACTCAGTGCTATTGATGAAGGCTTGAAGCAGTGGAGGGGAACAGCAGGGGTCTGATGTGGCCCTCCAGGCCTCTCGATCTGGCCCTTGAGACTCTCCCCTGATCATGTCTCATCTCTCTGGGCAAGTCACCATCCCTGATCTGTGCTCTCACCTGGCTAGAATGTATATTTGAACTGTGATAATACATTTTAACTTGTCTGGGTGGGTGATAGAAACATCTGCATGGCTAAAAGGTACCTAATGTGCAAAGGTGGGAGGCACATCTGTTGCTGGCCTTGCCCCCCACGGGCATCTGCCCTTTGGAAGGGAGGGAATGCAGCTCTGAGACTAAACCAGGCCCCAGATTAAATATGATGTTAAAATGGAGAAGGGCTGTAGCTTAGAGGTATGGTATATGCTTCATGCACAGAATGTCCAGGCTTCAATCCCAGCATTTCCAACTAGGGCTGGGAAGGTCCCTATCAGAAAACCTTGGGAGCTGCTGCCAGTCAGTGTAGACAGTACTAAGCTAGATGGATATATCCCTCTTTGATGTGAGCATTTTTTTTTAAAAATGCTAGTAGTCATCACAGCTGGATCCTAGGAGCACTGGGGGCCACAGCGGACCAGGAGGAAGAGTTTAACTCTTACCAACCCACACCCTGGTTATGGTCCCAGTTAAAATCACATTCCCCTAGCCCCTGGTGCTGTTTTTGCACTGTGAGGAAACATCATGTTTAGTTTTATCCCAATTACCATGAACAGCAGAGAAGGTAAAAAATGCTTCCCTTCTGTGCCCACTTCAGGTTGTCCATGCAGGTCGGGGGTTCATATGACAGACTTTTCCTGCATACAAAAATCCCCTATCAAAAAATTAGATGTGAAAGGAAAGTTTTCTAGCCTAGACTTCTTTCTAGAAAGCTAGGTTTCTATCTAAAGGGACATTTTCGTGCACTCAGTCTACAGTGGTACAGCCCAGAAACAGGTTTACCTCATCTGCTGTTAGTGAGAACTTTTGTAGAAAGATGAACATGAGATTTCGACACATTGGCTTTTAGGAACAGCTAAACCTCGGTACAAGTAATGAGCACAGCTTGCTGTCAGCCACACCAACAAAGCTCACACTCCCCCTGTCATCCTCATTCAGTTCCACTTTCCTTTCCACCCGCAAAGTTGCATTTAAAATAGTCTAAACTTGTGGCTGGCTTGTATTTTGGGAAACAGCTTTTTCTTCCAGCTGCAAGTCCCATCTTAAGGTCACATTACTGTGATAGGCTTCTGGAATTGCTTTGCCCAAAGTGGGTTTCAGGGCTCTTAGATTTAGTAAACGATGTTTACAAAAGCATATCTGGCAGGGGAGGGGGGAGCAGGGCCTGCATAACCTTTTCTCCCTCCCCAACAGCTTTCTCTCTCCCCACCCCCCAGCTTCCTTGCTTCACAGGCAGCTATAGCTCCTTCCCTCTCACCCACTCAAACACACACTGAGGCCGCACACTCACCAGACTACTAATGCGCATGTGCGTTTTTGTGCATGTTCACCCACACATGAGCACTTCCAATCAAATGCTATCTCAGTATTTCCCACCCACAGTAGGGGGCAGAGCTTGTTGCACCTAGGGACGGCCTGTCCCTTTTAGCCACCTGAGGTGAAACAGGAAGCTGCCATCCCACTGCTGTCCCACCACCACCGAAGGCCCCTCCGCCAAAGCCTCCTTTACATAAGTTGATGGTGGTGCTTGCGAAGCAGTGGCTACGACAGCTATTTTTGGTGAGATCTCACTTCTCCAGCTCTTGGGGTTCTGCCCAAGGGGCTTACTGAGGTCTAAAGTGCATTCTCTGGCCTGTGGTGCAGTAAGATAATTTTAAAGTCGGTGGCCTTACTCGGGGAGGGTTTTTTTTTTTTTACAAGTTAATGTGTATTGCTTCACTTCAGAACGTCTTATGACAGCTCTGCCGCATTTGGGATCCCTCCTGCTTATTCTTTTGAGGGGAAGACCTGACCTCTGTCCTGTCCTGCTCTGAAAGCATCATTGTCTGTGGCAGTTTAGCTACACTCCACAGAGGTGATATCTGGGGCCATGAAAACTGGCTGCTAGTGGACACCTCAACATCAACTCCCCACCCCATTCTATTAAAATTTACAGTGCAGGTCTCAATGATACAGAGAGTGTGGAATTCCCCCTGCCATCCATCCAGTGACCACAAGGGCAGAACCACACCATGCATTTAAAGTACATTCAAAGCACATATCTTTCCCCAAGAATCCTGGGAACTGTAGTTTCCCCCCTCACAGAGTTACAGTTCCCAACACCCTTAACAAACTACAGTTCCCAAGATTCTGCGGTGGGGGGGGCCATGTGCTCTAATGTGTGGAGCCATGCATTTTACATCTGCACTGAATGGTAGTTTCTGTACCAAAACCTGGTTTGAAGTCAGATTGAAAGGTCTGGATAATGGATAGTGGATCCAGTGAATCAAATGTTGGCATTTGGGGAATTTGGAGAGCAAACAGTGGCATGTAGAAAGGGGAGTGTTACACAGTAAGTAGCTGGAAACCTGGGACTGCTACTGAAGAGTTCTTAGTAGACATGATGCGGTGGAAGAGGGGCATATTGGGAGTGGGCAATGATGAGGTTTTTTTAGTTGCCAATTAAAGGTAAAGGTAAAGGTACCCCTGCCCATACGGGCCAGTCGTGTCCGACTCTAGGGTTGTGCGCCCATCTCACTTAAGAGGCCGGGGGCCAGCGCTGTCTGGAGACACTTCCGGGTCACGTGGCCAGCGTGACGAAGCTGCTCTGGCGAGCCAGCACCAGCGCAGCACACGGAAACGCCGTTTACCTTCCCGCTATAAAGTGGTACCTATTTATCTACTTGCACTTAGGGGTGCTTTCAAACTGCAAGGTGGGCAGGAGCTGGGACCGAAAGATGGGAGCTCACCCCGCCGCGGGGATTCGAATCACCGACCATGCGATCGGCAAGCCCTAGGCGCTGAGGTTTTACCCACAGCGCCACCCGCATCCCAGTTGCCAATTAGTGGTTCTGCTAATGGCTCCCAGCTCCATGTGGCAAATATCCCTATGCATGTCTTAGGTAAGGAGTGTGGACCTTCACAGTTATATAGTGATCCACACATGGTTAGCCCAAGTAAGTCAGATCACATCCAAAACATACATTTAAAGCACATGGCTTTCCCCAGAGAATCCTGAGAACTCTAGTTTGTTAAGGGTGCTGGGAATTACAGCTCTGTAAAATACAGTTGCTAGGATTCCTTGATGGAAGCCATGTGCTTGATGGTGTGATCTGGCTTACTTGGGCTAGATGACCTTAAAACACATCGGTGAAGCAATTCCCCCTGATCGGCTTCTCTGTGTTAGCTTTAAGCCTTATTCTACACATTGAGCAAGTGTGCTGTGCCCATATATTTGGGCTTGCATTTCAAACATGAGCAGTGGGGGAGAAAAGAGACTGTCTTTTGAAACTGTAATTTTTGACTACTAAAGATAGTGACTCTCATGGACCTCAGCCGTCATCCCAGCTTGCTTTCTGTGGTTGTGCATTTCTCACTTCTGCTTCCACTGCTTGTTTCCATTTCTGTTCCTCATTAAATTTAAAAAAGTAAAAACCACCCAGAGCCAGAATCTATGTTCACGTTTTTCCTCAACTTTCCACATTCTTACATAGATGGTTTATATTAAATGTAATCAATATTTTCCCCAAGATTTTGCTGCAGCCCTGGTGACACTAATAGCACTTTTTGGTATTTTCACTGGGTCTGTATGGGATAAATATTGCTATGTGCACTCCAGTCTCCAAGCCATACTGAGGAAGGACTGATCTCTCTGGTGGGGGTGGGAATTCAGGGGTGGCTGGTGCCCATTGTGACTGGTAGGGTACAAGGCAGGGAGCCCAAAAAGGAGGTGGAGTCAGACTCAGGTTGCTTTCATATTGTACTTTTAAAGCACCATACCACTTTAAACAGTCATGGCTTCCCCACAAAGAATTTTTGGAACTGCAGCTTGTTAAGGGTGCTGAGGGTTGTTAACTTACAAGATGCCTATTCCTGCCACAAAATTACAATTCTCTTAAAAGTTCATCTTGCTTACAGGGAACTCTGAAAATTGTGGGTCTGTGAGGGGGAATACAGTGGTACCTTGGGTTACATACGCTTCAGGTTACATACACTTCAGGTTACAGATTTAGCTAAAATGGTGCTTCAGGTTAAGAACAGTTTCAGGTTAAGAACAGACCTCCAGAACGTATTAAGTTCTTAACCTGAGCTACCACTGTAGAGGTCTCCTAACAACTCTTAGCACCCTTAACAAACTACAGCTCCCATAATTCTTTGGGTCAAGCCATGGTGGTTTAAAGTGGTATTACAGTGCTTTAAATTTATGGTGTGAATGTGTCCTTAACGAGAGAGAGAGAGAGAGAGAGAGAGAGAGAGAGAGAGAGAATAAACTAATTCTAGTTTTGCCCCCATCCTCTTCCCTTCTACAAGGGTAACACTGAGACTAGGAAGAAGATAAGTAGGAAGAAAGGAAAATAGATGGGGGCTGGCTGAGGTTGGTAGAGCAGTATCCTACTTTCCGTAATAGATGGGCTGCCGTTGGAGTGATTGATCTAGGAGACACACACCATAAGCAGATCAAGAATGTGTGCTAGAAAAAATATTGTCGAGGTTAAAATCCCCCAAAGTGCTTTTCCAACCGTCTACAAGCTATTGTTATGTAGTGATGAACCAATGTAAAGGGGAAAGGGATTGAGTAGGGTTAAGTAGGGTTAATATTTGTGAACCAGTAATTTCAGAAGAAATGTGGCAAGTTATTTTCACACACTGAAAGCAGCTACTCAGTTTCTACAAATCTGAGAGACAATTCTTTTAAGGTTTCATATGGATGGTGCCTCTTGGCTACAAAATTAATTACGTTCTGCAGAATGAATGCAAAGATATGATGGAGATGCATGAGTACAAATGCTGACAATTTTCTTTTGTGGTGGGAGTGTAAGAGGATCCAAGAATATTGGTGTGAAGTGGCTGAAATAGGAGATTTCTTTTTGGATCTGCTTCCTGGCTTTAGCTCTGGTAATTTTTCTAGTATGTTGTCTAAAAGAAGTGATGGAGGAAGGGGAATGAAAATGCTACTACTGTGGTAGTAAATGGAAGCTAAAAGCGGGGGGGGGGGGGGGGAGAGAATAAGGCGAACCAGTAAATGATTGTGCCTGCAGTAAATGGAAATCAGCCCAGACAGATTGGTTGCTGCCACAGCACTCTTTTTCCCAGAATAGAAAGATTATGGTGCATAGATTATAAACTTCTGTTTGCTGAAAGCCAGGAAAGGACAACAGTGATCTGATTTAAGGGACAAGGAAGTAAATCCCTTATCAATGAATTGAAGAAACTGAAACTCTTGTGATTATTTTCTCAAATGAAATGCCTATACAGTGGAACCTCTACTTACAACCATAATCCATTCCGGAGGTCCGGTCATAACTAGAAACGTACATAAGTAGAGGCGCACTTTTCCATGGAAAGTATTTGAAAAGTGAATTGATCTGTTCTAGACGATGAAAAACACCCCCTAAAACAGCAATTTAACACAGATTTTACTGTCTAACGAGACCATAGATCCATAAAATGAAGGCAATGATCAATGTACTATACTATAAAATAAATAAGACAGTATTGTAGATGAAAAAAATAAACATTTATTTTTTTTCTTACGTGCACTGAGGGTGGACTGGCGTACCTTACAAGCTGGGGGTGGGGCAAGGGTCAGTAAAGAGCTGATTCACTTTGGCCAGGGGCACTTTTTTTTCTTGCCAGGCCAGGTTCTTCTCTGGACTTCCTCAGGTTAGTTCTTTGGCAGGGTTTGGGGCTGCAGTGCGCCCTGCTGTTCCTCTTGCAGGCGGCACCTCTCCCCGGCGACGGAGACCCCAGTGCTGCTCTGCAGCCAGCCAGGCAAGCTCCGGGCTGCCAGCAAGGCCTGTGTTCATATTTAGAGGAAAGTTCATAAGTCGAAGCACCTACTGAAGGTCATAAGTGGAATTGTATGTAAGCAGAGCTGTATGTAAGTCAAGGTTCCACTGTACATAAAGGCTGTTCCCTAATCTGTTTGTACCAGAAAATTTTATGGGAAACCTCTACTTTTTCTCCTTTAAGGCATAGGCAAGTGTGAGGGGGAAATGCACACTGCTGACTTAGGCTGTATCCAGGGAACTGTAGTTTGTTAACAGTTCTTTAGGGGGCAACTACAATTCCCAGGATTCTTTGGGGGGGTGCCTAAATATTTGTTGTGTATGTAGCCTGACTCATCTGAAGAGAAGGTTTTACATAGGTTTGTATCCTTTGAAACACAGGAGTGCTTGTCTGGTCTGATGTACCTACAGTGCAATCCTATCCATGTCTCATCTGAAATAAGCCCCACTGAGTTTAATGGGGCTTTATGCTTCCAACGAAAGAGGGCAGAGGGGTACACTCTTGATCTCGCTATTTGCTTGTGAAGACAGAGTTCCTCTGTATGTAAGTAAGTTAACCAGCTGCCCATTGTTTAAAACTGTTCCTGGGGAGGCAATGGGCTATAGCTGATAATGGTCTGCATGCACACACACACCATACCTTTAAAGTACATTTGAAACACATTCCTTCCCTCAAAGAATTCTGGGCACTGTAGTTTATCCCTCACAGAGCAACTCTTAACAAACTGCAGATAATTGGTTGCATAACATTTATGGACTAAAAAAAAATTAACAATAGCAAATACTGCTTGTATTCATTGCATGATTTCCATTCCTGACTCTAGACGAACATGTGAATTGTGGCAGTGGCTGTTTCTGTTTCCATTTCTGATCATCCCTAGCTGCTGTAGTGCCAGAGACTTAATTGGAAAGATGACAAAGGATGTGACATTGTGTGGACTGAGCTTTCATTTTACTACTGTCCACCACTATATGCTCGCTCTTTCTTTTGGTGGGAATGATATTTAGCAATATTTGACATCTGTGCTTTGTGGGGTGTTTTCAGGCATCTGAAGGTGTTCCAGTGCAGTATTTCAACAACTTGGATGATCTGATAGAGTTTTACAAGAAAGAGAATATGGGTCTGATCCGGAGCCTTAAATTTCCAGTCCAGAAGGAGGAGGAGGAGGCAGCAGAGGAGCCAGAGGAGGATATGGGTAAGAAATTCATAACACAGAAGCCTGTGCTCCCAAGATTGTCAGTTTATTGGAAATAACAGTGTTAAATTGTCCAGACCTAATAAATAAAACCTATCAGTTGAAGAAGGAATTGTTAGCCTTTGCCCCGCTATAAAGGCTGTCTTTCTTACACACACACACACACACACACACACACACTTACTTCAAGGAGCAGGTGGGCAGTACCACAAATATATAAGCCATGCCAGTAGAAATTTTGACTCACTGAATTAAAGGTAGTCCATGTATGGTGACCAGCCTCTTAGGGGCTCAATAAATGTCCTGATTTTGCTGCTTGCTTGCATTCACCTTGCACAAGTTTTGTTCAGGTCTAGGCAATATTATTATTGTTGTTGTTATTATTGTTATTATTGTTATTATTATTGCAAGTTTGCAGGACAACAGCTTAAACTGTTCTTAATTTTCTCAATATCTGCCCTTTTGACCATTGCTTAGACTCATTGCTTAGGGTAACACATAATGTTATACAACAGCTAATTGCTTTAAGTAACAGGAATAAGCTGCTACATATCCTGTAATGGATTTAAGGTTCATTGGCTGTGCATTTTAAATTCTCTATAACAAAGGCATATTTAGTTCAGTACTTCCACAGAGGTGTCGTTTTCAATTTTCTTTTGTTGCATCTATAATTCTTTTCCTATTTCCGATTTTTCTCATTCACTTAGCACACTCATTGTTCTTTGTTCATTAAAGTTTCTTACTTCAGTTTTAAATGTTCTTTTGTGCTTCTAAGCTGCAGAAGGCAGCTTCCGCACCAGGGTCATTTAGTACTGCTAAAACATAATTTTTATACAGTACAGTCATTTGGAACTGCAATTAAAACAGTTGTTTCAAATGTTGTTTAATATTTTGTTTATGTGTCCTACCAATGTGGGCCTTGAATTACTATTTCACCATTTTAAAACAAAATAATAAGAATAATTTAAAAAATGCAAAGCAATAGTTCAATCACACACACCCCTCTCTCGCTTCAGGAAGAGAAACACTGATTAATTGAGAGGCAGTTCAGTTTGCTGTGCCCTCATGGAACAGAAAGCAATTACAGGATCAGAAGTCACGAAGACAAAGCTTATATAGTTAAAGGCACAGTAGTCCTGGAAAAAACCCAGTAGTCCTGGAAAAAACCCAGTAACCGTTTACCAGTCTGTAATGAAGATGCTGACACTGCTATTGCATCTAAAGTGATAGCAAGCACCACAAATCAGGTCTGAAAAACAACAACACAGAAAAACCTGGCATGAAATGGGTCATCTATATTCTGTGTAAAAAGTGTGTAAATGAAGCTTGGCAGTTGCTGACAAAACAGCTAAGGCAGAAGCAACCAAAGTTAGCTGGGGAAAGAGTCTGAAAAGTAATACCACACTACTTTTAAAATACCATATTGCTTCCAGCTAAGTTTTCATAACCATGGCTGCAGTTCTTGACAATTAGAATTCAGCAAGATCATTAAAAAAAATTTCTAATCTACTACTTAAATTTAAATGGTTCAGTTTCTTAATATGCCAGCTGTATTTTGATTGCTCTGCAAGCATAAAGAAAGGAAGCTGGTAATTAAGGTTGTATACTTCCACTGTAGTCTGAAGGTATACATTGTACATGAAACCTCTTCAAAGCCTCCCTAGCTCTGGCTGTGAAATTTGTGAATGCTTCATTGATATTTGGTTCCCAAGAGAATATATTTTGCAAGGATGTAAATTTTTCTACTGCTTGCTGGGTGTGTTCGCTGATGTCAGTCTACCATGAGATGCAAAATGATTTATTTCATTTATATCCCACCTTTCCTCTAAGAAGCTCAAGAGTACATGGGGTGTTCCCCCAGTCCTTGTATCCTCAGAGCAGGGGTACCAACTTGAATAAAATATGGGGGGGGGGGAGGTAAGTCCCACCCCACATAATTAATCACATGATGTGGTACATGCACACCATTTCAGTGTCAATGCCCATCAACTTTTTTTGGGGGGGGCCCTGACCCCCTCAAATATTTTATGGGGGGGGTGAAGGGACCTTGGCTCCTAGCAGTTGGCTCCTATGCCTCAGAGCACCCCCGTGGCATAAACCGGCTGAGAGACAGTGACTGGCCCATGGTCACCCAGTGATTTTCATGGCTGAGTGGGGATTTGAATCCTCTTAACAGTGCAATCAAAACCCAAGATCTTCCAGAATGAGCGAGTTTGGAATAGGCAGATACTGGGCTGTCTGGCTCAGCCAGTGCTTAGCCAGTGGAATGAAAGCCTGTGGAACCTATGGGTGTAACTGTTTTGGGGGTGGGGTAGGGTGGGGCAGGTTAAGGAGAGACTTACACCTATTTCAAAGCTCTATCAGTCCTATCACATGACCTGGCAATCTAGCAGAACTTAGGCCAGCCAAAAGGGTGGTATAAGTAAAACTCGTAAAGGTTTGTTCTCCCACTGCCAGGCTCTGGACATCGGGGCAACATATGCTGGCTTAGCTTAAGCCAACGAAAATTCTGTTGACTTACACAGAGTACAGCACAGATACCCTCAGAATAGCACCCAACTGAAAATTCAAAAAGCCATTTAAAAGTAGCATGGAAAGACAGCTGGAGAGCTTTTGGATCTTACTCTTTCCTTCCCCTTTGTGACAGATCCTATACCTGTGCCGCCTCTATTACCTCCACGCAGCATGTCAGTGCCACCTCTGGCAACTGAGGCAAAAGAAGATCTTTCTCCAAATGAACATGCCCAGGTGGTGGAAGTGAGCAAACCATCCCTTTCTGAGACGCTGCTCCAGCGATTACAGCACCAAGACACCAGCAGGTGAGATCTAGCCATTCATTTATTTGAGGAAGTAGAAACAGTAAGTCTAGAAACGTATTTTACTGTGTTTTGCTTATCACAGCCATTTTGAATAGAGCCCCCAAGGGAGATCCTTTTACTAGGTGCTGCAGTAACAGGAGACGTTGCACGCGGTGGAATTCTCTTTTTTGTCCCTATATAAAAGGTACAGGAGGCTGTCAACCCTAATACTGCAAACACAAAAATCTGCCACCTGATAAGAGGGTGGGGCTCAAAATTATTTTGCAGATGGCAGCTAAATGAGCTGGCTGGGAGTCCTCTCAGGAAAAGGTTAGAAGGGTTGTTTTTGTGTGGGTTGCAGACAGGAAGGACGCCTTCCTTCCCTCAGTATAAGGAGTTACTCATACATAACATAGTAATGAACAAGAAAGAGATAAATTGCTGGTGGAGCATCATGGTCACAGCTGCAGTCGTCTGTGTACATGCTTGGGAGTCAGTCCCATTGGGCTCAGTAGAACTTACTTCTGAGTAAAGGTTCATAGGACCAAGCTGTGTAGCACTGGGCTACAAATCAAGGTGCCCCTGCTTTAATTCTTGCCTACAGCACAAAGTTTTTTGTTCACTTTTTATTGCCCCCGTTATCTGCATTATTTACCTACCTTGAAAAAGTAGTTTGAACGAAATAGTTTGAACACTCCAAAAATCACTATATGATTGTGAGTTACCATTACAGAAGTGGTGTTGGCAGCTTTCCCCCCAGTCAGCTCCCTTCCTTAGAAAAAAAATCATCAATTTTTAAGGGATAAGCAGCAGAATTGGGACCTTCTCCCTGCCACAGCTGCCTCCCCTGCTTCCCTCCCTCCCCTTTGTTCCCAGGTCTGATATCACACTAGCTCTCATTCACTAGGATATTTTGCCCATTTGCAAGCTCATAAGCCTTAGTGGTCTTCCAAGCAGTTTCCCCCCTTTCCTTCACAGTATTCCAGAAGAGCACTTCAAACTCATCCAGGATTATTTGCGAGTTCATGTCACCAGTGATCTTGAGACAGTACAGCAAGCGCCTTGGAATCTCCCTCAGCTGAAGAAATTGCTTGCAACACTTTGCAAAGGACTTTTCAGGTACTGTAAACACAAGTTAGTCTGGACTCTGGAGGCGCATTTCAATTGGTAGCTGACAGGGAAATTCTGCATGTACAGAATTTGTATGTTAAGCCTTTCCTGAAGGCTAGTTTACTGAAGCAATCCTGCTGCAAACCATGTTCCTTTTGGTGGGAGACTACTGTTTGCTGCAGAATCTGACCAACAAATATAGATGTTCCTTTCCCTTTTGAGCACACATGGGAATTACTATCAGCTTAACTCTTGTTATCAGTTCTGCAGCTCTGCCCACACAGTCACATCCTGTGTTGAAGACCTGCTTTTTAGAGCTTCTTGCTTATTTAGCAATGCATCCTAGAACTAAATTCAAGTTTCTAAAGACTGACCTTTGCAGCTTGTGCTACTGAAAATCAGCATGGCATAATTTCAAGCAGACTCTTTTGGGCTGATTAGCAACAGCTTGTCTGTCTAGCACTGCACGGAGAGGTTCTTATGACCACAAATCTCAAATTCATATCTTTCTGCTTTCAGTGAGGTGTCTCGGACTCTTCCTTCTCTGGAGTCCTTACAGATGGTGTTTGACCAGCAGCTGCCTCCAGGGCTCCATCGACATTCTCAGGTATGATCTGCTGGAGGAGGCAGGAGGTGGAGCAGGTTGAAATGAGAGCATCAAACTGGCAGGGGATGTGGGAAAGCACTTACTGCATAATTATGCCAAATAACTTGTTTCTTGACTCCAAGGGATGGAGCACACTGCAGGCTTTGGAGCAGGGTCAGCTGCACTGCGCTAACATTTGTTTTCTCAGTTTCCTCAGTTTTATAAGGTAAAGTGCAGCAAGGTTCCTCAGGCCCAAGACTGCAAGTTTGTTGTTACATCTCTCAGTGTATAGTTTTTCACCACCCTTTTAGGGGAAGGGATATAGCATACCTTCCAACATTCCTCAGATGACAATAGAGACATTCTGTTCTACAACAGTGTCCCCCATGCAGGGGCAGAGGAAGGGGGGATGCGGTGGGGACGGGCTGACCTGGGTGTCACCACTGAGGGGGGTGACAAAATGCTGGGTGGCACTCACTGTGGGGCCTACAGCGCGCCCAAGCCACACGTCTCTCCTGGGAGTGACATGGTGGCTTGGGCACCCGCAGGTTCTGCGCTGCCCCAAACGGTCCACCCACCGCCTCCTCCTCAGCTGTAGGGCCGCTGAGTAGGAGGAGGCATGCAGACTCCTCGGAGGCTCTGCAGAGCATCCTGCCCCGGCTCACCCGCCCCATGGGTGGCTGGGCCTGCTCCTGGGCGCAGGGCATGCACGCCACCCCAGGCACCTGATCGGCTTGCTCCACCGCTGCCCCCATGCAGCCCCTATATACATGTATAGTAGTACCTCGGGTTACATACGCTTCAGGTTACATACGCTTCAGGTTACAGACTCCGCTAACCCAGAAATATTACCTCAGATTAAGAACTTTGCTTCAGGATGACAACAGAAATCGTGCGGCTGTGGCACAGCGGCAGCAGGAGGCCCCATTAGCTAAAGTGGTGCTTCAGGTTAAGAACAGACCTCCAGAACAAATTAAGTTCTTAACCCGAGGTACCACTGTACTGCCAATGGAAAAAAGGGTATGCTGGCTGAACTGCCCCAATGGCTGTTGCCAAGAGGAGTATGTAACAATACTGTACCAGCAAATGTCTTGGAGCCTTAGATGATATATGCTAAAACTGCGAGGCTTCCATCAGCAATGTAGTCTCTACGGTTGGCGGCTATGACCACTGCCACTGTGAGGGGCCAGGCCACCTCCTTCTCCTCCCCTTGCCCCTGCCCTTTCCCCGCTTGCAGAATTTTGGACTCTGCATGACATAGTGAGAAGCCATGGTGGCTTAAGGATTTTCATGACGGTCCCAGCATTTTCAGGGCAGTTGGAGACAAAGCACATGCAAAAGGTTCTGGATCCAATCCCTGGCATCCTCAGGTATGGTCCAACCTCCGTGTAAGCAAATCAGGATGCATGTTAAATAAGCAGGTTATCTGGATGGGCCCTCTGTATTCCTCTGGCAAGACTTTCCTTCCATCAGCCCACATATATCAGGTGTTCCAAGTACTTCTTCCACCTGTGGCTCTGTAAATGTCGCCATTTCAGTTTTCCTACATGGCTTGACTCAAGACTGCCTTTGCATCACTCGCTAGCCTCCTCTGCCCAACATGCCAAGTTTGAAATGCATTGTCTTTGATTTATCTGTTCAGCAAATTCGCTTAAATTCCAGGCTGCCGTGTTTCAGGATGCAGGAGACTTGCTGACATAATATAAGGCACTCCAGTGCTGGCTTTTCTTTCTTTTTTCTGACACGTATCACAGATGATCTATGCTTGTGGTACAATTTCAAGCTTCCACTGAGGGAGGGAGGGAGTTACTTCACTGGTACCTAACACTTTTCTTCTTCTGCATTATTTCTACTAGCCATCTTGTGACGCCACCCGTGGAAAACTTGTCCAGTTGACTGGCTTGCTTTCTTCCATTGAAGACAAGGTATGGCAATGTTTGTTTTAATTAGTTTTAACTGTTTTTAATACTGAACTTTCAACTGTTGTAAGCCACTCTTGGATCAGTTGCTGAAGGCCAAGTAATGAGTTCAACACTGGAAACAATAATTCTTCATTGCTCCCTCTTTATTTTCCAGTAGCTTTATTCACACACCTGTCATTCTTATGTCTATGTTTTCTTTATCCCAGCAGTTATTGAGGGAAATAGGGTGGGAGTGGGGAGGCCAGAAACCTTTTGACATGAAATTCTGTTTTCTTCTGCTAGCCAGGAACTAAAAGCTCTTGTAAGGTGTCTAGCCTCCTTCCTTTCAAACAATGCATAGGTCAAATCCCCAAGCTTCTCCTTTCCATAGATCTGGGCCCCAACTGCACCATACATTTAAAGCAGTATCATACCACCTTAAAGTGTCATGGCTTCCCTCCAAAGAATCCTGGGAGCTGTACTTCGTTAAAGGGTGCTGAGAATTGATCCTCTTACAGAGCTACAATTACAAGAGTTCCATGGGGAAAGGGATTGATGGTTAAAAACCGCTCTGGGAATTGCATCTCTTTGAACAGAATAGGGGTCCCCTAACCACTCTTAGCATCCTTAGCAAATGACACTCAGTTTCTCATTTTTTCCAATCTTATGTTCAATTATCCGCATTTCCACATCAGTTGATCACTATTATTTTTAAAGTCCTCATGAAAATTCATCAACATTTTAGTGCAATTTTTTTCTTAAAATATACATTTTATGTAATATATACATTTTTGGAAAGCAGTTTCCCCTAATGTAATGAATTTTTGTATTCTAGTTTCATTAATAGATGCATTTTAATGCACACTTTACATTAGTATGTGTTTTTGTATATGGCCTTTTAAACTGGAGTTGTTTTTTATTTATATTGTGTTACATATTTTTGCATTTGTGTATTGTAAACCTCCCTATGAACCTTGGATGAAGGGTGATATAGTAATTTAATCTCAGTAATAATAATCTGTTTCTTCCTAATTAATTTGACAATCTGAATTTCTGTCGCTAAATTAGAGTGCTTATTTATCGTTGCTGATCTGCACATTATGACATGGATTGTCTTAATCTGGGATCTCTCCAACTGCAGTTTAGGACTTTCAAATAGAAATCTATGTGCTTGCATTTTTACAGGTGAAAAAATTGTTGATTGAAGGGCCCGACTCAACACATCGACGTTCGCTTATCCCTCCTGTAACTTTTGAGGTGAATTTTAGTTTCCCCCTCCAGTAGTATAATAAGTTTTTATAATGCTATAGAGAAACACCATGACTGTCAGAACAGCATGTTGAGTGGTATTAAATGTCATTTGTGGGTTAGCACAAGAATTAGGACTAGCATAAGAGGGCCCACCGTTGCTTCCCCCAGGATGTGTGTCCTGCGCTAGACCCAAATCTGTTCTGGAGGCTTGGAGAAAACTGCAGAACAAATTGGGGGTGGGTGGGAGAAGAGGGGGAGGTAATTCTATAGAATAATGAGAAATCTGTGTACTGATGGAGCAATCTGCCTAGCCCTACATTGACTATAACCCCACGTTTTTAATTCACGGGTACAGTGCTCTCCTTCTTAAAAAAAATAACATTCCATGTTCACTCAACCAAAGTTCCTCAATACAGTACAATGCCGCAAGAAAATCTGCATACTGGATATATATAGATGTGTGTGTGTGTGTGTGTGTGTGTGTGTTTGCATGTATGCAGTGTTAAGAGCTAGTTATCTCATTCAAAATGGTAGGGGGGGATCACTTATGAATAATGTTTTCCTTTTCTCATAGGTGAAAACTGATTCTCTTGGAATTCCATCCAAAATACATCTTAAGGTTGATGTTGAATTAGGAAAACTCATTATCAAGAAAGCTAAGGATGGCCCTGAAGACAAGTTCTATTCTCACAATAAAAGTAAGATACTGGGCTCATTTGAGATGGGTGAGAACACTGGGATTCACTGAATATTTTTGCTGATATTCCAGAGATCTGGCAGCCAACAGTACAGGAAATGTGTTTTACAATGGCGGTTATAAATTCTCAGTGCACAATTTTTAAAGTTGCTTACTTGTGAGTTTTCTGGGTTTGAGCAAATCTGAGGGGGACACACACATACCCCTTCATTCATGAGCGCAAAGGAAATAGGTAGAAACACAGCTGAAAAAGAAATGAAAGCTTTGAGGAAGTAGTGGAAAGGGGAGAGCAGAAAGGGAATGTTGACTCGTCGTCCCCAAACACCCCACCCAGACAAATAATCTGTGACACTGAATAGAGCAGTTGGGCACCTGGTTTTCCCCAATTTATTGGATTAGCTGCATATCAGATAAACCCAATTTTACAGGGGTGAAATGTTGAGGTTGAGGGTGTCATGTGGACTACACAAATTAAAGAGGAATGCAAACATTCAGTAAACAGCTGCAAACACTCAATAAACTCTAGTGTGGGCAAGGCCTTCAAGTGTTTGGGGCCATAGAGCCTACACAATATTCCTTTGTGCTGAGCAGCTTCAGTGTTTCATGACCAGAAAGTGTTCCAGCAGTAGTTAGGCCTTGAAACCATAACAAACTTGTACCTCAGGCTCAGTCTTAAATTGCTGTCATTTTTTTTTAACCTAACCTTATTCATCATAGACCAGGAGGTTATAAATAGCACTGGAGTTTACAACTTCATATACACAGACATGTATCAGCATTGTAGTATATTTCATTTCAGAATTTGTGCTGCCAGAACCAGTGTTCTCTTGCTTCTTCTTAGTTCTACAGCTCATCAAGTCTCAGAAGTTTCCTAACAAGCTGGTAATTGTACTGGAAACAGAAAAAGAGAAAACACACCGAAAAGAATATGTATTTGCTGATTCTAAGGTAAATTCCTCACTATGGGTACTTGTGCACACTGAGCCCTTTAACGCAGGCAAGGCATTGCTGTTTATGACATTATTTTGCTATTTTTTAAAAAGAGAAAAAAGTAAAGAGAGAAAATAATCAAGTTCTGTCCCCATCCCCAGTAAGAGAAACTGGTCAGTGGTGTAGCGGTGGTTGCCAGTCCCCGGGTGGAGGAGAAGGAGCTTGCCACTGAAGCCACACCACTTTTGGTTCCAGGCTTGGTCTCCTCCACCCCATTTGAACACTGTGGGGCTGGCCCCTTCCCAAAAAAAATTGGGCCCCCCAAAAAAGGTTCCATTCCTAAGAGATGGCACCCCTAAATGGTATTCAATAACATATTCCATATGTGAGTTTCTGGAGAAGAATGTTGGCATCTTTGTGTGCCTTTGCCAGCAACATGGTACTCTCCCATCATCTCTGACCATTGGCCATGCTGGCTGGGCTCATGGAAGTTGTCGTCCAGCAACATCTGAAGGGCACCACATTGGCCCCCCCTACCCTATACCAAAGAGAAAACTAAGTGAATTCTTTTAAGGGCTCTCATCCATTCAGTTCAAATAAAGCTAGAATATATCCAGAGACTGTTTCCTAAGCATAAGTGAGTCTGTAATAAAAATTATGCAGTAATATGAGTCATGCTTATCCTTTGTGTTTGCACAGGGTCAAGGAAATTGGCAGATTAGATCTCAGTCATTCATTGTAATAGATGAAAGGAGAATACAAACTTCAGCTCTGGAGCAGCTTAGTGGAAATTAGTTGAGCTGCTTTCAATCGTCACGTAGTTTAAGTAAAAGAATGACTGGAACGGATGCATAGCTAATGTGGTACTCTCCAGATATTGCAGACTGTAATAGTCATTAGACCTCTACTGGATGGTCTGGAGGGCACCATGTTGGCTGCCCCAGACCCAAGCATTCACATACTTATCCTGGTTTTTAACTTCAGAAGAATCTGAATTTTTCAAAATTCAGCACCAGCGTGACCAG
Organism: Podarcis pityusensis; assembly: GCF_964106645.2. Lineage (NCBI taxonomy): Eukaryota > Metazoa > Chordata > Lepidosauria > Squamata > Lacertidae > Podarcis > Podarcis pityusensis. Next base: position 39,827,177 of record NC_138032.1, read on the forward strand.
TCCTTGCCACATGGCATGCCACCATGTGGGAGGAATTTGCTCCAGCCTCCGTGTAACAAGTGTAATCTTATTAGCTAGGTTTCTTTATATTTTGCTTTTCCATTTTTAGAAGAGAGAAGGCTTCTGCCAACTTTTACAGCAGATGAAGAATAAGCATTCTGAGCAGCCAGAGCCTGATATGATCACCATCTTCATTGGGACCTGGAACCTGGGTATACATTTTAGTTTTGTGTCCCAATCTTTGCTGTTTAGATTCCTACAAGTTTCATCTCAATGAATTTCCGATAAAGTTTAGCATGTTTGTGCTGCTTGGTTCTAACGTAACCATATCACAGCTTTGCCAGCTACCCGCATTGCTATACTCCTTTGTTGCTTGAACATCTCTGTCATTTAATGTATTGCCTTCTTTTGTATAAGAGAATCATCAGATAGGCAGATTCATCTATTCTTGGAATATCCAAACATGGTGTTTGCCAGATGTTATGGGACTTCCGTCATCTCTGACCATTGACCGTGTTGCTGGGGCTGATGGAAGTTGGGAGTTCAACAACATCTCAAGGGCACCTCAATGGCGGCTACTTTTCTGACGGAGGATCCTATTTCTAAGAGCTGGGTGACAGGGTGGGGGAATCAACAAGGACAACCCTCTCCACAGTGATTTTTCTGCTGAATTAAACATCTGCTAGGAAAGGATGTGGCGAGAAATGCAGATAAAATGTGGCACAAAGCATATTATCCATGTGTGCATGTCCATGTGAGATTCTGCATGTAGTAAACCATATAAAAGCTATCTCCTTGTAGGCTAGTGGAGAGTTGCGGGACAGCTCAGTGGTGGAGCTCTTGCTTTGCATGCAGAAGGTCTCTAGCACCTCTGAGAAGGCCTGGGGAAACTACAATACTGCACTAGATGGATCAGTTTCATATTGGTTTTGGATTTGTCCATCTAGGTGATGCTCCTCCACCAAAGAAGATCAGCTCCTGGTTTCTCTCTAAGGGACAGGGGAAGACCCGAGATGACACAGCTGACTACATTCCACATGACATCTATGTGATTGGCACACAGGAGGACTCCCTGGGAGAGAAAGAATGGCAAGAGATTCTAAGACAATCCTTGCAAGAGATTACAAGTATCAGCTTCAAAGTGGTAAGGAAAGACATTTTTATTCTGACGCTTAAAGCAAAACAGGGAAAGTAGACTTCACTAGCAATGTATATCATCCACATTGCCTGCATACTTGCTTCTTGAAGAAAATTTAGATGTTGTTTCTGAAGGCTGTTAGATATATTAGACACCTAATAATAATAATAATAACAATAATAATTTTATTATTTATATCCCACCCATCTGGCTGGGTTTCCCCAGCCACTCTACAGCACATATTTTAATGGGGTCAAAAATCTTATGCCACTAATTATCATTCTACACTGGATGTTAAAGATCAAAATTGATTCTGCTTCTCATCTCTAATATTAGGTAAAATATAGTTTGGGTATAATATTGGGGGGGGGGGGCGCCCTGTGCTTCACTTGAATTTATGCCATTGCTATAAATGCTGTTCCCCAGAAGCAGGAATATGCTGTGCCAGTTGTTATCAAAAAGCAGGGCATATCTTGAACCCAACTTCCATTCAGTAGTTTATTTCTGTACACAATGAGGGTCACACCCCACATTTAAAGCGCAAAGTTTCCCCTGAAGAATAATGGGAACTGTAGTTTACCCCTCAAAAAGCTACAATTCTCATTCACATTTTACAATGGTCTCCAGGATTCTTTGGGGGAAGTCATGTGCTTTAAATGTCCTTTAGCATGGATGTGGCCTACAACTCAGTAGCGTTCTCATTTAGGTCGCATGCTTAGACAATAGAAAACTGCCTTATACTGAATCAGACCATTGGTACATCTAGCTTAGTAGTGTCTGCACTGACTGGCAGCAGCTGTCCAGGGTTTCAGATAGGGAATATTCCCACCCCTACCTGGAGATGCCAAGGGTTGAACTGGGACCTTCTGCATACAAAGCAGGTACTTTGTCAATGAACTACAGCCGTTCCCCTAAAATGAGAACCAGAGGTATGTTTGAAGAGGATTTAGTATAGACCTCTGTCTGTCATAATACAAATAACCTTTACTATAAGGTAAAGGGACCCCTGACCATTAGGTCCAGTCATGACCGACTCTGGGGTTGCGGCGCTCATCTTGCTTTATTGGCCGAGGGAGCCGGCGTACAGCTTCCAGGTCATGTGGCCAGCATGACTAAACTGCTTCTGGCGAACCATGCCGTTTACCTTCCCGCCAGAGCGGAACCTATTTACTTGCACTTTGACGTGCTTTTGAACTGCTAGGTTGGCAGGAGCAGGGACCGAGCAACAGGAGCTTACCCCGTTGCAGGGATTCGAACCACCGACCTTCTGATCGGCAAGTCCTAGGCTCTGTGGTTTAACCCACAGCACCACCCGTGTCCCTACAACCTTTACTATGGCTTTAGGCTATATTACAGTTCAACTGCATCAAACTATGTGACAGCTGACTTCCTTTTTCCTGATTAGGTAGCAATCCATACCCTCTGGAACATCAGGATTGTTGTCCTGGCCAAGCCAGAACATGAGAATCGCATAAGCCACCTCTGCATTGACAACGTGAAGACAGGAATTGCAAACAGACTGGGTAAGGCTTGGACAAAATGTACTTGACAGACGCTCTCATCACAACAAGTCTCAAAAGGTTGAAAGATATGCAGAGAGGTGTTTTCAGTACCTGCTTCCCAGCGATGGGATTTCCTTCCCTAAATCATGCACCCGAGCCAAAGGTTCATTTGTGCACTATTCTAACGGTGTGATTTGGGGTTGTCTCTGTGTGTGAAGTGGCACCTCCACTTCCAAAGCCTTGCTGGCTTACCAGGGCAGAAGGTATGGAGGGCAGGCTTACCTTTTTTTGGCCACATAGATCCTTTTTTTAAAAAAAATTAAAAAATCGTACATTGGATCTCAAAGGTTATACATTCAAATAAATGAGAGGAAGCCAAAGACTGAAACAGAATATGAAAGAGTATCCTAAGATATGCTTCTTTTCATGACCACTCTTGAAAGTCACTGCTTCCTCTTTCAACTTTGTCAGCAAAATTACTGATGTATCCTTTGGAAATGTACTATAATAGCTGATATAATCCTACAGTGATTTGTGCTAGTGTACTCACATGCAATAATGTACTCTCAGTGTTAGAGGTGTGCTCATCGATGTGCTCCCACAAATCATTCCATTGATACCGTCATAAGTCAGATCAGATGTGAGTATGATGGGAATTCAGGAATGCCTTGCATCCTTGCAAATATATGTAAATCCTTTTTCCACTACAGTGTTATTCACAGGAATAATTTGCAGGAACTGCCCCATCAATGAAAACCGTAGGGTTTCTTGCTCTGCTGAAAAAATCCATAACTGGAAGAATAAAACTTTGTTCAATTGCAGAGGGAAATTCGTCTTTCACTTTCTTTCCTAAGCTTTTGGAAGAAAATATTCAGTGGAACTCTGCATTACACATGTGAAGTCCTGCTGTTCTGGTTTCCTCTTCTCTGCATCCGCTACTCCACTTTAGAAGTCTTTTGCTGTTCTAGTTAGCCCTGGGGGTTGGATTGATTTCTCAATCTCTCTGTTTCTTGTTTTGTTTTACCTCTCAGGCAACAAAGGAGCTGTTGGGGTGTCATTCATGTTTAATGGAACCTCCTTTGGTTTTGTGAACAGCCATTTGACTTCTGGAAGTGAGAAGAAACACAGGTAAAATTCTGAGGGCCATTGGAAAGCCTTGCAGTTGCTGACAGAGAGGTTCCTATCAATACAAATATTCAAATTAGATGTGACAACTTGGTAGTGGTGGTGGGTATTATTTGAACAAGAAAAGAAACGCATGGGAAGGATTTCAAATAGTCACCCTTGCATGTCTTATTTCTAGTAAAGATACTTAGTAAGTAAAGGTAAAGGGACCCCTGACCATTAGGTCCAGTTGTGGCTGACTCTGGGGTTGCGGTGCTCATCTCGCTTTACTGGCCGAGGGAGCTGGTGCACAACCTCCGGGTCATGTGGCCAGCATGACTAAGCCGCTTCTGGCGAACCAGAGCAGCGCACAGAAATGCCGTTTACCTTCCCGCTGGAGGGGTACCTATTTATCCACTTGCACTTTGATGTGCTTTCGAACTGCTAGGTTGGCAGGAGCTGGGACCAAGCAACGGGAGCTCACCCCGTCACGGGGATTCGAACTGCCAACCTTCTGATCGGCAAGTCCTAGGCTCTGTGGTTTAACCCACAGTGCCACCCGCCAATTTTAAGACTATAATAGCATAAAGGGGGCCCAGCTGGAGCAAATCAACAATCCATCTAGTTCAGGGATCAGGAACCCAATGGAAAGGGATAATCCTTTCCTCTGTTTACCTCTTCACTTAAAGGTGCTGTGTCTGCAAATAGCACCAGGGTGTGGGGTAGAATTTTGCACAGGGAATTTTTTTTTAAAAGAAAAACTTCTTCCCATGCACTGCAGTCCCAACTGGATTGGGGCCCTGTGCAGCTGCTTTTTCTGACAAAGGAAAGTGGCCAGTGCTAAGCATGCTGTTAATGACCCTGAGCTGCATTCTTTGGAACAAGAAGCCCCACTGAAGTATGGAACACATAGAATGTATTCAAAAAGCTTTTTTTTCTATACAAAGAGGCACAGATTATTTATCTTGGCCCAGATGGTTATTTGGACCAAAGACCTGAGGCTGCAGTCCTGCTGGTGGTGTAAACAAAATTCACAAACATTGGCAGATAAGTAAGTCCTAGGCACCTGAAACATGTCTTCATTTTTCTGGGGTGAAATTTCAATGCACCAGAGAGTTGCTATACAGCATCTCCCCACCATGTGCAACTTAACAGTAATACACACACATGGGCATGGACACAGGCTACAAAATGTAGCTAGATAGTTGAAGAATCTGTAATTGTGATTGTACAATTTCTTCTTTTTCTAAAAACAACAAGTGAATATCTGAAGATTGGGTTTCCATTGTTGTTTCTTCCTGTGGTTTAGAAGGGAACATTCCAGTAAAACAGGAACAGAGGGGTTGTAACTATTTGTGCTCACAGGTCTCGCTTGTTTGTTGACTCAATGTATAGCCCTCCCTTTGCTGTGTGCTCCAGAAATAGAAACCATGCAAACATGCCAATATAAAGCAGAAGAGTCGAGCTGTGTTACATCACAGTACTTTTCCGTCTTCACATGCCCCAATTTTTGCTTCCTGAAGCAGTTGCAAATTCCCATGGCAACACATACTTCAAGGTCTTCCTTCTGTCCCCCAGCACACTCATAGATTGCTACAAGGTACCCCAGGCTTGGCGGTTCTCCCGTATTTGTTTGTGCAAGGCCCAATGTTGCAGTAGCTCTGAAGGTATTGAAGCACTCCTGACTACTTAGCAGAAAATAAATACAAATAAATAATAAATACATTCACACAGAGACAGTATGTATGGTAAATTAAAGCTGCCTCTTTTCCTGCAGATTTGACTGCATTAGGGCATTTGAATGGAGGATCTTATTCCCAGAGCCCTTTTGGTTGTGTAGAGGCAACAACTTTTCAGAGATTTGGAAGCAATAATGTTGAATTGCTGCTATACGCATTTCTTTTTGCATTGTACAATATTCTCTGGTCAATCAGTTTAAATCAAGGTATACCTGGAAGCCAGCAGGATGCAAATACAAGAAGCTCTCAGAAATGCAGCTAGCACTATTGCAGTGCATTGAATGCAGATGTTTAAGACAGCTGTTGTATAGTGCTACTGGTGGCAAATATGCACATACAGTCATAACTTGGAAGTTGAATGGAATCCGTTCCAGAAGTCCGACTTCCAAAACGTTTGGAAACCAAAGCGCAGCTTCTGATTGGCTGCAGGAAGCTCCTGAAGCCAATTGGAAGCCGTGGAAGCCCCATCAGACATTCGGGTTCCAAAGAATGTTCGCAAATCAGAACACTCACTTTTGGGTTTGCAGCGTTCAGGAGCCAAAGCGTCCAAGTACCAAGGTGTTCAGGATCCAAGGTATGACTGTACATACATATACACACAGAGCTATTTCCAAAGGTGTTTCTTAATTTTTGTGTTTCCTACAGTGAAATTTGTGTATATATATCCACTTAAAGATGCCCCTTTTAAAATACTGCAAAAATAGCGCAAGGTTCCTTTCTCTCCCTGGCATTTAAATAGATCTCACTTTTTATTCAATACATTTAAATAGTATGTGCTTTCTCTTTTTTCCACAGTGAATGACATTTTTTTTTTTAAAAGCGTTCCTTTATTGGAAACGGACTATACCTCAAGCTGCTGACCCTTCAAATTTAGACCAGTTTCACCAGTCGGTTAACTATCAGTAGTAAACAGAAAAACAGAACCCATAAACCTTTTCTTCTGGCAACCAAGCAGCTACTACTTCCATTTAAATGTGTACAATGCCAAGCTAGTGGCCAAAGTTGGATCAGATAGTTCCATAGTAATGCACAGAGACAAGTTACTCCTATAGCTATACAGAACTGATTGTCTGGCTGTATATTGCCTTTGGGAAGCTGAGGCTTTAGCCAGAGCCAAGACAGGGAAAGATTCATGGGCTTATTATCTAGTCCACTGTTGTTTTGAGCCAACTGTCTCTGCTGATAATGCTGCTGGTGAGAGGCCATATAATAAAATGGTATACTGAGCTTTGTTCTTGTGTTTTAATAGGCGGAACCAGAACTACACAAGTATTCTGCGGTTTCTGTCGCTGGGAGACAAGAAGTTGAGTCCATTTAACATCACCCACCGGTTTACTCATCTCTTTTGGCTGGGAGACCTGAACTATCGCCTAGAGTTGCCCACAGCGGTTAGAGAGCCTGTTTATTTACTATTGCATTTTATTATTACATTTCTATCCCATGTTTCCTGCAATGAGTTCAAGGTGGTGTACATGGTCCTTGTCCTCCTAGTTTTATCCTCACAGCAAACCTCTGAAGTAGGTTAGGCTGAGAGAGAGAGTGACTGGCCCAAGGTCCCCCAGTAAGCTTCATGGCTGAGTGGGGATTTGAGCCCTGGTTTCCCAAGTCCTAGTCCAGCACTCTGCTACTAGCTAATAGTACTTTGCATTTATGCAGAACTCTTGGGAGTGTTTGGAGCATTCTACATGCTTTAACCTGGCTATCCTTACAATAACTTTGCAAAGTAGACTTATGTTATTATATTGTTACAAAAGTTGGGCACTTACTTCCACTCTCTGCCGAGCAGTAGCAAAATTCCAGGGGGTTCCAGAACCCATCCTCCTTTGGAAGACGTGGCGGAGATGGTTGTAACTTTTAAAAAATGTGGTTTATTCATATGTTTACACCTTCACTCTGCATGGAGGGAGTTCCCATCTTACAGCCTGGTCATCTCAAAGAGGGGCTTGTTCCCCACAGCAGTTCAGTGCTGGAGTCCAAAGCATCTCTCTCTCTCTCAGCCTGCCCAAGATGGACCCCTCTCTTTGTTCTCATCCTTCTTCTTCCCAGCACACCTTGCTAAAGACATTCTTTTCCTGTCACCTCACACCCACACAACATCACCTTGGCAAATCTTTGTCTGCCCAGGCCCAAGATTCCTCTTAGATGGGCCATCAACACCTTTCGTAGGGCTAATGCCTCTATCCCAGGTGACGCACTGCTTGTATTTTTCCAGTGGCCTACAATCTTCCCTTCAATACTCCAAATAATCAATTTATTAATTTCTGGGGTTTAGCAAGGTTCCCCCAACATATAACACCATCCTCATATAGCAAGCAAAGGTCTGAAACTGAGAGAATTCCTGTCACCTGATGAGTTTTTGGGTGGGATGAGATTTGAATTAGGTCACACTCTTAGGGTTCATGCAGACATTCATGATTTTAGTGATGAACCTACGTTAGAATCATTCTCCATACATTTTGCTCACACATACACCACCCGCTTCAGCTTGGGTGAAACCTGTTCTTCCAATAATCAGACTTGTGTTTTCTCTGGATATGTGGTTGCTACTGAAGTTGAAGCAAGCAAGTATCATGGAGCCTAAAGGAAAGCATGGCTATTTGCAGCTGCTGAGTAACCAAGCAGGAAGAAAAAGCCGGAAGAAGACTGTTAGGGATATGTGGGAAAGCACCAAGGGATGGTTAGGGGTGTTACGAGAGGCGTAATGGGTGCTGATACTGGGTGCAGTGTAATCAAGAGATCAATATAGCAAATACATTTTGGTCCTAGGAAACTAAACACCTGAGGGCTGAAATCCTATATCCACTTTCCTGGGCATAAGCCCCATTGAACTCTATTCCAGGGTGGTAACATTTTTGATGGTGTATTTGCAACTAAGGATAGGAACTACACAAAACACAGGGGGAAACTGATAGGTTCTTAGTTTGTTATTTAAAACTTGCTACAGGAAGCTTCAAATGGAATCAGAGCAGGAACACTTTGGGATGGCTTTTGAAAATCCTTTTTTTAAAAAAAATCCCTTAAAAATCCTCTTTTCCTCATGTCGTTTTCCTGATCTAAATCACTCCTGTTCCAAGTTGCTCTTAGTCCTTGCAGCAACTTTGAAAAATGTATGTGGATTGGATTGGAAAATGTACCGTTGCTATCAACCAGTTTTGAGAATCAAAGTGTCAGGAGATCCAGTTGCGTATCAGATGTAGTTGGGCTTCAGTAACAGATTTTTGTGGCCTCAGATGCTAGTGTGCTATTTATTAACCAGGAAGGTTTTTTTGTTTTTTTTAAGAAAAGCGAGTGGTACATCTGCCATTATGACATTTCCTTGTTATCAGGAAGCAGACAATATCGTCCATAAGATCAAACAGATGCAGTACGCAGAACTACTGCCTTACGACCAGCTTCTCATTGAAAAGAGGGATCAAAAGGTGTTTCTGCAGTTTGGTAAGTTCTGCTCCTATTCCTTTGCCCTTTTTTACTCTGCCATTGAAAAACATCCTTCTAAAGGGGTAATCACTGAGAGAGTAATCTCAGTAGAGAGAGTGATTACCTGCTTTAAATTGCTCTGTATAGAAACTGACACATGTGGTAAATGTTTTGTTTGTGACAATCCTTTATTTCTTTGCAATGTAATTGATTTCTTTGCATTAAGAAAACTGGCCGATCCATATGGTGAGAGACCATATACTAACAGCTAACTGTGTTCTAGGAGTTGCCCCATACATTGATTTGAAGTAACCTGCATGATGTGCTTTGACATGTGTACCCAGGTTTTGGTTAAAACAATAACTAGCCATCTGTCTCTTTCAGAGGAGGAAGAAATAACATTTGCCCCAACCTATCGCTTTGAAAGGAACACCCGGGAGCATTATGTCTACACCAAGCAGAAAGCAACAGGGGTATGCCATATCTTCCAGCACATTACGATGTTTCAAATGGTGTCTGTTGCCAGAACTGCTCCTCTTTCTATAGAGGAACACCGTGAAAGAACTCTAATTGGGAACAAGCTGCTGGCTTTTTGGCACCAGAGCTTTCCTTCTTGTGGAGTGATGTGTTTTCGATATTGATTCTCCTTTTGTTTGCAGGTGAAATACAATTTGCCATCCTGGTGTGATCGAGTGCTCTGGAAATCATATCCCCTGGTGCATGTGGTGTGTCAATCTTATGGTGGGTAGAGAACAGATTGGGAATAGCAGCAAAGCTGGTTTAAACGGAAATGATTCAGAGCTGAATCTGTAGCATTGCCTTTCGCTGCCAAGTTCTCAGCAACGGATGCACCCTGTCGTTTCTAGCTTGGAATGCTTGCTCCTAAAACTTGGATGTGTAGTGGGGAGAGAATTGGCTGTGTGATAACTGGGAATGCACCTTGCAGATGTTAGAACACCTTCTTAGCCCGCTGTCACTAAGCAGGAAGAACCTCACTACCGCCAGTAACCTGTAGAATATCCCATTTTCCCTGTGTCAAAAGCTGTGTAGCATTAGAGGGCTGCTGGTGGTTTAGTGTTTCTTAATCCTGGCTCCCAGTTCTGGCCTCTGGGTTTGTTTGTCTTTAAATGTATTTTTAATGTGTTCCCAATCAAATGCTTATAAGCACCTCTTCGGCAAATGCTGTCAGATTCTTACCAAAATGACACACATAAAATAAAATCACAGGAAATATTTTATCAAAATCATGATATATAGCAAAATATAACGTGAAATGCCGTAAAACTATAGTTCTACAGCAAACACTCAATCTGAGGTCATTTTGGCCTGGTGATGACAGGAAAATTAAAATGGGTATAAGATAAAGCTCTCTAGGGAAGGGATTCCAAATGTATAGTGCCAAAACAGAGAAGGCCCCACAATTGGCCACCACCACCTATCTTATTTCAGAGAGGGGTGAAATCTGAAGAAGGTCCCCAAGGCTCACCTGGACTGATTTGTTCAGGAACATGTGGTGTTTCAAGTAACCATGTCCAAAGCCTGGTGTCAGAAAACTTTTGTGTACTAGATGGACTGATCCATCTAGATGGACTGATCCATCTAGTACACAACCCCCTTGGAGAGATGGGGCTTCTTGTTTCCATAGATAACTCTGAGTACAGGACAGACAATTGCATTATTCTCTCCATCCTTGGGAGGTCAAGAAAAACAGGTGCTTAGAATCTGACTTTCCTCTTAGGATGCACCAGTGACATCATGACAAGTGACCACAGTCCTGTCTTTGCTACGTTTGAGGTTGCTGTCACCTCTCAGTTTGTCTCGAAGAATGGTAAGCAAATGCCATGCAAGCTTTCCCTGCCCTTAATAAAGATGTAGTAGAAAACAATCTCATTCATTGCTTAAAAACTATTATCTTTAACCTGAACAAATGTCCTCCTTTCTCCAGATGATAAGTACACAGACTCCCTGGGACAGATTGAATTCCTGCGCTGCAGTGCCACCCTTAAGACGAAGTCTCAGACAAAATTCTACATTGAGTTCTACTCCAGCTGCCTAGAAAGTACTGTTTCTTCCACCTTTTGTCTTATTATACAGAAGCTCTAATGATGTTTATCAAGAAGGGACAATATTGCAGAAGGGGGGCTACTGACAAACTCAAAAGTGGGGGGGGGAGAGAGAGAGAGAGAGAGAGAGAGAGAGAGAGAGAGAATCAGAATATTTCCACTTTGTCTTTTGAAATACTTCATTCTTTGTTGTAGTAACTCTTTGGTGTTAATTGCTGTATTTTACCAATTTTTATTTGTTGCTTTCCCTTGAAATTTCATCATCAGGGCTGTTTCTCTTATTATCACTTAAGTTTCATACATGCAGTATACCTTTAAAAAAAGCCCTACAATTCTATTATCCAAAGGGCACAAGCCAGCCAGGCAACTGAGACTAGCCACAGACCCTGCAATTTAGTCTGCTGCTGCTGCTGCATGGCATATCCCTATATTTCTCCATAAATCACGTATTTTAATTTATGTTATACCATAGAAGGTGATATATATAGAGCCCTCAGAGGGTTGCCTCCCATTCTGGCACTCACCAGACCTACTTGGCTTCAACAAGGTTGCCGCACCATGCACCTTCAGACCATGCTCTGGAACTTACCACACAGTTATTGTTAGGGTTAAGAAGAGAGGGGGAAATACTATACATGCTGGTCTGAGCTTGGAAGAAAATGTGATGTGGGTGTAGTCCATATACCAAGTTATTGAACCCATTCAAAGTAGAATAGTGCAGTCAACAGATGTAATTTCTAGTCCTAAACCTAATTCTGTGTTGTATAATAGTAGTACACAGCATTTGGTGGAATGACTATATTCACTGTAGGAGAATGAACTTGTTCTCTCTCTCTCTCTCTCGTGTGTGTGTGTGTGTGTGTGTGAGAGAGAGAGAGGTCATTTTTTTGCTTTTCTTGTCTCCAGATTGCATAGTCTTTGCACAAAATCTCTCTACCTTAAATTGGAAGGCTTGCAGTGGCATGCAAAATCAGTTTTCTATCTTCATAACAAGCAATTCAGAGCCTCCTTTGTCACAATTGCAGAGCAACTTGGGCAGAAAAATATTAGGGGTAGCCATGTAAATCGATTCTCCCAAGATTGGGAGAATTGCCTTGTATTTTATCAGAACTTAAATTGGAATGCTACAGCTTAATCGCATTGTGAATTGCAGCCAATAAAAACAGTTGATGACTTGGGAGACAATCATTTTGTTTGTTTTGTAAGCAGAACCGTACATCAATGCTGGAAATTGTATGAATTCCTGAATCTCAGCCATTTATGCAGTGAGAGAGTACATGCCCAAAGTCTGTTGACTATTCTTTCCTCTGCAAAGAAAAATAGCATGCCTCTACTGTACTCTTATTCACATGTCACAGAGATCGATTAATCCAGCTCCACACAAAAAAAATTGGGGGGGATATACAGAGATTTGCATACATTTCTATGGAAACCATGTGTTAGGAATCTTAAATTAGAATTTCAAAAATGTGCTATCTTGAGTGGCGTAGGAAGAGCTGTTATGTTCTCCTTATCCTCTTGTCCACACATGCACTGAGACTTCTAACACCTTTATTAAATGAAAGGAAATAATAAAAAGACAAGATACTAAGGTCATTCAGTGGACTCAATAAATGGACTTCGCAAACATTCTGATAGAATCATATTCTTGTACACACAAATGCTTCCCATTTTTGTGTCCAGAAAGCAGAATAATTAGCAGTTTCCATTTGCTGCCAAGTTTTTTTTATTTTAGTTTTGCAAATGTGTGTGCTTGTTGTGCATTTCTCAGCTGGCAAATGATTTTTCTTTTCTAACACTTTTGCAGGCTTTGTAAAGAGCCAGGAGGGAGAAAATGAGGAAGGAAATGAAGGCGAACTGGTGGTGAAGTTTGTTGAAGCCCTTCCTAAGGTAGCCTTGCAGTATGTTTCATGCTTATTTTAACAAATGTCTTCCATCTGTAGCTTTGCTGCAGTTTATATAAAAACACAAAAGATTGTGCAGAGTTCATCCTCGGTCACCATTGTTGCTTGTACAATCCTTCCACGTGTCTCTGATTGTGCTACATCCAGTACTCAATAGACAGACAAGGGAATCATCTTGCTGCACAGAAATGTTTGTGTCAGTTTCACTTCCCTGCTGCTGAACAGCAGGGAAGTGGAACTGACCAAATTCTTTTTTAACATTCAGCAGCAGAGGAGGAGGTGCACAGGAAGTTTAAAAAATAATTAGGGGGGAAATCCTCAAAATTACAAGGTCGTTTTGCTGAGTGTGTTGTTGTTTAGTCGTTTAGTCGTGTTCGACTCTTCGTGACCCCATGGACCAGAGCACGCCAGGCACTTCTGTATTCCACTGCCTCCCACAGTTTGGTCAGACTCATGTTTGTAGCTTCGAGAACACTGTCCAACCATCTCACCCTCTGTTGTCCCCTTCTCCTTGTGCCCTCCATCTTTCCCAACATCAGGGTCTTTTCCAGGGAGTCTTCTCTTCTCATGAGGTGGCTAAAGTATTGGAGCCTCAGCTTCACAATCTGTCCTTCCAGTGAGCACTCAGGGCTGATTTCCTTAAGAATGGATGCGTTTGATCTTCTTGCAGTCCATGGGACTCTCAAGAGTGTATAGCACCACTTTTGTTAGTTCAGCAAGCACTCTCCCCATTGCTTGAGTGCTAAAGCAGGGGAGCATTTTAAGATGGAGGGCCAGATGGAGGGTATACTGAAATAAAAGGTACAACAAGGTACACAATACAGTTACATAAATAAAATTAACACACAATCATGTGGGAGAGATATTATTACTGTATGTCACGAGTCACTCTTGATGAGCACTTCCCAGTGCGTCTAAGTGGTGGGATGACAAGGTTGGGGTGAAAGTTGCATTTTCCTTGCACCAACATTTTGAGATTTGACTGCTGTGGAAATGCAGTTCCCCCAAAACAGGAGTCCTACTTGGGAGAAAAACTTCTAGATCTTCTTCAACAACCCACAGTGCAGATCCATTCTAACACTAAGGTTTTATGATTCCACATAATCAAAAGCTCAGACCCCCCAATTTTTGAATTTCTCTCTCTCTTCTAGATAGGCTATAGAATGCTTTCTTAGGAGCCCTGCTCCAAATACTTATACTAAATGAACATATGGGTAATTAAATAGTTTGGAAGAACATGTTGAAATGACATTCCAGCTGGTGTCCTTAAAAGGACTTGCAGCTAAGGGATGCCAAGAGAAATCTAGTAGCCCCAGTTAGCCGTTTGTGGTGTGTTACATTCCAGACTCTTACATAACAAGCATAAGAAGGGACAAGACCTTATGGCTGATTCTCCCTTCTACTTTAACAAGATGTTACGATGATGACACCCTGTGATGGCCACACATGGTCTCACCTTCACAGATTTTCAGTTCAGAAACTGGAGTTGGGCATCGCTTTCAGATACAGAACCCGTATTTGTAACCAGATGTTCTAAAAACCTGAAGAATATATTAAAGCAGCTACAAAATGAAAGAGATTATATGATGTGGCTTCAAATAACAGGGATTTCTTCCTTGAAAACCATTGTTGGCCAACTGGAATATTTGTTTCCACCTTTGCTAATACATGTGTTGTAATATCATCAGGGAAATTCTAGCATTCTTTTATCACAGTGTTAACTGTGTCTCATTGAAAATGTTATATTTTAACTTACAATTGCTTTAGAGTTGTGATATCAGAAGTGCACATGCAAATCATCCTAAGTCATTAATGTCAGAAAGAATCGTACCAGTGGTTTCTTAGAAGGCAGACAGAGATACGCTAATACATTTGCTTGGCATTTATGTAGTGTGTTTTAATGTTCAAAGCATGTCACATAACTTAGTTAATTATTATTTTATTATTTTTATTTATTATTATTAAATCACGTCCTATGAAGATTAGGGTTACACAGCATGTATAATAGTTGCATAGATAAAAATAGCTTAAAGAGCTGCACATATAAAATCAGTTAAAAACAAATATAAAAATAAAAGCAGTTTGAAACAATAGCAGCACATGCATAAAAGCTACTCAAATCCAAGAGAAATCAATTGGGATAAATATTTTAGAAGGCTTGTCCTTGATTAGAAGGAACGTCTTCAGCAGGTGCTGAAATGACAACAGAGAAGACATCTTTCTGCTATCAAGTGGGAAGGAGTTCCAAAGGGAAGGTAATGCCACACTAAATTCCAACATGGTGTGAAACAGTCTTCCCGATAAGATGGTATCTGCAGAATGCCCTCTACAGGGAATAAGATTATCTTTTAGGTGTACAGGTGTTTTCAGCAGCCCTCCAAGATCTTCACATTTCCTGACATCTCTACCTAGGACTACCTTGTGACTTCAACTCACAGAGGCAAGGCTCAGACTGGGGACTTCCAGCTTTGTCTCTTTCCCACTGCACTAGCTCTGTACCTTACAGGATTTCCACCATTCCTTTCTCTGAGTGCTGCTTCACATCCCATATTTTTAGGTGTACATTTATAAGCATGTACACCTAAAATGCAACGTATGAACGTATTGGAAAACTTGTATGTTATCTAAATGTAGTAATCGGAGATCCAGGACTGGCTACAACGACCCATCAAGTGTAGGTCCTTCAGTCATTGTAATTTTTGTTCAGCAAGTAAAAAATTGTAACACTGGAATTCAAAAGCAGCTCTGATATTACCCTTAGGCTGAGATCCTAAACATTGTTTCTTGAGAGTAAATCTCCTGATCACAATAGGACTCACTCCTAGGAAAGCGCAAGTAGGATAGCAACTTTTATTGCAATTTCCAAAAGGGTAACGAAAACCATAGCAAGGAGTCCTGTAGTACTCTGAGCTTTGATGGCATAAGCTTTGACTGACTACAGAGGCTAACTTTAACACAATTGCATTTGTAAGGGAAATGTGCTACTTTCTGGCATAGATATTGTATATACATTCCCCAGTCTGGTATTACTGACCTTTCTGAGCTTTCTCTTGCAGCTGACTCCAATTATTTCAGATCCAGAGTACCTGCTAGACCAGCACATTCTGATCAGCATTAAATCATCAGATAGTGATGAATCCTATGGTAAGACTTTGCCTCTAAAGCTTACACATGAGTCAACCTCTCCTTACGTTTCCCCCTCCCCACAAAGTTGTTTAATGTGTGGGAGAAAATGCGTGTATGAATTTCTAGGTTTCTAGGATCTCTTTTCTACGATAGCAACATTTTACAACAGCATATATTTTAAAAATGTAATTTGAAGTATTGCTGAGGACTGTGGTTCTTTATACAAGGAACATAATCGCTATGGATTTATCCAGTCTCCCTCCAACAAGTTACCTGTGCAAACCTGTCCTTCTGGCATTATCTGTTCCCTTGTCTTTCTCTAGGTGAAGGCTGCATTGCCCTTCGAAGTGGAGCTACAGAATCCCAAGTCCCAATCCAAACTATGCTCACACACCATGGGGAAAAGACAGGCATCTTCCAAGGCGAATTCAAGCTGCAAACATCTGAAGGGAAACAGAGAGAAAAACTATATGGTAAGGCAAGTTACATGAACAAGCAATGGGCTTGTGGGCTCCTCCCTCTCCTGTTTCAGCCTGTCTGCAAGAAGATCAGTTTTCATTTCATTTTCAGTTAACCATCGTTTAGTGTTATGCCCAAACCCTAAACAGTGGCTAATCTTAACTAAGGTTTTATGAAAATAAACCAGCTTCATAAACCGCAGCTTGAAGTTGACTTGTTTTGGTAATCCATAGTTAAGCCTAACCACAATTTTTCTGGGTTCAGACATAATGCAAAGCAAGTTAGTTAAAAATAATAATGAAGTGAATGCTTCTGATCTTCTTCTCATAGCTGCACCAGCAGGGGAGATGGGATTAGGGAGGCCATGAATCCAAGGTTCATTCACAAAATGGCAAACCATTGTTTGTGTGTTACATCCATAAGCAGAAGATATGTGACGGGTAGCATGAGTCTTTGTCTGCTAAAATCGCTTATATGTGGCAGGGGAGAATCTCACATTGCCATATATATATATATATATATATATATATATATATATGTGTGTGTGTGTGTGTGTGTGTGTGTGTGATGGAGAGATGTTTTCCTGTGTGAAGGTATTCTCCTTGTAAGGAGAGTATCAGTGTGTGAAGAAGCCTTATTGTGAAGATCCTGAAGATTGACTCTGATAATGGAGAGTTTAAGCATTAAAAAAACAAACCACTGTGGCTTTTGGGGTTGAAAAGTAATTCCCGCCCCGACACTGTGGTATAAACAAATATACAGGAGATCTACAGAATAAAGTTATAGCTCTTCTTTCCTGCTTCCAACCAAATGAACAGCGAGAGGGAGCCCTCTACCTGACGGTCAGCAATATAGATTTCACATCTGCTTTATTTTCACTCTGTATTATATGAATGATGTGATTAGCAGCCATGTCATAGGCTTTTAAAAATTTAATAACAGGCATGTGCTGGGGGTGGGTGGGCAGGGGGGTTGTCATCAGCATCACAAGGGAGGGGTGGCTTAAATTTTCCCTCTCCAGCACCTATATTGGTAAAAAATAACACCCCCCCATGCACAGCAATTAGAATGAGGAGGAAAACCCACAATGCCCTTTAGACATTTTGATATTTGAAGGGGGATATGGAGATAATCTCCTTGTAATGGGAATATCAGTGTGTGAAAGAGAAGAGCCGTAATCACTGTGAAAATCCTGAAGAATGATTCTGGTAATAAGCATTTGAAAAGATTTTTTTTCTATGTTCCCCCAACCCCAGTACTTATTGCTGCAAGTGCAAGGAGCTGTGTGTGATTTTTACTGAGAATTTGGCTGGGATGGGAAGGTTTCAACTTTCCCTTGTGCTGTGGTGCCAATCGCAATCCAGGGTGTAGTATTTAATTTTTAAAAAATTAAATGTGATTGCTGATCAGGCTCTGGGAGCAGGTCTCCCTCTCTCCATCTCTCCCTCTCTCCCTCTCCCTCTCCTTCTCCTTTTCATCAGATATGTTGAAAAATGGGGTACCAAACTGGCTCTAAAATGCAGATCACTGTTGTCTTTTTGAAAACATTAGTGGTCTTTGGCATTGTTGAGCCGGATGTCAAACATAATCGAAATAGAATTAAAAACCTGATAGAAAAGCATTGATATCAAATATCATTCATGGAAGAGAAGTAGCTATGTGTTGTTTCTTCTTGAGAAAAAGAAATATCTTTGTTTAATTAGTGCTTGGAAAGACCTGCAAATATCAAACCTTTTTGAATATTCAATCTGTACCTTCAAGAGATACTTGGAGGGGGAGTTTTTCCAAGGTGCAGCTGTTCCTGTCTCTATAGTGCCAGTGGCTCCAGCATAGGGCCATTTCACTAGTTGTGGTTCTCACAATGTTACTGTAGCTTGTGAGGGGTAGTGGAGGCAGTGATGTTTTCCTTGCAGCAATGTGCTCGTCATGACAGAGATTGGACAAGGAGAGGTGGTGGTGGTGGTGAGGACTGAGGAACTGGGCTTCGGTTTCGGCAGGCAGGGCGGGATATAAATAAAATTTTATTATTATATTATTATTATTATTTGCAGTGCCAGCCCTGGAGCTCACCTGCCCCCTTCACTACATTGCTTCATCCTGGCCCTAGTACCGCCAAGAGAATGCCACTGCCCACCCCCTCACCCCCATGAACTTCCTCCATGTTACACTAGGATGAATGGATTGGTTTTTTTTTCATTTATGTAACTCTTAACAAGTACAGAGACCCTCTCAGGCCTATGTAGGCAGTGAGGGGAGATTAATTCAGCTAAGCACCCAAATTCTACTAGAGAATGAGGCAGGTGGGCCTGGTCTTGCAACCCACCTGTTGGGACTCCTGGAACAGTTTTAGGAGTCACACAGGGGGAGGAGAGGCTGAGGAAGTTCCATTGCATAGCTAAAATTCCTTGTGCTTGTGGAACCGTTTAGGTGGAGACTGCATCTCAGGGATTTAGAACCTAAATGTTACAAACTTGTACTGCAGCCCTAAGCACTGTTATATTTCTTTTGTATCTTTCCTCTAGACTTTGTGAAGATTGAACGGGATGAGGCTGCTGGCCAGAAACCAGTGAGGGTCTCGAGCTGTGTAGACTATGCCAAAGAGTGGGAACCGGTGAATAGGTAGGATAAAGGCAGTTAATTTATGTGTGCAAAGATGACTGACATGTTGGCTGGTGACGTGCCCTCAGGCAGATATGGATCTGCCAGAGCTTGTGTGCATTGCAGAATAAACAAGAAAGTTGTTTACATGTATTATTCCCCAGCACACCAAGAGAATATAATAAGAGCATTGAAAACTATCTCCAAATAAAGTAACAGATGTGAAAAATGGCTGCATGGAGAAAATGCTACCATTATGCTTGAAAACTATTAGATTATGGAACCTACTAACGCACTGTCTTCCCCTGAAAGGGAGCCTTGTTCCAGCAGAAAATCCACTCACATAATGGCCAAAGAAGCAGCAGCTATTGCCCGCTATCGAGGAACGGCAACAACTTCTCTAGATGAACCGAGCAAGACTGATCCTTTGCGGTAGTGATTTTTACCTTAGTGTGCTTTGCTGTATGCACTAAAGAATTCTTCCTGCCTAGAAGAAGAGCCTGGAAATGCAGGCAGCCTCCAAATATTGCTTGACTCCCAACTCCCAGCATCCCTGACCATTGGCTGTGGTGGCTGGGGCTGATAGGGAGCTGAGTTCAGAACATCTGGAGAGCACCAGGTTGGGAAAAGCTGCTCTAGATAAAAACCTTGCTTCTCTAACTTTGTATTAAGAACACAAGACTGCTGGATCAGGCCAGTGGCCCATCTAGTCCAGCATCCTGTTCTCACAGTGGCCAGCCAGATGTTTGTGAGAAGCTTATAAACTGGACATGAGCGCAACCTGCTCAGCTGCACTTCCCAGCTACTGATATTCTATGCTAAGGGTTGGGATTCGCTTCTCTAACTCTGTATTCTATGGTCCTGACTGATTTTCTGTCTTCCGCAACTCTTTCTCCTCAGAAGTACGGTGGCCACAGATATCAATAATCCCAGCTACTTACGGATGGCGGCTGCCTCTCAACAATTCCCTGCAACAGGCCAACTTAAGCAGATCCCTTCACCAGACCAACTGCCTGCTGCATGGAACTATGACCTACAATCCAAAGACAGTACTTGTCTGATGGGACTAGAGTCTCCCACCACACCTTCCACCCAGTCACCCGGATCTCCAAGAGCACCCACTCAGTCTACAACTCATCGAAAGGATCAAGTGTGAGTTTTTGCACACCCTCTAGAGATGTTCTAATTCCTCCTCATTCACCTTCTCTTTAGCAGAGTAATTCATCGGCGTTTGAGAGATTGACTGGGTTGTAGGTGCCAGGTGTTAACAGAGATTGGGAACTTAAGACACTCCAGTTGTTCCTATTATGCCAGACAACTGGCTATGCTTGCTGTGGCTAAGAAAAGCTGTAGTCCAAAATTTCGAGGACATCAGATTCCCCACCCATGAACCACAGAAACGAGAAAATATTAAGTGAGGTGCCACCAGCATCACCACCTTCCTGGTAGGCAGACACAGTAACTTCTCTGAAGTGCATAGTTGGTACATCTAATTTCAACAAATCATTTCCAGCCCAGCTGAAGGCACTTTTTAAAATCTGAGCACTGTTGTGGTGGTGAACAGGTTTTTAATACCACTGCTATTGTATAAAGTTCAGTCTTCACCAGCATTTTATTCTCATGTATTTTATCACAGTCATTTTGATTACTTCCCGGCCTCTTTTAGTTTCTTTGGTTTAACCTGTCCTTGCTTTCCCTTTGATATTTCCCCCGCTCCTTTCCCATTGCAGGTATGCCGAGGTGAGGAAAAGCATGATAGAGCCATTTCTACCAGATGACATGTACCCTAAACCAGAGATGATTGATAACCCACTTTATGACTTTGCAAAAACCAAGGACAAAATGCCGTCCAAGAGAGAGCAGGAATTCTCCAAGATGTCTCGAAAAGAGCTCCCAAATATCCCTGACCAGAGCTTCCCTTTCCCCAAGTTACCGGAGCCTGACAGTAGCAAATCGGCATACAAGCAGCAGTCCTCCCCACCCTTCCCAGTCCCTGCATCCAGAGTTCGTTGTCACACCTATTCCAACCAATCCGAGGGAAAGACTGCAGTGCCTGAAAAGACTTTTGGCAAGCAGAAGCCCTGTTCCAACTTAGACCCCCTAGTACCACCATTGAAGAAACCTGTCAAATTCTCAAGGTCTGAAGTAGGACACAGCAAACCACCTCTTCCATCCAAGAGTCAAGTGGTGCTTGACATGCAGAACACCAAGGGGAAAGATTATCGAGACAGCTCAGAACTTCCACACCACAGAAAACACCAAAACGACAATGGACCTGTAAGCCGGACAACGATGCCGGTACGTTTAGGATAGGGCTGCAGGAAGTGGCAGCTGCTATGCAGTGCGCTTCAGGCAGAGATTTTTCCCAGCCCTGCATGAAGATGCTGTGGGCTGAACCTGGGGCTATTTGCATAACAAGCAGGTGCTCTGTCACTGAGCTTTTTGTTTGAGCTTTGCTTTTTGTTGTTGTAAGCCAATGTGATGCATTGCCATGATTAGAAGTGTTGTATCATTGTAGTGAAAAGGGACTTACCATTTGTTGAAAATGTGCTTCAACAGCCTGCTGAAGTTTGGGGGCCAATTTTTAATTGGGGCAGGATGCTGCCGTGCTTTGGTGATTACTTTTGCTGTAAGGCCACACAGAACCAAAAGGTTTGACTCTCATTTACCACCAGTGTTTGCATTTTTAGTTACTTTATAATAATTATTATATATTTATCCCGTCTTTTTCCATGTCAGGACTCAAGGCCGCTTACAGGGATCATGAAAAAAGTTGATAGAAGTAAAACTACTGTATATGCATATATAAAACCTATTAAAACCATACCAATAATTACAATAAAAACCGCGTAACACCTTTCATTAAAAGCAGTCAGTTCCCTAAACCCAAACCCACTTAATTCTTTGGGTGGTAAATGAGAGTCCGTTCATTTACCACCAAAGAACAAAGTGGTTTTGGGTTGTGAATAAACTAATAATGCAAATATTAGACTGATAACCGGAGACACAATGGTTAAAACTTATTTTGAAAAACATGTTAGTAGTAACAGGCAGCGAGTTTAGGGACAAGATAATGCACCCTGCTAAAGTGCTGGTGTTAGTCCTTTCCTTGATTTTAGAGAAGATCCTGATTGCAAGCAGGTCTTCTGCTGCACTGGTAGCTTTGGGGTAGTGGGAAGAAGATAAAGGAGAATACTTTTTAGCTGTATGCCTCAATGGCACCAGAGACAACTGTTAAGTATTTGTTGGCTGCTTAAAACTTTAGGAGCTAAAGTCTTATATCTGAGGGTCCCTTTGCGCAGAGATACAATACCTGCTGAGGTATTACACAAGAGCATCACCAGAGCAGATACAGATAGTGCTTTTGCAAAGCAAACAGTAACTTGGGCTTAATGCAAAATGCATCCACCAACAATGGCTCCCAGTGTCATCTACAAGGCAGATATTGCTTGAGGCAAACAATGTCTTGGTTAAGATGTAGGGTCCTTGCCTTTGGGCAGTGTAAATGCTATATAATTATTCTGTAGGTAAGCTGAAGAGTGGGTGTTCTTTTTGTCTTTGCAGTGAACAACTTCACAGATGAGACCTTGAAACGAGTCCTGAAGTGAACCTGCATGGACATTTTCGAGAGTTCATGTCTATATCCTCTGATCTGGTTCACAAAGCCCTGGAATTCTTTTTAATTTTTTGAAAGAGATAATCTCTATCTATCAGTACACAACTCCTGAGACATCATGCAAGACTACTTTAGGCCAAGATACATGAAGATGTCCGATACCAGCAAATGCCGTAATGGTTAAAATAATAATAATAATAATAATAATAATAATAATAATAATAGATTTTTTACATTGCAGCTTTGGTAATTCTTTTGAGAGCAAAGGAGTTGTGAACATTTGTGTTACAAAAGGTACTAAGGATGGGAAAAGGAGAAAAGCACAAGTTAGGTACATCCAAAAAGTGCTCTGCATACACAAGCTTGTAGGTTACTGTATTTCAAACCTGAATGAGGGCAATTCTTTCTCAGCAGGAACCATCTTGAAATTGGCAGAGCTTCATGGCATTCCTCCCCTCAGTGGAGTGGAAAAGCAAGAACAAACAATGCTGTCAAAAGTGCTATAACTTTGTATTTTTCACAGGATTAGGGCAGAAAGAGTATGGATTTTCTGGTAGTATGTGTGTCCCTTGAAACTGCAGGTCTATTAATAGTAAGCTGCCACCGAGTTTTTCTTCCAATTAGTTTGATGGGTAGCATGGATTGGGATAAAGGGGCTCCTTACTAGGTACAGAAAGATTCCTAGGTATTAATACCAGAAGAGCCTTAGCAATCTGATCTGTCCTTGTGGTCTTTTTTATTAGTAAGTAGGAAAAAATGTGGAGGTTTTTTAAAATATAATTTTTAAGTACAAATGTGAAGCAAATTAAAATGACCACAGGAAGTTAGTCTAGCATTTTTTAAAAAGTCAATCCTACTGCAGAGTAGACTGTCTTCCTGGTTGTTTTAGTGGCATTAGATACAAGCTGACTTCATTGAACATGATGTCAGCTATTATGTTTAGTTTCTTTTTACTTGTCTCTCTCAGACTCTTGTGCACAGCTTTGTCATAAAATTGTGCAGTTTCTGATGTCTACTTTGTTAAAATGTGTTGCTAAAATAAAAAAATATGATAATTTGTTTTTATGTGCTGATAATTATAAAGGGTCTCCAGCTGCCACCTGGGTGCTCAGGGTGCACTGCCTTGGGAGAGAAGTTGGATATAAAATATACTGAATGATCAAGTAAGTAAATACAGGTGTAGCATATTTGTGTGCTGGGAAGCATGCTTGCCATGTTCTATCCAAATGAATTGTATTCTCTCCATGGCTGAACTTGAGAAAAGCTGGTTCTGCCTGATGGAACAGAAGCATGGAGGAGAGGATTATCGAAGGCTATGACAGCTGTGCTATCTGTGCCTCTACAGTAGGAAGCAGCATGCTTCTGCACGCCAGTTGCTGGAAGCCAAAGGAGGGGAGAGTGTTCTTGTGCTTGGGTCCTGCCTGTGGATTTCCAACAGGCATCGGGCTAACCATCATAAACCTGTCCCTGGAGCACTTCTCCAACTTTTTGTGAAATGGATTGGCTTGCATCCTAAGGCATGCAATGTACAGTAATGAAATTCACAGGAGGACAGTTTCCTGTCCCTCTTTCTTATCCCACATCATTCAGGTGATCTCCCAGACCTAGCCCTGTAGCCAGTCTTCCTCGTTAAGTGGGACAGCCACATTTCTAGGTAAAGCATTTGAGGGGCAGACTCATAGTACTAGCTAATGCCACGCCCCCATACTGGTAGAGAGGATGTGAGGGCCAAGGCACATAGCTGTCAACTTTCCCCTTTTCTTGCGAGGAATCCTATTCGGAATAAGGGGATTTCCCTTTAAAAAAGGGAAAAGTTGACAGCTATGCCAAGGCAGGGAAAGGAAAAGGCAGTGATCTTCCCTGTCCTCCATGCAGAGAGTGTGTTCATTTACCTAACAGGCTATGTAAAAGTTACATTAACAGAAAATGTAGTGTGAACACCAGGAATTAAATGACTGGCATGAAAATTATGAATAATAATAATTAGCTGCTTTACTAACCTAGAGGTTACCATAGCATAGACAACATAAATTAGTCTATCACTGTCCAGGCATTGCTAGACCACCAGCCAAAATTAAGGGAAGGTACTCAGTGACTGATGGATACAGAAGGACCCCCAAGCTACATATCTGCTCCTTCAGAGGGAGTATAATGAAAACAGGAATGCCATCTTTTGTGGGACCAACATTGACTAGCCAACCCCTTGACAGCACAGCACTTCTAGCTGATTTGGAGGGAATCAAAAGTTGTGTTGAAATTAAGGGAAATTAGGTAAATGAAATGCCACTTCAAAATAAATTGAATGCATCAAGATCACAGCTAGCTATATATCGTCATGGTTCAACAAACCTGCTGTCGCCTGTGCTATCAGTTCTCAGCCCTGCTGAGCATTTGTGCCTCAGACCAAAAGATGGCAGCCTCTTGCTAGCACTCATTATTTAATATCTCCATAAGCCTCCTAAGTAATGGCTCTTAAACTAATTGACACCCCCTCCCGATGGTGATCAATATTCATTTAAAATTTATTTCATTTGCTTACACAACTTGGGGGAAAGCATGGGGAAATAAACTGTAGAGCTATGGGGAGGTAGATTCTGGAGGAATGAGGGATATGGGGAATCTTAGAGACCCCACAGATCACAAAAGTCAGCTCTTCTGAGAAAGGTATTAACCATGGATCTCTCACAAAACGTAGTTTGGGCCAAAGGCTCAGTACCAGTAACATTATATCTATAAATAGCCCTACTAATACACTGTTGGCTTTGAAAAGAAGAAGGTAAACAGCGAACTGGCAGATCGATTAGGAATCTTTCAAAGTGCCACCTGAAATATATATTAAGGACAATCAGTTTTCTTTCTTTCCTGCTGCTTTTTGCCTAGAAAGGTCATATTTGATTGAGAGGAGACTCAGGATCAAATATCACTGCTTTTGCCACACATTCCCACCACTTATCCCAGCCATTTGCCTGTTAAATTACTGTGAGTACTCTCACGCAGTTTGTTTCCCACAGATACACTTCCCAACTTTAGCCCAGTTCTTAAAATAGCTGTGTTCTTTCAGTGTGCCGTATTTCCATGGAGATCCAGCTGTCAGGAATGCTTGAAGGTTTTCAGCTAGTTTGTAACATGTAGAATGCAATGACATTTTAAAAGCATGATTGCTTTCCCCCACAGCAGAGATCGCTCGCACAGCTTTTACCTGTCACTCTCAGGTCAGTCCTAAAGAATGCAGGTCCCAGATTTGATTGCCAGTCAATCTGAAACACTTAAATGGTCCATTTCCTATGTGAGCTGTGCCATCAGCTTTATCTGTGAGCTGCCTGATTTTATAGCCATATCTAAAACTCAAGGATGGGGAGCTAGGTAGAATATGTCTTCTTAAACAAGGTCCTATCTAGGTATCTATTTGCCCAGACTTCTGGCTGAGTGCTGCATGTAGGGCAGGAAAAGCAGGAAGTGTCCCAAAGATAAGTCAGGTACCTTCTTCCTAGGACACCACTGCAATCGCTGTAGGAGCCTGCCACAATCTTCACTGTAAGTTGTGTGGATCAGCACAGACTCAAGCATCATTCATATCTGGACTGTAGGGTTCAAAAGTGTAAAAACTGCACCCTTTATAGGACAACAGATGCCACAGTTGGTGCATTGTCTTCTTCAGGTTCAGAATTTTGTGGGAATTCCTTACTGTTCTGCCTATTCAAGAAAACTCCAGTTTCCATCTCACGACTTTAGTTCCAAAGAGATATCCACTCTCACTCAGTTTTTCAGAGACCCTGCGTGCCAGAGGTCCCCCAAATCAGATATCAGACTTGACAAAGCAGTTGTAGAGCATGGGGCTATGTTTTGAATTTAGAAGATTTAAATCAAATCCCTTGTAGATTGCAATGAATTTTAATACCCTCTGTGCACATGTATATAGGTGACATTTTCTAGCGAATCGTCTTTCCCCTGTTTCCTTATCGCTCCAGCTAAAGTGCATTTCTGAGCAGCACACTTTCGTTATTTTGTTTAACTGGGTAGGCAGCTTTAGAGATAACCATGAAGAGTCTAATTACTTGTGCTGTTGTGTCAACGATTTCCAGGTAAATCAAAAATGGTTCTCGAAGAAAAATATCCTCGGGGAACATTGCAAGCTAGTTTATTCCTTCTTCCACTTTTCTATTTCAACACAATTGTTTGCTTTCTTGGACTCAAATTACAGTAGCAGTCCATGCAGTGAAGTAGGTGGGGGAACCACTGCTCTGCTGGCTTCTGAATATGACATATTGTTGGCACTTATTGGAGACAGAGGGGCAAGGTGTAGGGAGTGAGGTGCTGTACAGACACATGAGCAAGAGAGTCAAACGGGCTGTGCCACGCCACACAGTACCGAGTGCCCCATGTCTCGTCCCTCCCCTCTGCTAAGGGCCATTGTGATCAGAAGCCAGGCAGCAGCAGTGGCCCATCTGCACCACCACACACACTGCTGCTTAATCTGTAGGAACTATCACTGGTGGTATTAGTCCAAGTGATTAAAAAATTGTTATTATTGGACTGGCACGTGGTCACTCTCAGGCCTAGTGAGAATTTTTGAAGTTCTCAAAATAAGAAATTGCTGGCTATGAGAGAATAAAAAAATCTACCACACTGTTACCCTTTCATCCAATACATGCAGGAAGATCCGTTTCTGCATCTCTATCCATCCTGTTACAAATACACAGATGGAACTTAAAAACAAGGACAAAAAGAGACTGGCTCTCATTTTACTAATTCTGCGCTCTTCAGAGTCCCTAATGGGGAAAGAGGTAAACTCTTCTGATGGAAAACCCATTTTCTCCCATACTTGGCAAGTGTTGTTGCCCAGACCAAGCATTCATGTCGCCAGCTATTACTGTGAGACTTAAACAGTGCAAGGGGAAGGGAGGGGCTTTAATCACCAGTACAGTGGTGCCTCGCAAGACGAAATTAATTCGTTCCGCAAGTTTTTTCTTCTTGCGAGTTTTTCGTCTTGCGAAGCACGGTTTCCCATAGGAATGCATTGAAAATCAATTAATGCGTTCCTAGGGAAACCGCTTGCCAGGCTGGCGGTGCGAAGAAGGGCTTTTCTCCCCACCGCAAGCCTTCAGGACAGGTACGGGAACAGAGGGGAAGGCGCGCAGCGCTTTCCCTCTGTTCCCGGGGCTTGCGTGGGAGGAGGGTTTTTCCTCCCCACCGCCAACATTCAGAACAGCATTCTGAATGTTGGCGGTGGGAAGGAAAACCCTCCTCCCACCCCAAGTCTTCAGGAAAGCCATCCGAAGCTGGGCGGCAGGAGAAGGTGTCCCCGCCCCCCCCGCCCGGCATCGGAGCTTCGTTCCGATGCCGGGCGGCGGGAGGAGGCGTTCCCCCCCCCGCCCGGCATCGGAGCTTCGTTCCGATGCCGGGCGGCGGGAGGAGGCGTTCCCCCCCCGCCCGGCATCGGAGCTTCGTTCCGATGCCGGGCGGCGGGAGGAGGCGTTCCCCCCCCGCCCGGCATCGGAGCTTCGTTCCGATGCCGGGCGGCGGGAGGAGGCGTTCCCCCCCCCGCCCGGCATCGGAGCTTCGTTCCGATGCCGGGCGGCGGGAGGAGGCGTTCCCCCCCCCCCGGCATCGGAGCTTCGTTCCGATGCCGGGCGGCGGGAGGAGGCGTTCCCCCCCCGCCCGGCATCGGAGATTCGTTCCGAAGCCGGGCGGCGGGAGGAGGTCCGAGGACAGTGGGGAAGACGCTCTGCGCTTCCCCGCTGTCCCGGAGATTTCCCTATGGGCTGTCGTCTTGCGATGCAAGCCCATAGGGAAATTCGTTTTGCGAAGCGCCTCCAAAACGGAAAACCCTTTCGTCTAGCGGGTTTTCCGTCTTGCGAGGCGTTCGTCTTGCGGGGTACCACTGTACTGTTTTGCAGTGAATGATTTTTTTAAAAAGTCTGGAAGCTAGTAATTGACAACCCACCCCATAAGAAACAACTGATAAGTTACAGAAAAATTAAGGAACACTGTGCTGAACAGAAGTAATCAGGTGAGTTGGAGTTGGAAAGAGGAAGCTTCTAAATAACGTTGCAGGGGACCTTTGCTAAATGAGACGAGAAAATGTTATAGAAAGATTTTGGACATGAAGATAGATATTAATAATGTGCTATATTAAAAGCCATGTAGAGCCACTGTTTCCAGCTGATTGCTGAAGTATTTCTTTTCTCCATTAATAGCAAGCCCTTTTCTCCGTTAGTAAAGAGCTCCATTTAAAGTTTCTCTCAAGAAGCTATGCAATTATTCATAATAACAGTTCAGTGTATAAGTAATTTTCAGAGACTTCCTCTTGGTTGCTTACTTCAGTTGATGAAAGCATCAAAGAGTTTTCTTAGGCAAGCGGAAAACCTTGACATAATTTAAAAGAAAAATCCTATGCCACATTTTTCAAAATATATTGTTGTGAAAGCATTGCCCCCCCCCCAATTAAGGTGTATTCTTGCTCTGTGTCAAATACTGCAGAAGCATATAGTCAGTAGTACAACATAGGCCAGGACACAAAACTAATCCACACTATAATTGCTAATTTGTACTTTTTTTCCTTGTAAATTTTATTTACAATTCACATCCACGGTGGATTCAATAAGCAGCACAGTGAAGGCGTTCTGGGAAATGATTTATAATGAACTGAAAAAGGTATTTAAATATACCTTCACTAAGAAACCAGAGGCTTTCCTTTTGGGTATTGTCGGCCAAGGGGTGGCAAAGAAGGACCAGACATTTTTTATGTATGCAACAACAGCAGCAAGGATACTTCTCGCAAAACACTGGAAAACTCAAGATCTACCCACACTGGAAGAATGGCAGATACAACTGATAGACTACATGGAACTGGCTGAAATGACTGGCAGAATCCGTGACCTGGGAGAAGAGAGGATTGAGGAGGATTGGAAGAAATTTAAGAACTATTTACAAAAGTATTGTAATTTGAGTGAATGCTAAATAAGATGCTAGACTAAAACAACTGAGCACCACTAAATTTAGAAGTTTTTTAAGAAAATAAGTAAGACTGTGAAAACTTAGCTCCTTTTGAGAATTATATGATTATGAAATATAGAAGGGATATAAGATTTTAAATAAGACGATAAATTGCTGACAAAATGTTTCAACGATGAAAATGGGAGCGGGAGATGTGAGGAAGTCCAAAGAAAATGTGAAAATATGTCAAGATCGATGTTACATTGTTTATCATGTCTATTTTTATTGTAAAATTTAATAAATTGCTTTAAAAAAAAAAAATCAATAAGCAGCACAACAAAAGCTGTGAGAATGACAATAAAAGCATTCACACTATACAAGCCATTCACCCACACAGACTTATCTCCTTGTTTAGAATGATATATGCATGACTTTATGCTTAATTGCAATTGTTCTTTTCTTTCTCTGTTTTTATTTTTGTTTCAGCTCCTAACAAGCAAAAGCAATTTTGCCCCAAGTAACTCAATTAAGGATATCATGCATGCTAGAGCTTCAGTATCATCAAAATCACACAACAATTAACATAAAAAGGAAGTGTAGTTCAAAGCTATTGTTAAAAAACACTTAAATTTTGACAGAAAGACTGTATATAAAAGCAAGCATATGGAGCACTCTGTCATGCCTGAACATATTTGTCCTAGTCATTGATTTAAATAAATAAATTTGAAACATGCACACGCACACCTCTGTCACTACACTTCTACCATTACATTACACTCCTACCATTAGATCCATTGGTGAAATGAGAGCTCCATAATGGCGGAGACTACCTTTACACCTAAGGAACTTGGCTAAAAAAGAGAATTTGCAATATATTTGCAGTCCATTAACTGGCATGGCATGTCATCAGCAGAGTACAGTTAAAATATGGATAACTTAAATTAATTTACACGATCAGACTTAAAGGTGGTGAGTCCAGGTGCCCTGAAGTCTAATTGTAAGGCAAGCCCTCAGTTTTAAGATTTTTCCTAAAGCACTTCATTTCTGGTTGCAAATAAATTATGGATCTTGTACTTCTAATCTGCAAATTGCTTTATTTTTAGTTATCTAGATTTCCCCTCCTAGCACTAGCCCCAGGGTTAAGGCTGACAGGTCTATAATTTCTTGGACCTATTTTTTAAAAAAATGAAATTATGTTACTCATGCTGCAATCGGCAAACACTCATCCAGCTGCAGCCCAAAATGTGAAATGCAGAAGTGGAATGGATGCAAAGGGGAAGATGCTACAGAGTTGCTTCCTTGCTTAATTTTCCACCTCCAGGGCTCTACCCCATCTCCAAATCTGCCCAGAACTGCTGTAGTGGATTCCAGTGCCATATTAGCACTGCTGGGCATGTCGTTTTCCCAACCAAGCAAGATTTATTGTCCAGACCCAAACAACAACAACAACAACAACAACAATTTATTATTTATACCCCGCCCATCTGGCTGGGTTTCCCCAGCAACTCTGGGCGGCTTCCAACAAAATATTAAAATACAATAGTCCTTCAGATATTAAAAGCTTCTCTAAACAGGGCTGCCTTCAGATGTCTCCTAAAAGTCTGGTAGTTGCTTTTTCCTTTGACATCTGGTGGGAGGGCGTTCCACAGGGTGGGTGCCACTACCGAGAAGGCCCTAACTTCACTTCTCGCAGTGAGGGAACCACCAGAAGTCCCTCGGCGCTGGACCTCAGTGTCTGGGCAGAACGATGGGGGTGGACACGCTCCTTCAGGTACACTGGACTGAAGCTGTTTAGGGCTTTAAAGGTCAGCACCAGCACTTTGAATTGTGTTCGGAAACATACTGGGAGCCAATGTAGGTCTTTCAAAACCAGTGTTATGTTGTCTTGGCAGCCGCTCCCAGTCACCAGTCTAGCTGCCGCATTCTGGATTAGTTGTAGTTTCCCCATCACCTTCAAAGGTAGCCCCACATAGAGCGCATTGCAGTCGTCCAAGCGAGAGATAACTAGAGCATGCACCACTCTGGCGAGACAGTCTGCGGGCAGGTAGGGTCTCAGCCTGCATACCAGATGGAGCTGGTAAACAGCTGCCCTGGACACAGAATTGACCTGCGCCTCCATGGACAGCTGTGAGTCCAAAATGACTCCCAGGCTGTGCACCTGGTCCTTCAGGGGCACAGTTACCCCATTCAGGACCAGGGAGTCCTTCACACCTGCCCGCCTCCTGTCCCCCCAAAACAGTACAGTGGTACCTCGAGTTAAGTACTTAATTCGTTCCAGAGGTCTGTTTTTAACCTGAAACTGTAACCTGAAGCGTATGTAACCTGAAGCGTATGTAACCTGAGGTACCACTGTACTTCTGTCTTGTCAGGATTCAACCTCAATCTGTAAGGCACCATCCATCCTCCAACCACCTCCAGACACTCACTCAGGACCTTCACCACCTTCACTGGTTCTGATTTGAAAGAGAGGTAGAACTGGGTATCATCTGCATATTGATGGACACCCAGTCCAAACCCCCTGATGATCTCTCCCTGCGGCTTCATGTAGATGTTAAAAAGCATGGGGGAGAGGCCGGAACCCTGAGGCACCCCACAAGTGAGGGCCCAGGGGTCTGAACACTCATCCCCCAACACCACTTTCTGAACACGGCCCAGGAGGAAGGAGCAGAACCACTGTATAACAGTGCCCCCAGCTCCCAGACCCTCAAGATGGTCCACAATGTGGGGAAGAAGAAAAGATGCCCAAGCAGCCTTCCCAATACATGCACACACAATTTATTTATAAAAACAATTATATGTACTGCGATTTCATGGGGGGAAATCAGAGCATAACATACTGTATATACAATAAAAAACAGATCAAAACTAAAATAATGCACCACTAGCTAACATCTCTCTCTCTCTCTCTCTCTCTCTCTCTCTCTCTCTCTCTCTCAGCCGCTACTCCAGCCCCTACTCCAGTGCCCAGCCCCTACTCCAAAAATATTTGGGGTCACAAAAGAACTGAACCCCCAAGAGCTGGCCCCCCTGCCTACCACCAGCATACAAACTTGGAGCCTGGCAAACTTCCATGGGCAAAGGAATTTCCCCCACTCCTTGCTTTCAGCTACTAACAGCAAGCAAAATTTCCCCCCAAGTAACTCACAGCCATTCCTATTTGTGTCCCATTGAGTTCATTTGGAGTTATTCAAAGGTAAACAAACTGCAGCTTCTATTAACGTTAACATGCGTGTTAGAGCTTCAGAAATATCCAGAAAAATGGGGTCAGTGTTGACAAGGTCCTGCTGTCTCCCCACATTTGCAATGCCTTATTTGCAGGTTGCCTACAAGTATTTTTGAGAATATTTTAATATTATTATAGACTGAAAGTAGCAACAAAAATCCCCAGCTCCTCTGAAACTCATGGAAAGTAACACATGCTTCATGGTACACATGCATTTAGCTATTTATTGCACTAAACACCCATTAAACTGTCATGTACTCTGACTCTGCTGTGCAAGACAGTGACAATGCTTTTGTTGTGCTCTCAGAAAAGCTATTTATACACTCTGAGTCATGATTCTTGAAATGGTTTCTTTCACCACCTATTAAAAATTAGAAGCATCATTAATTCCTACAAAAGCCACTGCATGTGCTCACTGTTTGGCTCCTTGGAGAAAGGAAACGTTTTCATTGTTTCAGAGTCCTATTGAAATTACAAAGATTTCAAAATCAATATAGGGTGCAAGTGTGTTCACCCATACCTGGGTATACTGAATATGATGAGCCTTGCTTTGCAACAGATACACTTTAATATTTCCTTGCACATCACAGGACTCATTTTGCAACATTCAGACTCATTTGGGCAACGCTTTTAGAAATGCTTCACCCTTTCCTCTGTTTAAGGTAACTTTTTGTTTGGCAAATTAAAAGTGCATGCACAATACAATTCTAGTATACCATTTTACACTGACATAAATCTGTGCTGGGTTGCCAAGGATCTAGGCGTGTGTTTGCGTGCGTGCGTGTGTGCGCACACACACATACACTGTCCAGTCCTTTGTTTGTGTTCTATCAGGCTTTCTTGCAGTTAACACTTATAGGACTGGAAGCTTCATTTTACCCAACAGCCTATAAAAGGATTCCTAAATCAAGTCCAATAAGCTTGGATATATAACAGAGAATCCCATTTTATATTAAATGTTTGGCCTGGTCCCTTCTTAAGAAACTACAAATAGTGGCTTGGCCTGGCTGAAGACATGCAAAGAACAAGATGGCGCCTTTGCTCCATTCCACATACAGAAACCTACGATACTGGCAGCTGAACCTTCTTTCAGTACTGACAATGGGACACTGTTCTCCACCACATTTGAGGGCAGCAGACTAACTCAAGGAGAGCACAGCTCTGTCCTCCAACATCTCACTACCATTATCTGCAGCTCAGCTTCTGCTGCCTGAGATGACTGCCTCACTCACTAATGCAGGAGTGGGAAACCTCTGGCCTTATGAGCCTAACCAGGCCTTCCAGGCCAAGTCATGCCCACCTGCCCTACACCTGACAGCCTAAAAACACAGGAGCCTCAGGCCAATAATGCAGAACTTATGTATACTTTTGTATACATACACATTACCATCTATCAGCCCCTCTGTAACTGACCTTAAGGTAGCCAAAGAAAAATTAAAGTGAGAGACTGTGGCATGAAACCATTGAGAGCACCATTTCAATGCTCTAATTTGTTGTTTGAATTGGCACAGTAGGTTTGTTTTTATTAAACTACATGTGTTCATTAGCTCGCCTGTGTTATCCATTACAGTCATACTTTGGAAGTCACATGGAATGCGTTCCGGAAGTCTGTTCAACTTCGAAATGCTCAGAAACCAAGGCGCAGCTTCCAATTGGTTTCCGATTGTGCAGGCACACCGGAAACAATAGTGGAAGCCACGGCAGACGTTTGGCTTCCAAAAACTGGAACACTCACTTCCGGTTTTCGATCGTTCGGGAGCCAGAACGTTCAACTCCCAAGACGTTCAGGAGCCGAGATACTACTGTACTGTACTGTTTTGATGTGAATGCCACTATTAGTGCAGCTGCAGAGACCACATAACACCGGTCTTGAAAGACCTACATTGGCTCCCAGTACGTTTCCAAGCACAATTCAGAGTGTTGGTGCTGACCTTTAAAGCCCTAAACGGCCTTGGTCCAGTATATCTGAAGGAGCGTCTCCGCCCCCATCATTCTACCCGGACACTGAGGTCCAGCACCGAGGGCCTTCTGGCGGTTCCCTCACTGCGAGAAGCCAAGTTACAGAGAACCAGGCAGAGGGCCTTCTCAGTAGTGGCGCCTTCCCTGTGGAACGCCCTCCCACCAGATGTCAAAGAGAACAACTACCAGACTTTTAGAAGACATCTGAAGGCAGCTCTGTTTAGGGAAGCTTTTAATGTTTGATGTATTATAGTATTTTAATATTTTTTTGGAAGCTGCCCAGAGTGGCTGGGGAAGCCCAGCCAGATGGGCGGGGTATAAATAATAAATTATTATTATTATCTGTAGTTTATGGCATTTCATTTCCTTCTGATCACACTGTTTACAATCTCTCTCCCCCGCTTCCCTAGTGTAAGTATGTACCTGCAACTCAAGACAACACTTTATACATCTGATTGTTATGTACTGAAGTATATCAGACGACACAGCAATTCTTCAAACAGCTCTTCTTTATTCAGAGGCCAGAACAGAACTGAACGGCTCAGTCAGCCTGCTTATATAGAGCTCCAGTACCATGTTACTGTAACAACTTTCTAAAACTATCCAATCACTGAACGTCACTTTCGATCCTTCATTTGCATAACTATCTACAGTATCCATCCAATCACTGAACGTCACTTTTGATCCTTCATTTGCATAACTATCTACAGTATCCCCCTGCTGGCCCAGGGTGAGAACTTCAGTACATAACACCCCTCCCCACCGAGATAAAGCGTTAGTTACAATCGTAATGGTTTCCTTATATACAGCACTACACGTAATGGTTCAATTAGGCACAAAAGCATATCGGTTACATTTCACATACTTCCACATACTTAGACCAACAGTGTTACATATCCAACAACATAGTCCTTTAAATAAGTTGGGCACTTGGAAACTCTGCCAGACTGCCGGGGAGCGGTCCAGTCCAGTGGGCTGCCCGATTCTTGCTGAGGCTGTGGCGCGACCCTAGGTGGCGTTGAAACCAAGTCCCCTGGATCCGCTGCTGTGGGTGTAACCTCCGCGAGTGGAGTTGGCGGAATGTCAGGCATGGCAGTGGTCTGAGTCTGTGGGAAGTCCGGCAGACCCTCTTAAGTGGCTTGGTTCGGCTCCACGCCCGCAGTCTGTGAGAGAGGTGTAAGTGTCTGTTCCGGAGCCACGAGCACAGTTGGGGGCACCACGGTAGTGTCAAAGTCCCCAACCCTGCGCCTAAGCTGGTCTATGTGCCGGCGCCACAAGCTTCCGTCTTCGAGCGCCACCTGGTACGAGCGAGGTCCCGTGACTCCCAGTACTGTGGCTGGCACCCAAGGAATGTCCTCCACAAAGTTCCGGGCAAAGACCTGGTTTCCTGGAACAAATGACTGTGGCGCGTTGGCACAGCCTGGGGGTTTGGCCACGGCAAAGTCTGGGTGCAGCCGGTCAAGCGGAGACCTGAGGCGGCGGCCCATAAGCAGTTCGGCAGGACTCTGCCCTGTGGCCGCATGAGGGGTGATGTGTTGCACGAACAAGTATTCGGCAACCCCCTCATGCTAGTCTCCCCGGTCCAGGTGCCCCAGTGCCTCTTTTGCGGAGCGCACCATTCTCTCCTGTTGCTGGATGGATGAAATGGTGCTGTTAGGGCATGGTGGATGCCCAGTCCCAAAAGGTACCGCTCAAAAGTGCCTGATGTGAACTGTGGTCCATTCTCGGAGACAAGAACATCAGGACACCCATGCGTCGCAAAGAGGCCTCACAGCACCCGGATGACGGCCTCGGTAGTGGTGGAGGGCATCAGGGCCACCTCCAGCCATTTGGAATAGGCGTCCACCACTACCATAAAGGTCCGGCCGCGAAAGGGGCCGGCCAGATCTAGGGGCCGGCCAGATCTATGTGCACCCTCGACTAGGGTGTCTTGGGCGTCTCCCAGGTGTGTCCCTTAGCTGCCGGTGGCGCAGGCCTCGATTCTTGGCACGCTTGACAGGTGGAAACCCAGGCAGTGATGGCATCGTCCATGTTAGGCCACCAGACATAACACCGAGCCAACGCCTTCATTTTGACTATTCCCGGGTGGCCAACGTGCAGAGCCTAAAGGACACGTTGACGGAGTCTTTGGGGAATCACGACGCGGTCTCCCCACAGCAGACAGCCGCGATGAGCCGAGAGTGGGTGGCTAATGTGCAATGACCTGGGTGGGGATGGAAAAACTGCTTCCTTCTCTTGAGGAGGATCAGTGGAGCAGCTGTCTGGGCTCTGAGCCTTTGGGCGGTGTGGGGAGGGGGTGTTAACTAAGAAGCATGTTTTGAAACGGGGAAAAAGTTGCCCGGCTGAGATGGACAAGGCACAGCTTTCATTTGCAAACGGCCAGAATACGGGCGAGGCGAAGAACGTGTTGAAATTCCCCTATTTCCCCCCCCCCCTCCATCATTCAGTTTTTAATTCATTAATATTTGTAATAACAAATATTTTTACAAAGGGGGGAGACTGCACAGCACAAGACAGAATTCCAGCCCTGATAATGTGGCAGGTTGGTAGGAAGAGACCATTCTGGCGATTGAGAGTTTGATACAAGATTCAGGGTTGTACCGGTAAGATTGGAGCTGCTTCTCTTTACAGGCCGAGCTTGGTCCTCCGCCAGTGTCTCCTTTTGGAGTTGTACCTGATTTTATTGCCAGTTTTCATGCGGATCCATTGCGGGATGGGCCGGTTCTGCTTCTGCTTCTTAGCGAGAAACCGCTTGATCTTGAAAGTCTTGTGGGAAGACATACTCAAGCTCACCACAATGGCTACAAACGAAAAGAGCTTGAAATGCCCCGATTACGCAATTGTCCACACCCTCAAAATCTGTTTTGCCCCCCGATTCCCTTCCTAAGATGGCGGCTTCGGAGACGCCTCTTCCCAGGATCCGCTCCCAAGAAGGAGGTCGGTGCACAGACTATTAAAAAAGAAAACAAAAAACGGAGCAGCTTAGGAAAGCCCTCTGCCCGCGGCCATTTTTTT
This sequence comes from Podarcis pityusensis, assembly GCF_964106645.2. Taxonomy (NCBI): domain Eukaryota; kingdom Metazoa; phylum Chordata; class Lepidosauria; order Squamata; family Lacertidae; genus Podarcis; species Podarcis pityusensis. The sequence goes on from NC_138032.1 coordinate 39,864,976, forward strand.
TACAGAGTCGACCTGCGCATTTGCCAGTCTCTTAAATCCACTCTCCTAAATGAGGCAGAGTCTCAGCAATGTTTGGAGCGCGTGGAGGAGGGAACACGGTGACAGAGAAAATCAGGGTCGTGCAGCTACGGCGGGACGACGCTGCTAATGTCGCTGAAATGGTCAGTCAGGCGCAGCGAACTAGGATGTGACGTCATTAACGTGCGTCTCCGGAGTGGAAGGTCCCTCTTGACGCTATACGACCGGGACCGACAGAGCGCCTGCGGGAAGTTGCCGTGGGGCTGGATGGGGGCTGCGGCCCGGGGGAAGAATGGCGAAGGGGCCCTGCAGAGGAGGGAAGCTCCGCGGCTGCGCCATTCCTCCTCAGTAGCCGGCGGTGAGCTCTTCGCCCGTCCCTCTCCCGCGGGCCGCCCCAGTCGGCTCAGGGTAGCTGGACGCCTCCCTTTCCCCTCCATGCTTTCCCCATCCCGCCGCCTTCTCCTGGCGCTTCCTCTTCGCTTTTCCTTTTCTCTCTTTTCCTTGAACCGACCGCCGCGCCCCTTGATTCATTTTCTCCTCTGCTGGCTGCTTGTTTCTTAGGGCTCGTCGTTTCGCTTTCATAGAGCCCCTCGCAGGGGGAGAAGGTGTTGCCAGGCCGGCGGCTCGACTCTTGAGGAGGCTGAGAAGGCAAGATGTCTTCTGGACTCAGGGCAGCGAGCCTCCCCGCCTGGAAGCGGCACATCCTGGACGAATTGAGGCGACGGGACCGGTTGCAGAGACAGGCCTTTGAAGAGATTATCTTGCAGTGTAAGTAAAGGTTTTGGTGGCTGCTTGAAAGTCTCCAGCTTAGCTCCAACAGCATACATTGTTCAAAACTGACTGCCAACCAAATGATTGTGTGTGAGAGGCCATAGTGTGTGAGGAAGGTTATTCTTGCGGGATTGTAAACAACTTGTCGTCTGGGTGAGAGTCTCTTGAAATTTTCTTAGTCAGATTGAAGTAGCCAGCCCTGTTTTAATGGCCTTATACTTATAAGAGCATGTATGGAGAATGTTGCTTTTATAATGTTGTTTTCCGGTGCAAAGGTTATAGTAAGTAAAACATTATCATCTTATTGCTGGATTGTAAAACTGGTGGTTTCTTTTGTTTTTAACTGAACTCCTCATTAGATAACAAGCTCCTGGAGAAGTCAGATTTCCATTCAGTGCTGGCTGACAAGCTACAAGTGGAAAAATATGACTTGCCAAGCCGGCATGAGATCAGGTACTTGCTGAATCAGTACAAGTGATGGTTACTGTGTCTGGTGTTGTTCCTTTTCCACCAACGATGGCTATTTGTCATAATGGCTATGTACTGCTTCCAGTATTAGTGAGAGAGTGCTGTTGCATTCATGTCCTTCTAGGGCTTCCTATAGACCTCCGGCTGATCACACTGAATGCAGAATGCTGGAATTGATGGGTGTTTGGTCTGATGCAGCAAGGCTTTTATGTTCTTAATATATAAATATATTTTAGCTCTCTTGTATAGCAGTTATTAAAACTACAGTCATACCTCGGGTTGAAGTTGCTTCAGCTTGAGCGTTTTTGGGTTGCGCTCCGCAGCGACCCAGAAGTAACGGAGTGTGTTACTTCCGGGTTTCGCCACTCGCGCATGCGCAGACGCTCAAAATGACGTCATGCGCAGAAGCGGCGAATCATGACACGCGGACACAGGTTGCATTCGCTTCAGGATGCGAACGGGGTTCAGGAACAGATCCCGTTCGCATCCAGAGGTACCACTGTACTGCTAAGAACTGCTATAATGCTCATTGTCTGATCCCTGTACATATTTTCTTGGATGTAACTTCTCAATACCATTGGGCTTACTCCCAAGGAAGGGTACATATTATTTAATATTATTTAATAACATACGCTAAATGTGTTGGTAATACTAGGTTTTTGAAAAGTTTAGCTAGTATGATTTTGAGCCATATAGGATATCTATAGGGTATGAAGAGAGAATGGATGTTCACTATATCTGCAGGAACTGCGGGCATTTATCTTGGAGATCAATTCACCCATAGCTAAAATGGTCAACAAAGTACATAAAATCACTGGTGTAACGAACAGGAAAAAAGAAAATCTTGATATGGAGATACGGTGCTCTGCTTATGTAATCTAAGTTCTACATTGAAACATTAATTTTACTCTTTTAAATGAAGTTAAATATGTTAAATATAGGGATAGCCATCTGAAACAAAAATTTTGATAGAAAAATGGATTATGGAAATTGGATAAAAAGTAGTTTGATATGCTTTGTGAATTAAAAACTCAGAATTTTTCTTTTCTCATCCTCTGGAAAATTCCAGTCCAGGACACGATGGTGCAAGGAATGATTGTCACATGCAAGAAATAGCCCAGCTTAGAATTAAGCATCAAGAGGAGCTGACAGAGCTGCACAAGAAACGTGGCGAGGTTAGGAGCACCCATTTTATCCATGTGTAACATTTCAATACTTTTCTTTTGCAGTGGTACCAGAGTAATTATAGGCTTACTGTGGGATTCAGAAGTTTGAAAACTTAACTTCTGTACAGTAGTACCTCGGTTTTCAAACGTAATCCATTCCAGAAGACCATTCGACTTCCGAAACGTTCTAAAACTGAAAGCGGAAGCCTCAGTTCAATAGGGAAACTCAAAACAGAAGCCGCATCAGACGTTTGGGTTCCAAAAAACATTCGAAACCAAAGCATTTACTTCCAGGTTTTTGGTGTTCGGGAGCCAAAGCATTCAAAACCGGAGCTGTTTGAGAACCAAGGTTTGACTGTATTCTAATATTGTGACATTGGTTAATAATTATGCAGGTATCTCTTCAAGGAAAAACAATAAAGACACTTAGGTTGTATTCAGCTAACTTTTACTCAGAGTAGACCCTTTGAAATCAACAGACCTATGTCATAGTTATAACTTTCGGTAGATGTATTCTAAGTGAAAATTAGTTACATGGGTCTAGCAAATATTCCATATGTTTTCAAAGACTAGAGTAAATATTTGTAATAAATGTTTTAATAAATATTTAATAAATAATAGTATGATTTCAGCATGCATGAAATGTTATGCTAAGTTGGCAGGTGTATGTATACTTGGGTGTTCAGGAAAAGAATGAAACACTGAGGTTAGAGGAAAATCGAACACAAAAAGTAGACTGTATTAATAGTTGCTTTCCCTCAGTAACATAGTTTCCTTCACAGTTGGCCCAGTCTGTGATTGACCTGAAAAACCAAATACAACAGAAGGACAGTGAGATGCAAACGAATAATACAAAGTGAGTAGAACCCATTTACTACTTACAGAATTTGATTTTGGTGCTGGATGCCAATTTTTGGTTGAATTCTCATTAAAACTGAGTGTCTTTGCCCACTTTAGGCTGGTGCACGTGCTCTGCCCTTTCCCGGGGAAGCCAGACCTGGCTGTGGTAACACATGCCTTGGTTACACTGGATTATTGCAAAGTGCTTTACATAAGGCTACTGTTAAGAGTATTCAGATGCTTCAGTAGTCCAGAATGTGGCAGCAAGGAGGCTGGTGGGTGGGTGCCCTTGGTATCTTACTACACCTGCCTTGCATAGCCGACACTTGCTACCATTTTGCTTCTGGACTCAATTAAAAGTGTTGGTGACTATTTTTAGGGCCTTAAATGTCTTGGGTCCATCATAAGTGAAGGGACTGACTTATTTTGTACTCACATGCCTGTTGTCGTAAGAACAGGTGAAGAAGCCCTTATTTATATCCCACATCAGAAGCACGGTCTGTAATAATGTCAGGGGGTTTTCTCAGTGGCCACACCAACTTTGTGGAACATTTTGCCCTTGTGAAATTTGGATGCCCACCTCTCCTGCTATCACTGGTGGGTGAATACCTTTTTATTCTGACATGTTTTTGCCCTGACAGGTAGCTGGTGGCTTTTTTTAATACTGTGCTTTATCTGCCTGCCTGCCTGCCTGTTTTTATTTCCTTTGGTTTTGTTATACTATTTAAGTGATCTTTAAGTGTAGTGAGCTACCTGAGTCATGTTTAAGAATTAGACTGGGGTAAAGTAAAGGTAAAGGGACCCCTGACCATTAGGTCCAGTCATGACCGACTCTGGGGTTGCGGCGCTCATCTCGCTTTATTGGCCGAGGGAGCCAGCGTACAGCTTCCAGGTCATGTGGCCAGCATGACTAAGCCACTTCTGGCAAACCAGAGCAGCGCATGAAAACGCCGTTTACCTTCCCGCCAGAGCGGTACCTATTTATCTACTTGCACTTTTTATGTGCTTTTGAACTGCTAGGTTGGCAGGAGCAGGGACCAAGCAATGGGAGCTCACCCCGTTGCAGGGATTCAAACCGCCGACCTTCTGATTGGCAAGTCCTAGGCTCTGTGGTTTAACCCACAGCGCCACCTAAATAATAAATATATGGGTTGCCTCTCTTAAAGGATTGTAGAATATTTGCAGAAGATATCTGAACTAGAGACAGATTGCCAGGACCTGCGGAACAAGCTACAAGATCTTGAAAGAGCCAATCAGACTCTTAAGGATGAGTATGATGCACTCCAGATTACCTTTACTGCCCTTGAGGAAAAACTGAGAAAAACTACGGAAGATAACCAAGAGCTGGTAACACGCTGGATGGCAGAGAAAGCTCAAGAAGCTAATCGGCTCAATGCAGAAAATGAGAAAGATTCCAGGTATGATACCAGCAAGTTAAAACCTTTGAGTTGAGCTTAAATTTGCAATAGAAGCCCCTCCCCAAAATTTATTTTCCCCAAATGTTATCCCCATCTTTTCTGGATGAACATAGAAACTCTGTGTCTCTGTGTGTAGATCTCAGTATTTTTTCCAGTAATCCTGGCCACTTAACGACTCAGTGAATCGTGGCAAAGGGCATTTTTTGAGATTGAAGTCGATCTGAATGTAGAGCAGTTTAAGAATGGTTTATGTAATACAGCTTGTGTCTGTTCAATTGGTCCTCACTAGCCTCATTTGCATGCATGCTTGTAATGCTAATCTTGTATCCTGAGTGAAAGCGTTGGGTGAAGTTTGGAGCTGGGTACCATTTGATGACACCCAGTTGTATTTCTTTGTGCCATCTGAGTCAGGGAAGGCTGTGTGAATACTGAACTGATGTCTGGGCACTGTAATGGGCTGGAGGTGGGGCATAAAACTGAGACTGAATCCTTGTCGGTTGGTGATTCTCATGTCCCAGAATTGGACAAGTGACCTTCTGAAAATAGGATTGAACTCTACCAAGGCAGTAGAAATCAATATGACATAGAGATATTTATTGAAGCACTTCTTGGTATTGTGCTGAACTCAGTAAGACAGTTGGGATTTCAGCCTCTGATTATTGGACCCTTGATATTTTTGAATCATTTGCACACTCCTTCAGAGAAGGTCAGCCAGTGACAGGATTTCCTAGCATTTCTGTTTTCCCTCATAGAAGACGGCAAGCCAAGCTTCAGAAGGAACTAGCAGAAGCTGCAAAAGAGCCGCTGCCAATTGAACAGTAAGTCTTCCCTCACCTCATTCTTCCCTAATGTCTACATGTGCCAGTCCTAGGAAGCAGACACAGACCCCACAATGAACATTACTGGTCTGTTCAAGCTTTGAATGTTCTTCATTAAATTTTGACTATAGCATTCTGCACTTTGAAGTGTGCGGTCAAGTGGGGGAAAGGTTCTTAATTTTACCTGTAAGAGAACGGAGGAATGCAAAATAAGTTCACAACTTTTAAGTTGGCAGTGTTGTATTACTTGATTGTAGAAATGGATGAGATACAGTGGTGCCTCACAAGACAAAATTAATTCGTTCCGCGAGTTTTGTCGTCTTGCGAAGCACGGTGTCGGGAAAGTTTTGGAAAAGCTTCAAAAATCACCAAAGTCTTTAAAAACCTCAAAAAAGGCTACCACACCGCGTTCTATGAGTTGCTCCTTGAAGTCAAGTCGCAACTGTATTAACGGTGTTAAGAAAAAGGAAACAAACTTGCAAGACGTTTCCGTCTTGCGAAGCAAGCCCATAGGGAAAATCGTCTTGCGAAGCAGCTCAAAAAACCCTTTCGTCTAGCGAGTTTTTTGTCTTGCGAGGTACCACTGTAGATAAGAGATGGGAAGGGTTTCCCTGTGAGGTCAGGAAACTGGAGGTCCCTGCATTGTGAGCATTAGGGAATGCAGTGGGGGACCAGCAAAAAAGGAAGCCGGCGAGCTGTTGCTGTGGTGCGTCTCCTCCTTCAGCAGCCTCTTTGGAAACGAGAAATTTTCCACTACATCACGAGTTCTTAACCTGTGGTCCATGCACACCTCTGAACCCCCAGCCAACCATTCTGGGCTATCCTTGGCTTGCTGATTTGAGAGAATTCACAAGGCAGTGGTAGGGAAGACACCTCAAGCTTCCACATCAAATTGAATTTCCTACTTTTCTGGAAAGTAACAAGCTACTGTTAGTTTATACTTACTACATTTTTAAAAAAACAACAACAACCTACAATCAAAAATATTTTAAAATATTGATCTAAATTACTAGTATGTGAAAGCTGATCAGTTCTGTGCTGAAGGTTTCGTTGACATAGAGTACAAATTTGCTTTCTCTCATTTTCTTTTATTATCCCTGGAGTGCACAGAAATCACACTTTGTAAAATGTAAACAATGTATGCGGGCTCAGCTTGAATTTCAAAGGCAAAATTTGACTGAAAAGAAAGGGTAGAATCCCACCTTACTTAGATGCTCAAGGCAACTTAGGTTTGGATTGGGCAAAACCAATGCTTCACAGTAAAAATACTCTAAAAATCAACAGGTAATAAAAACAAAAAAGCAAATAAAACATCAGTGGTAAAACTCTCCTTACTGTTAGGCTAATTATTCCCATAATTCCTTAGTGCGCATAAAGAAGGTGTCTGTAAAAGTGCACTTTCCCTTTAGCCATATAAGGAAGCAAGCTTATGAATTCTGTTGAGAGGACAGGGAGTTGCTTAGCCCAAATGCCTGAATGTCCTTCAACTCTCAAATGATTCAAAAAAGGCACGGTCCTGTCCTCCAGGGATGACGATATTGAAGTGCTGGCGGATGAAACCTCTGACCCTGCTGATGAGACATCTCCGGTGCGCGCTGTCAATCGAACAGCCAGGTAAGAAGAATGGGGATAAAATAATGGATCCCCTGCCCTGATCCACAAGAAGCTAATAAAGAATTTCAAGGGTGGGGGAAGGAATTGCACATATCCTTAATGGTGTAGCGGTTTGAGAACTGCTGCTATTGTATCCTGAAAGGGAAAATACTTTTGAGAGAGTTGTTATTTCCAGTGTGGATGTATTTGTGATTTCTTGGCTAACAAATGCCAGCATCTGAGGAAGCAGTGAATGTACTTGAGTATATCTCCTATGCAGTCCCTGTTGGGTTGGAGTTCTGTGTTCCCATTCATTTCATTGGGAAAAGGTCCTGTGAACTATGCCCATGCCATTCAAAATATCAGTAGTTGTGAAACTCTGTGAAGCATCAGAATTGTTTTCCACAGAAGCTTTTTTAGCTAGGGAGATTTCTTTTTTTACAATATCATTATACTTTAATGGAAGTATCCCAGAACTACAATTTCCTGACTTGTAAGTTCTCCTAGGAAAACAGAGTGTGAGCAGCTGCTGCCTTGTTTTCCATAAATTCCCTTTGCCATGCTGGTTCTTGTTTCTGGAACTGGAGGGAGCACTGCAGCGCTAATGCAAAGGAGGCCAAGAGCTGGCGGTGTGGTCAGGTCTGTGGTCCTGTTCCAATGAAGAGGAGGCATGATGTGGCGCTGTTGCAAACAGTTCTTCTCTTGACTGAAAGGACCATGGCACAGCTACCTAAATTGGCTCTCACAGCTTTGGAGAGCTGTAATTAACCCATCACTCTGTGTCTGGATGTGGCAAAGCCCTGTAATAGTGGCAGCAACTGCAGGTGGAAGGGAAGCAGGAAGCAGGCTGGCTTTAAGTATTTGGAAGACTGATAGACAGAGAGAGTGATGGAGGCAGATCTTTATCTCCCCCACCCTTAGTGGGCCAAAGCTCTTATCACAATTTTTATTTTAAAAATAAAAATATATCCTTTTCTTATGAAGCTGCTCTTTCAGTTTCATATTCGGCTATGAAAATATTTCTGTATAAGCTCCTCTTGTGGATCATAACCACCTGATTGCTTTGTTTAGCTCTGAAAACTTATTTCTTAATACAAATTCTTAATTTTATTCTCAAAGTCTAAATGGCTTAAACCTCTGTAAGGTGCCTCCTCTTCCTGCTGTTAGGCCAACATGAATTGCGCTCAATTCATAATTGGTGATGCGAGCATTTTTATTTCTTCAGTTCCAACGTGGTGACTTTTTTGACTGTCCTGAATTTGAATTTCCTGCTTGAAGTTGGGGTTTGAGGAGAAATGCTCTCCTTGTTGCATGCTGTGGGCTATGTGTGTTTTTGATCTCTGCTTGAACAACAAGATTTAAATCTGTCCTCCCCTCCTCTTTAGTAAGCGACACTCCCAGCCAGCTGGAGGCCTTCTGGACTCTATCACTAATATATTTGGGTAGGTTAGAATACATTCGCCTCTTCTGTTACATATCGGTACAATATGCACCAATATTACGTTGATGCAAGGATTGCAAACAGTTGTCCTTATCTCAGCCTTTTTTTCTAGCTTCTGCCTCCCTGCCCCCTTTTTTTCTTTTGTTTTCAACTTCCTGTTCCTTACATCTGCTGTGTGCTGACCTCTGATCTTTCCCTCCAGTCTGTCTGAGTCTCCCCTTTTGGGACATCACTCTTCTGATACTGCCAGGTGAAAATTCGCTTGAAATTATTCACACTTAATCCAGCATGTGAGTGAGGGATGTTGAAGTAACTGCCTTGTTTTGATGTTGTTAACTGTAGCAGTGAAAAGACTTCCCTGTTGAAAGGTGCACTTTACCCTCTTATATGAGGGCTGGGTTAAAAGCGAGAGCAAAATTAATTGCTAAGTTAACTGTAGTTGCAATGACTGTGCTGTGGCCTTTCATTGTAGTTCAGTCCTGCACTGAGCTGAGCATCCATGTCTAGGTGTAGAAATGCAATGTGAGCTTTAGACTGAGGAGTATATACCTTTGCAATTCAGTGGGATTTACTTTATATGGGAGAAAAATAAACATTTCTTTAAAATAAATTGAAAAGCTGCGGGAACTTGTCTTAGCAGTGATCTTTGAATTGATTAGTTTTAACTCAGGACTCCATAAGGCTGCTGTAACGTTGGTAAGTCCTTCCCCAGGCCAACAGCAACCTCAAGTTACCATGCCATCCATCAGGTCCACGGGAGAAATCAGTTGCAAAGATTATAGCAGCCAGGGGAGTCCCAACCATGCAAAGCCATCTCTGTGGGTGTAACCACCCAACTGCTGTTATACCTGAATCGGGCTGAAGTTTCTCTGCCCCTTCCCTCCCATTCTTACTCTATTGTGTAGTCGGGATCATCTCCCTGCCTATAATTTGAAGACAGAGCTGGTTCCCACCTGTGCCTAACTATATGCATTGGTTGTGCCCTTTCTCAGGAGACGCTCTTTATCCTCATGCCCCACCCCTCAAGATAACATGGAGGCACATCCAGGCGCAAGCAAAGAGGTGCGAGTCCCTACCACCGCTCTGTGTGTCTTTGTAAGTATATTTGAGAGACATTAGATGTAGAACTTAGTAGCTTAACGTCTAGGTAAATCTGTTTTTTGTTTACTGATGTCATCATTATGTAATTGTAACCATTTATGCAGACGTCCCTCTCTTGCTTTCATATCTTCACTCACTGTGCTTGCAGTGGTGAGTGTGCTGCCATCTGCTGGTGAGCCTGACCTGTTCCAGCCTGCCTTCTCGCAACTTTGGAGCAGCAGAAATGGGAGGGAATCCCTGACCCCTCACCAGCTCCAAGATTGGGAGGAAGGCTAGAAATTAACCTGGAGCCTAGGAGAGGAGCCAAGTGATTGTCCCTGGCAGAGGGAGAGGCAGGGTCCTGATGCCCACAATAATTGGCTTGGCTGACAAGGGCAGCCCGAAATTGGGACCCTGTTTTAGAATTTTCTAAAACAAGTCACAAACTCATTCATTAATAGATGTTTTGCTGAGGTCAGTGATGATGTCATAAATCTCTGATTGCACTGGTGAATTGCACACCCGCTACTTTCTCAGCTCCCAGCAGCTTTATGCTTTCTATCTCCCATCCACACTTTAGTAATGCTGTGAGGTGTTATGAGGCTGCTGACAATATGTGGATAAAGTCAGTGCATGCTGCCAAAGTGTAAGCGGCGTGGCACCGACTCCTATCTGACAAAGTGAGTCAAGGAGCCGGTAGTTTTGGGATGTGTCTTAATGTGCATGATCTTTAGTTTTCAAGCTGAGACCTCATGCTTGTGAATGGTGAGAGAAATTCGTTCCATCTAAAATATAATGGGCAGGAGTCCCCTAACTATCTTAGCTGGTTGAGAGACCACAGCCATTGTTCTAGGGATGTTTATTCTAGAAAGCTGGTTGTTATATATGCTTGGTTTCATGTGGTTGAAATCAAACAGGAAAGTAGTAGTTTTGACAAATGATCCACTTGGTGTTACACTGTGTGAGTGTGGTTCATGCTTCAAGCTTGCAGTATCTCTTGTAGGCTGGAGTGTCTCTTGATACCATCTATAACTGTTCATGTCCTGTTTCTTTTCCATCCCCCTAGGATGCGCACGACGGGGAGGTGAATGCTGTGCAGTTCAGCCCTGGCTCCCGGTTACTGGCAACAGGAGGCTTGGACCGGAGAGTCAAACTCTGGGAAGTTTGCGGAGGTAAGTTCTTTAAATAGGTACAAATGAGCTTCCTCCTAAGATTGATTCCATAGTTGACATCTTCAAAATAATTGTGAAGATCTGCAGCTACAGTGCAGAACGTTTGAAAGAGCCATTCTCATAGGGTGACTAGGATGTTGGGTTTGGATGTAGGAAACTCATCTTCAACTCCCCACTCAGCTGTGATGATAAATGTCTTCTCCAGAACTGTTTGCTACTCAGAGAAGGGAGAACTCATCATTCCAGTGGGACAGCATTTGCTTTGGATGCAAGAGGTTCCAGGTTTGGTCCCAAACATTTCTAGTGAAAAGGCTATTGGGTACCAGAACTGGGAAAGAGTGTCTGTCTGTGTTGTCTGTCTTTCTATCTGTCTCTTTGACCAAGACTCTGAAGAGTCATTGTCAGTCTGACAGTGGACCCAGTAAGCCAGAAGTAGTAGTCTGTCTTGCTTGCAGATCAGCTTCCTATTGCCAAGAAAATGTATACGACTTACAGTTGTATGTCACTGATCCTGAAATATCATATCTGTGTCTTTTCATTATGATGTTGCTTTTTTCAAATACTTTCTTTCAATATCTGTATAACAACATCAGAAATCATCCCAAAGTATCCCTCCATAATGATACATGACTTGATAAATTGATTTATTGTGATGGTTTGATATTTTTTCAGGCCGTTGTTTTGTGTATTTTTGTTGCACCCTGCCCTGACATTTCTTTGAATGAAGAACTAGTTTTAAATCCTCTAAGAAAATAATGAAATGAAATAAATACATGTTACTCTTGCTTTTGGCTGAATGAAATAGACATGGGTTCAATCTTTTCCCTGCCTCCTAACTCTTGTTTCTTTTTTCTTGCACCACAGAAAAGTGTGAACTTAAAGGCTCTCTATCTGGCAGTAATGCAGGGATTACAAGCATAGAGTTTGATAGTGCGGTGAGTATTTATTATAGCCCTTTTTTTTTTGCAACTGTTTCCCACCGCACTTCCCAAACCATGTCTCTGAAATAAGCACAAAATAGATAAGGGAGGAAATGACACAATCGTCCAGAAATAGGTACAAAATTTGAGCCATTTTAGCACTGATTAATACTGTCCTTTTCGTAAGATTGACTTGCTTATGCCTTTTGTATATAACATGCACTGATTTTTTGCCAAGGTATGAAATGTCACAGTTTCATAACTTGTGAGGCACATGGCATAAATCTCTGCTTCTTTTGAGATCTAACAGTGTTTTGCTGAGGTCAGTGATGAACAGTAAAAGGTCTGATTTGCCCAGTGGTTTTGCCTCCTTTACCATCGCAGCTCCCAGCATTTTCGCTTCCATCATACTCTAGACATGCTATGATTGGGAGAGTATTTGCTGATAAATAGAGATACGTTCAGTTTGTGTTACTCTAGAGCATTGGGTAGACGTGACTGACATTGTTATCCAACATAAACAGATAATGGAGTTTTTGAGGTATTGGAGCCACTTTATGGGTATATGATCTCAAATTTTTAGCTGAGACCTCTTTTGCAGCAAAACATCTTTCTCAAGAGCTCTTGTCAAGTTATCAGCTGTGGCAGGAAGAAAGTGGGAGAAGGAATGGGGTGGGGTGGGGCACTAAGTGTGAAAAGATGGAGCAGTGGTAGATGAGTAGAGAAAATTGGGTGAGAGGTTCTTTAACTTCGGGTAAGAAGGTGAAACAGAAAGCAGCTTAAAGACAATACAGAATCTTAATGATAAGAGTACTCACTGTCTCAGCATCAAAAGAGAGGACAGGAAGAGACCTAATAGGAGGTCAAGAAGAAGTAGCAGGAAGTGGCAGTGATCTGAAATAAGATGGTGACAGACGGATACAATATTCCTTTGATGCAGATGACCACACAGGTGGTAGTGGTTCTAGAAAACATTGCTACAACAATGAGAGAACCAGGTGCCCTCCAGTTGGTGGTGGACCAGTGGGGACAGTGGGTTAGGTTGCCTGGAAGTTGTAGTCCACACAACATCTGCAAGACCAGAGGTTCCCCATCCTTGCTCTACAAGAAGAAAGATCATATTGAAAGAGTTTAAAATTGTGTTTCCCCAGGGTTCTTATTTATTAGCCGCTTCAAATGACTTTGCCAGTAGGATCTGGACCGTGGATGATCATCGGTTACGGGTGAGTATTTTTCCCCCACAGGTGTGGCATGTATGCCTGCTTCTCACTTGTCTTCTGTATATCAAAAAGTGTTAGAAAATTGTAGGGATGTGCTGCAGGATTTTAACTGCAGCTCTTGATACCTTTCAAAATTGAGTGGCTAGTTAATCTCTTTTCTTCTTTTACTTACAAAGAGCTCTTACAGTTAACCTGGCGGATGCAGATTGCTGATACGGGTAGAATGTACTGTTTGAGAGATCAGCAAACCAGGAGAGGTTCTGAAGGAGAACCTTCCTGAGAAATTTTTATACTTTGCAGAATTTTGCTTAACATTAATATTAAAACACTGCTGAAGAATGATAATGGCTTTGGTGGAAGCAGACCAGTTCTAGGTTGGTGAACAGATAAAAGTAGTTTCTCCTTTGCATTTTGAAGTTGGTCTTTGTAAGCATAAAGACACATTTCACGTTCATCTCTTTCACTCTCTAGTTTGCTCCCTCTCTGCCATGCAAACTGCATGCAGATGGTCCAGCTTCCAGCAACTCCAGTTCAAAATCGTCTAGGATAGGATAGCTGCAATAGCCTCCACTGTTAGTTAGACTAGAGGCTCGAACGGACCCAGTAGAAGGAGCTTCATTTAACTGTAAATACTAATATGTGTGAACTTGGGGGGGGGGGAGGCCTCAAGATTCTAGGAATTGCTTCCCTGAAAGACTGTGACTCTATGCTAGAGCACCTGCCTTGCATGCAGAAGGGCCCGAGTTCCATCCCCAGTAAGTCCTGGTAGGGCTGGAGAAGTTTCTTGCTTGAAACCCTGGAATGCTGCAGCTAGTCAGTGTAGACAGTACTATGCTAGATAGACGAATGGTCTGACTTGGTATAAGGCAGTTCCCTATGAATCAGACCAAAGTCTAGCTAGACTAGTATTCCATCTCCAAAGATGGCCAGCCATATATCTCTGGGAAGCAGGACAAAGTGGTGAAAGCCATCTCCTGTTGCATATCCCTGGCACCAGGTAATTTGGGATATACTCCCACTGAACTCTGAGTTTCCATTTAGCAATCATGGCTCATAGGCCCACCCTCAATGGTTGCCGACACCTTACCCAACTAAGAGATGTGGATGCGGTCTTCTATACAGCAGGTGCTTGGCAAACCAGCATTTGGCACACCAAACTAGGATTGTTTAGATCTCAAACCGGGTTTGTGTCTGGGTAACATTATCAGCGTTCTGTTCTTGCTAAATGGTTGGATGGCATGGCTAGAGAGAGCAACTGTTGCCAAGCCTTTTCACTAATAGGATGTCAATCTCTTTCTAGCACACGCTCACGGGGCACAGTGGAAAAGTCTTGTCGGCCAAATTCCTATTGGACAATGCGCGCATTGTATCTGGGAGTCATGACAGAACCCTCAAACTGTGGGACCTGCGCAGCAAAGTCTGTAAGGAAGCTATTCCACGTATACAATAGCAGTTCCCTTGCTTTTGTGTGTCTCGCATGTGTTGAAGGGCACAAGAGCAGCACTTTTATTGACTTGTTATTTCTCAAAAGTGTACAAGCTTGGTACTGGTCACCCTTCTATTAAGATTCTGATATCTACTTGGAATCAAAACTAGTTTGTTCTACCATGTTGTATTACCATAATGCTCAGCAAGAGGGCACCACGTCATCGTTCTGCTTGAGATTCTTGTGACAGCGTCCGTCTTTGGAGCTACTTTGCTTATGATTAGAGGGGTTAGCTTATGGGGCTGGCGTTCTTACTGGTTAGTCACAGTTCTAGTGAAATTGGATTAAGACAGTAATTGTGTTTGGTGCCTGAGTGATGGGTTCAACTGTTTGGTTTTTTTTGCTGAGAGAATAGTATGGTTGGAGTGTGGGGGTTATAGTTGTTGTCTTCTCTTTTTAAGGCATAAAAACAGTGTTTGCTGGCTCCAGCTGCAATGATCTGGTCTGCACAGAACAGTGTGTGATGAGTGGACACTTCGACAAGAAAATTCGCTTTTGGGATATTAGGTAAGATTAAGGTGGAGGATGCGCTGGGGTAAGGGAACATTGAAAAGGCCCTCTGACTTAGCTTTGGTTCATTTGTAATGGGCAACATGATCAGTGAAGTTCCGCTGCTTCCAGGGCATGGGAGATTCCTTGAGCTGTGATTTATTCAAATAGTTCAGACTGCACAGTTCCCTGCAGGATGTTGCACAGCTGTGTCTTGAGTTGTTATTAATGTCGGGGTTGCATGAAAAGGAGGTGATAATTTTTATTGAAAACAACATGAGCCATTACTTAAATACTCCTCTGCATGCATGAAGATTAGAAATACGTTTGTCTTTAAATTCTTGCTCACGTGCTTGGAAAAACTAATTCTGTTCCAGACTGCAAGTGGTACAGCGCAGAATTTAACTAATCCTGTGTATAGCATGTGAACCGTGATATCTGGTTTCCATCCCTTATTATAGTATGCTGCTGCTAACTAGTGAGGCTTTGCATTCTCATATGCCTGGCAGCACCGAGCAAATGCCTCATATGCCAGGTAAGCAGCAGTGTTGATTGAACTACAGGGCACTTGAGAGGGATGTGTAGTCTTAAAAGTAGTCTTAAAAGAAATGCTAACTCTTGTCACCTTCTGTTTTTTAGAACTGAGTGTGTGGTGCGGGAAATGGAATTGCTTGGTAGGATTACAGCTCTAGATCTCAATCCAGAGAGAACAGAACTCCTCACCTGTTCACGAGATGACCTCTTGAAGATTATTGATCTCAGAGTCAGTGCTGTCAAACAGACTTTCAGGTGAGTACTGCTTTACAAGTGGGTTGTGGAGTTATAAGCCTGCTGTATGTGTAGTGTTGCTACTAGGACTGCAGGGTTAGCCATGATGATAACTGGCAAAGGTAGTAAGTAGGCTAGTCTGGTCCTGGAAAAGCTCTGTTTTGTACATCTCATACTAATACAGAAGCTTGTTAAATCCAGGAGGAATCCAGGTTTGTGTATCTAAGGGGTGCTGTGAGGAGTTCCCTTGTTGTTGGGTTATTCATATTTGGATCTGTAGAGATGAAATGTCAATTATTTCATAGCTGCCCTAAAAGTAAAATGTGAAAGATAGAGTTTTATTTAACCTTTTTGGGGGTTTTTTGGGTCTTTTTCTTCCAGTGCTCAAGGGTTTAAATGCGGGTCTGATTGGAACAGAGCTGTATTCAGGTAAGCAGCAGTGTTGATTGAACTACAGGGCACTTGAGAGGGATGTGTGATACTTTTCATTTTATGCACTCAAGATCCTGAGTAATCCTCTTTATTAAAAGTAATGTTGCATTTCATGTCCAAGTAACCAGAGTTCCAAAATAATTTTTTTATTCTAAGAATTAAGTTACCCAGTTTTAGCTTCAGAATTTTAGCTTCCTTGTGTGAATGTTATTATTTTTGCACATGCTGCTTACTGGGTGCTACATAGTGAAAGATCTGATCAATGGGTGGTGGTGGTGGTGGTGATGATGATGATAATAATTGTTGTTGTTTATTTGCACCTCACCCATCTGACAGGGTTGCCCCAGCCACTCTGGGCAGCTTCTAGCATATATAAAAACATAATAAAACTTATTAGCAAACGTGGAGAGATGAACTTGGTACTCTCCCTTCAAGGTAGATAAGGGGTTCTGTGCTTGTATGAAGCTTTGGACTCAAGATTCTGTTCCCACTGTTTAGTAAGAAGAGATTTTAGGTTGAGTGTCTCGTTAAACTGGACTAATTTTCCTGAAAAAAATTATGAATTCTAGAGCCCCTAAGCTAGCTTGTAGTGCTGGTGAGTGGAGCACACTCTATGGTGCCCTAGACAAGAAGAAAGTAATTTAGCATCAACTCTTTATTGCATTGCAACTAAATGTGTGCTTTCCCCCACTTCCCCAAGCTGACAGAAGGGGTGTCCCCATCATTCTATTCCTTTATGACACTTTGCCACCTGGCTAGACAAGCAGCTGTTCTACCATAGTCACGTTGCTGGGTGGAATTTTGGAAATAGTGCAGATTAATTGCCAAATATCTGCAACATGGGTACCTTGCCACCTTTCATCTACTGCAGTTTGTGTTGAATAATTTGTGTTGACACCACTACTATAGTCCTTTCTGACTCTCTGAAGAGAGTCTGTTTAGTTTATGACTTCAAAGCTTTAGTTTAAACTATGGCTAGAGTGCTGAATTTCTGGGAGGCTTTGGTGGGTGAGCTTACATAGGGATTTTGCATTATGAGCACAGTATAAATTAGTGATGGAGGCCAGTATCTTGACAAAAAGGTAAATAAATGAATCTTTTTCTGCTCTTTCCCTGAACCAAACTCATGATTCTTCAGCCCTGATGGAAATTATGTGGCGGCTGGCTCAGCAGACGGGTCACTCTATATTTGGAATGTGCTTACTGGGAAAGTGGAGAGGGTACTCTCCAAGCATCACAGGTGAGGCAAGATGATGCTGTCAGAATGCCAGAGATCTTGTGTGATGGTGAGGTAGTTACATAGAAGCCTGTAAGCTGAAGTTTAACACTCCATCAATGATTGGTTTAATGGCTAAGGCAACAGTCCTAACCCCACTTACCTGGAAGTAAGCCTCATTTAATTCAGTAGGGCTTAAATCTGAGTAGACTTGGTTAGGATCACCCCATAATTCAATGTATCATTGGTATGCATTGAGATTAAGAAATGACATCCGAGCAAACTTGAGTGGCTCAACTAAGTTGCAGCACACGCTTTAAAAAATGAATCAACTGAGACTGAATAGCACTTTTTTTTTCTTTAACCTGGACTCTGAGTGTATTCCGCAATCTAATAAACTGATTTCATGCTTCGTTTCAGCAACTCAATCAATGCTGTGGCATGGTCACCATCTGGAGCCCATGTGGTCAGTGTGGACAAAGGAAACAAGGCTGTGCTGTGGTCTGAATTTTGACGTGAAAGCACAAAAACCAGCATGCCAAAAACCTGCATGGGAGGGCAGTGGTCCGCATCTGTCTGGACAGGGCAGAAGTCCAGTGCCTAACTTCAGGCAAAAGTCTTTTGCTAAACACAAAAGTTTGGGTCTGGGAAAGAGCTGCTGATGCATCAGCCAAGGAAGAAAACCCCTTCCCATCGAAAGTATGTTGCTAGCATTCAACCTCCGTCAAGGATTGACTTCATTGGGTGGAGTCATTTAAGATGTATCATCTCTGCATTGGAAAGAGTTTCCACACCAGACAGCAGTGCCAAACAATTCCTTACTTTCCAGTGGCACTTCAAGCTCTGGAGTGTTCTAGCAGAGTTCCTGTTTGTCCTGATGTTATGCATGTGCTGTCACCTGTGTTCTCTTCTGTGGGCTGGCTTAAGATGCGATGTGAAGGATCCTGAAACATAGGAAGGGTGGGGGCTCAGCTGTAATGTCATATGAACAAGCCCATGACATTGGCAGTTGCGTCGAGGGAGACACTAGCATTTACTAAATCACAGCGCCCTGTATCATCTTAAGTTGCCTTTGAGGGAATTGTCTGTTCTAGGGTTGTTGTTTTTTTCAGAGATGCTGCATCCTCCAAAGGCTTTCCAGGTGGCAGTGGAACGGATGCATTTTAATGTGACCCAGTTTGTACTGGGTTTGAATTGTGAGCTAGAATGATAAGCGCTGCTGCTGTGATGAAGAATGTACCACTAGCAAGACTTCAGCACCAAAACCAAATACACGGTTACTTCTGCTGTCCTCCTTGTATTGGAGCCTCTTGAGTGCAGAGGAGCAAAGGTGGGGGGATAGAGCCCTGAATGTAAATGTCCTGGTGCTGGCAAATTCAGATCACTTGCCACTGAGAAAATGTGCAATATTCTTCCTGTGTTCAAGCTCTCTCTCTTTCTCTCTCTTCTCTGCCATGGAGCAGGGTGGTTGGCTTGTGCCCCTCGGTATTCAAATGCACAATATGGTTTGGGGAGGGGCCAGCTTGTGGCACTGAACATTGATGCAGCCAAACACATTTTCCACATCCAGTGGGCTGTGAGACAAGCCACCAGCATTTAATTGCCTTTTAATTTGCACTTTATAATTTTGCTTCCTTCCTAAGCTTGTTTTTGTAGGGAAGTATTTGTATTGAATGGCAGAGGTGAGCAGGAATTATTCATGTCCGGGGGTTTTGCCAGGGGACCCCTCTTGTTTTGACAACTTCTGCAGAGGAAAACAGGACACGGGACAAAGATCTTATTTATTGTATTAATCCGCCCACTAGTACTTGACCGGTTATAAATAAACCTGTGTCCTGCTTCTAAATCCACGCTGCTTTCCCTTTCTTCTGTTATCCACTTTGGGCAGGGGAAGTGTAGAAAAGTGTCTGAACAGATGGCAGAAGACTTTCTCTTAAATTGTGGTGGGAAGTAGGAAGCTATTTACATGTGGGCTCTGCTTGTTGCTGCTGACCGTTGTGTCTTGCTGCTGTTGGAAGGTGGTGGAGGCAGAAGAAGGGATGACTCAGGTAATTTTCACCTGAACTTAACAGCCTAGCTAAGCATTCTACCCAGGAATCTGTTTGTAAGGTGGTCAAATGAGTTTTTCGTTTAATACTGCAAAGGGGGGAGTTCACATCACAGCCTGCAGAGGTTTAGCATCCTTTCAGTGTAGTCTGCACACATTGTGGCTCTTTAATTTCTCTCCCTCCTGTCTACACAGCTGATATTTAACAATTGACACAAATTTGTGACGTAGTTCAGGTCTACTGGAGCAGACAATTCCACACACACAGCCTGGAGCACCTTCCCTTGATCCAAACCTCCGCAACCTCTTGTCTACGAATTGGATCACAGCAGGTTTCCATAGCAAAGCTGCCGAATTATTTTCACGTCCTCTTCCAAAGACCATCAACATGGCAGCATCCAGAGTAAAAGCTGCTCACTGCAAAAAAGGTCGAGCTGGTCTGTAAGCGAGGTTGGTGGGCACCTGACTGGTGTCTTCTCACAGCAGCAGTTCCATATGCAACAGCGGCTAGGAGTGGAGAGAGTTAAACCTGGTAGAATTAAACCCTCCAGGTTGAGGAAGGGCTAGGAACAGCGGGGGAACAAAGTTGCTGCTGTGGACTCCCACAATGTGACTCCTTTGTCTTTTCACCTGCTTAACAGGCTGCCTGTTGCTTTTCCATTGTGCACAGAGCCCTTAGCGGCTGCGCAGTAGTAAAGAGAATGCCAGTCTTCCCCATTTAGCAAGAGGATCCCCCCCCCTTCTCGTTTGTGCAATGTTTCGTGCCGCTGCTGAGAAACATGGGGGTGTGGTTGGGGGTTCCGTCTTCCTCCTGCTAGAGGAGGAGTGGGAACTTTGGGCCTGAGAGCTTAATCCCACCAGGATGTCAGGCGTGGGGCAGGTGAAGATGCAGTCACCTGGAAAGACCCGTGTACTCAGTGGATTGTCAGGGTTTGCAAAGTGCATTGCACAGAGCTATGCAAGCCCTGACAACAAACCTGTTACAATGTTAGATGGATTTAACAAAATGTCCGCAGTTGCCTCCTTTCCACGGAATCTGTATGTTTGGTGCCTTGATGCCTCATGTAGTAAAAATCTGACATTGCATATCCTGGCTAAGAAAGCATCAACACAGATTGCTGCCTCAAACTGTTGCTCCATCTAGCTATTGTTCACTGACTGGTAGTGGCACTTGGGGGTTTCGTGTGGTTGGGTGGGGGCTCTCTCAATTCTAGCTGGGGTTGCCTGGAATTGAACCTTTGACCTTTTGTAAGGAAGGCATGTTCACCACCACTGAGCTACAGCCCTTTATCATCTGCACTCTGCATAGTTGACCTTGGGGATCTAGCAAATACCTAGGACAGTTCCTAGTGCTGAATCAGTGGGATGAAGGATTACTTAAGGATTATGCATTGTTTCCAAAGGAGGAGAATGGTGCAGGCAGAGGTGGGAGTGGTGAGGTGTAATGTAATAAACTAGGCAGGGTTAGTCTTGTGCTACAAAACTGAGGATCTAGTGAAATGGAGGCCCAATGCAACCTTCCATAGGGAGAGTTATGATTATACGTCATGCCTCCACACACCACCTCACTAAGGAGCTGCGGCTTTCATTTTAGAGAAAGTTAAAACTGGAAAGGGATACTGAGCATATTTTATTGTTCAGTATTATTGTTTAGCCTTATTATGATTGAATTATAAATTTTATTAAATACCAGCAACAAGCCTTGGAATAAAACTCAGAAGAACTGAGGTCTGCACAAACTTGAATGCTTAGGAATATGTCAAATTGCTCCCTCCCTATGGAAATTTTGTTGTTTGCACTAATTAGAAGGAGCTTCCCTCCCCACATCCCCGGGCTTAATACATTTTTGCCATGAGTTAAGTCATATTTGCCTTCCATAGAAGTGTCGTGAGCCTTATGATGTGGGGGTGGCGTTTTTAAAGTGAAAGACTTCTTCGAAATAATCTCATTATTGAACATTAATGCCACTTCCAATTTGTTTGCAATACAAAATACTACTCCAGCCACCGAAAAATTGATTAAACATTGGTGAGTTTAACGTGTACTTCTCAGATGTGCCATCCTCCTTATCAATCACTTTTGGGTTGCTAGCTATTATTCAGCTAATCCCAAATAGAGTGAATTATATTTTTACAGTTTCTGTGCATTCTGTTCCTCAGAATGCTTCACACTGTCTCAAGCAGTCATAAATATTAGAAATTAAACATGTCACTGCAACCTCTTTTAGTGAAAATTTGGGCCGTTATTAGTAGATTGCATTTCTAACCAGGTTGTGAGGTTGTGCACACCATCCAGAGGGGGCAGTTAACGGGGACCACATGAGATGATGTGGGGTGAGGAAGAAATGCTGTCTGTGCTGAGCACACCCAGATCTATTTTTGTAGTTCAGCTTAACGTGCACATCAGCCTCCAATATGCACGTGCAGAAGATGTATTTCAGAATGTGCTCTCTGTTTCTCCCTGCCTCCCTCCCTGGCCCATAGCTAATGACAGTGCCGCACATGTGCAGCCGTTCTTTGCTTCCAAATCCACTGTTGCGTGGGCAAACTGATAGCTATATCAAGGAGGCTGCAGATGATTCAAAATGCTCTATCAGTTATTCACAGAGAAACGTGCCACATTCATTTCCAATATATACTAAAAACAGTTCCAGGGTTCTGTCACATTCTGCTGTAACAGCCTATCAAGACAAAGAAATGGAATGTATTGTAGGCTTAGCACATGGAGCCTGGCTTTGCTCTCCATAGCACCCATTGAGTTGTAAAGGAGAAATGTTCTTATTGTTCTAGTCATATTAGAACAGGGAGAACACAGCCATGAGGTACATAATAGTTCTTGCCCTGATGTCCCCACAAACACACTGCTTTACTTTCTCTCATATTTCACACTTGCCCAGATGTTATGATGCAGTTCTCCAATCAAACACTGTCCAAAAAATACATGCATTATAGGCAAGTGTGCATAAAAAATGAAAATATGTGTGAAAATAACATACAAAGGTATATTGGTATATTGTACTGGGGGAATTGCTTGCATAAACGTGTACATAAATGTACATAAACATAAAAATATGTTTATTAGGAGAAATTCACAAAAAAATGCAAAGAATTTTCATGAATACACATTTTTTCCC
The DNA here is from genome assembly GCF_964106645.2 of Podarcis pityusensis. Taxonomy (NCBI): domain Eukaryota; kingdom Metazoa; phylum Chordata; class Lepidosauria; order Squamata; family Lacertidae; genus Podarcis; species Podarcis pityusensis. The sequence goes on from NC_138032.1 coordinate 39,887,472, forward strand.
CATAGCAAACTGCTGCAGAAATGTGGATAAATGAATTTAAGACTGGAAAAACGAGAAACACAAACAAAATGGGAATTTTTGGTTTGGGGAGATTGTAGTGAGGCATATACAGTTCTATAAGGTGCTTGCATTTTATAAAGGCATGCTATAACTATTACAGAATCGGTAATGCACAAACAAGTGCTTATCTTTAGCTCATTAGCAGGCTGGGATGATTTTCAGTCCTAGTAAGGAAGAGATAAAGAGGTTTAAAATAAAGCTGCTTTCAATAACCTGCTTACTAAATCTTCTGTGTGTTGTCTATGTGCATTGTGAAATTGGGAAGCTTGACATTGTAGAATTGAGGTCCCTTAGATAATGCCCAGCACCGCTGATCTAACCAGTTTCCAATCTGATAATCCAGGTATAACATTCTGGCTCTGGATTCGCTATTGGAAACTTGGCCCCCTAAGCACTAAAATCCCATTTCCAGATCCGCTACAAATTGCCACCCTGGCCTCTAAAGGGCCTAATGCTTCACCTTCTTAGAGAACAGAAGACCAAGCAAGCTCTATCGGCCTGGATTATGTTGTTTTGTATGTTGGGTTAGGTTGGGTCTTCATTTTACTGCTCCTGGAAGTTTCTCTTTCCCTCAACCACTGGGGTATTTGGAATCCACCAGGTATGATATTTTGTTCTTGTTGCAAATTTGCTACCTAAGGCAGCATTCTTAAGAATGCCTCCATTGAATTTAGTGGGCTATTTCTAAGTAAGCAGTGTTTACGATTGTCCTGTAAATGTCCTACTCTTTATTTCTCTGGTGCGAGCAATGCTCATCTCCAATGAACCCATTGAGATTTTGGGTGCTTCCAGGCTGTTGCCATTTTCCATTTGCATTCAACCACATACCAACAAAGTCAGGTTTGGGCTGTTATAGTTGCTTGGAAGGCCTTGTGGAACAATCCTGTTTCCTCAGAAGGTTGGACTTTTTTGCTAAAAGGAAAGTGATGGGAAAATGCATGGGAAGTGTGGGATAACACTTGCTTTGACACAATGTCTTCTAACCTCCCTGCAAACAAATGTGGATGAATGCTCTAAATAGGTAATCTGGAAGCACCTTTACTTCAGAAGAAGCATGCATTGGATGCTTCTGTAAGAAATCTTGTGATGAAGTTGATTTATAAGATAATGTGAATATAGAATCAGTCAGGGGCAAAGGACTCCCCACAGAGACACCCCTGTCTGGCTCACCTGGACAGATGGAAAGGAGGTGAAAAGCTCATTTCATTTCTTGAGGATCACGCCCTTGATAACCAACAAGATTGCTTCCATCTTGGGACGGAGAGAGAGGGAAAATGACAACATGTATACAGGTACTAATGGTTCTCCCCGCCCCCTTACTGAATAATAATAATAATAATAATAAATTTTATTTATATCCCGCCCTCCCCAGCCGAAGCCGGGCTCAGGGCGGCTAACAACAATCAAATAATCAAAAAATCAAATAATCACACAATCTAAAAATATTTCATTATAAAAATTAACTAAATCAAATTGATGGCAACCAATTAAGCAAAGTTCTGTGCAGGTTGCCAGAGGAGGGAGTCAGGCTGCGCCCTGATCAAAGGCCTGGCGGAACAACTCTGTCTTGCAGGCCCTGCGGAAAGATGTCAAGTCCCGCAGGGCCCTAGTCTCTTGTGACAGAGCATTCCACCAGATTGGAGCCGCAGCCGAGAAGGCCCTGGCTCTAGTTGAGGCCAGCCTAACCTCTCTGAGGCCTGGGACCTTGAGGATGTTATTATTTGCAGACCGTAGGTTTCTCTGTGGGGCATACCAGGAGAGGCGGTCCCGTAGGTACGAGGGTCCTAGGCCGTATAGGGCTTTAAAGGTTAAAACCAGCACCTTAAACCTGATCCTGTACTCCACCGGGAGCCAGTGCAGCTGGTATAGTACCGGATGAATGTGATCTCGCAGCGAAGACCCCATAAGGAGTCTCGCCGCGGCATTCTGCACCCGCTGGAGTTTCTGGGTCAGTCTCAAGGGCAGCCCCACGTAGAGCGAGTTACAATAATCCAGTCTGGAGGTGACCGTCGCATGGATCACAGTGGCTAGGTCAGGGCGAGAGAGATAAGGGGCCAACTGCTTAGCTTGGCGGAGATGAAAAAATGCCGCCTTTGTTATAGCTGTAATCTGCTATGTACGACATTGACACAAGGGGTGGGAATTAACGTATTCTATAAATCATACTTCACTTTTTCAAAAAGAGTATCTTTTATAATATTATCTAAACTGCTTTTAAATCCAATAAAGTATATATACGGGGCAGGTATGAGATAAGCATGTAAATGCATTTTAAAAGTGAACACAATTTCTTATTGCTATGACAGTAACACTGTTTGGTTAATCAGTTGTATGCTAATAAAATTATGTAATCATATCAGAATTGTAATTAATAGAATTGTAACTGAAAGATAATGTGTTCAGAATTGCTTAATTAGTTTTTCTGCATCATAATTGGACCTTAATTGGAGCATAATTGTTGAGCCAGCCTGATGACATCGCTCAAGAAATAGCTCCCATTAAGGAGGAATAGCTGTTAGACAAATCATTGCTAGCCAATAGCGAAAACAGCAGCTCATGGCTCCAGTATTCCGTCCTGACCACTGCAGTTAGCTCCCTTGGTGCCGACCAGAAGCACAAGGGTCATAGCACTCCTGTTGGATGGTTCCTATGAGATCCTAGCAGGCAGTCACAAATTCCTCAAAAGCTGTTTTGAGTATGTTGTCCTTCCAAAATCTGTGTGTTAATACACACACACACACACACACACACACACATATATATATATATATCATGATGGGTTTACAAATTGCCTCCTTCCGATGATCTGCGTGCTCATCCGAGGAGCAGAGAGGGAATTGTGTGCATGCAAGTACACACACCCACACCTGCTGTGTTCAACTGCATTATTCTGACAATAAAATTTCTCACTGTGGCAAAGCAAGCTCCAGCCCTTCTGTAAACTGGGCTATCACTGTAGTGTAGACTATAAACAGTATTGGAGCAGAACATAAGTGCTGCAGGATAACTGAATTTTTAAGGTTGCTTCCACATTACCTGCTTATTGAGCAGTTATTAAGATTTCTTGCCGCAGAGGTTCTACAACTCTCCATTATTCAATTGCCATTCCACACATTCAAGTGCATTTCTACCAGTCCCTCCAGACTTTGGGGTGGGGGGAGCTGTGGGCATATGCTGCAACATGTCATTCATGCAATAATAGTGCATTAGTAATGGATTTGTACAGGACTGTCCACACATCATTCTCCTTTGAAAGTTGCTTTTCAATGTTTCTCCAGTTTTTCTGCAAAACATTTGCAAGTGCAGCCAGTATTGAAAGTGGGATTGTGCATAACCATCCAAATACCATCATGAGCACAATTCATCAGGAATACACCACAGAAAGGACATTTGGTTGGCCACCTGTCACTTGCCTTACTGGAAAATATATATATATTTTAATGGGTTTAATGGCACAAACCTACATTTGCCGGCTTTCTTGAATTCATCCTGCAAAATAGTGATAGTCTGGAAGCAGCCTGTATTAACATTTCAACAGCACCACTCAAATCTCAAGCTTGAACCTTTAATATAGGGCTGGCTAATCCCAGTGAAGGAGTATGATCCAACTTCCCAAGCAATTTTTTCTGTCACTCCACCAATTTTGGTTGTGGCATCAAAAATAAATTTTATATATATGAGCGCTGAAACCCCAGAGTCGTCCGCAATTGGACCTAACGGTCAGGGGTCCCTTTACCTATATATATATATATATGAGGGTTGAGGTTGGTGGAGCCCAGCATCATGCTGGGTTTACAAATTGCCTCCTTCCGATGATCTGCTTGCTCATCCGAGGAGCAGAGGGGGAATTGTGTGCATGCAAGTATGTGTACAAGAATGAGGTGGGGTGGCATGACATGCCACAAGTGAATGTGACCCTCAGGCCAAGAAAGGTCAGCCACTCCTGCTCTACATGCTATTTTGACTCACGGGCCACCATTGAATGCTCCACACAAAGTTACTAAGATTTTCTGCATGCCCTCAGTATGCTTTCAAACCATCCTCAGCTTGTCTTGTAGCTGTGTGTCACTGATCTAATGATCCCTTAATGCAAGAAACATTCCTTCTTACCAGGTCACGTAACCGTATTGATGAGTTGCCCCGACACTCCAAAGATGGTCTCTGTTTCTGAAATTTCTCTGAAGAATGTTATGCCTTTTAAGACTCATGTCTACAAGAAGACCTCTCATGATAAAGCTGTGAGTACTTAGCACGACAATTGGTTTGGACTGGAAGCAGTGTGTTGTTTCAGTGGTAAGCTTCTGATACAGAAGTGCTTCTTTCTAAGAGACAAAAGTACATGCGATGCTGCCTTGCCAAATGCAAGGGCACTTTTGGGATTCATTGACAATATCCAGAGCCGGTTCACCCATTAGGCAGGGTGAAGCAGCCACCTCAGGTGGCAGAAACACAAGACATGGTGCCCCACCAATTTTGTTGCCGCCAGAGAAGCAATCCAGCTAAGGGAGACTTCAGGGGCAGCAGAACATTCTGCTGCACAGCATTGCCATTGGTCTCTCTCCATTGCTAGGGGTGGAGGCAGGCCAGTGGCAAAGCTCTCCATAACACCTCTTTCTCCCCAATACAGCAAGAGGGAGGTGTTGCAGACACACTTGTAGAGTTTGACATACCCCCCCCCCCGTGGCAAGGCTTTGCAGAGCCTCATCACGTCCCCTCATCACAGGGTATGTTTTATCTCAGGAGCCAAAGTGACTTTGGCCACCCCTGGCAAACAGCAGCACAAATGGAGAGAACCTCGGTGCTCCTATTAAAGAGACAGCACAAACAAAGCAGTCTTTAAGCAAAACAACACAACAAGAACCAGATGGCATACTTCTGCTATCAGGAGCTCCAGCGTTTCAGAACAGAGAGACGCCGGTTGGCCAGTACACAGCACCCTTTTGATCAGAGTCTACATTGAAGTATGGTGTATATACTCCAGGCCCTTAGTGGCCTCATGCGGCCTGGCCTAATAGCTCAATTCCTCCCACCTGGTAAGCTAGGCCAATATACCGGGTCAGCATAATCAGCCTTCCAGCGCACTGCTACCTGCAGACCCTCAGCCAGCAACTAGACCACATTCTGCTCTCCCCCATTCTGCTGCTACTTATCCCTGGAGTCCAAACCACAAATCAAACCAAGCCCCAAGGTACCAATAAGCAGGGAGGAAGAATCGTACAAACTGATACCTATGTCCTCAAGCTACAAAATGTCTTCTGTGTAGGTTTCCCCTACAGATGCTAAGCTTGGAAGCACACCAGAGTTGTAAAAAAATATTAAATAGTAAGCATGGGGGATTTTCATTCAGAATTCAGTGTGCAGCAAGGGGAGGTTTGGTGGCAGCAGCAGGAAGAGCCTATTGGCACCAATGGAGGCTTCCTCGTCCCCCTTGTCAGACCAAGACAATCTCTGATACCAAGCCAGTACAGACCAAGCCGTTCTTTAATTTATTCCAAGGAGAACCTACTGGTCATTCCACAACCAGCAGATTGTCACTAGGTGAGAGCATGGAAGTAGGCCTTCTTGGTGGAAGCACCCATCCTCTGAAATGCTCTCCCTCAAGTAATTTGTGGAGATAGTAATGACCATCTTACAAATCTGTATTTTTAACCATCTTTTCCTGGACACTGATTCTTAATTTTAAATACCGTATTTTTCTGTGTATTGGACGAGGTTCTTTGACTCAAAAATCACGTCAAAAAACTGGGGTCATCCAATACACAGATAGTGGCATGGGGGAGGGGAGGAGAAGCACCGCACCGCCAGCCAGCTCGTTGGGGGGAGCGCAACTTCCCCCAATGCTGCGCCCGGCGGGCGCTCCCCGGGTCATTTCCTGCAAGCAGTGGCGGCATTGGGAAAGGTTGCGGCGGATGCTTCCTGGGTTTTTTCCCACGCGCAGCGGCATCGGGGGAGGTTGCGCTCTCGGGGGAGTGCAAATTTCCCCGATGCTGCTGCATGCGACGGGCATTCCCTGGGTCGCTTCCCACACATGGTGGCATCTGGGGAGGTTGCGCTCCCGGGAGCGCAACTTCCCCCGATGCCGCTGCGCAAGGGAAACAATCCAGGGAGTGTTTCCTGCCCGCAGCTGCGTGGGGGGAAGAGGCTCAACAACTTTGGGCCATCTCCCCTCATTTTCCTAAAATTGAGCCCGCAAAAATGGGGGGGGGGGTGTCTTATACATGGGGGCGTCCTATAGACGGAAAAATATGGTATTTTGTTTTGTACAATGCATCCGGACACTCTACTTCTATTACATTTCTGAGTCCTGATGCATCAAGAGGTTTGAGTAGTCTTGTCTGCCCTGAAGGTGCACTTTTTGCTTGGCATTGGTTTACAACAGAATCACATCCTTAAGTTGAGCTATGAAGCGGCCTTGTCCAATCATGAGTTTCTCTGTCTTCCAGGTTACGATCTACATAGGCAAGCGAGATTTCATTGACCATGTAGATGAGGTGGAACCTGTGGGTAAGCCCAGCGTGATTTCAAGTTTTTAAAATCTTTTTTACACTTCTTTTTTCAAAGCTTGAGTATTCAGTGTCCCAGAGTGGCTCCTTTCTGTGCTTTCTCAATACAGATGGTGTGGTGTTGGTTGATCCTGATATTGTCAAGGATAAAAAAGGTCAGATGACTTAACTGGTGTTTTAGAGATTTAAGTATTAATATCCAGCTTTAAAGTTAAAATGTCTCTAGATTTACACAAACAAACTCCACTCAGGAAAAGAAAAGGCCCCTGTTGGTTACCAAGCATGTTTTCAGAGGTGTATAAGAGTTATGTCATTGGACCAGATATATACGTAATTCCTCTAGTCCCAAATGTTAGTATAACCACAGTAATTGGTGCCAAATGCATTCACATGTCCATTTTATACAATCTTCTGTTTGCTCCTAGATGCATGCTGACAGAATCTTTATTAAAATCAGGCTTGAAAGAGGCATTGTATTGCAGCCAGTATAACAGATTGCAAATTGCTCCTGGCTGCAGCATGTGTGTGTTGTGCCCACGATACTTTAGCTGGTTTGCAAGTGTGCCCACTGGCCCGAAAAGCTTACTGACCCCAGCACCTTGCACTCCCCAAGAGAGCAGTGGAAAACCACAGCCACCAAATGAACCCAGCTTCTTCTGACTGTCTTTTGCTAGCTGAGACAGACATAAAGTGAGCTTGTTTAACCTTGAGCTTTGTCCCAGGCCCTCAGCTTGCAGGTGTCCACTCTCAGACCTTTAAGCACAGACTTTCCATGTGAGCAGATGATACCCCTAGTTGGTTTAGCACAGTGTTTTTTAACATTCGTTGTGTCTTCTTCCTAGTGTATGTGACACTCACTTGTGCTTTTCGGTATGGGCAAGAAGATATTGATATAATGGGCCTGACTTTCCGGAAGGACCTCTATTTTTGCATGGTACAGGTATACCCATCGCTAGAAAAACAGAGACCGCTCTCCAGCTTGCAGGAATGCCTACTGAATAAACTGGGTAAAAACGCACATCCTTTTGTGTTAACAGTAAGTATTCTGCGGGGCTCCTCTCAGTTCTGTGACTTGACAATTTGATAGGAAAGTGGTTAGAAATAATAAATCTTTTGAAATGATTGAATTAGCAAAAATGACGGCAACAATTAGAATGCAATCTAATCAAAATCTCAAACAGGAATGGAAATGTGTAGAAGAAACACATGATCAAAAGACGCTCCAACAAGAATTTATTGATATGTATAGACTGATTTCACAAAGTTAAGTTAAATTAAGCTAAGCAGATATATAAGATTGAATGTTTAATTATTAAGATACAAAATTACAACCTCAATAATAAAGTCACAAAATAATAACAAGGAAGTCATGCATGGATGGAGGGAAGACACAGGGTAAGAAATAAGAAATGGATAAATGTTGTTACATAATGAAATGTGAAAATGTGAATTTACGAATATAATGTATATGTATCAATATGTAAAGATTTCATATATGTATTACAACATTAATAATAAATAAATTAAGTGAAAAAGAAAAAAGGAAAGTGGTTAGAAAGTGGCTTTACAGCATATTTTCACTTTAGGTGTCTCCATACAGTCATCCCCCCCCCCCCCCATATCAACTCTTTGCTTCATATCTAGCAGCAGAATACATGAGGTGGGCAGAATACAGGAGGTGGTTTGAGTAAGGTTTGACCTTCGGCTGGGTCTCTCATATTACCTAAGGCAGTGTGCTTTGCAGCACCTTAAGAATGTAAGAAGATCCCTGCAGGATCAGGCCAAAGGCCCATCTAGTCCAGCATCCTCTTCTAGTGTAATGGCCTACCTGGTGCCCACTGGAAGCCTGAAAGACCTGAGCGCAAAAGCACTTGTCCAACGTTTGATTCCCAGCAAATGGCATTCAGAGGCAGACTGCCTGCTGCTTCTGACAGTGGAGAATGTGGCCGTGCCTCAAGAACTAAACTTCTGTAGCAGCTAAACTAACTGTAGCATGCACTTGAATGACCTGTGTCCAGTGTCTTTTGTCTTCCTCACCCTTACAGATTCCAGACTATCTACCTTGCTCAGTATGCTTGCAGCATCCCAAGGATGTCGAGAAGGTGAGAACTGTGGGAACAGGATTGTATATATTTACTAAGAAAGTAAAATCCAAGAATTAGCATCTGCTCCCATGTTTCCTCACTGCTGATGAGGTGACATGATGCTCCCTAGTGGAAGTTTGTTTCAGGGGAACTGTTTTCCAAGTGGATGTTGGACACAGCTGGTCCCACAGAATTAGACACAAATAGCAAGGAAGACAATAACGTTTGCAACACTCTCTTAACAAAAAATATCAGACAATACTGAAAATGAACATGTAGTGTGAAAGTTTGTGTATGGTAATAGATAATCTTGCAGGTCTCCCTAGGAAAGTGTAGCTAAGCAGGGGCCTTTTTCCTGTGTCTGTTCTGCTTCTCACCTTCCCAGGCCCAGCAAAAGGTGAAGGTACTCTGTGATGTGCTCAGGTGGAGTACAAGTTTATAAAAACCAAGTGAGCACACTCATTTTAAAATGCATCCTATCTCCTTCCAGTTAAGGCTCAATGGTATGTCTCCTGCTTTAGGCAGAAATGGTGTTGGGATTTCTCAGTGCAAGTGCACCTGTATTGAAAAGGTCTGTGCATATGACCCATGACAGATGCACAGGAAGCTTTTCTTCCTGTGCAAATTGAAAGTGTGGGGCCTCTGACATGGACTGGGGCCATACTGGGGTGCAGAGAGTTAAAGCACCCTACCCCCACCACCACTAGGGCTGCCATACGTCCAGACATTACAGGGATTCCCACAATGGCCATTTGGTTGTTTGTTTATTTAACTGCACTTAAAAGCACAGCTACATAGCTAATGTAACACATAGTTTGACTCTTAAATTGGCTATTGGATGGGTTCTTTTACATGCTGATGCTTAATACACTCAAGCCCAACAGCCATAACCTGTCACCCCGTCTTTCCTTGCAGTGCTGCGGGGTGGATTTTGAGGTCAAAGCGTTCTCGACAGAAAATGTGGAAGAGAAGGTTCTCAAGAGGTAACATTTTGTTGGATGGAAAATGGGGAAAATGGAGCAGTTGAATAAGGAGCTATATTTAATTAACAGCCTGCTCTGAATCTCTGGGCAGGGGGAGAAGAGGAACGGCTACTTACTTTGTGTACCACTCCCTGCACCCTATTGCTGCTTTACCAAGGATGACTTGTAATGGCAGTAAAGACCTTCTGTCACTGCCCTTGGTGCTACCTCTTTCATCCCTATTTCACAGCTTGGCACTACTGCTTCCACAACTGCTCGCCACCGCCAGCAGTTCAGCACAGAAACAAACCTGTTTTTCTCCCCTTAGGAATTCCGCACGCCTGCTGATCCGCAAAGTCCAGTATGCTCCAGAAGTGCCAGGACCCCAACCTCATGCAGAGACCAGCTGGCATTTTTTCCTGTCAAAGAAACCATTGCACCTGAAGGCGTGCCTCAGCAAAGAGGTGAGCTGGTCTTGCATTTGGAAATTAATGCTCTGGTTTTTAAAAAGTGTGCATTTTACATCTCTGAGTTATTTGATCTCCTATTTAAGAGACCACCGCTCAACAGTTTTTCTTGACAGAAACTGGGGACAGATCCACAGCATACATTTAAAGGACATCCAGTGCACATTTAAAGCACATGGCTTCCCCTAAAGACTCCTGGGAACTGCAGTTTAAAGGTGGTGATAATTGTAGTTCTGTGGGGAGAAACTACATTTTCCTGGACTCTTTGAGGGGAGAAACCATGTGCTTTAAACATTCATGGGATATGCTTTAAATGTTTGGTATGGATCAGCCCTTGGATGTCTGGTGTATTAAAGCCTTTTGCTGACTCTCAGGAGATATAAACAAGGCCCAAGGCCTTCCTACAGGGGCTGACCATGCAAATGCATAAAGATGAAAGATGTCTTATGTAGACCAGATGAACCCTCCTGCTAACTCAGTCCAATTGTTCCAGGTTTTTTACCACGGCGAGGCAATCCCTGTTACGGTGACTGTGATCAACAATTCTGATAAGGTGGTTAAGAAGATCAGTGTGTCAGGTAAAATGCTAATTTTCCCCATAATCCCACAAGATGTTTGTTATCAGGGAATAGCAGGGTAGAAGGATTGAGCATCCATGGTTATTTATGCCCACGATGCTGTCGGGGGAGTCACACACAATTCCACTTCCAATATGGTTTGCACCTGCAACACTTGGGGGTGGTCACACTGCTCCATTTCCAATCAGTGTATATCCCATAACTTCCTCCTGATATCCTGTAACTTTTTATGCCACAGATGTTCTGGTTTATTTTTGTCCTGCTTTTGTTGCACTACAGCCCCACTGGGCAGCCCTAGGGAAGCATCACTAAACAAACTAAAGCAGAATCAATCCACCACTAATGCACTATTACAGTATCGTGTCAAGAATATGTGGCAGAATACACCTGCAACAAATCAGCAGTCTAGAGGGGTCCATAATATAATAATGGGCAGTGATGGTGGGGTTGGGATAACCCTCCACTTTCAGTGTGAAAGGATCTCCACTTGGTTTTCCAGGAGCTGCTATTGCTATTGCCTTGGAAGCATGTTTCCCTGCACTCTGCCAAAGCAAAATTACTACCAGTCCATAATTTTGTATATGATGCCACAAACAAGAGAGTAGAGGGGAAACAGAAGCATAAAGAGAAGTGACAACTTCCTTCAGAATGCTCAGAAGAATTATGGGAAATAGGCTAGACCCTCTTGGTTTTCCAGTTGTTAATTTCCCATCTCGTTCCCTCCTCAGTGGAACAAGTTGCCAATGTGGTCCTGTACTCCAGTGATTTCTACACCAAGACAGTAGCTCTGGAAGAGGCAGAGTGAGTGCATCCTAAGCTTCTCCCTCTGCCAGTTTCCCCCTCTGTTACATTCCCTTTAGCTGCCTACCTCACTAGAACATAGAAATTCACTCCTATACATTGTGTTGCTTCCTGATTTCTCTCTGGCAGAGGTCTAACTTTGCACCTTTCTGCTAAGAGGTATATACCCCTCCCTCCCTTCTTCAACTGTGGTCTCATGTTTTGTGCCTCCTCATCTGGATCCTATTGAAGTTGGAAGGTTGAATTTTGGCCAGTGTGAAAGGATCCAGAATTAAACTTGTATTCTATTTAATCCCCTGCAATGTGTATTCCAGGGAGAAGATACAGCCCAACTGCATCATCTCAAAGACTATAACAGTTCTGCCTTTGCTGTCAAACAATCGAGTAAAACTAGGCATAGCCCTGGATGGGAAGCTAAAAGATGAAGACACCAACTTGGCTTCTAGTACCATGTGAGTTGAATATGTATAGACATATAACCCATTTGCAGCAGAAAACTCTAGGTTTCCCCCCTCAGTCTGGATTCATTCATGCTCATCCTCAACATGCTTCTTTCCATCAAGATTAATTCTAGATCCTGAGTATGCTACCTTGATATGCATTTGAAAATCCTCCCCTTCCTTAAGTTACCCACAACTTTTCCTCCCTACACATGCCCCAAATGAAGGAAGAAGGACTTGATGATTACGATCTTGGCATATGGCCACAACTTCATTGGGTACCGTCATTGGTACGGACTACATCCATTTTCAAATGGACACACAGCAGGGTGATACAGAATAAATGTTTATTTTCAAAATGAAGCCAGTTTCCTCAGAAGTACTTTTCATGGTCAAAAAAATAGATCTAAATTGTTTGTGGATTACATACAAAAAACCAATTACTCAATCTCCACTGATTTTGGAATGAAATGTTGCGTGTATACAGCCTGTGGAATATGGAAATAGGATGTCTTCTATTCCTGTGTTAAGCAATAAATGTAAGTGCAGAAGCTTCCTGTATGCTTAGTTGAATTCACCCTCGGATCCATCTTGCCTTGGAACCTTCTCAATTAGTGTAGCTGCTCTGGGAGGATCCTCCTTCCTGCTGGACAGTAAATTGCTTCAATTGCATGTCATAATCCTACTCTTTTTATCCCCAATAGTATTAAAGATGGGCTAGACAAGACAGTTCTGGGGATCCTGGTTGCTTACAAGATAAAGGTGAAGCTCACTGTCTCAGGGTAAGAGAGGTTTTCAGTATCCTGTAGTTAAAAGTTTTTAGATTCAGGTAGGTAGCCGTGTTGGTCTGACGCAGTCGAAATATATAAAAAAATTTAAAAAACTGTCCAGTAGCACCTTAGAGACCAACTAAGTTTGTTCCTGGTACAGTGGTACCGCTGGTTGTGAGCGGGATCCGTTCCGGAGGCCCGTTCGCAACATGAATAGAACACAACCCGCAGCAGCGCGTCTGCGCATGTGCGGGTTGCGATTTGCCGCTTCTGCGCATGTGTGTGACGTCATTTTGCACGTCTGCACATGCACGAGCAGCGAAACCCAGAAGTAACCCTTTCCGGTATTTCCGGGTTGCTGCAGGACGCAACCTGAAAAAACGTATCATGAACCAAATGTAACATGAGGTATGACTGTATAAGCTTTCGTGTGCAGGTATCTGAAGAAGTGTGTATGCACACGAAAGCTTATAGCACCTTAGAGAACAAACTTAGTTGGTCTCTAAGGTGCTACTGGACAATTTTTTTTATTTTTTATATATCAAAAGTTTTTGTAATAGGTGCTTTTGTTTTGTTAGAGTAAGATGAGTCATGGCAACAAAATGAGGATGCGGCATCCTCATTGCTTTAGATTATACAGTGGTACCTTGGTTTACAACCATAATTCGTTCCGGAGGTCTGGTTTTAAACCAAAACAGGTTGTAACCTAAGGAGCGCTTTCGCCAATGGGGCCTCCCCCCAAAAATTGGTTGTAATAAAAAAAATGGGTTGTAATCCAAAAAAAGGGACATGCACTTCCAGGTTTGACGTGGTTGTAATCCAAAACGGTTGTAATCCAAAGCGGTTGCAAACCAAGGTATCACTGTATAGATAATTCTAACACGTTGGTTCCATGCTTAATAAATTAGCTATCTTGTAAAATGGTGAATATTTGTGCAAATGTTCTTCCTTAAAAGTAAGTAGATGCTGCCAAGCCAAATGAAGAAGGAATACTTGAATGATGTGGAATGGGATAATGCATTGCAAGCATGGATAATTCTGAGCTACATTCTGTATGAAGAGGATATGATATATGTCTGACTTTGCTATGGAATTTTGTAAGCTTTGATTGTTTTTATTTTATTTGATTATATCTTAGCCTGCTAGGAGATTTCATTTCCAGGTAAATCTGTAAGATTTTCTCTGTCCCCCCCCCCCCCCCATTCTTAGCTGCCGCCACCCCCGAGAATTCTGGGCACTATAGTTTGTTTAAGGGTTGCTAGGAATTGTAACCCTGTGAGAGTTAGACAACAGTGCCCAGAATTCTTTGAGGGAAAGAATGCACTTCGAATGTGCTTTAAAGGTACAGTGTGTTCACAGTCTTAGCTTAATAACTATGAGCTTCCACCACGGACTAGGCCCAATATTCTGTGTATGAGGTATTTTTACTCACAGAGGAGTGAACACTACTACTTCTACAATATACCTTTTCTCTGAATTCCCATCCTTTGTTCACTTTCTTTTATTGAGCATCCAGATTATTGAGCATCCAGTGTTGTTAGGCGAGTTTCTTTAGTGTGTTCGCCTTTCATGCCCTCCCCAACAGGATACGATTTTCTGGTGGGAGTTTCTTGGGTAATAAACAAAAACTGCAGTGCCAGCCCCTTCAGTGGTTACAGTGTGGAAAAGTGAAAGTGGAACATTTCAAATTGCCTACTGTATAAGAAATTGCCAGTAAACTAGCATGAGCAGAGTTATTCGCAGTCCTTCATGGTAGTAGTGGTTTTCGTCAAATTTAGCTGGATAATAAGTATTCTTCCTACTTTCTTTCCTCTCTCTACACAGTGAGGTAGCCATGGAACTGCCCTTCCGTCTCATGCATCACAAGCGAGAGGAGGAAAACACAACAGGTCAGTAGGATATCATTGCCCTTGCTTGGGGCATTGTTTATAATATTCTGATGATACCCTTAAGTCTTTTTGAAAAGGTAGAAGATTATTCTTCCATTGAAATGGTAATCAGCTCTAAGGGAGATTTTAATTACAGGGAGGGGTGTTTTCAGATGGAGTAGAAGGAGGGATGCTGTTAGATGGTTCTCCTTTCATATTTTCCAGTAGACGTTCTTGTGCTCTTGAAGCACAATCCTATGCATGTCTCCGCAAAAGTCCCATTGAGTTCAGTGGGGCTTGCTCTACTCTGAAATCTTTTGTGTATGTGTGCTCTCACATTTATGCTTGCAACAACTTTCTTATTAAGAAAAAATCATTCACAGGGAACTTTTGACGCTCCAGATGTTGTTGGACTCCAACTCCCATCAGCCGCAGCGAATGATCAAAGATATGGGAGGCATAGTTCAGTAGCTCTTGGAGAGCCAACAATTCTCTAGCTCTGCTCTAATTGCATCGCAGAGCTGGTGGAATTCAAACTTCAATCAATCAATTTGGAATCCAGTCATATGAGCAATCCCAGCTTGTTTCATGTTTCCTCTAGAATTACTTTCCACAGTTAGTACCAAAACTTAGTATGACATTGGACAAGTCAGTTAGGTTTCAGTTTGCATCTGTACAATGCACACAATAACACCTCCTGCTTCAAAAAAAACAACAGAATGGAATGTTCAAAGTTTAATAAAACAATAATTTTGAGGTCTACTACAAATCAACTAGCACAAGGATTAAACTGAACCTTTGTTTTGTAATATTTTGGCTGGCATGATTAAGGTATTGCCCAAATATGGTTTTTGAATTTTTGTTGATGGTAAGGAATATTTTGGTGCAATGAATGCAGCTGGACAAGCTTTGAGACCACTACACACTACACCAGTGTGGTGTAGTGGTTAAGAGCGATAGACTCGTAATCTGGGGAACCGGGTTTGCATCTCCGCTCCTCCACATGCAGCTCTGGGTGACCTTGGGCTAGTCACACTTCTCTGAAGTCTCTCAGCCCCACTCACTTCACAGAGTGTTTGTTGTGGGGGAGGAAGGGAAAGGAGAATGTTAGCCGCTTTGAGACTCCTTCGGGTAGTGATAAAGCGGGATATCAAATCCAAACTCCTCTTCTTCTTCTACATGATTGCCATAAATTTGTGGTTCAATGAAAATCCATTGAAGAGAATGAAACTTCCTCTGGCTAAAAGTTTGCTTATTCTTAGGACTTTCTTTCTCTCTCCTCCTTTCACCTCAGTGCACATAGAGGCACAGATTGTTATCTCTCCTTTCCAAGCTTTATGCATGGCCCGAGGAGCCTGGGTCACGGACTTATTGTCAGGTCACACACCTGTTGCATAGTTGTACCTGCAGGGCACTGTAACTTATATTTCCCCCTTCAAATGGACTTTACAATATTTGCCAACTACTTTAAGGAATCAAAATCAAGACAACGTATTTAGTTAAGCCTTTCTCCCGCTTTTCTTTTCAATGCGCACCAATGACTACAGGAAAAGAAAAGTAAGTATTGTTTCATTATATTTCTAGCCAACTCTGCCCTGAAATCCTTATTCCTTCATGAGCAATGACTTTGTTCATAAACAAACTTTATTAAAGTTGCAGCATGAGGACAGTGGAAATTGATTCTGTTTCTCAGCTGGATTCAGCTCAGAGCTTTCTGCATTTTAAGGCATACAAACACTGAGAAGCTCTAGCTGCGTGATACAGCAGAGTGAAGTATTTGCAGCTATTGTCTCACAAGATGTTGATAGATATTATATAGCTGGAATCCTACATATGTGTACCTGTAAATAGGACCCACTCACAAGTAAGCATGTATTAAATTGCAGGCTAATAGCAAAATTATATCATGCTGAACATTGCATAGAACTGGACTGTAAAAAGTCTATACAAATATTATGTTCCTTAGAATGTGCTCCATGAAATCTAATGGGATTTACAT
Source organism: Podarcis pityusensis (assembly GCF_964106645.2). Classification (NCBI taxonomy): domain Eukaryota; kingdom Metazoa; phylum Chordata; class Lepidosauria; order Squamata; family Lacertidae; genus Podarcis; species Podarcis pityusensis. The sequence goes on from NC_138032.1 coordinate 39,904,004, forward strand.
ATAGGGGAAATATGCATAGAATTGGACTCTTAGTCTTATATTGCCCCAGTTGCCCAATGCCCTAGTTTTAGTCAGAATATAGGGTTCTGTGGGATGACCTGCTAAACTTCTGTCTAAGCTCCAGAGAATGGCTTATTGTGAGGAAATGATGCAGCTACCTTACTGAAGCTGAGCCAAGAATGAGAAACCTTTTCACACAGGCAATTGGGGGACATGTTTCAGCTTTGTTGTGGGCATTCTTATGTCTGCTGCTGAATGGTTGCATGGTTTAATCATTTTGTTTTATTATTTATGCTACATACTACATATGGTGGCAAGTGCTGTTCAATTTGATTCTGCTATTAGTGGTCTGCCCTGGGATCTTATTGGATGAAGGGCAGTCTTAAAAATCTAAATAAATGAATTCTGCAAGAGATGCTAAAATGCATTTTTGTGTTGTGTGAAAATGATGTAAAGTGTAAAATGACTGTGTGCTAGGCTAATCGTTCCAAAGAAAAATAGAGCTTCACAATGCAGAGGTATCCAAATACTAAGAAGAATGCAATTTTGAAAGCAGACTTTATCTTTTCTTAGTGACCTCATGTTTGAGGAGTTCTCTCGCCAGCAGCTGAAAGATGAGGATGAAAAGGCGGAATCATTAAATGATGAATGACAGAGAAAGGAGGCTGAGTCAGCTATGGAAGCCACACAACTTGTGTCTAATGGCAAACACAGAGGGAAGTAATTCTATTAAACAGCAGGAGAGTTTTCTTTTTTTATGTCAGTTAACACTGGTCTTCCCTCCCTTTTTTAGAATAAAGAAACGAATACTTGAGATGATTGTGGTGGTGGTTTTTATTTAGATCAGTTGCCTCACTATAAACATCTAGTTGCAGCGTGAAGAGTGAATCCAGTATTATTTGTTTAGAAAATAAAAAACTGCTTAGCATAACAAACCCATGTCCCTGAATTAAATGGAAGGCTGGGGGTGCTACTTTGTTTGCTTGAACTTTAAAAAAGGAACAAACTGAAACCATTCACCCTACAAGAAAGAACTTGAAAGTGCTTCATCTATTACATTTTGTATGTGTTCATATAAAAATATTAAATATGTTGGAAGCAATAAGCATGTGTTTGTATTGATCATCGGCATTATAGCTGTCGGTGTGTGTGAGGGAGCAACAATTGACCACAGCACCTTGCTTTATGTACATATAGTGGCAAATACAGGTTTGCTGCCATTTAACTTGTAATGCAACCATTCTGGGCCTAGTTCCCAGCCATCTCTTATGAGGTAGAGGTATGGAGTATTTTACTGTGCGTAAAATGCAGGAATCTGGAAGAATGTATGTGCTGGTGAATGAGGGCAAGACTGTATTCAGTGCCTTACAAGCCTGATCTATAAAATCCAGTAAAACAGATTATATGTGTGCATGCACTGTTTTTTTAATAGCACATAAATGGAGTGAAAATAATCTTTGTAAAAACAACAACACAGCATGTCAGTTTTTGTATCTGATCTGTTTGTACTATAAATATGCTGGTCTCCCTAGCTGAGAACCTCCATTTTAGCAGTGGTTTCAAGGGAAATGCTGTGGTTTCAACATATGATGTCAGGTGTGGAGTGGATGTGCACGGTTTGGGGAAAGTGGCATTGCAAGCCAAACTGGGACAACTGATAAGCCCTAGCAGATGCCACTATGTTCCCTTTTTATGTTTGGAGGGAAAGTGAGTAGGTGAATGTACACTAGGGAGCTGCTGTAGTTTACACTATAAACATCTGTCATGGATGCTTTAGTTGAGATTCCTGCATTGTGGGGGGTTGGACTAGATTACCCTTGGGACACTTCCAACCCCTGGTTCCCAACATGGGGCACACACCTCACAGGGGGGCAATTAGATATTTAAGGGGGGCAATTCAGGAATGAGTTATTGACAGTTAATGGCCTTTTAGGCTTCCTCCATGTGAATAGGAGTTCACTTTTTGAATAATAAGAAATATATGTCACGGGGGGGGGCATTAGGATTTTAGAGATGCTTAGGTGCATGGGCAAAAAAAGGTTGGGAACCACTGCTTCCAACTCTTCAATTCTATGATTCAGGTTTATGTCTCTGATTCAGAAGTTGTGGTATTCATGGTGTGAACCATACAATACCTGTTGTGTCAAGTGCCCTTTCATGCTGTTTGATGAAGGCCATGTACTTTGTGAAATTCCTACACAGAAGGTACTTCTAACAAGCAGCATATGTAATAGCTGCATACACTGCAAAATAAACATGTATTGGTTGTTGGATGCAATAATCTACAAGCAGGTTGCCTGCTTTTTCGGTTTTATGTGCTAAAAGATTATGACTTACAAGTTCTGTAATGAGCGTATGAACACAGGGTACAGTGCCATGCATTCATATATCTGTTTTGCAGAGTAGTTATTGTAACTATGTGTGTACAAGGCAGTGGGACAATGGAGGTGGCCGTGACATGCTCTGTACCTGAAACCATAATGATATGGTATATTTATGAGGTGGCAGATTACAGGTACAATAACTTCATTTTTTAATGCTCCCTTCTGTTCGAAACAAAATGCTGCTGTTAGCAAAAGAAAAGAAAACCCATAACAAATTCTAGTCCGTTTTATCCCCTTTCCCCTCATGCGCCAGGTCTTTTTTTAATGTATATTTGTTTTTAATATGAACTGAGTTGTAAAGGCGAGCATGATTTATCACAGGGGGGAGATTTTAAGCCAGGGTGAAGTAAATAAATGGGGCGGGGCTTTATCCCCTGAGTCCTCCTACGCCAGATTCAGATCGATGTGCTGCGACGTTCACTGAGGACACGACAATATTTTAACATTGTCAGCAACCCCTCAATACACCCGCCCTGCAAAAGATGGGCGAGTAGGGCGTCTGTGTGTGCGCGCGCGCGGGGGGGCGCATTCTTAATTCCCCGCGTGCCAACTAACAGCCTTCCCGAGAGGCTGCATCCCTTTTCCTCCCCCCCCCCTTCGCTTCAAGCCACTTTAGGGGCCTGAGGAGGTCGCCTCAGGACCAGTGCAGAACCGACCCGCCAGAGGGCGGCCACGTCCGCTACGGACGCCTCTCCGCTCCCCATAGCGAGCTGCCCGCCCGCCCGCGTTCCCTCCTCCCTGGCTGCCGGCTTGCACCGCGGCGCTTGCGGCGCTAGGTGGTGCTGCCCGCCCTGCTCCTCACGGTGCAGCATGGCGGCGGCGGCGGCGGGCTCCTCGCAGCCCCAGGCCGGGGCCACCGCCGCTGCCCCTCCGGTGGCGACTGAGGAGTCGTCGGACAGCGAGCCGGAGCAAGAGCCCGGCTCCCCGCAAAAACTCATCCGCAAGGTCTCCACGTCTGGCCAGATCCGCCAGAAGGTGAGCGCTGTAAGGGTCGGGCCTTCAGGGGAGAGGAGGAGGAGGAGGTGGTTATGCGCTTCCCCCTCCCCTCAGCCTTCTTCCCATCCTCCATTTCATTCCCACTCTCTCCTCCCCAGACCAGCCCCGGGTAAACGGCGCTGCCGTGCAGGGCCTGGGCTCTCCAGCAGCCCTTCAGCGCGTTCCCCTAACCCGGCCCTCTCGTCAGTAGCAGGGGTGGCACTTCCATCGCCCTTTGCCCTTCCCCTCATGGTCTATGCCAACCTCCCCCCCCTCCAATGGCTACTGCGCTTTGCAGGTTTTATTAGGGCCTTCGGCAAAAAAAAAAAAAAAATATGCCCGTGATGGTGGTGGTGGTGGGGAACCCCTCATCCACCTCTTGCATCCTCCCATCTATCCCAATTGCTGGGTCTCCCAATGAGGGAGGGCGAGAGGGCACACAGGTGAGCAAGGGCCAAGGCAGCAGCTGGTCCTTGCGCTGCCCTGGCATTTCATCCACCTGAGTGAGCAAGGTGTGGAGGTGGGGCTGGGGGAGAAGATGCTTCTGCTCCTTCTCCTGAGCGAGGGCACCCTTCTTGAAAGGGGCAGGGGTTGGCAGCGTGCTTTGCGACACCCAGGAGGAGGGAGCCAATAGAGGTGTGCTTGACTGCGCTTGCTCTCTGGGTAACGCAGTGGTTGGGATTGGGGCCCAGGGTAGTTGTGTATCTATGTATTTCGTTTACGAATGGCTTCCCGTGGAGGCGGTTTCACCACACAATAAAAAACCATATACAAAACAGCTGCATATATAAAAAATAGTATAGGCCCAGCCCTTGCTGTCACACGGAATTGAGGGAGAAGGCAGAGGAGTGAGTAGAGGCAACTGTCCCTGCAAGGAGTCATCACCTCAGCTTTCTTACCCGAACATGCTGTCTCTCACTCTATTTCTCAGTGGGTTGTGTGGTGGGCTCAGCTCTAGCCACCCAGAGAGAGAGTGTAAGTAAGCCATTTACCTGCCTGCTATCTCTCTCTCTCTGACGTGGCAGTGATACCCCAAAAATATTTCCCAGAGGGGCTACTAAGGTGAGAGGTGACAAGGCACCGTCTCTTTCTCCTTCACTCTCCTTATCTAGGTGGTAAGTTAAGAAGCTGCCATGTCACCCAAAGTTAATGCATCCAACTTTGGTGTAGCCCATATGCAAAGTGTAAGCAACTAAGTGGAGTTGGTGACCGTCTCCGCTTTCTTGCCCTCCACTGGGCAGAGGTGGACTTTAAGAAAGAGTAGAAACAGTGATCAAGGGGAGGCACAATCTTTCTCTGGGCAACATGGTGGTTGTGATTAGGCTTAACAGAGGTATCACTTGGATAGGTGAGCAACTACTGACATTGGTAAGGAGCAATGGTCTCATCTCACCTGGCTGTAAAAGGGCAGGTAAATGAGTTATGTGGAGGTGAGAAGTTATGGTAAGCAGTCATTCCAGAGAGAGAGGGTGGGGGTCTTTGCTGGCAGATAATGAGAAGTGAGTGCTCCTTTCAGGTGGCAGCAACTAATGTGACCTCCATTGTATGCTCACCTAGCATACAATGGATACCTAGTGTTCATCCAGCCTAGCAAACAAGCAAGCTTTGTTCCCTGGTAACTGAGAAGGAAAGAAATGGCAGGGGCTCAGGAGGAATGAAGAAGGGGTGTCACCTCACTCTGCCTTGATGGTAGGCCTAGTCCAGCTCATTTCTATTCTCTCTCTCCCTCTTCTGGGTGATGAAGTGGAAAGGAACAGCTACTTCAGCTCTGCACCCTCTAGGTGTCTTAGGGGTCCAGTCTCTACTGCAGCTTAGAAAAAGAGCAGGTGGGTGAGCAGAGGTGGCTCCTTGCAACTGTCACATTTTTGCTTTAAGTCATGAGTGACTCTGGGCAGAAGGGTCTGTGTGGAGGTGGAGAAGAGAAGGTGTTTCTGCAAAGAGACAAGGAGGAGGGACTCTACCTATTGAAAGGTGATCCAAACCTCCCAAGGGGGTTTCCTTCTGTCAGAGGAGGCAGTTCTTCCTTGGTGAGAGTTGGTCAATTCCCGTGTTCTCTCTCAAAGTGTGTTGGGGCTTTGGCACCTTCCCGACAGCGCTGAGTCCTGATGCTAGGCCCTATGTCTTTGTCATCCTTTGTATGTGCGCGCACACACAAATTCACCTGCTTCATCAGGATGCTTAGAGCTGCTTAAATGTCCCCACTTAACCCTCCCTAGGGCTTCCTGCAGTGTCCCATACCCATTTTAATTTTACTACCACAAAAACTATTGTTCCTTAATGAGTTTGGAAATTTAGAAGAGTGTTGTATCTTGTTCTTTGAACTGTGCATCTACAGTGCTTGCTGTGTATCTCATGAACATTTCCATTATTCTGGCACGGGTTTGATTATTTTGAATGACCAGCAGCAATTCAGCCAGGGAAGCTTTTCCTATTGCTGCATCTGGTTGCCAGGAAAACCTGCAACCACTGAATTTCTACGTGTTGCAACATGGTTATGAAGCCATACTAGGGGGAAAAAATAGAATCTTATTGGAATTACCCCTGGTGTCTCTCAGAAGTCTGCAAATAATGGGTTATGTTTCAAGTTGTGAACCCAGCATTCGAAATCCCTATTGTTCATCCTGGGAGCATTTGCTGCCTGCAAAGCTTCTCGGATGCTACTTGTATCTTTGACGCAGTGTTATATGTACTTCAACTGAAAGGCTTCATACCATATGGTTGCATAGCAATAACAGCAAAAATGAAGGATGAAAAAATCATACATCATACAATGTCGTGTGACATTGAAATGGTTCAGCAATGTGTTTCACATTCAGGAGGAGAAAAACTCGGCTGGTTCACACATAATGCTAAACCAGGAATGGGGAACCTATTTCCCTCCAGATGTCGTTGGACTGCAGCTCCCATCAGCCCCAACTAGCATGGCCTTTGGTCAGAGGTAATGGAAACTGCAACAATCCAACAGCATGGTTTAGCACTGTGTGCATGATTTTGAATTGGCTGGAGTGAAGCCTTGGGCTCGCTTACCCCTCTCCCTCTGCTACATGGATGAACTAAGGACTTGCACAGTGTTCACGTTTCACTTTCCACTAGTATTTCCTTGTTACATACGAACCATTGATCTTGTTTTCAAACGTTGATTTTGGTTTCTGCAGAAGCTGATGGGCTACAGAGTAGGAGGAAAGAGGAGGCATGGAAATGGGGGTAGTGCCTACTGTAAGAAATGACAGTAGAGGAAGGATGAAAAAGGGTGTGTGCAAAGGGGGAGTTGTAGAAAAAGGAAGGAGGAGTTGACATAGGTATGGGAGTGAAGATGAAAGCAGGGATACAAAAGGGGCTGCAGAAAAGGAACGGATGGTGGCTTCATTACTGGGTGAAGGTAAAAAGGGTGTTTGGTAGTTAGAATGTGTGGAGGAGGAAGACTCTGGGGTGGACTCTGGGATAGGGGTTGCAGAAAAGGAGGGGGGGAAGCAGGCATGGCCATGAGAGGAAAGGTGAAATTTGGTACAAAATGGGGCTGCAGATTAGAAGTGGAAGGCTGGGATGATTGCTTGATTAGGCACAATATTCAGCAAATGGAAGTGTGTTAGTGAGGGAATGGTGAGCAGAGGCCCGTAGTTAACATATATTTGGAGAGAACTCTGTGGGGAAACTGGGGGTTTCAACCAATATTAAGTTTCTGAATGACACATTGTTTTCTTTATTAAATTAAGTCTGGAAACAGCTTTAAGTTTAAGATAGAAAAATCACTTCTAATTTCTGCTGCATTGGTCAAACTTATGAATACATAGTATATATAGATTGATTGATTGATTGATTGATCAAACAAACAAAGAAACAAACAGGAGGAAACCTCATAAAACATGTAGTTAAGCCTACTATTGACATTGTAGTATTAATGCTGAAGTATTTTCTTCTGGGGTACTGATTTAAAGTCACTGGTAGTGACATCATAAACTGTTAATTGATTACTTGCTTTTTACCTCAGGTAGCCAAATTCTTTGTATATGGAGAGCCGCTATCTATACTTTGGGGAATATGACATTTACAGTTGGAGAAAATTCCTGAACTTCATCTTGTTTGAAGATGGACATTTGAAATTCTGCTTCCTTAAATGCTTTTATCATATTTAAATAGTACACTTGAAGTGACTCCCTTAGGAATAGGAAAGGATCCAGCAGTCTCAAATTTGGACTCTAAGCATTGGTGTGAGTGAGAAAAACAAAGAATGAGCCTTTCCCAAATTAGAACGTTTTAATTGCAGTAATTAGAGATATGACATGGATGGATACGTTTTATATTTTGCCATAGTTCATATAAGGCCAAACTCCGTTCTGAATTCCCACTTAATCACTTGCCATGCTTTGCATCATTTCCTACGTCAATGTGGTTGTAAAAAGCCTAAACACTCTACTTGTGCTATGTGAATATAAACATTTTAAGTACAAGGATTATAAACAGAAATTGTGTATCGCCATTAAGCTTCCATTGCTTTAATCTAACAAAAACCTCTAGCTAAGCAGTACTGGATTCTCAAGATAACAATTTTAGAATTACCAATTGCTCTATTTTGTGACTTGCTATCTTAATTATGTATACATTTCTACATTTACTTCCGCTCTAGCTTTTGATCACCTTTTCTTTTCCAGTGAGAGATGGAAGACAAATGCATGATTAATGTGTATACTGTGCATGTCATTTTGAGGGTTTTCTTCAAAACTGACTTGGGTTGCTTCCATGCTAGAACTCTTTAATGCTGCTGAGGAATTGGGTTTCTGCAATTAGGTGGTAGTGGAAGTAAGGCAGATTCTTCACAGCACACAATATAGCATTATGTTATCCAGTATCTTGGCCAAGATACTTCTTTAATGTCTACTCATATCTAAGTTCAGCTAGCTAAGATGCTTTACATTGCTAATGGCAAGCTTCGTGTTTGCTGGTTCAGACATGTTACTGCTTTCTGGGAAGTGTGGTTTGGGGATTAATACTCATTTGTTCCCTGTTTAGTTAGCCCCCACCCCCTGACGGTAATATGTGTTAAATTAATGACTTCTCTTCCATTGTAGCTTTTTTATCTTTTCTTTCCATTACAGTAAAGTATTGCTGTTTTACAATAATGAAAAGAAAAGAGTGGGGAATGGTGAGAAACCACTAATTTAATGCACACTTTGGGAGTTGGGAAATTGGCCAAATGGGCAATTCAGCACTATTCCTGCAGCTGCACTGGCCAGGGTAGAAATGGCTTGAACCTGCAGACAGGTGCTTTCTGTTTAAAGGAACAGTTACCCTTAAAAGCTCTAATTGCATGTTGCCTGTCCATGATGAACAGGCTGCTGCTGCAAAAAGAAAAAGCCACAAGTCGGGCCTGAAAAAACACTGGGCAACAACACAGAAAACAATGGAATGTAATAATCTGAGAGTGGTTTGTGAGGATTCCCCATAAGAAGTGAGTGGAAAAAAGATGGCAGTTCCAGAGAAAAGGACAACCCTGATGTTAATTTGAGCTTTATAGCTGCTCAGTCACATAAGGTTGACTATTTAAGATATAGGAAGGTTCAACAGGTCCTGAACAATAAAAGAGAAATATGCACATGACAGTATGCTTCCAATAAACCACAAGAATATATTCTAAACATATATTTCCACATAGGTACCTTAGGTTTGTTCTTGCTGTTACTCTGAACAATTACTGGCCTTGCGGAGTTTCTGGAATTGTAATAGTGTTAGTTCTCAGCTATGAATTTAGTCTCCTAAATCATCCAGTGAGTTACAGTTTAAGTGCTCATTGCAATAAATCTCAAGTGCTAAGGCACTGCTTTGCTTGCATCTCAACCATTGGCAAGATGATCTAAAGTGTCCTGAAGGCCTGAAACATGGCTAGCCAGAAGATTCTGTTTTTACTTTAGTTTCTTATTCATGCTCACAAAGCAATCAAAGGTTCCTGTAATTTAGCAGTGTGCACTAAAGAACAGGTGGTACCTCTAGCACAGGCATAGGCAAACTTGGCCCTCCAGATGTTTTGGGACTACAACTGCCATCATCCCTAGCTAACAGGACTAGTGGTCAGGGATGATGGGAGTTGTAGTCCCAAAACATCTGGAGGGCCAAGTTTGCCTATGCCTGCTCTAGCATATAACATTGCTGCTTAAGATCCTTTTAGACTAAGCCCAAGTGACAGCCTCGCTTAGTGATGGAAGCAGTAAACTGAAGGCAGACTGGCTGTGTTAAAGAAAACTGAGAATCTGGAGTACAGTACTTTAATAACAGAGTTTTGTGTGTGAGAGAGAGATTCAGTAAAAGCATAATACTGTATTATGCATTAAAAGCTGTGCTATGCCTTTATTCCAGCAGACCTGTAGAGAGATACAGGATTTTGGGAGAGGTGTTAGGTGTTATGAAACACTGAATTTTGTAGTACAGCCTGCTTTGTATTACTCATACTCCTGTCTTTACTGACCTTTGCTGATGCACAAGCTGGGCTGGAGGGAAATGGATCAACAAAGACTCAGATTTTCCCAAAGAACGTTCACTTTACAAGTTGACACCCATGGCTCTCTGTGTTTTCCAGGTTCCAGGAACCAGAAAAGCATTTCTGTGAATTGATATGAATGCTTAGGAAGTAATTGTACAAAGTTAGTTATAGACACAACACTGGCTCCATGTTGCTCCTGACTTCCCTTTAGTCATTGGCTGAGTTTACTTATTATTTGGAATATTTACAAACTACTAAACATTACAAAATACCATAGCAGATGTATAATGACAATAAAAATATAACAAAATAAATCAGATACAACAGTTCATGATAACATAAAAAGAGACCTCTGAATCATGCCAGTGGCTCTTCTAGTCCAGCATCATGTTCTCATGGAGGCCAACCAGATGCCAGTAGGAAATCTGCAAGCAGGATTGGAGCACTAGAGCACTCTCCCTGCTTGTGGTTTCTAGCAACTGGTATTCAAAAGCATTTCTGCCTTCACATTTTCCAAAGGGAAATCTGATGCTGCCCACAAGTATCTGGAAAAGCCTCTCAAGAAACCCTGTGGAAGTAGGAAATATTTTAGCATCAACACAATATATACAATATATGTTGGAGCTTGTCTAACTTAAATGGGCAATGTGTTGCAGAAGCCAGGTTCCATTGCATTGAGGTTGTCATGTTGTCACACCATGGCTGAGATGCATAGATTTGAGGCCAGGGATCTTTTCCGTGCAGATCACGTGTTCTGTAAGTGTGTCTTGGCTGTGGTTCAAAATAGAGGGTAGGATTGTATCCTAAGCATCAATTACCCATCTAGAATGTGGGAATAATGATTACTTCCCTTGCATGGGAAGGTAAATATTATGAAACATTTAGTGCATTAAAATATATAAATGAGAAATGTGAATGCAGATTTTTAAATAAAATTAAACCAGTATTAATTATGTTGCATAATATTTTACAATCTGCAGTATTTTGCTGCTTTAGAATTCACTGTGTTTTCTGGCGCTTATGTTGTTTTATTAAGAAGAAGTCTTATTTACATCATTACTTTGTCCTATTTTTAACAGTGCGGTTTACCTGTAGTTTGCAGTGCAACAGGACGTGGTGAGGACCAGCAGCAATAAAGACCTTAAAAATAGTTGCCAGCTAGCTAAAAATAGAAATGTGAGACAAAGTAGTTCAGACAATATATTTTATTTAAACTTCTGTATGTGTGTTGTTGACCAGGGCTAGTAAAGCAATGACACATTCAGTCATATTTGCTCCAGATTTTCTCAAATGGTTCCTCTTCTGTAGACGTGTATTTTCAATTCATGATTAGAAAGTGGAAAAAATGACCAGATGCAGGCATAATATGAAACCGTGGTATGTGCTAACCATAGTCAAGTATCCATTGTTTGAGCTTCCAGATGTGTAGCAGACAAACCATGGTTGCTTGTATGCTTGTTTCCCACTTGTTTCCCACTGGCTCAGCATCCAGCTTCACAAGTTCACTCCTGCCTCCTTGTTGTAGCAGCCTTTTGAGGCAAAGCAATGATCCTAATTGATATGTTAATAGTGTATGAATTCAGACATAACAACAAACCACAGAGGACCTTTTCAGTAGTCCCATTTTCTCCCTGGTTTGTGGAATGCTTCACCTGGTGAGACCCACCTAGTGCAGACTTTGTCATTTTTTCAGCCCCAGGTCAAGATGTTTCTCTACTCCCAGGTGTTTGATGTGCTAATGGTGGTTTTCTCATCCATCAACATTATGCATAACATGCACCTGCATTATGTGCAGCTCAATTAATGTTTTCAGGGCACATTACAATCATTTGGAACTTGACATCCTTCAGAATGGATTCACTGACTAGTTTAAAGTGTTTTGGTGCCTCTTCAGAAGGTTATGACATCAACTTGCACACCTGAAAAAGAAACATGAAAATTTATGTATTTAGCATTTATGTTATATAAGAAATAAATAATGAATGCTTACAGACAGCTCACCCCATCGTGGGGATTCAAACCGCCAACCTTCTGATCAGCAAGTCCTAGGCTCTGTGGTTTAGACCACAGTGCCACCTGTGTTCCTACTAACCATGCCCTTACTACCATAAAAAACAAACTAGTAGGGAGTTTGGGGACAGTTCATTTCAGTTGAGGAAACAATTCCCTAAAATATTCTTTGATTTGTTCAAATGGGCAGTAGACAGCTGTAATATTTTGCTGCTACATGGGTACTCCAATAAAAATGCACCTAATTTTCTGGTCTTGTGCTTTGCCACTCACTGTAGCACAATTCCATAATTCCAAACTATTTTTAACAACAGCAACAAAAAATTAAAGCCTGCAGCACAGGGCAAGAGGCCTTACAGGATTAGAGCCAGAACCTACACATGTTTATTCAGAAGTAAACACTGCTATTTTTAGTGGAATCTCTCCTTTCTAATCCTAGACATGTGGTTTGGGGAGAACAGAATTCTCATGTGCCTCTTGTTTTGCAGTGTCCCTCCCACTTGAAGTTCTAAGCGCCTCAAGACATTTACTTATTTTACAAAATGCGTAATATTAGAATTGTGTTCTTCAGGGGAAAGGACCTGCATTGCGGGACAAGAAACAGCTCTGTAACTGAATCTGTAAAGTTTGTGATAGAGAAAGGAGGGATTTTCCCAGCATATCATTTCACCTACCCCAAGGTCAGCTCCTCCCAATGTGGCTCAAAATTCGAAATTTTTCTGACCACAACTGCAGAGATGTTGCTCTTCTATTTCACTCCTTTACTCAAAGTCAGATTTTTTTGATAAGAAAAAAGATGAATGAGCACTGGGAAAATGTATATTTATGGAATGATGACTGCATCATGTGGACCCCCTGTTAAATATGAGTTAACAAGCCATAGCAATTGCACAGTAAACGTCGTCTGGAAGCAGACATTATTTATTTTTATGTTCACAAATGGATTCCTCCAAACTCACAAACAACATGGGGTTGGATCCAGACTTGCATTTCTGTGAACAAAAACAGAAGAGACTGAGCTTTGGTGAAGGCTCCTGCTGGAGGAAGGAGGGAAGACAACTTTCTCTTATAGTCCAAAACTCCACCTCCCATGCTGTTCTTGCCAGAGCATGTTTTCAGGGGTCTGCAGAGGAAAGGGGGAATCTGCAAAAATTGCTTCTTCTCCAGCACAGCATCTTGTGGAGTTCTATCCATAGCTAGTCTGGATCCTGCTCATAGTGTGCATTCTCATTCCTTAATATGGAAAAAAATAAATATGGAAATACCAAAAAAAGCTGCCACCGGATTAATTTCATCTGTAGTACATCTTCCAAGATGTCATCATATCTGAAATCTAATATTTAACTTATCTTTACCACACTGCAAAAAGGGACATTCTTATCATAATTTCAGTTAGTATGCTAACTGTGAGTCTCCTTTAAAGATTATGTGATGCTTAGAGTAATGATTACTCACTGCCTGAAGACTTAGTGATAGCTTGAGAATTAGTTGATGAGTATAAATCCCATGCAGCCCCTGTCTCTTGGTTCACATAGGCCACTAAGCTAACAGAAAGGGGAAAGAAAGCTGTTTTCATGACTGCAGTTGAAAGCTAGTGAGGTGTATGTAGTTGCTACAGTATTGGACTTGGATGTGGAAAACCCAAATTCAGAACCACACATGGTTACAGTGTTCAGTGGGTAACTTGGTGCAAGTTACAATGTCTCAGCCAGTTTACTTTAAAGGGTTGTTCTGAGGACAAAGCATATCTCCAAGCCCCCGGGGTCCATAAGTTTTGGCTGGTCTTGCTGGCCAAGCCAAAAATTGTGGTCTCCAGCTCATCCACCCTAATTTTTTCCTGAGTGGCAGAAGCTTGGTGGTGGGGAAAAGTGTGTGCTTTTGCATACAGCATCCCAGAAGTGCTTTGTAGTGGCATCCATTCATTCTTGAAGATAAGGCCACTGTGCAATGTGTGTTACTGAGTGCCAGTGCTCAAAGGTACACAGAGCACCCTCAGGTCACAGTGCCTAATACTCCCACTCCCCACCTTTCCTGCTCCAAAGCAGGAATACGGGAGTGGAAAGTAATTACTGGTTTGGCCCTGTGTGCTAAGGATCTTCAGGAGCCTTCCCCTTGGAGGTGCAGGACAATCCCCAGCCTTCCTTGCACCTTTGGAAATGACAGGGATTGCCACACAACCGCCTGAATGATTCCACCCACTTCTACATCTAGGTGGAAGGCTTGCTGCTCACCATGCATGCCAGAGGCAGTACTTATTGAAGTATGTTCACTTTTTAACACACTTATTCACAACTTTGGTGTATTCTCAGTTTCATTTTACACATCTATCACACGTGTTTGAATGGACAGGCTCTTCTTAAAACATGGTGGTTTAGATATTAGTACAGTAGTCTTTTTGTTGTTGTTGACTTCAGGGTTAGTGTTTGGCTGGAAAATGAATAGGTTTCAGCTGTCAGTTGGAATACAGAATCTGCCACCCCCTTTCTACAACTCTCCCTCTTATCACTACAATGTTGCCTCTACATTAGCTGGACAAGCAAAGTCCTGCAACTCAACTGGATATTGTTGATAAGATGTGTATAGCCAGTAATATGTACATGGGTCTACAAAAACCACCAGCTGAATCAGAGCCATCTGACTTGGTTAAGTTTAAGATTATCCTGATGACTCCTGTGCAGATGGCAGAAAGCGGGACCTCATGGACCTGTAATAATAAAATAAAGGAAGTAACCATAGATCCTGCGCAGTCAGGAAGTGGTAGAAGGCACAAATCCTATGCAGCCTCTGTCTTTTGGTTCACATAGGTCACTCCGCTGCCAGCAAGGGGAAAGAAAGCAGTTTGAACAACTCTTTGCAACTACTCATTCCTCTTTTAAGGAGTCATTGCATCCTTTGGGAGGGAAGTGAGGTTATTGAATTCCAAATTAATTCCTGGTAATTGTTTTAACTTTCAGTTGACTAGTACATGCATTTATTCCCAGTAATGATGCAGATAATTAAAATATCATTGCTTCATATGACTGACTGGTTGCTATGGGATTTAAGAATAAATTCCTATAATAAGACAGTTTATTTTTGAGTGAGGAGGCAGAATAAGATTTCTCCCTTTATCCATTTGCTGTGGATCACTGTTCACGTAATAATACATGACCAGATGTTGAAGATAGATTCTAAGTTCTTGTAAGGATTGTAAAGGGAGGATAAGGAAAATGTCACATTGCTTTCAACCGTTACCATTTCATCAGATCTCATTGCTCAGAAGCATTCACCAGTATCAGAAGGACTGAGCAATATGCTAGCTGGGAAGTGAACATCAAGCCAAAGAAAAGCAGCAATGCTTGAAAAAGAAAACATGCTATAAAGTCATCTTGATCTTATCTCAAGCCCTTTCCGCCCAAACCCACCAAAGTCTTTACTAAGCTGTCTGCCTATAAATAGAACAGCAGCTCTCTTGCAGAGATGGGCAGCTGTAAACTACAGGCTTTTTCTCTCCCCCAGCAGCATCTGTGTTGTGTGAGAGGCAGCCCAACAACTATGTCAGGTTGTTGTTTTTTTGCTAGCCTTTCATGTTTAAGTCGTGTACCTATTAGGTTCCTGTAGATAGTCTAATGCAGGAAAATGCATTGGTTTACTTTGGGGGACAAGAATGTTGGCAGCCTTTTTGGGTGGTGTTGTTTTCTTTGAAAGAGCATTCTTTAAAAGAGATGGAGGAGTGCTCATCATTTGCACAGGTGAGTTTGTTCTGTAGGTATGAATTCAGTCCCTGAATAGACTGGAAACAGGGTTGGGGTATCAGTTCACAAATATATGAATAAAAAGAATAGAATGGGAATTGAGTACAGAGCATCAGTCTTACAAACTTGTGCTTAAACTGCAGGTTGATTAAATACAAAATCAAACCAGCAGTCTGCTGGTTGAACCTGAAATATTTCTTTGATCAGGATGCGTTGGTAGGAAAGTTCCAGAAAACAAGCTAAACTGTATAATTTAGGATCTGTTGTTACCCTTTGGGGGGCTGATATTTGTTTCTATTTTAGTTCATCAAATCATGAACCATTCAGTTGTACTCCCAGTAGTTCTTCAAACTATTATTCATGTTTACCACACAAACCTTGCCTATATTTAGCCTGTTTTTAAGTCTTTGGACTATTGGATAATAATTTTCAGTTGTTTCTTTAAGAGCCTCAGTGGCATTTATCTTCTTATTCTGCAGACCAAGTTTGGGACTCTGCATAATTTCCTGAAGCCGCATATTCACAGGATCTCACCAATAAAAATTCTCAAGATTTCTGCCCAATACTTTTTTTTTCTTTTCTGGAAGATATCCATTTTTTCATGGGTGTAGGGTATGAACTAGGAGATGTGTTCAAACCTGCCATAGTAGTATCTCTGTAACTTACCTGATACCTCATGGAACTCACAAAATGGCAGTTCCACCTCCAGTAGCCTATCACTTTCATTCTTTGATGTAGAATCCATCACTGCCACTTTTTCAGTTCTTTCATTTACTTTCAGCTCATTATCTTTCTAGGAGTAGCAGTTTGAAGGCACAAACTCTCCTGATCACTTAGGACTCTCCCTAATTTTATTTATCGTCTTTGATATTGTAGAGCTCTTGTGAAACTCCTCTGCCATGCTGTGACTGATTTGAGACAGGTATAGGAAAATTAGGTATGGTTAAGCTCAGCTGTTCTTCTGCTTCTTCCCTGTAGTGCATCAATTGGCTCCCTTGCTTGAGTCATATGCAGCTGGTTTTTTTTGTAGAGCACCTGAGCTTTGATTGTGGCATGCCATTATGTGGACTGACTTGTGGGAGGTATTTATGATCCTTTTTGATCCCTTTCAGTTTTTACTGGAGGTAGGAAGATGGGTTTGCTGAGCCAGTGTGGTGTAGTGATTAAGAGCAGTGGACTCGTAATCTGGTGAACTGGGTTCGATTCCCTGCTCCTCCACATGCAGCTGCTGGGTGACCTTGGGCTAGTCACACGTCTTTGAAGTCTCTCAGCCTCACTCACCTCACAGAGTGTTTGTTGTGGGGGAGGAAGGGAAAGGAGATTGTTAGTCGCTTTGAGACTCCTTAGGATAGTGATAAAGTGGGATATCAAATCCAAACTACTACTACTACTACTACTACTACTACTATTCTTCTTCTTCTTCTTCTTCTTCTTCTTCTTCTTCTTCTTCTTCTTCTTCTTCTTCTTCTTCTTCTTCTTCAATTTTCGGATTTCTGCTTTGCGAGGTGCTGAAGTATCAATTCCTGAGGCTGTGGGGGATGGAGGCAGAACCTTTCTGTATGGAAACCATGCTTTGATACACTTTATTTATTTAACCCAATTATTATGCTAAAACGTTTTGAGGACTCCAGTGATTTTATTTATTTATACAAAATATATTGTCCACTCTTTGTTAAAATAATCCCAGAGCAGGTTATAATATAAAAGTAAATACATAATACACAAGGATTGATATCTAACATTAGTTACATTCAAAGTAGAGTCACTGAAATCAGTGAACTTAAATCCATTGATTTCAGCAGAACTGCTCTGAGTATGACTTAGTTGGATATTGCTTTATAAAAGTATAGCATTATAATGAAATACAGTAGTTCAGTAAATCAAGGAGGGCAAGCTGCCCAGCTCCAAATCCAGTTTAGCTACAGGCTGGATGGATAAATGAGTTGTTAACTGACACTGAAAACCTATTTGGGTTGGTGTGGTACCTTTACCTTTACCTTAGTCAAATATGTGAGAGGAGAGCATTCCACAGTCAAGGTGCCAATATTGAGTGATTCCATCCTCCAGAAATTATTGGTTCTATCTTCCTATATTATTTCAGAATTTACTTGTCTGCAAATTGTTTTGTATTTTTCTCTGTAAAGTGTGTGGTAAGTGTGTTGTACCAAACCTTTCCTATTTCCTCACTGTATATCTGTTGAATCTCACTGAAAGTCATAGGAAAACAGTAAAAATTTCTCTCACAATTTCACTTTATAGTTCAGGTCATTCTGATTTTGAAGAGAGAAGTTCCATGCTAGGCCAAGATGACATTTTTTGGCATATAGCATTTTGCTGATGAACAGCAGTTTGGCAAAGGAAAATATGAAAAAGCATAAATAAATGCAAGTGTTAGGGAGGGGGCAGGCACTTTAAGTTAAGACATCCTATGATTGCAAATAGACATTTGCCTAATAATCTGTGGTGAACAGGAATTGCCTCTGACCAGCTAGGAAGGAAAGCTTTTGCAAGTTGGAAAAAACTTGACTTTTGATTTCTAACAAGTAACTAACAAAGGTTTTGGGGGGCAATCTGACTTTTCAGCAGACTTAGCTACTTCAGCTTTTAATATCTCTTGAAGAATTTTCAAATCACTCAAGTGGGATGTTAAGTTAGTAGGGACTGTATAACAAGGTTATTATTGTATCTTGATTGTCATACTGGCTTCCAGTGAATACCTTTAAGAACACTGCTGTGCTCTATATACAGTATGTTGCTTTTGTAGCCTTTGGTTACAGAACGACCTAACGGACAGCTTTATGATATCCCTGCAGCAGTTTCTCCTAATGATGTTTTCCTACATTGAACTACTTGAAGTACTTGTAGATGGTGCTTTCCTTGGAAAAGGGGCGTATTAAATGGAGCATTAAAACCCCATATTATGACACTTGCTACTGGCAGGAGCTATGTATTTGTAGTGAATTAAAGCTCTAACCTTTGCTTTCGTTTTGTAGTCCTTCAGTTATTGTTAAGATTCTGTGTTGGTAGCATTTTAATGTATCTTTTGGTATTTATTACGTTCTTCAGCTGGGTTAACAAATGTGTATCATAAAGAGCAACTAAATGAATGTCAGCTAAACATAGCCTTGTAGCCTGGATATGCATATTATGTGAATGATAGTGTGTGGGGCTAGATGTGGAGCAGTGAGAAAATGTCCAGAACTGTGTGTAGACAGACTTGGCACTTTAGCCTTGGGAAATGGCAGCCAGCCAGCCAGTAAGCAGTGAGTCAGAGCCAAGAGTATCTGAAAAAAAATACCAAATATAAAAGCTGGAAGGATTATTCCTGTCTTTTTATTACTGCCCTCCACACTCCCTTAAATATGCAGACCGTTTCCTGTGGTAGTCAGATGCTGATAGCTTTACAGGAGACAGGCTCCTGTGTGCTCACTTTAGTCAAACAGGTGAGATCAGAGCCGTAATTGGACAGGACAGAGCTCTGACTTCAGACACTGAGGTTTTTCTTAAGATGTTTGCTGTATCTTCATCAAAGCTTGATAAGATCACCTTGACTAGTTTGAAGAATTGTATCCTTCTCACACCAAGATAATATCTCTCTCACACAGGAAAGGAATCTCTGCACTGTGTGTTTGACTGTTGTTTATTGCACTTGGGTATAGATAAGATCAGCAGCTCAGTTTTATGAATGTGTTGGATATTTCCAGCAGAGGGCAGTCAAACAATAAAGAATATTGATATCAAAGCCAGTACTTTCCTTCTTTTTGTGGTTGGGGAGGGGTAAAATCAGAAAAATTTGCTGTTCATAAAGAAATGCTTCATGAGTGCAGAGGAGGGTGACCAAGGTGATCAAAAGGCTGGAAACTAAGCCCTATGAGGAACAGTTGAGGAGGCTGGGTAGCCTGGAAAAGAGGAGACTGATAGGAGATAGATATCCATCTTCACATATTTAAAGGGCTCTCACATGGCAGATGGAGCAAGCTTGTTTTCTCCTGCTCCAGAGGCTAGGACCCAAACCAGTGGATTCAAGTTACAAGAAAGAGGGTTCCAACTAAACATCAGGAAGAACCTTCTGACGGTAAGAGCTGTTCAGCAGTGGAATGGACTCCCTTGTAAGATGGTAGACTCTCTTTCATTAGAGGTTTTTAGGCAGAGGTTGGCTGGCCCTATGTCCTGGATGCTTTGCTTGAGATCCCTACTTTTCAGGGAGTTGGACAAGATGATGACCCTTGGGGTCCCTTCTAACTCTACAATTCTTTGATTCTATGACTTGATATTTTCTTGACTTCTAGACTATTATAAAAGAGGGCATGCTGATGAAACAGACCAGCTCATTTCAGCGCTGGAAGAGACGTTACTTCAAATTGCGAGGACGAACTCTATACTATGCCAAAACAGCAAAGGTATGTGGCTGTCCATGAAATTATGGGAGGGTAGTAAGGAATAGGACTCATCCAGTTTGTATGACTACAGCACAAGGGTTACTAGCTACTAAGAGTGCTTACTCTCACAAGCCTGCTACTTAGGAGTTCAGGGAAGTTTTTAATGTATGACATATTAGTGTATTTTTGGTATTTGTGGAAGCCGCCCAGAGTGGCTGGGGAAACCCAGCCAGATGGGCGGGGTACAAATAATAAATTATTATTATTATTATTATTATTATTATTATTATTTATTAGGAGTTCATAATTGTTGCTTTACTTTGGTAAAACTATTAACTATTCTAAAATAGGAACTGGTTATCCCTTACTTAAGTACTGATAGATTGTTTTTCTTTGTGTCCATGAGGGCTAGAAACACAGGAAGCTGCCTTATACAGAGTCAAGTCATTGGACTATCTAGCTTTGTGTTGTCTACACTGACAGGCAGCAGATGAAGTCTCTCTCAGACCTACTTGGAGATGTTGGGGATTGAGCCTGGGTCCTTCTGAATGCAAAGCAGATGCTTTACCGCTGAGCAGAACATTGATGCCAAAATTATTACAAAGATATGATTAAATAATAAAAACTGGCATCACATTTCTATATGTAGTAGAAGTTCTACATATATTAAAGGGGGCCTATATTGCTAAGAGCGAAAGGAGGCTGGATCTCCCCAAAGTCTTTTTCTACATAACATTGGTTGACACTGATCCTAACACCCATAGGATCAGAAAGGATAGGTGTCTCTTGTGACTGGATAATGAAAGCACTTGATATACTGTACATGGATTTCACTGAGAAAGTTAGTACTCAAAAGAGCCTCAGCCAAAACTATGTATACCAAGTGTGTCCATTACCAAGCCCAAGGATTATTTTGCTGCTTTCTCGCTTGTTTTATTTTCTGCCCCTTGCTTTTATCTTCTCAGCAGAGATCCTCAATAGCAGAGGATTAGGGTGAGGATTAGGATTCAGCCAGAAGGAGATTTTCCCTGCTCCCTCCCTTGGTAGGTCATATTGACTCACCTGTCAAGCACCTGATGTTACTGTTATGTCAGGTCACCTGCTTCTCCTTTGCAGTGTGACTTGAGTTCAAGCCAGGATGCAAGGAAAAAGGTTCATTTGCACATGCAGGTTGGGTTTAAGCCATGTTTACAAAGAAGCCCTTCTTGCAAGTAGGGGTTGCCTGCGTGTTTGGCACCAAGGGCTGCTTGTGTTTGGCACCAAATTTAAAAGGTGTTGAATGCAAACTCTGCTTGCCAACAAACTGTAAGGAGCACATTTAAAGGCTCGCCATTGGTCTACTTCAGCTGTGTCTTTACCTGTCTCACACCTAACATCATATATGTCTAATGGGGAACAGGTGATTGTGCCTTTAAGAATACGGCCTCACAGGCCTAATCAGGATGCTTGCCCAGGCCTAATTTGACCCATGGGATGGAGGCTCCCCATGCTTGAAATAGACATCTCCTAAAATGCCCCCAGATCAAAAATTACATAGCCAATTTAATTTAATTTTAATCAACGGGCTTCTTTGTACAGTGGTACCTCGGGTTAAGTACTTAATTCGTTCCAGGGGTCTGTTCTTAACCTGAAACTGTTCTTAACCTGAAGCACCACTTTAGCTAATGGGGCCTCCTGCTGCTGCTGCGCCGCCGGAGCACGATTTCTGTTCTCATCCTGAAGCAAAGTTCTTAACCCGAGGTACTATTTCTGGGTTAGTGGAGTCTGTAACCTGAAGCGTATGTAACCTGAAGTGTATGTAACCCGAGGTACCACTGTACTTAAAAGCATCTGGCAGATGCTTATTTCTGGAGTTCCTGTGGAATAATGAATAGTTATTTCTTCAATTTCTTGCCCACCATGCACCACAGGGTCCCAGGGTGGGTTACGGCTACTTAAAAATGCAATATTAAAATCAGTTTAAAACTATATATATAATGAGGTCAGAGGTCAGGGTAAAAAGGTGCACCTTCACTGTGCAATTTGGGAAGTGCAGGAGGCCCTCCAGTTTAGAGGGATGGCTAGTCATGTCAGGAATTCCCCATACGGCAGTGGCTTGACAGGGAAATGGAGTTTTATGGGTTGCCTCTATGGGAGATGCTGTGCAAATTCTTCGCCTTGCCCTCATCCACACACAGCATGCAGGATTTTGAGGAAGCTCCGATTGTTTGTCTTGCAGAATCCATCTTATTCTTTGCCAGCACTAACCACCAGAGGCAGTTCTTTTAACCCTTCATTATATATATTTGATTTGTAGCAGTTATGAAATAAACAAACAACCTAATTGAAGTTTTACATTTATTTTTCCTTTTCCCAGTCAATCATTTTTGATGAGGTGGATCTGACAGATGCCAGCGTGGCAGAATCCAGCACTAAAAATGTCAACAACAGCTTCACGGTAGGATTACTCATCACTTTGTGGAATGAAATTATAAAAGTATCTCAGTTCTATTCACAATAATTCCATTGTTGATAAAGTAAAAGTGAATTTTAGGCACTATTCAAATAATATACAAATCTGTTATGGGCAAATATTATTGGAGTGAATAGGAGATAGTGGGAGCAAGTGGCATTGATATTGATGTTTGCCTCCTATGTGCAGAATGGGAGCATGGGGTAGCATTTCAGGAAAAACGGGAAGATTTTCCCTGTGCAACATCTTTTCCCAGCTAATTTTCCCAATTTTAATCAATAAACACTTAGACTTGATGGTAGGGAAAGTGGTTAGGGCAGAGAGTTGTAAAGAAAAAAATAGTAGATGAGCCAGGGTCAAGTACACACCTGCTGTTTCTCCCCTGGAAATTACTTGGGGCCCCCACTTTGTACATGGGAGCTGGAATTCTGTGTGTGCCACTGAATGTTCTGGTTCAGGTGCAACGCTAAACCACATTTTAGCATTGCAAAAATGAGTTCAGGTCAATGGCTAGTGAAAGCAAGCTTAACCTCAAACCATCATTTATGAAAATGGCTTATTTTACCTAACTAGTAAAAATTACTATCTTTAGGATTTGGACACACTATAACTGGAAAGTCAAAAGTGAAAGCTTTCAACCGCCTTGTGGCCATGTCAGAGGAGTGAGGAGGGCTAATCTCATTTTCACGATAATAAACCATGCTTTAGTGCTAGTCATGAATTCCATATAGACAGACATGAATTCCAAAGAATTTTACATAATACTTTTTGCATGTTGATTGTGACATTTCAGATGATTTTATGTGAGATGAAAAGAGTTAAAAGCTTGGCCAAAATGTACCGATATTCACTTCTGTAAGAGGACAGCATCATTTCCTGTTGCAGCAAATATTGGATGGATCTTCTTGGGTTGTGCAAGAGACAGAAATAAATTGACATAGCAATCCCATTTGGCCATAACCTCTGGGAGTTTCTTGGTGTCCACAGATAGACAAATGTAAGCAGCAAAAGCTAGAAAAAGAGAAGGTACTTGATTTTTTCCAGCCAGTTCAATATGGTCATATTGTTAGTTTCCATTTATGCTGGCAGGAAATTGGTTTAGTTTATTCTGTTTTTATCTCTGCCGCATTTGAATGTTCTGCATGCCTTTGGGATCTGTGCAGTATATATGTATTTTAAAGGATGATGGATGGAACTATTTTTATAGTATGTAGAATTTTGGAGGTTCACAGACCAAAGTATATTGTAAGAATACTTAAGGGATAGTTTATTCAAGTTAAAGGCCTATTTTTCTATAATCCTGTGGTAGACCATGGCATTGTACATTTGTATTGTTAGTATATTTTGTTGGTTAACTGTGACACCAAAGCTGATGCACACCTGGAAGACATGTCCAGAGCACATCTGGTTCAAGTCTATAGAACCAATTGCAGTTGCTGTAGCCTGATTATATGGATAGGGTGGCCATTTTGGGTTTTGAAATCTAGCATAGAGCAGTTGACTACAGGGTGGCTCCAGGGGATGGGGAATAACCTCATGGAGGGAGAGCATGAGCCAGCATGGTGTAGTGGTTAAGAGCGGTGGACTCGTAATCTGGTGAACCTGGTTTGCATCTCTGCTCCTCCACATGCAGCTGCTGGGTGACCTTGGGCTAGTCACACTTCTTTGAAGTCTCTCAGTCTCACTCACCTCACAGAGTGTTTGTTGTGGGGGAGGAAGGGAAAGGAGATTGTTAGCCGCTTTGAGATTCCTTAAGGGGAGTGAAAGGTGGGATATCAAGTCCAAACTCCTCCTCCTCTTCTTCCTCTTCCTCTTCTTTCCTATTTGAGGGAAGCATGCAAGACTAGCTGGATAACTACTGCTAGTTGATAACATTCCTTTTAGGGCCAGCTTAGCAATATAAAATTTCCCCCCAAAATGGAGCTTTTGTGGGGGGGGGGGAGAATAAAAAAATGCAATATTGTACTCTTTACATACGGAAAGTCACTTTGTTACTTTAGGAACATAAAATGCATTAGTTTAGCATGGAATTATCTCTCGTATATTAAATGTTCATTTTATTCAGACAATATTTACAAATTCTTTTTCTAAGTTATCATTATCACTTCCTGCTTCTTCATATTTCTCATCATATTGTTCACCCGTGTTGTAAAAAGCTTCTACCATTTCAGATTTATGTATTATTTGTTTATAAAAATATTTAGACTGCTGTGTTGCCAATATGGGGATGATACTCACCTCTATCACTCTTTTATATGCCATTCAGGAGAGGTTGTGTAGGTGCGGGATCATGTCTGCAGGTAGTGATGGGCTGGATGAAGGCCAATACACTGAAGTTCATGGAACTCACAAGTGAAATTAAACAGCTCTCAATTTTGGCCATTGTTACACATCATGTTAAAACATATTTATTCATCCAGACCCATGGGGTCACAAAGAGTCGGACACGACTAAACGACTAAACAACAACAAAAGAGCATTGATTGGCACCATGTTGGGTTCTCCAGAACTCTACATCGATATTAAAAGTAATTTCTAGTGTTAATTTTGGAATTGGTAGAATATTCTTATTGAGCTACTTCTGCATTGCTGTTCATGGGACTCTCTTAGAAGTAATTGTTTGTGGAGAGAAAGGGGAAAGTAAACCAAGTTTACTTTTTTTCTTGACTGGTGAGTTTATCAAAATAAATTAGGACACTGGATTTCAGCTTCATAGGGCATGCTAAACAGATATTGTCCCTTGGGCTCAGAGACTGAATTCTCAGGTGGGGTTGTACTATAGCCTAGATGGCACCCATGGAACATCAGCCTCAGACTGCTTGGGTTGCTCATGATGAAGGATCCTTGAGATGCAATGTGCCAGGAGTCTTTGTTAAAACATCACCCCTCCTAGATTCTGGAAGCTGAATGCTGTCTTAGTGAATCCACTTGACTGGGATGTTTTCTAACTATTAATACTGTGGCAATTGTGTTTTTTTATTATGATAGAAATGTGTTATACTGCTAGCTTATTGATTATGGGGTGTTGGCAGCAGTTTTATGCTTTGTATAGTTGATATCCTAATTATATCGCAAAAGTTACACTAAGAAAGGTGGCATATAAATATGTTTAAATAACTAAAATAAAGGCCATTCTTAGATTTCTTTAGCAGGGGGTTTTGAAGTTACTTAGGTGATGTGATTTATGAAGATCCTCTTCACCCATGAAGCAATAAAGGAAAGGAAAGGAAAGGTGATCACTTCTGTGATTTATGTACTTCATCCCTTCCACCTTTGGCAGTACTCTTGATCTTTCATCTTTGCATTACTCTGCTGTCATATCCTGCCCGTGAGCAGAATTCTACCAATTCTGGTGCCTTCATTATACACCTTTAGGTGCCAGGCAAAAGCGTTCCTTTTTAACCAGGCCTTAAAATCAGGCCGTCTGCTTGACATGCTATGCCCTTTTAAAATGTGGCTCTTTTTTGGGGGGGGGCTGTTATTGGGTTGTTGTTTTTATTTTGATTATATATATTGTGGTTTTTATGTTGATCTTTTCTGTGAACCACCCTGAGACCTCTGGGTATAGGGCAGTATATAAATTCAATAAATAATAATAATACCACCCTCAGTCATCTGGAAGTGTCTTGTTAACTCAAATTACTCCACCTTTTCTCTTTTGCTCCTTCTTATAAACTGTTTCCCAGAACACCTGTGTGGTGCTGCCGTGCTTTTTTTCCTTCAAATCTTTCCTCAGAACCCACTATCCCCCTGAAACCTCTGGCACAATCTGCAATTCCTCATTCCCTAGTAAAACTAGGTCTCCTCTATGTGGATCTTTAGAGTGATATTTATTATAATGGGACAGCGAAGGTAACAAGGAATTAATTCATTTAAGAAGTAACATGTAGTTAGGTTTCATTTCATTTGGCACTGATGTAAGTTAAAGGCTTCACAGAAGTTGTGACTCTTGAACTGGGATTTAAAGTGAGAAGTAGCACCACATAAGTGTTCTGGGTAAGGAGTTCTAGTTAAAAGAGGCCGCATGGAGGAATGGGCAGAGTTTGTTTAAGAGAACAGGAGACCTTTGTGCAGCTAAATATATTTCCAGCTATAAGATATTTTTAAGCACCTGCTACAAATAGTGGGTGAACCAGATGATCATTTAATCCAGCATCAGATCCTCATCTGAAATAATCATTTTTGGCGATCACTCTAAAATATGATTCCTTCAAAATAATTCAGCAAAACATACTGTCTGGAATGCAGTTTACTCTCCATTATAAACTATTTTAAAACAACATCAATTTCACATTGACATTCTCTGATGTTGGAGATTATGTAGGAGAAAGTTCCCAGATAAAAACTGAGACATGTAGTAAGTGAGTGGGCAGGATAGTTTGCTTGGTACTCCTGTGCTATTTGGAGTTTGCATATGCATGGCATGCAGCAGATCTGTCAATAATCATAATTCTTACCTTAGACCTATTCTCTAAATACTGAGTTGGTGAAGAGGTGGAGTTCAGACTCGTGGAGACTTCCATACACCCTCCTGAGTTAGGAAGTGCCTCTTAGCTCTACCGCAGACCGGAAACAGCATGTTTTCACAGTCAGTGCCTGTCTCCTGAGTTTGCTGCCAGTAGGCGCAAATCTGTCCCTGCTCCTCCTTAAGCAGACAGCTAATCAGCTTCTGGGGAGTTGCACAGAATTCCTCAAAATTGGCTGAATGCAGGAATAATCCTATTAATACCTGCATCAAATTCTGAGGAACTTGCTCATTGTGAAGAAGAGATATAGATGAGGACAGACATGTGGATTAGAAAAATACTGTGTGTGAGATGGTAACAAACAAGTCGAGAGAAGTGGACTGAAAGTACTGCACCAGACGCTGCTGAAGACTGCATCTGCTCTTTATTATTAGAAACCATCAGAAATTCAGATACTTTAGAGTAAGTTGATCAGGCTCTTTCTGACTCTTTTCTGTTTATTTGTAGTTGGTTAATAATAGAGACACATTTCACTCTTCTGTACAGTTGCATAAGTAAATGTTTTTATGGGCTGAAAGTACACAGGAACAGACCTTGCTGCCCGAGGTAAAATTAGAAATGTTGTCATATTTTCCAGCACAGGAAGGTTGTAGATTTGGGGTTTGGTGGTCTCTCATAATGTAACACTGGGTATGCAGTGTTATTTGTTTCTTCTCTCATACAGATGAGATAAAGTTGAAGAGTTGTTTTTATAGATTTAGAGGTGTATGAAAGTATCTATAAAATAGCAGAGTCTTGGGGATGAGAGAGCTTCCTCATTTGTGGAAAGAAGTGTAAGTAAAAACATGTGGCTGTTGTTTTCTCTCATTAAAATTTTCTCATTAGAGTTGGTCCTGCTCTGGAATTGCTCTCCCTTGCTTTCTTCTTGCAGGCTTCCCATTATCTTCAGTCTAGTAAACAAAATGTCTGCCACAGTCTTAGTGGTGCTAGAAGTGGGTATATCTGCCTTGCAAGTAAATATCTGCTTCCTTACTTGAAACTGAAGCTGCACTTTGACATGCTGTGTCCCGTCCCTTGTTTCCCTCCCCCACGAGGCTAGTGGGTGAGTACATTGTACTTCACTCTCTGAGAGTGCAATCCTATGCATGTTTACTTGACCGTAATCCCAAGTAAACAATGGGCCTTACTCCCTGGTAAGTATGTACAGTGGTACCTCGGGTTAAGTACTTAATTTGTTCTGGAGGTCTGTTCTTAACCTGAAACTGTTCTTAACCTGAAGCACCACTTTAGCTAATGGGGCCTCCGCTGCTGCCGCACCGCCAGAGCACGATTTCTGTTCTCATCCTGAAGCAAAGTTCTTAACCCGAGGTACTATTTTTGGGTTAGCGGAGTCTGTAACCTGAAGCGTATGTAACCTGAAGCGTATGTAACCTGAGGTACCACTGTATAGGTCTGCAGCCTGAGTTTTCTGGAAGTACCTGATCCTGTAGCATTGTGTTAATAATGCATTAGTGGCAGAAAAGAAGTCAAGATCAGTGGTTGCTTATTTGTTCAAAAATGTTAAGGACGTTACCTTTTTAAAAATAAACCTGAAGGCATACAGATATCTTTGTTACTGTTTGTTTGCTATAAGTCTGACTTAGTTTTAAAGATTTTTCTGCTTTAAATATAGGGTGTGCTATGTGCCTTGCTACACTCACTGGGACTTAAAGAACTGTCATGTCTCACCTCAGTCTCTCCCTGTGAGAGTAAGGTAAAAAAGGTAAATGACCCCTGGATGCGTAAGTCCAGTGAAAGGCAGCTATGGGGTGCGGTGCTCAACTCATCTTCAGGCTGAGGGAGCCAGCATTTGTCCACAGACAACTTTCCAGGTCATGTGGCCAGCATGACTAAACCGCTTCTGGTGCGACGCAACACAGTGTCAAATGCCGTTTACCTTCCCGCCCTATTTATCTACTTGCGGGTGGCACTGTGGTCTAAACTACTGAGCCTCTTAGGCTTGCGGATTGGAAGGTCAACTATTCGAATCCGCGCAATGGGGTGAGCTCCTGTTGCTCTGTCCCAACTTCTGCCAACCTAGCAGTTCGAAAGTACACCAATGCAAGTAGATAAATAGGTACTGCTGCGGCAGGAAGGTAAACACTGTTTCTGTGCTCTCTGGCTTCCATTATGGTGTTCTGTCATACCAGAGGCGGTTTAGTCATGCTGGCC
Organism: Podarcis pityusensis; assembly: GCF_964106645.2. NCBI lineage: Eukaryota > Metazoa > Chordata > Lepidosauria > Squamata > Lacertidae > Podarcis > Podarcis pityusensis. Next base: position 39,933,087 of record NC_138032.1, read on the forward strand.
ACAGGACCTGGAAAGCTGTCTGTGGACAAACACCGGCTCCCTCAGCCTGAAAGTGAGATGAGCACCTCACCGCATAGTTGCCTTTGACTGGACTTAACTGTCCAGGGGTCGTTTACCTCTTACCGTATGAGAGTATACTCTGGGCTTTTAACAATTTGCTGTAGGAAAATATTTGTATATTTGCAGAATGGCAATGAAATTGCATTTTGGGGGGCTTGGTTATCCTGGAGATCAAAGTGGGCTCAGGGCATCTTAGAATACCACTGATATCCTAGCCCACAACTTCTAAGCATAAATGCCAACTGAATGTGGGTGGAGCTGGACCCTTTAAGACAGAGCCAGGCACTGAGGTATGCATGGGAATAGGGAATGGGATGGTGTGAAACAGTCTGTGAATGGGGTAGACCATTGTGTTGTCAGACAGGAGCAGGTCTACCAGTTTGTGACTCCAGCTGTAAAGTGCTGTGGCAAGATATATGAGAACACATCTAGTCCTCAAAAGATACATGGAGGAAGAAAGGTCTTGCTTAGCCATTCACTCTCTATAAGGTGCTTCACCCCCTTACCTGTCACCAATGGCACTCAAGTATAAATCTGGACCAGAATTTGCTTGCCTCAGTATGCCCAAATCTCACTGCAGCAATGAAAGCAATCCCAACATTCATCAAGTGGGGGAGATGATAAGAGTTGTAACATGTGATAGAATAATAGTCCTCCATTATTACCAAACACTTGGGAACCCACCCACTTCCATAGTATGCAGTTTGCCCTATTTTAATATAAGTGGAATTCCTGCCAGAATACTAAATTCTTTATTCTAGCTGTTGCCATTCAACTGAAATCCTTCAGTCTGCCCACATCCTGTACACCACCAAAGACTAATGCACATTCCAATACCTGTATGTTTGCCAACAGGGAGGGGCGTGCAATTTTACTTCCTGCAGAATTACCACTCCGGCCTACAGAGCCAGTCAATCTCAACAGCATTTAGCTGACTTCCATATTCTGTAGGAAAAGAAGGAAACACACCCACACCATTGAAGCACTACCCCCTGAGCTTGAGTTTCCTACCTCATCCCCTGCAAAATATGCTAAGAGGCCAATCAGTAGTCCTTGACTTGGTAAGTTACCCACTTAATAATCTTGAAAATGTACAGTCCCTGGGCAGTATAGGGAGAAATCTGAGAGAAACAAATTTTGGAAACAGGCTGAGCCCAAAGCTATACTGGTACCTATAACCACTTGTTGTAATATATGGAGAAAATACATTCTTAAAATATACCTGCTAAGAAGTAGGGATCAGTGGTATATATCACTTGATCTGGTGGCTACTATGGAGAGGTTGTTTTTAGTGATGACACCTTATAAATCAGAGTGGGGTAGGCTTACACACACACACACACACACACACACCCCGATATCCTGAACTGCCCTACCCTTTCCTGAACAGATCTGTGAGGTACCTTCTTTTCTTTTAATTTAGACACTAGATTTTCTGTTCAATGTGGCTTTTAACTGGCCCCTAATGATCTAGGTTTTAGTGCATTTTAATATCAACTCTTGATTGGATTGCTGTTTGCTATTTAAATTGGTCCTTCCTTCCTTCCTAATGCTTGATTTTTAGTATTTTAATCATATAATGTTACTGGTTTATCTTTTTGCATGTCACTTTGAAAATATTTTTCAAAATGACTCACAAATGCTAAAAATAAGCAATGAGGTGACACTTAGGCTATTTCCTTGGTGTCTGCTTGACTACTTTTGTGTTAATTTATTCCTACATTGGGTTAGGCATTGCGTCTGTCAGTTTCAGAATCTTGACTATGTTCAAACACTTATTTGGTGAGGGTCTACTTTTGTTTTGCACATTTGTTGTTAAGTAGCCATAGTTTTAGTTCTGCGTAAGGGGCTGTAGCAATCAAATTTGTTACTTTCTCCCTATCTTGAATAAGTTATATATTGCTTTATTCTTGGACTTAGGCATTTTTGTTTTCACTGTTTATCTTATCTTGAATGTAATTTAACTAGGTAAGGATGAGGTAGGCAATATAGTATATTGACATTTGAATTAAACCTTGGTCTTTAGTACTTCTCTGATGAAATGGATATGTTCTGCTTTGTTTGAAGAGAAATCAAATACTGAAGGTTTCTTTCTTTATGTTAAATAGCAGCACCGAGCATTAAGTTCTGATTTGTTCCATTGTTTCTGGCAAATCTGGATAATTTGTTTTCAGGCTTGCAAACAGCACATTTCTGTACGAATTAGTACACTCGTTGTTTATGCTTGGTTATACATATTACATTTTTTCTTTTCTTTTGTTGTTACAATTGTATCTCATTCTTCCAAGGAACTCATAGTAACATTCTAGTCTCCCTTATAATGTAGCTTAGGGTACTTTACGGGTTACCATGTGAGGTAGGTTAGTAGCTTATGCGAGGCCACCCAGTGAATTTTAACCGCTACACTACCTTGGCTGTTGTGACTCAAGTATCGGCTCTGCCACCATGAAACATTTATACTTCTATAGAATCTTAAATGGACATTGCATACCTTAAATTAGTTAAACAAGCAAAAATCTTTTACAGTTACAAAAATCAGAAGCAGTTCTGATTTACTACTCCAGAAATATTATTGGGGAGCTGGGGAAGGGGGACAGGGAAGGGTGGAGCTGGCCAGTGAATCGACCTAATTCTGGGAGTGTAGAGATAGTAAGTGGTCCCTTGCTGCTCAGAAGCCAGAGGCATTTTTACATTTTCCTGTTCCTTTTTAAGTCCATAAACTAGTTCTCCATTTAAAAATAAAACTCCTGTGAAAATAACATCCAAGTGTTTTATCCCAAGAAAATATGTATTATAGTCTCTCCTGGAGAAAGAGAGAAGATGTAAGGTAGTTTTGACAATATGGTAATGTTATATAGAACAGTACTGGACAGGTTATCGATTCTTGGATGGGAGCACATTCTGCCCTCTCTAGTGTGGGGAGGGGTAATCAAAAATGCCCAAGTTTCATAATAAATTTGATGCCATTGGAGCCTCTGTGGTCAGGCATAGCATTGTGTACACATAAAAGGGTAAAGGGCCCCTGACAGTTAAGTTCAATCGTGAACAGCTCTGGAGTTGCGGCACTCATCTCGGTTTACAGGCCGAGGGAGCTGGCGTTCGTCCGCAGACAGTTTTTCTGGGTCATGTGGCCAGCATGACTAAGCTGCTTCTGGGGCAACAGAACACCGAAACCAGAGCAGCGCACAGAAACACCATTTACCTTCCCGCCGGAGCAGTACCTATTTATCTACTTGCACTTTTTGGCGTGCTTTTAAACTGCTAGGTTGGCAGGAGCTGGGACCGAGCAATGGAAGCTCACCCCGTCGTGGGGATTTGAACCGCCGACCTTCTGATCAGAAAGCCCAAGAGGCTCTGTGGTTTAGACTACAGCGCCATCCGCGTCCCCTAAAAATAAAAATATTTACATATTACAAACTTGCTGCATTCAAATTTGAAAGATGGATGTAACAGCAAAGTTGCTTACCACCTGAAAAATGGCTTTAATTCAAAAAGAATAGAGCCACTGGGAACCACAGAAAATTGCCTTCGGGTGTGGACTTGATTTCCAAGTAGGTAATCCTTTATGTTAGCATTAACAACTTCAGTAGTAAGATATGCACAAGATTTTTGTCGTCTATAAATAATAGGGCTAGAAATAGATGACTTCATCTTGCACAGTTTTCAGTGCAGGTGGCTTAGATTCTGGTAAATCTGAGTATTTCTAGATATTGTTTTATCATTTGCATAGTCTCAATAGCTCAGTGTTTCTGTTGAAGGTGTAACTTAAGAGGCAGACCTTTGGTAAACATATTCTAGTTTCATGAGTTAAGGTTGAAATATTTAATCAGTATTTACCAAAGAATTGCTCTGCGGATTATTTTAGATCTCCGACAATAGTACTTTATGGAATTATTTACTGTTGAAAGGGTGTTTCTGTACAGTTTACTATGAATGCATATCCAACTTGCAACTCAGAATCATCCATTCTGACACATTTCAGGAACAGTCAAACTGAAGAAGAGATGGATCATGGTTATTCATCACTGAGTAAAGAAATGGGAAAGAAAAGGAGATTGAGATTGTTTGTAAAAAGATTTTGTTCTCTTGGAAAGGAAAGTTGTTTTACTGGTAGAGAATTTAACACCCAATCTTTGCCTTTGTTCATGGCTGGCTGGTTGGTAGCCTATGTTCAGCATAATCTGCTTTAATGTACTTCAGTTTTTCAAAACATTTGGTCCCAATTGTTTGCTTGTATGAACAGGGGAATGTGATGAAAATTTGAAGTTCTTCCATTAGGCAACAACTAGAATTTTGAGACAGAAATGCTACAATGATGGCAATAGATTTCTCTTTTTTCCAAAAAGTTTTACATAAAATACAAGATTGAGCAAAGCAGGAAAAGGAGATTTTGCTTTTGGTTTCTGCTTCCTGGTTTCAACTAATCCCATTTTATTAATATTTCCAAACGGGAACATATTTTTGTTAGTTTAATTAAGGTTTGTCTGAACAAACCAGCTTCAAACTGGTTTACAATCCTGGCTTGTTCAGATAAACTGTAGTAAGTACTACCTGCAGTTCCCAGTTTCGACATAAAATTGAGCAGTTGAAAATGGAAGCAAATGCTTATTGATCATCTTGTGGCCATGCAGGATGGAGTAATTGAAGAGAGATCACCACTCTAAACAATTATTTACAGTTATGTCCAAATGAGGTAAATGCTGTGCCCCAGTGGTTTTTGTTGCAAAAGTTTGGTTGAAGTTACATACCATATTCATGTTCCACATTTCAGCTATCTATTGTCTGTTTTGCATTCTCACCTATTCATTTATACTCCATTGGACCACGAACCCAAATATGAAGTCCTGAGTTGTTATTTTAGGAGTTATCCATATCTGCCACATTTTCTGTTCAAATAAACCTACTACCCATAAGAAGGATGCCCAGTAAATTAGTTAAAGATACATGTAAGATACCATAACACCTCTTGTTCTGAACTGTAATGATGTTTGAGCTTCGGCTTCTCTGAGCTGACAGTGAAAGTGTTTTCAACAGCTCAACAACACTTACTAGCACTTGGCTATGCCTGATTTACACAGCAGGCAATCTTCTATAACCAGTGCCAGAGGACTTCATCTGTTAAGATCCTGTGGCCTAGTGGTTTGGAATCATTGTCCTAGGAAGTACAAAACAAATGTCAGTGATCTGTAATGCTGGCCATGAATGCTGGAAGCAATAGGTTGTTATTATTATGTATTAAATTTCTATACCACCCTTCACCAAAATATCCCAGGGCAGCTTACTACACACACACACACACACACACACACACACCCCCCATAGTAACAAACAAAAACAATACCCACCACAGTTTAAAAGGCCATTGATTGTTTAATTAGCCAAGCGCTTGGGAGAAAAGGAATGTTTTCACCTAGCGCCTAAAGATATGTAACAAAGGCCCCAGGTGAGCCTCCTTGGGGAGAGCATTCCACAAGCAGGGAGCCACTGCAGAAAAGGCCCATTCTTGTGTTGCACATGAAGAAGGACCTCAGATTATGATCACAGGTCTGGGTGGCCACCTCATGGTCAAGGGCTGAGATTAAAAGGAGAATGCAGGAGGGATGCTTATGAAGTGTGATGATGAATATGTCACATCTAAGTCCATTAAAAAAAACCCTGGTTGGCCTGTGTTACTCAGACTGAGTTGCAAAATACAGTTTGGGGACTTGAAAATGAAATTTTAGTTTCCATGGATAGGGAACAGTGCAGTTGCTTTTATCTTTTCTTTTTTTGCTTTGCTAACTTCTCACTTTTCCTTGCACTTTTGCAAATACGAATCTGTTGTTGGATTTGTTGAAATTCTGACTTGTTCAGAATAAACTTCCAGATGGAGAAAGGAATTTGACCCTGGGTTGGGAGATTACTTTTTTCCCAGAGAAAGCAGTCTCATGTCAGCTGTTCCACGGTAACCTCAGAAAAGATAAAGAGACAGAGACAGCAAGATGGAATATAAACTTTATCTGTGGACATGACTGACATAGAAATATTAGCAAGGGAAACAACCATAAAGTTACTTCACTTGTTCCTAGAATGTCTTAAGAAAACTGCCTTTGTTTTTCTGCCAGTGTGCAGATGATAACTTTTTAGAGACCTGAAGGTAGCATTGTGCAGCCCTCATTACTTACTGTTCAAACATTCATTTCCCCTTTGTCCCGCCATATTTTCAGTCAAACCAGTTTTGCAAGTTTATGCAGCATTTCAAGCAGTGCCTTGAAGAAAAAATGAAACTACTTCGCAGCAGTGTGTGGTCAGCAGTGCTGAAATAGATGTGTGTAAAAGCTGTTGTGGGCACCTGTTAGCTAGCACTTACCACATAAATAATGATGAGTAACATAAGGAGAGATCTCATTACAAGCAGAATCACTTCTTCTCTCAGTGCAGGCCCAGATGCCTACCAATAACATCCTTTATGAGATGCCACCCTGGAGGGCCTCCCAAATTTTGTGAAGGCTTTTTAGGAGGTGTGGGGTGCTGCTTCTTAGAGGAGGCAGCTTGGAACCTCTTGCCCACAAGTAGAATGACCACATGCCCTGGTCTGGATCCTTCCCAATATTACCTTTCCTCTACTTTTATTTTATTTTTACAGTAAGCTAACATCTTGCGTGGGCGTTACAGTCTGGGGATTGCGCCTAAAGCCAAAATCACGTATAGTCAAAACACATTGGGTTAAATGGCAGGTGGGATTGCCCAAGTCATTTTTCCCCAGAACCTCTCCCCCCTTTTTATTTTTATTTTTTCCCCACGTGCATAAAGCTGAATGCCCACAATTTAAATGTACACGCGCTGTGGGCTTACTATATATTGCATGTATCTGTTCCATTGTTCTAGTACCTATGCAGCACTCATAGCAGCTTACAACAATTTAAAATCTCAATGCAATAAAAAAATTTAAATGCAACAATAAAGTGCACAAAATTTGAAAGTGACAACAGCAGAGATTGCAAATGACCTTAGCAAGCTAGCTTGCCAGAATAAAAATCTTAGCCAGAGGAGGTCAGGCAGAGTGGGGGTGGGGGGCATCCATGCTTCATGGAGCAAAGTGTCCCACAATATGGGACAGGTACTGAAAAGACCCTTGACACCAGCAGTGCCTCCACCTTAGGTGGGAGACGAAGAAGGGCATGTGTCTTATCACTGAACCTGAATGAGGCAATCCAGGCTATCCAGTTCCACTGAGAAATGCTCTGCCATTTCCATTCTCCTATATTTTAAATTCTGTTTTTATTTCATCTTTTCTAGTAAAGCACACTACTAATCCAGAATCTGCTTGTGAATTGGTATGGTCAGTTGTTTTACTTGTGTAGAACCAGGGAAGCAGCTGTATTTAGAAAACAGGAAAACAGATGTATCTGGCTTTTCCACAGACACAGCCAGGCTCCCCTTTTTTCTTCCCCATTATGTTTGTACAGTTCTCAAGCTACAGGTACTGGATCAGGGTTTGTGCCATGATAGCACAGAGGGGTGGCCTATAAAGTGAACTGGAGTGGGGGAAAGAATCCAAGCGCTACAACTGATTGATATTTCTTGGAACATAAAGCCCCAAATGAGTGAAATTTTGAACTGAATACTGATTTCATACATGCTATTTAAAGAACTCTTGCATGTCTCATCCACTGTTAGCATGCCTTGTGAAAACAGAAATTCAGTTTAATTGTATTTGTATCATCTTTTTAAATCCGCCAGTAGCTATGTGATTTGTATGTCACCTGTGAATAAAAGTTCTACCTGTGACAACAGTGCTTGCAATTGCTTTGCATTGCCAGGAACAGTAGTTAATATGGAAAGACAATATTACACATTTATAGGATTCTGTCAGAGCCCAGACCAGCTGTGAACAAACATCAAGGTTAAATTTAGTGGGGTGCATTCAGATTGAAAGCATAACTTTTGCACGATGGTAAGCGAAGCTGCAAATTTTCCCAAGTGATATTAAAGTGCTTTGTCATATATATATGTTTTTCACCTTGTAGTAACAAGCTCCTGAGCCTTGTTAGTATTAATGAGATCTGTGAACTGATTTTTTATTTTTTATTTTTTTTTACAAAAATAAGCAGCTTCCGTTATGCTTCTTGCTGTTTATAAATACTTGACAGTCTCTTGGGGAGCTCAAGGTTGACAAATTGTTCATAGGGCTGTTTTCAAGCAGGATGTGAGTAAAGAGGAAACAGCTATAGTTATCAGTCCCTATCACACTCCAGTGTTGGCTGCTTGCAAAAGAATGCTGCATCAGGATAGCTATATTTAGCAGATGCACTGAGACCACCTCTATCTCTTGGTATGTGTCTGTGTATTTCAAGCTAATCTAAAACCCAGCCAGTGTATCATTAAGTTATTTTTCTGTCTGTTGTGGTCAATGTGACATCTATTCTGATAAAAGGACATTTCACTACACGCTTGGCCAAAGTCACTGCTTCATTTTGAGAGTTTTCAGGGCAGCTGAAAAATGTTGGGAAAGACCTGGAGACAACAATGGGTAAGGATTCCTTTTGATATAAATCAAGTGAGGAAATTAATATAAACAGCATAGCGAAAATGAGTGAAGGAAAAGGTAGCAAATACCAGAGAGATTGAAGCATGGGGATTTACTTAATGTTTTGGAATAAAAACAGCTGCTTTCATGAATTTTCATGCTTGCAGTTGCTCATTGGTGAAGAAGACCTATTCTGCTCTTAAGTAAAATTAGTTATTCCTTATTTTCGCAAGTTGTTATCCAGCTTATTTAACCTATTTATTTTAACATGAGAATAGTTGTGCCAAGAGCAGGATGCTATGTCTTAATACTGAGAGATAACAACTAGCCAGGAGAATTGAGAAAATAAAATTGTTAGTGCATACATTTATGAAGATTAGTTCATTGTGGGCACCATCTAGAGAGACAGGACTTTGCCTAAGGCAGGGGCAAGGCAGTCCACTGGTTTACTGTAGGATGGATTGTGGTAGACTTCTGACCCTTCCTTAAATGCAGCTTTCATATCATGCTTAGTGATGTATCCTAAACCTGATCTCATGTGAGTTCCGACCCTTGCAAAGGCACAGCAAGGGTCAGATAATTGCAACAAATACTATTGGCATTATTGTGAGCCACTTTGAGATCAATATTGTGGTTGGAAAAGTGAGATACAAATATTATTATTATTATTATTATTATTATTATTATTATTATTATTTAATTCAGATATGGGAGCATGAAGAGCCTACATACATATCATGTTGAGCTTAGTGGCAGTGGTGGTAGCAATAGCTGGACAGGTCAGTAGTAGTTTTATGTAAGCTGCCTTGTCTGTGATTGGAGTTGTGGGCTTGTCTTCCTTATCTGTGATTGGTGATGCCAGGGTGAGCGGTGAGTGGAGAGTGAGCTATTTCTGGACATTTTAGTAATGAAGAGAACTGCGGCAGCTTGGCAACTAGACAGTGGCAAAGAAAACAGTGAGTAAGCTCTCTTCATCAGTGTGTTGTGTGTGCATGTGTGCGCATGTGTGTTGCTCACGCACTGCTGCAGCAGTGGCTCGTGAGTGGGAGTGAGTGTGTCATCCCACCAATTTTACTGCACTCACCAGGACAGGGTTGGAATTTTAATTGTACTTGGAAATTATGATATAATTTATATTATAATAGGATTGATTGTCTTGATGCTTTTTTTGATAGTTTCAACTAGTTTTGGATTATGTTTATTCTGCAGAATGTTTGTGTCTCTATGTTTCCTGTGTCTGTGATGTCTGCTGAAAATAGGAGTGGGAATAGTGATAAAGGGTACTTATGTTTATGTTTGAGTTTTCTATCATAGATTCACATGCTGACGTTGAGAGTAATCTCAACCATAGAGTTCCATATCTGTAAAGCAGGAAAATATTTCCTAAAATTTGTTTTTTGTCCTGAATTCTGTGATGATATGCATTGGCTATATGCATATAGCCATCATATAGATCAGTCAGTACAACATGAGACTCTTAATTTCAGGGTTGTGGGTTTGAGCCCCACATTGGGCAAAGATTCCTGCATTGCAGGGGGTTGGACTAGATTAGGGGTCCTCAAACTACGGTCCGCGGGCCAGATCCGGCCCACCAGGGTCCTGAACCCAGCCCGCCCGGCAAGTACAGAACCTGCCACTGTCTAATGGGTCTTGGCCCAAAACTTTAGTGGCACAGGAACATGGTGGGCAGCGCCAGGGAACACGCGGGTCCAGAGGGCCGGGGAAGGCGAGGCCCCGTCGGCTGGGAGAGAGGCTGCTCTAGCTTGACGAGGTATGGAGGAGCCCCAGGAGCGGCGAGGCTGTTGTGGACTGAGCCCCGAAGTTTTCTCTCACTCCACGCTCCTTTCTCCACTTGGCACTTCCCCCCCTCCCCACTTTGCTTCCTGGCAGTTTCAACCGAAAAGCCTCTCCTCTTGCTTCCCTTTCTTTCCCCAGTTTCCTTTTCTTCGTCTTTCTTGTGCAAAGGCAGTTTCTTACTCAACTATTCCCTCAACAGTCATTTTGCTTTTCATTCTCCCATTTCCCGTCATCAGTATACGCTTCTACCCACCAAGCCCGCTTCCCTCGCTTCCCAGAATTACTATTTTTTTTAAAGCTGTTTTTCACACAATGTCCAAACTCAGTGGGGTTTTCCCCCCTTTTGTTTGTTCCGCTTGCAAGCGCTGGGTCCCTGGACCCTCAAACTGAGGATGTAAATTCTCTTTAAGGACTTTTGGTCACGTGAGACTTTAAAGGGTTTTCGTCTGGGCCACCTATGCATGTTGTTCATCTTTAAATGTCTCTCAGCTCCATGTGCAATGCCTTTAAAGTACCACACATTTGAAGCACATACTACTCCTCTTAGAAGCCATGACCAGGTTTTAAAATGGGCTTCCCCGTGTTTAATGTGCATCATCACTGTTAGTCATTATTGCTGTTAAATTGTTTTTGTAGCTCTGTATTTTGTTCATATTTTTTTCAAACTATAGTCCGGCCCCCAGCAGTGTCTGAGGGACAGTGAACTGGCCCCCCGTTTAAAAAGTTTGAGGACCCCTGGACTAGATATTCCCTGTGGCCCCTTCAAATCCTACAGTTCTATGATTCTGTATTTCTATATGTTCTGTATGCATTATCCTGCTTTCTGATTGTGCAGGTCTGATGTTCTTATGTGGATGGCATTTTGTGGCCAGAGTTACTCTTCTCCAGGCTGTGGTTTAGCATATTTCCATTTCCCTTTGTCTTCATTCTATTCAGTTTTCAATGTAATGTTACTGCAGCCGGCACACAATATGCACTAGTAACCCTTTGTATGGGAGTTGTTTGCTTATGTTCGTAGAGGTATTCTCCTTTCCTTGCATTTATTACCCTACTCCTTCAAATGATTTATCTTATCTTTACCCCATTAACAGCTCTAAAAGAAACAGTAGCTGCTTTAATTCAGTTTGTGAAAAGTGTTAGTCTGCCTTTCGTAGCCATGGTTTCATTCAACATACTTGAATGAAATGTTGCTAAAATGATGTTGCTAAACCCATAATGCCCTATCATAGATGCTGAGAATTCCATGCAAACCCAACACATTTTTAATAAGAAACATGTCCATAATACTAAATATTTTTTGCATGATATTATAAACAGTTTTTATTTTGTTAAGTTATAAATAAGAGTGCTGACTTAAAATGCTGCTGGGGAAAAAATAAATGGCGAGAGGGGTGGCTGCTGCCATGGATTAAGCTCTTGGCTTTGATTTAACATTTATCTCTCAGTGTTGGTGATCTGCACCTATGAAATGATAGTCTTACTTGTTTGCCTATGACCAAGTTTTGTGTGGCTTTCCTAATCTGTATTAACAGAGATGTGGATTTGGTTTGCTACATTGTGATCAGGTAACTTTGACTGGCATTTTGTGGATCCTGGTTCATGTGGCAAAGTAAAGGAAAAAGTCCACAAACCGGAAGTCTGCTCACTTCTGGTTTGAGGGGTACAGTGCATACTCCTCCAGCCACTAGGTCACACGATTCTGTTTAGGTTCTTTTGGGTTTTGTACCTAATGTGCTTTATAAAACTAAACTCAAGTCAGCTAATATGGGGACTGTTACAGTTTTTGTGTTTCCCTACCCTATAAAGGACCAGTATATCTCACTGGAGGAAGAATAGGCTAGTAGTAGATCACTTACTTTGCATGCAGACTTAATACCATATCCTCAATACATTTTTTTTCTTTTTTAAAATGTATTTTTGTATATGGTTTCCCTGCCATATGAAGCCTCCTGTAGTATCAATAATAGTTGGTGTTAATTAATTGTATTGTTTTAGTGTTCCTGATAATTCGGTTACTCTGTTAATTTTGCTGTTTTTAGTTAGGTCTACACAATTACAGTTTCCCCTCTTTCATTGCTTGTTAGTATAAATCTGTTTTAGCTGAAAGTGTAATAGGCACCTCTACTTCAGCTAATTACAAGCCTCCAATTGTCTTCGGAATGGCTGGGAAAGCTTTGGGCACTTGGGGGAGGAATGGGACAAAAGACACAGGACAGCTGGGAATGTTGTGAGTACATATTAGACAAAAGGCATCCTCTCCAACTAATTCTCCAACTAGCCATGCTTCCTTAGGCCACACTGGACAATTTGTCCCACATAACAGCAGGGACTTTTAATTGCATAGCATCTCAGACCTATAAATTTAGGCATTTGGTACAGCAGCAGTCATACCCAAGAGCTAGAAAGCTTCAGCTTTCAGTGTATATAAAACTGCCGTTTAGAACTTGTCATTTTCATATTGGGTAGAAAAGACATTTAATTTTGTAAAATATTGAAATAAACTTCTGAGCAGGGTATGAATGCTACCAACAATAAAGTGTGTAGAGAAAGTTCAAAAGAACTCTCTCATTGGCTTTTTGAAGGATTTGTTTGCAGTTGGGAGTCTGGACATTTTGCACAATCTCTAATCTAACCAGAGCCTTGTTTTAATGCTTTCCCATTCATTATATGTCAGGGAACTGACATCAGAGCTAGAGGCGGAGGGGAGGCTCTCAAATGATGCTGGAGAAGGGCCCAGCAGGGAGAGAGGCAGCTCAGCAGATGGGGAAGCAAATCAGCGCAACACCAGAGATAAAGGGGGGCAGATGGGGGAATCGGCGAGAGGGCTCCAGGACTCTTCACCGGACACCAGCAGGGAGAGCACGGGTCCTCCGCTACCCACGCCCTCCCTGCACAGAAGGCTTCCGCGCAGGGAGAGTAGGAGGAGACTTGGCGTCAAACAACTTTTATGTTGGAAAAGGTTTAAGAAACGCCCACTGACGGATTCTGCTAGTGACTGAGGCAGCCACGAAGTGAAGGGCTGTCCAGACAGAAAGGTTTAAACAAGGCAACATAGCCAGGAGAGGCGGCAACTTACGCACGAGCAACCCATACTCATTACATTATATGAGAACAAAAAACCCATAGTGGCATTACTGATGGGTAGATTTTAGAACAAATCAAAATAAATCTGTTGTTAGAGCTCTTAATATCACTTGGCTCAATATCCTAGGTTGACTGTGTGTATGCAGCTTAACTATGAAATAAAGATGTCCAACTTGCATTGTCTTAGATTAAGAAACATCAGGAGAATAATGTGCCTATGGCAAGTTCTTCAGTCGCTCAACTACCCCAGAGTAGCTTTTCCCAACCTTGATTCCCCAGGTGTTTCTGGACTACAACTCCTACCATCCTTAGCCTGCAGAGTTGGTAGTCAGGGTTTATAGTAGTTGTAATCCAACAACATCTGGGGAACCAAGGTTGGGGAAATCTGTGCTAGAGTTAAGAACTTTAATAATGTTTCAAAGTTAGGACATCTGGAAGACTTGAATAGACTCCTTCAGTGCTCATAATTTCCATAAACCACATAGCATCAAAGCACAGAGAACCATTTTTAAAGTGTTTTGGAAGATGTAGTCTCTGGAACAGGATTTTTTATTTTGGTCACCTGGAAAGGCCCTAGGTTTTATTTCCCTTTTGTTGCTCAATTGCAAAGCTTGGTTCTCTACCTTCTCCTGCATCTGTTGAAATAGTCTCCTGTCTCCAGAAATCTTTAAGTCAGAATGAAACAGTCATTATTTGCTATCCTCCTCTTCTGTTAGTATCTCAGGGAGTTAAGAGTACCAGACTATTCTCTTACCTTACAGGTCATTACTCCATGTCGGAAACTCATCTTGTGTGCAGATAATAGAAAAGAAATGGAGGACTGGATTGCAGCACTGAAGACTGTACAGAATCGTGAACATTTTGAGGTAATGAAATAGGTTAGGTATAGATGTGTATCTGCCCTTTATTTTTAAATGCAGTGACAGCCTCACCCCCAACGCATACACTGTTTACTGTTCATATGTGCTGCTTGTTTCAGCAGTTATAATTAAATATTCTCTGAAGTCAGTGGTCATCAGAACATGTATATAAACTGTCTGAATTTAAAGTGATTGCTCACTTTAGTCATTTAGGCCTTGTCATCATGAGTAATCCAAGATCAGGAAAGAAAGTTGCACTTTCCCATAAGTGAGTACTACGTGGAGTGATGTCTTCAATTTTGCAAGAGTACAAACAGTAAAGTAGGTGGACTGTGATTAGTACAGTTATGATAAAGAGTTGGAACTTCAAAAGTACTATTTTTATTTTGGAAACCACCACTTCTAAGGTACAGATGTGATTTTGTAATGGCTGCTGTTTTTTTGGAGTGTCCTCGGTGGAAAAAATTATAGATTGATAAATAAAAATCAAAAACATTCATAAAAAATTAAATTTACATAAATTAAAAAACAGTAAACACACACAAAAAACTCCAAGCAGATAAATGCCATGAGAATTCAGGTCTTAAAATACTTAAGATAGTAAAAATGTTTAACGTGTATGAGAAAGAATACAATATTTGAATATTGTGTATTGACACCATTTCCCACTATTAATATGGGCAAAACTAGGCAAGACTCCATGCATGCAGTTAGCAAATTGCAGGTGCAGAGTACCTGATCCATTTCAGAACCTCAATATGGGGGTTAGGTGCCTTTGCCCCACTATGCAGTACATGTCAGGACTGGTGCCCTAATGCCTGCCATTTGCAAGAAAGGAGATTCCGACTAAAGATTAGGAAGAACTTTCTAATGATAAGAGCTGTTCTACAGTGGACTGGACTGCTTTGGAAGGCGGTGGACTTAGCTGTCAGCTGCGATTCCTGCATCGCAGGGGGTTGGACTAGATTAGCTTTTGGGTCCCTTCCAGCGCTACATTTCTATGATTCTATTATCTTTCTTTCTTGCTTGCAGCTGGCAAAATTTTGAATTACCAATCCAGACCATTTCAAGCCGATTTTACTCCATAGTTCTATGCAAAAATGCTTGGTGGGCATTTCATTTACATTTCTTACAGCCTCCAGACTACATTCCTCTCATTGTGCTTGTACCGTGTGGGATGAAGTTTACCATTTCACCCCTTGATGTACTTTTCAGATTGTTGCTTATTTCCCCACCCCCACATACAGCAGGGCATTCTTGTTCCTCTGTTCTTCCGTGGTTACAATGCTCCACAGATTATACAGGTGTAGATTCTGCCTCAGAAATATATAGTTTGCACAATTTAATATCTCTATCAATGTCCCATTGGGATGTCATCTTCATTTGTTTACCATAAATTCATTTTCAGTCTACACAGTACAGTATGGACCATTTCTCAGGGATGCATAACTGGTACGCCTGTTCGCATGCTCGGCCAACATACTGCAATGTGTGTCGGGAGGCACTATCTGGAGTCACGTCCCACGGACTCTCCTGCGAAGGTAAAATCCTTTCATTATTTTGTGCTTGGAACATAAAGCTGTTAGGCTTCCAAGAAGGCATTGGTCAGACTCGCACCCCATTGGTTGGTCACCATTCCAAGACGGGAATAACCGTATGATCCTGAAATGTTCCCTGCCAGACTTTGACATCTTGCAAATGAAATAGGCCTTGATCTAAAAATCCTGCTTATGCAATGACTGAGAAAAATTATACCAAAACAGGATTAGCTACAGTACAAAATAAAACTGGTTAGGTTTGATTCTACATTTATTGTGCTTCATAACTTTTGTTAAATTATAGGAGCTAAGAATCTTATGAATGAGAAAGATAACTTTTTTTTTTTTAAATTATCTGAACTTTGTTGGCATATATAAAAGATTCCAGGAGGGTTCAGTACAATAAAATCAGTAATAAAAAACCCTGCATCTAACATTTAAGTTAATGTTATATAACATTCACAAATCTTCATTCCGTGTTGCAGAAACCTGGCTACTAAAGATATCTGTGGTTGGGCTTTGTGGTCAGCGACCTCTCTCAGGTTGGGTGTTGTAATCTGTTTTTAAATAAACGTAGATCCTTAGAGGGTGTTACATGATATAAGGGGAGAGAAATACATCTAAGGTCCACAATTAAATTCAAGAATCTTTTAGAAATATGACATTAATTATTTTTTCTCTGCAGATAATTCATCAACATAGCTATTCCCTACTGGATTGTTTTAAAATATTTTTCAGAAAATACGTCTGATTCAAATAAAATTATCTGTAGTTTGATAATGTGTATGTGATGTTTCCTGAGGATAATTAATTTCTAATTAGAACAGGTTTAAGATTTCCTGTACATGCCTTGTTTAGATTAGACTGGTTAGTGATGCTAAAAGCAGAAGAAAAGAAATGGGTTTTGTGACACTGGGTTTCGTGTAGATTTAAATGGAGTGTTTGCTCAGCTCACCTCATATCTACTCTTCTCTTTCTTCCTTTCCCTCTCCTCCTGGCTTTTCTAGTCTGCAAATTTAAAGCCCACAAGAGGTGTGCTGTCCGGGCAACTAATAACTGCAAATGGACAACACTAGCATCTATTGGGAAGGATATCATTGAGGATGAAGACGGGGTACGTATGAGGCCATTTCTCATGTGGGGAAGGTTAACAGGCATATAGAAGGCATTTCACTTACACCTCTGCTTCTGCTAAGATTCTCTAGATTCTCTAGAGACTTCAGAGAGGAACATGTATACTTACTTTTAAAGTACGGGGGTATTATTGGGTTGTTGTTTTTATTTTGATTATATATTTTGTGGTTTTATATTTTGATTTTGTTCTGTGAGCTGCCCTGAGACCTCCAGGTATAGGGCGGTATACAAATTCAATAAATATTAATAATAATAAAGCAATGGGAAGGGTGAGTGTTGCTCGGTATTTCAAAGAGGGCATAGAGTCTAGTAACGGCCCTATAACGAAAGTGATTTATTTTCTGCTTGTTTGCAGATTTCAATGCCACACCAGTGGCTTGAAGGAAACCTGCCTGTGAGTGCCAAATGCACAGTGTGTGATAAAACATGTGGCAGTGTACTGCGCTTGCAAGACTGGCGCTGTCTCTGGTGCAAAGCAATGGTCAGTTAATGTTGCAACGCTGTTCAATTTTACTCCCCTTTTCTGCACTGTGCCTGTGTATTCTGATAATGCTATTTTGTAAGGAGAAAGTTTCAGCGGCATCCCACTGAATTTATTTATTTATTTGCTAATTAGATTTCAACTAAAATAAGCCAGCTGTTAGATATTTTAAAAAGATTTTATGCTGCTTTTGCCAATTACCAGTCTTTTACATAGTCGTGGATAAGCATAGCAAAATGTGTAGCGATCTATAGGCTCTTTATCCACTGATTCTAAGATGGGTAGAAATGTCGGTGATCTCTCATGATGTTACCACAGCAGCCTAAGGAAATTTCACTATGTTGAATAAACAGAATTAGATTAATAGAGATTGCTTGCTTAATGGTCCTTTGCCAGAAAATAAAGGTCACATCTGAAAGCAATAATAAATGTATTACAGATCTTTCTGATGCAGAATGTAGAGTCCTAAATATATGCTCTTCTTGTATCCTGGGAATCGCTTATTAACAAGCCGTATATATTTTGGCAAGGCCTGCCTTTCCTTGACAGTCAAGCAGAATAGCACTGAATTATTTTGGATACTTCACTGATTCTTAAGTGTAAATCCTAAGGATAATGAATTTCTTGGCATTCTACATGCACATGAGTGTGTGTGGAAAATGTATTTGAAATGTAAGCAAATAGCCAGGGAAGCGTAAGATATCCAGATAAACCATTTGGCCTCTGATGTTTTATAGTTGTTCACAGAATTATTTAAGGAAAATGATATGCAATTAACTACAAAACTTTTGAAAAAACCTTGGGCCTTTGTGAAAGATCAGTTGTTTTTCTGTGCCTGTTGTTTTAGGTACTGCTCTCATTATTTATTCTTGTCGACTGTAGAATTTCTTGTTTATGCCTACATTTTCACCAGTGTTTCCAGTTTAACAAATCTACTCTTTACCAATCTCTGGAGCCATAAGTCAGTATTCTTAGGATACTTTCAGAATCAAGTGTCCCAAGTATTGTAAGAAGGGAACTGATTTTATATTCCTTTGAGCTGGATAGACTAAGTGTTGATATAACGATTTCATCCTGCGTTATGCACACAGGTTTGTAAATGCATGCAAACAAAACACTACAGGGCTAAAGCCTGTTCAGATGTAATGGCCCTGCTTTGGGAACTCCCACCCTGCTCCTTTCCTTGTGGGCTTCCTTAGGCAGGTTTTGTGTTGTGTCCCAACTGGAAACTGTGGTTTAATTTTGGACTTGTAACCACTGTGTTTCACAGATCATGGACTGGACTCCCAAGATTAAGCTAGTTTGTGATTTCAGTGTATATTTCTTTTCCTTTCCATTCCTGTGAATTTCTTCTTCATTAAAACACCTGAATAGAAGCAAAACTTTAGCTAATATATTTTCCTCCCAGGTACATACCTCATGCAGAGACTTATTACCAACCAAATGCCCGCTTGGCCTTTGCAAAGTTTCTGTCATCCCTCCTACAGCTCTCAACAGCATTGATTCGGATGGTAGGTATCAGCTAATGCTTTTCAGTGTTTGTTTCACACTTTGCCAATCAAGCAAATAGCTCAAAAAACCAACGTTGGCATAACACAGTTATTCTCATTATAGCGCCTAATACTCATTATGTGCACCGTAATCTTTTTCTCTTTCCTTCTTCCTTGTTTCGTTCCTTATCTTCTTTCTTACATTCACAAAGATGGGAGACCTAGACTGCAAATTTGTAGAGCTCAAATTTAGTATAGGTGTTGTCACACTAAGATATTGGAACAACTGTTAGGTACCGTATTTTTCGCCCCATAGGACGCACCGGCCCATAGGACGCACCTAGTTTTTTGGGGGGGGGAAATAAAGGAATCCCCCCCCCAGGTGCGCTGTGCTAATCCCGAAGCTTGGGGCGTGCTGAGTTCAGCGCGCCCCAAGCTTCTGGGCGCCGGCAAGGTCTCTGCTAGCCGCGGGAGAGCCGGGCGACTTCGCGTGGCTCTCCCATGGCCAGCGGAGCGCTGCGCTAATCCCGAAGCTTGGGGCATGCGGAGCTCAGCGCGCCCCAAGCTTCTGGGTGCAGGCAAGCTCTCCGCTAGCCCTGGGAGAGCTGGGTCTCCCACGGCTAGCGGATAGCTTCCTGAAGCTTGGAGAGCGAGAGGGGTCGGTGCGCACCGACCCCCCTCGCTCTCCAGGCTTCAGCGAAAGCCTGCATTCGCCCCATAGGACGCACACACATTTCCCCTTCATTTTTGGAGGGGAAAAAGTGTGTCCTATAGGGCGAAAAATACGGTACTTGTAAAAGTGTAAGATCCGCAGATCAAAGCAGTCAAATAACCACATTAGGGCAATGCAATCCATGGCCACTAACCGTTAAAGACTTTATATGCCATTAGTAAATCCTTGAACTTGGCCCAGTAACAAAGCAGCAGCCTGTGCAGATCTTTGAGCAGGAATGTCATATGCGGAGAGAATCTCAATCCTATCAGCCATCATGCTACAACATTCTGTACTAAAGGCAACCTAGTACAGCCACTGTGCTAATAATGAACCCATTCTCCAAATCTTAAAAGACAGAATTAAAATGTCACCATTGGAATATTTCAATTTTTTAAAAAAGGGGGAAAAACAGTTAGTATATTGAAACAGCCGTATAGTTCCATGTAATATTCTGGTTAAAGATCACGTAAAGACCTGCAGACTGTTAGCCACCCTGTGGTAATAGAGCTCAATTATTCTTAATTTTTGCTTTTCCCTTCAGGGTTCTGGAAAGCCACTTGTCCCCCTTCTTGCACAAGCCCTTTGCTGGTCTTTGTTAACTCAAAAAGTGGAGACAACCAGGGAGTAAAGTTCCTACGAAGATTCAAACAACTGCTGAATCCTGCACAGGTCTTTGATCTTATGAATGGAGGACCTCACCTCGGGTAAGAGATGCTCTCTTGATGTACAGATGCCTGCAAATACTTAGAGTGGCCCCAGGCATGAGGGACAGAGCATGAGCTTATATAATGTGGCAATACTGGAGAAAAAGAATGTTTATACAGTGAAACCTTGGTTGTCAAACGTAATCTGTTCCGGATGACCGTTTGACTTTCAAAACGTTTGACAACTGAGGCGCGGCTTTCAATTGGTTGCAAGAGCTTCTTGCACTCAAGTGGAAGTCACGTGGGATGTTTGGTTTCTGAAAAACATTCGAAAACCGGAGCATTTTCTTCTGGGTTTTTGGCATTCGGGAGCCGAAATGTTTGAAAACGGAGCCATTTGAGAACTGAGGCTTGACTGTATTACTTCAGGAGGAGGGGATCAGAGAGAATCCTAATGCTCACAGGGTGAGTGCTCTCTATAATGTGGGTATAGAATATAACCTCTAATGTATCCATCTGTGATCGGTGGCAATATTCTCAAATTCTGGGGTGTAGGTATCTGTTGTATATCCACATTGATTAACATTCATGTATCTATGCTTTGTTGCTGCTTTCAACAAAAGTTAGGCTGCTGTTCTCAGTAAGTTTGTGATACATGAGGATTTGATTTCATTTTATAAGTAGATTTGGAAGCTACTATATCTAGGGACGTCTTCTCTACTTAGGATTGTTGTGTACCTTGTGTGAAAATTATATTGAAAGTCTTGATGCCTGAGTGTTGTATGATAGGTCTGCAACTTAAGTTGGGGTTACATTCTGGGGGTCTTGCCTAACTTCAAAATGTAAGACAGAACTGTTCCACCAGGCCTTTGGCCAGGGCACAGCCTGACTCCCTCCTTTGGCAATCTTCGCGGAGCTCTGGCCCAATGGTTGCCATTGGTTTGATTTGAATTAATTTTATAATGAATGATTTTAGAGTGTTGTGTTGTGTTGTACTGCTGTATTGTTTTATTGTTGTTAGCCGCCCTGAGCCCGGCTTCGGCTGGGGAGGGTGGGATATAAATAAAATTTATTTATTATTATTATTATTACTACTATTATTATTATTATAATGTCAGAGCCCACTGGATTCAATGGTGGGTGGGATTGCCAAAGTCATTTTTCTTGGAACTCCACCCCCTTTTAAATGTTTAAATCTTTTTTTTTTTTTTTTTTTTGGCCATGCACATACAGCTGAATGTGCACAAGTTAAATGCACACAAGTTGCAGACTTAACGTAATTTATGCTTCTCTGTGTCTCTGAATAAGAACGCATTTAAAGTTTAGAAAGCAGCCTTATTAGGTCAGACTATTTGTCCATCTAATCCACTATTGCCTGCTTTAACTGGTGATGCCAGGTGAGTGAGCCTAGAGACCTCTTGATGTAAACACATGCTCAACCACTTAGCTATGGTCTCAAAATATATGTGTTCATTCTGTTACATTTACTGCACAGATACGGTACCCCTTATGAAGCTCCATAGAACCTTTCATTTATTTCTTGAATTGCAAACCACTCTCTGTGGTTCTTGTTCTGGGAAGAAAGTATCTGCTTAAAAAACCCCAAATACTCTAGTACCCAAACTTACGTCTTTGTGTTGCATAGATGGCTAACTGGTACACTGCTGTTACTTTGCCCCTGCAAATACAGATTCTGATTAATTTGAAGTCTTTATTACTCCTGTTGATTAGATTTTAGTTGTTAAACTCTCTCGCATTTTAATAATACATTACAGCAGATACACCTTTTTTTCCTGTGCAGTTTACGTTTATTCCAGAAATTCGACACCTTCCGAATTCTGGTATGTGGTGGGGATGGAAGCGTTGGATGGGTTCTCTCTGAAATTGACAGCCTTAGTCTCCATAAACAGGTAATTTCTCTAAGTTGCCATTCTACATGTGGATTGGCTAAATGACAAAAGAGAGCAAGGAGGAACTTATGAAATACAATTTTGCCTAGAATAACGAAATATCTAAGACTGAAAGTTTGCATGACAAACATGGGATTCCCAACTCGGTGTTTACTGAATGTGAGTAAGGTTCATTTGCAAGAGAGCAGCAGTAGGTGTTGCCCCCACCTAGTGTTTATCACAATATTTCCCCCCAGCCAAATATCTTTCCGGTCTCAGGAAGTCTTAAAGGGTATAGTCTTTTATGTATTTGTTTGCTTAGGGCTGGTTCACAAGGCCCTGTTTAAGTCCAGCATAGCAACTGTTCCGCATAGCAACTCATTCATGTGTAGATGTTCACCATGCGTAACTTTCAGCTTTCACTATGCCGCTGCAGTCTTCCAACCCTTTATTCCAATTCACAGTTTCATGGCACAAACCATGTAGAGTAGCCTCTGTGCAGGCAGTTTTGAAGTTATCGTTGGGCTGATACTTGATCATATAAATATGCCTAGTTCTTGAAATAGCTATTTGCTTGGAATGGAAGTATTGCCTTTATGATAACAAATAATTCTTGTTTCAAAATGGCAATAGCACCACTTTGTGGTTAACTGAAATACTGATCTTTAACAAAGCCTTCAACTATTGTTCAATGTCAAGGATGTAATTGAACTCTGTTTCTCACACTTTAACTTTTTAGAAACAGATTTCTTATCAGCTATTTTTGACTGTTGCCAGCCCTACATTGCATCCTTCTTGTTGTTATTGTTGTAAACTCCAGCAGTGGGTCTCCATATTTTTTTTTAAAGACCTGTAGATGTTGAAAGGCAAGATTTGAAGAAAAAGTAGATTTTAAATAATTGCTTTGAATAGGAATAAGCCACCATTCCTTGTAATGGAAAGCTGGGGAAATATATATATTTTTTTAATGGGTAGGAATTCTTAAATAAGGATCTGGGGTGTGGCGACTGCAATCTGAAAAAATAAAACAACAAAATAATTTGAAAATGGTGAAACAATATGGGTGAAATATTAACGACATAGTTTCTTTTTAACTGGACTCTTTACTGTGTAATTTTCTCACATTGTCTTTACTGTAAGAAATCAACTAGAAAACATTCAGTGGTCAGAGTTGGTGTGGGCAGTGAATCCCTTTGGGCTAGTCTTATTTTTATTCTCCCCTTCCTATGTAGTGCCAGTTGGGAGTGTTGCCCTTGGGCACAGGCAATGATCTTGCCCGTGTGCTAGGCTGGGGATCGGCTTGTGATGATGACACTCAACTTCCTCAGATACTGGAAAAGCTGGAAAGGGCCAGTACCAAAATGCTTGACAGGTAGGTGCTGTTCTATGATTCTGCTCCTGTCCCCTAACACAGTGATAGTCAGAATCACCAAATGTGCACATGGAAGTCCCTTGCACTTCTTGAGCTTTAGTGCTAGATATGGCCCAAAGTCTGAAGTTTTTGTCAGTGGGTCTGTTTTACTCTCCCCTGAGTCTGTTTAACGGGTTGTGGGTGTTTAATGAGCTGTGTGCTAAAGCAGTGGAAAAGAGGAAGGCATCTCTGAAAGATTTTTGTATGGCATTCTTTTAACAGCAGCTGTTTTCTGTATCAGTCAATATAGTAATAACTATGCTGAATAGTTCCTCCTATGTATCCCAGGATTCCCTAATTTTAGGAGGAGTTGCTTTTTCAGGAACGTTGCTCTCCTTCCTTCCCAATAGTTTAAGAGTATTTTTGTGAGTTTGAAGAGATGAGATTTGTCTCTGTGTGAAGGCATCCTGCTGGCCCTGCCTCATTGCACATGTTGCACCTAAACCAGAAAAAAAGTCAAAACGATCAATTTCCTCTGTTCATTTTTAATACAGAGATGTAAGAAGGGAAAATGTGTTCCTTCTAGAATCATCTGCCTTAAGCATCCACTTCCTGTTGCTTCTTTATAAACAACGTGTGCCCTTTTAAGGGTATCTCATTTGTATTAAATGCTGTGATGTCTCTTTTTCAATAGGTGGAGCATTATGGTGTATGAAACAAAACTTCCTCGACAAGCATCTGCTTCTACAGTCACTGAAGATTTTAGTGAAGATTCTGAGGTGGTTGTATACATTGGGGGGACCATGAAAATGAACTAAGAAAAGTTAATGATAGCAGAGCAAAACACCTATGAGATAGATACATGGGGAAATAGCTCTAAGGGGAGGCATGGCTTCTATACTCAGATATGTAGAAAGGACTCAGAGAGACTAAAAACTAAAGCATTCTCCAGATTAAAAAATATTTTTAATTGTTTTCATAGCTCAAACAAATGTTAAGTTTTACTGCAATCATTTCCCTTGTCTGATGCCACAGTGAAGTGAATACCAAGTTGCTTGACTTTTTTTGTATGTTTTGTGAGTGCTCACTGTAGAGTAAACTGAAATCATGGCTACACCTTTATGGGGAGCCAAGAATACAGCATGTACTGCTCCATGTTGACCCTGTAATGTGCAAGTCCAGATGAGGTGATAACAATTATCCATTTCTGACTATGACAAGGTGCAGCAGATTCTCTTCTATGAAGATTCTGTGGCTGCTCATTTATCCAAAATCTTGACATCCGACCAACACTCAGTGGTCATTTCATCAGCCAAGTAAGTACTCCAGAGATAGGTGGTATAAAGAAGTCTGCTATATTATGCATGTTGGGAAAATAATTATTGCTTATCTGTTCTATTTCACTTAGGGTGCTGTGTGAGACTGTGAAGGATTTTGTGGCTCGAGTAGGGAAAGCCTACGAGAAAGCACCAGAAAGCTCTGAGGAATCAGAAGTCATGGCAAGAAAGGTATTTGGGGGGAAAGGAAATTCAAATCTCTCTCTCCCTCTCTCCCTCCCTCTCTCTCCAACACACGCACACACACTTTATACAATTTCTATAAAACTTTATGCTTTGTACTTGTAGTGCTCTGTTTTGAAAGAGAAGCTCGACTCCCTTCTGAAAACACTGAATGAAGAATCTCAGGCTTTGTCATCTTTGCCAAACCCGCCTCCTACCATAGCAGAAGAGACAGAAGATGGCGATGGTTCAGGCAGTGCTTGTGATTCTTCTAGTGAGCGTTCAGTAGGCTCCTCTTGCACTGCCCGTCCTCAGATATTTCGTCCACGTGAGCAATTGATGTTGAGAGCCAACAGTCTGAAAAAAGCTATTCGTCAGATTATAGAGCATGCAGAAAAAGGTAAGGACTAGAAAATCCTGAGTGAGCCTCAACTGCTATATGAAAGGAAATATGCTACTGTATTATCAAGACATGCAAGAATTGGGATTCAACTACTGCGTTTTTAAGTAGGCTGTATAATTCCTTCAAAAGTCAGGAATGAATTCTGTAGACTGTGTAGGATTTTCACCATGAAGCTGCCATTTTTTCTGATGTCAAAAGCTTTTCAGAAGTAAGAAAAACATTTATCAGATCACCTTTTTGAACATGTTAGCTGACAGACCATGTTCACCTGCCATGCTAAGTCATAAACCAGCAGCATGGTAGTGCATGCAGCAGAATGACTCCCATTTCACTCTGTTCAAATTGGGAGTAATAAACCAAGAGTTTATTGTAACATGTGAATCAGTGCTTATGGTTTTTTCTTTCTTTCAGACGTGCATACATACATGCATAATTTAATTGTATGCTGGCTTTCTGTAGCTAAAACCATACTCTGGTTTTTTGGGGTCTATTTTATTTTATTCTACATATTTGAAGTATGTGTTTTATGTGCTTCCTATTTTGTTCCCTTTTGTTTCATGATGGTCATTGACCTTAACAATAAATATTTGAAAACTAAGGAACTGTATTTCTAAGCTTGGCTTACGACCAGGTTCACATGACTTTTTCTGTCATCACACAGAGGGTAAATAAGCAGAATAAATCCTTTTGTTCCTTTAGTGTCCTTTATTTGTTTTCCATTTTTAGTATCAATTGTTTGGTTACCAAATTCTTCTTGCAAATAAAGGCAGGTCTTCTGGAAATGGTTTGGTCACATGAGAAATATATCCTTGGAAGTGCAACCATTGCGCACCTTTTTCCACATTGGTTGAACCATTTTGATTTTTATTAGAAAGGCTCCTATCTCCTGCAAGTCTTCCTTATCTTCATTCTTGTACATAGATGTAGTTTGTGGGCAGGAACTACAGTGTGAAATGTGCAAGTCAGCTGAATTACTCTAAAGTAATCTTTTATATTGGTACAGTAGAACCTCAGTTGTCAAACGCTTCAGAAGCTGAACAGTTCGGAAGCCGAACACTGACAACCCACAAGTGAATGCTTCTGTTTTCGAACGGACCTCGGAAGTTGAACGGCTTCAGAGGCATATTTCTCCATTTTTTAAAAGGAAATTGCTGACCAGCAATTGTGCCTCAGTTGCCAAATGTTTCGGAAGTCGATTGGTCTTATGGAATGGATTGTGTTCAACAACCGAGGTTCCACTGTAGTTGCAGTAGTCATTTGACTTCTGTTATTTATAAACAATACTGAAGTTACATTGTGACATTGAAGTTGAGTGGATCATGATGCACTTTCATCAGAACATGGGTTACAGATGCTTTGCTGTGTAAATTTTATATCCAAATTTGTTATCTATGTTGAGAAAAGATATGTGAATAGGAAGAATTTTAATACTTGTTCATGGGTCTTTCCTAAAGGAGCTATGTTTATAACCGCTCTCTACAAATATACCTTGATAACTCCACTTAGCATTTTATGGTGTGCCTAGACTGTCAGCAATTTTCCAGTGTTGTCCCTGTCAGTTAGTAGATTGTAATCCAAGTGCTTTACTGAAACATGGTATGTTCCAAACAGTCTAAAGTTCTTTTGGTTTTTTACATCAGGTGTTTTACATCAGGTGTTGCAAAAATGAGATGAGCAATGGCCTGTGTGTTTTGATGTTTACAGAATCTGGGAAAGCCATTTGAAGAAGGTTCTAGGATAAAAATGTAATAGTGTTGCTGTCTTCCACTTACCCAGTTCCCTCCCCAAATGCAGTGTGATACCTAGTAAGTCTGTCTGACTCTGTTACTGTTTTACTGTTTAGCTGTCGATGAACAGAACGCTCAAACCCAAGAACAGGAGAGCTTCCTCTTGGGTCTCTCTACCGCTGAAGAGGGAAAGGACTTAAGGAATGAAAACAAAATCTCCTTACAGTCTTCACACACTGGGAACTATGGATTTCCAAAAGGGAGGAGCCATCGGAAAGGTAAAAACCTTAGTTAACCTTTGTTGAAGGCAGCATCTTTATATGTGTCTTTCTGAAGCCTTCTGGGAATTTGTTATATTTCCATAGCCCTGGGTCTGAGATCTTGCTCCAAGTGTTACACCATACCTTATCAGCTGGGTAGTGAGATAAGCAAAGGATGACATACATCTTTAAATTCTCAGTTTTTATGCTGTTTTAGCAATAGATCATCTCAGCCTAGAGTTCCTGAACCAGCTTGTAGTTGTTGTTATGACCTTGGGTATAGGGCTAGGAGCTAAGCTATTAGGATCCAGGATTTGCAGTACATAGTTTAGTATCAGCTGTTAAAAAGCTCAGCTGTGTTTCTCCCTGAAATACTATTTGACTCACATTATTCTGAATAACCATAAATAATATTAAAATGCATTGGTCAGTAGGGCAAAGGAAGCTACAGAAGTTAGAAAAAGCTTCTTTTCAAAAGCATCAAAATTTCACAAAGTCTGTGGAATTCTAAATATTTATAACAAACTTAAGTAATTAATAGTTCTTTCATATGTCCCTTTGTTTCATTAAAAGCATAACAATATAGTTTCCAAAAGAACCCATTATTTAGTTTTTAATAGAAGCTTGTCCTCAATTCCATATACTTACAGATCTCCTTGGACTTTCAGATATTTTAATTATGACAACGATCTCTTAGATTGAATATACAGTATTTTAATATTGGCTTCAACATCATGATGGGTCTTTCTTGGAACACTTTCAGTGCTGACTAGAATATGTTAGAAAATAACAGAAGGGCACAGGAAATCATGGCAGACAGAACTGCATAGTATTTGTTAAAGTTTCTTTTATATTTTGAACTGGGAGCACTTCAGAACATCTTTATTCCAGCTAAGGCTTGTTCTTTGGCTACAATATAAAAACCTTTAAAGAATCTGCCCAGATTAAGAGTACCTAGCTGAAAATGTTGGTTTTCATAGCACAATTTGTAACTAACCAACAGTATGGCCCACTACATCTAAGTTTTCTCTGTTCATTGTTTCATAGCATTCTAATGGTACCTGTGATTTTTGTTGTATTTTGTAGTTATCAAGTCTCCTTGTGAAAGATTAATAAGTAAAGGAACTTTATCAGTGGGAAGCTCTGCCTCTCTTCCTCCCCAGGCAGGAAATCGGGATAATCTGCCAATGCTGAATGCAAAGATCATCTACCCCAGTGAGTGCAACAACACTCTTCCCGGTCTAGCTAAACCAGAGATGACCTCTTCTGGCACTGAGGACATAACATGGTTTTTCTGTAATCCATTACTGATAAATAACTTCTTCTACCACCCCAGAAAGGCAGGGAACACATAACCAACTTTTGGGTCCTAGACTAGGTTAGCTGACTCTGCTCCCAGTTTGTTCCCTGCCTTGCCCAGTACAGCATCCCTCTATTATTATTATTATTATTTTATTTATATTTTCATTATGTATTAAATGTATATACCGCCCTTCATCCAAGGATCACAGGGCAGTTTACAGTATAAAAACACAAAAATACATAATGTGATAACAAACAACCAGTTATCCCCCCTTTTGTTTAAAAGACCATAGATTCCCAGAGGGCTGGGAATGTTTTCACCTGGTGCCTAAAGATATGTAATGAAGGCACCAGGTGAGCCTCCCTGGGGAGAGCATTCCACAAATTGGGAGCCACTGCAGAAAAGGCCTGTTCTTGTGTTTCCATCTTCCGGACCTCTTGTGGAGGGAGCACACAAATAAGTTCCTTTCCATTTTTTTCTTTTTCTCTCATACTTAACCCCTGCTTCTTTTATGTCTGTCTTCCTCTGTTAGCCTGAGATATTTTTTCTGTATCGTCTCCTTTTATCTACTACTGGAAAAGGGGCATGTATGGTAAAGCTAAAGCCCATCTGTGAGAACAAGTATGGAATTAGGGTATACTGCTTAAAACTTCCAGATTTTCAAAATCTTACTCCTAAAATGAACTGATCATCACCAAGAAAGCTAATTGTTGTTCAGAGGGAAACAAGTAAACAAGGTTTTGAACAAGAGCTATGCTATATGAACAATAAGGTCTGTTATTCATTATTTAGAGGCAGATGTCCATAACTGCAAGATTGAAGCAATATTTACAAGCTCTGCTTTATAGTGGCCCATTTTACTTACATCTCTGTTTTGGGACCACATTCATGCACTTCCATATAAATTCTGAGGATTTTCCTTATAGGAGTTGGGAAGCTGAGTGGGTCCCACTTCAGAACAAAATTTTGAGCATATTTTTCCTAGCTTTCTAACCAAACTAGACATAAGTTTAAATTTGTGTTTGCATTTAATGTGCATTTAAAAATGTGGATAGCTCCTGAAGAGGGAAGGTGGCTGATAAATGTGGGTTGCAGCATACAAGGATTTTAGGTCATTCGGGGGTTAACCCTTTCGTCCCTTTTGTGGTCTTGAAGAAAATTTTTCATTTGAAGTTGCTATATGTATTGGAAGGAAATCTACCATTGGCACCAGCGGAGGATTCCCCCCCCCCCATTGCATCATGAAAATTATTTTTGTTGGGACCACAGTTGGAGAAGAAAGGGTTAAACTCCCCCTTCCCCATGTACTGCCCAATAATTATCAGCTGCTGCCAATCTAAATTTTTTTAAAATATGCATGTTAAATGTAAAAAACATACGTATTTAATATCACATCTAGGTTGATAACATTAAATCAAAATACATGGTAGAGAAAGTTCTGTTTTTTCTCCGGCACACATAAATTGTTCATAGGAATTAGAAAACTTCTTTGCTTGAATCTGCTTCTGTGTAGGATTTAAGGACTAAGGCTGGAGTTACTCATAGGTCTAAATTCCTGTTTTTTCCTCATTGTTCAGCAACAGTGAAAGTGTGAGATAATGTTTCATGCTCCAGAAGTGACATCCTGTTGATTTTGGAGGTAAAATAGATCCTGTTTTGCCAATTGAAAATATGCTGTGTCCTGTGTGCTTCATAAACTCCTTGCAGCTTCCTGTAAGTTTTGTATTCTGTTGACAGATATCCGTGCTGGGGCATCTGGTTCTCTACCTGGAGGTTCTGTCATCAGCCGGTTGTTGATCAATGCAGACCCATTTAACTCTGAGCCAGAAAATCTGTGAGTATTCAAATAAGAGTGAAGGGAATTGAATTCCCTTTTCCACTGTATTACTGAGGAATAAATCATTTTAACAGCAAGTGGAACGTTTTTCTTACAGTGTAGACAAGGCAAGACAGTCTCTACGAAGCTTGTCTAGTATTTTGATTTTGCAGAAAGTGGTAACACTGAAAGTAGCCCTGTTTTTTAAAAGAGATGACTTCACTTACTAACATGTTTATCTGAATTCTAGTAAAGTCTCCCTCCATCATGATGGCTGGTCTCATATTAAACATTATGTGTGGGTTCTGTTCCAGTCCCCCACGAGCATACACAAAACTGCCTATAATAGGGGGCATCCTGGAGAGTCCTAGTGGCTCATGAGGAGACCTTCCCCAGAGCCTCTTCGGGCTCCAAGGTGGGTCTCCTCACAAGCTGGAGGGACAGCAGGGCTTTGTGGAGCTGCTCAGCCTCACCGCCTAACAGCTGACGTGAGGGATAGCACAGCAACAGTTGCCACTTCCCTGCATGTCAGTTGAGGAAGTCCTGTTGCCCCTCTGGCTTGTGTGGAGACCCTCCCCAGAGCCCAAAGAGGACACCTTCTTCACTAGTAGAGGACACAAAATAGAGCGCATGTATATGAGGAGTTGCCTGTAATATGTTTCAGGTTTTTTTAAGTGACAGAAACTGCTAGTTGTGATGAGAAAGCTGGCTATGTTCTTCTGATCATCTAGTTTCCCGCCTGCAATGCAGGAATATGCAGCTGTCCCATACGGGGATCAAACCTGCAACCTTGGTATTATCAGCACCACACTCTAACCAACTGAGCTATCCAGTTATTTTTGTACCCAAGAAGGAAATGGAAAGGAATTTTATTTAGCTTCTCTTTGTTTTAGGTTCTTGAGTCATTTGTTATTGAAATAGGAGACATAATCCAGAGGCCCCCTCTGACAGGCTTTATTCCTAGTGCACAGGTGGACAGCTCATTCATATACAGTGGCCATATTGGGCACAGGGGCATATGGAGAATGCTGAAATATCCCACCACTTTAAATCAAAGGTGTCTCTCTTGCTCTTTATAGTGATTGTTACGTAGAGAAATGTGTGATGAATAACTATTTTGGAATCGGACTGGATGCAAAGATCTCTTTGGACTTCAACAACAAGCGTGACGAGCATCCAGAAAAGTGCAGGTAATCAATCATTTGTGGAGCTGTTTTATACATTTTAAAAACCTGTATCCTGTTGTGTCAACTACAGTTATAAATCTCCTTCACATTTCATCAAGCTACTTGACTGTGTCAATGCACCATTCAGTGGTAGCATTTAACTAAAAAGAAATGACAGCATACTGGATAATTTGTTTCTTCATCTTCTTCATAAAAAGCAGGCTTTGATAGGAACTGGATGCAGCACTTTTATTTCACAACTGCTTTGGCAGATGTGCTTATAAGGCCACTTTTACTTCTAAAGAACTGCAAACCATAGGCTGAGCGCTTTGATGATTTGTGTTGCTAGGTCCAACAAAAAAAAATTCAAAGTTATTTATTTCCAGAGAAACCAATTATAGTTTACCACATCTTTTGCTCCTTTAATACTTCTTGCTGTAGGATAGTGGATAAAGTATTTCAGTGTCTGGCTTTTGTTTTCTTTCAGGCAGCGAGGTTTCATCTGAACATCATAGTATAAATTACAGTGCAATTTGTGGTC
Source organism: Podarcis pityusensis (assembly GCF_964106645.2). NCBI lineage: Eukaryota > Metazoa > Chordata > Lepidosauria > Squamata > Lacertidae > Podarcis > Podarcis pityusensis. Next base: position 39,965,354 of record NC_138032.1, read on the forward strand.
CATTGCACCACTTGATTCTTTGCTTTCCATTTTCAGAAGTCGTACGAAGAACATGATGTGGTACGGAGTTCTTGGAACAAAGGAGCTGCTACACAGAACTTACAAAAACTTAGAACAAAAAGTTTTGCTAGAGGTAATGAGTAGCCCTTAACCTCCTTGGTTTATGCAAACATGGAATTATTTGTTTGCTATCATGCACCATTAGCCTAACTTGTATGATTCATGCTTCCCTGCTTCCTAACCCTAGAGCTTAGCTCCTGAGTTATGACTTATGAGTTATTACAGGATTTGTCTGCTAGCACAGCAACTTCACTGTTCTCTTACTAGTCTGAGCTGCTTTAATTAAATAATTGAATGGGTGTTATTTAGCCTCTTGTTGCTTGGTTGTTTAACTTGCCCTGATACTTCATCAGCTGGGGTTCCCTGTTGCTTGTGAACTCTTCCCAGCTGTGTACCCACACACCCAAACCCCCATACTGCAATTAGGTTTTAAAAATCCTTTCTATTCACTGCAATAGGTTTCTTTCAAGTTTAATTGTAATGGTGGAGGAGCTGTTTTGACAGTGGTGGTCACAGCTGAGGAGGGGAGAATTAATTATCCCTTTCCAGTTGTGAACCCCAGATCACCTTACCCCAACTGCAGTTAGGTCTGAAATAAGTCTTCTGTGGACTGCAATCAAAAAGGGGTTTTTAAGTCTAATTGTTGCAGGTGGAAGGTTCTTCTTGAATAATACAGCTGGGAAGGCATGGAATAACCACCCCCAGATGCAATTTCTAACAGTATTCCCCCTTGCTATTAAGCTTTAAAAAGCTTCCAAATGCTCTAAATAAATACATGCTTTTTTCAAGTCTAATTGCTGGGGGGCAGGGGGTGGTATGTGTGGGCATGTGCACTTTGTGTGTGTATATCCCTATGCATTGGGGGAGGTTTGGCCACACCCACTTTTGTCTAAGCAACAGAAGCCACTGTCATGCAGCCCTTGGAAGGCTGGCCAAGAGAAAACGAGGTCCTGTGTCTGAAAGAGGTTTCTCACCCTGAGATAAACTTTAATTAATTGCTAATCTCTTAAGCACTTTTAAAGGCAAGTAACCTACTGATCCTTGAAACCTGTGGAATCGTACACACTATATACAATTTTGTTTATATCATGCAGTGTGATGGACGTCCAATTCCTTTGCCCAGTCTTCAGGGAATTGCCGTACTCAACATTCCCAGCTATGCAGGAGGCACCAACTTCTGGGGGGGCACAAAGGAAGATGATGTGAGTACTTTAAGTTTTTTGCAAATGAAGGTCTCATTCACCTTCCATTTCTTCTTCTTTGTACCAAAAACCTTCAAATGAAACACTCGTAGCTAGAGGGATTTAGATACATGTTTGTTTTAACATGAGCGCCACATTGTAATGCTATCTATGGTGATGGGCTGAGATTGCACAAATGTTTTTCTCCTGAGGAATTGGTTGCACAATTTTGCCCTATATGAATATATAGTAATTCAGTATGTGTAAACCATATTCAAATGTAACATCCACAGATGTCATCAGAGTTGGGGCAGATGATCCTGGGATGTACAGGCACACTCTCACTTGCCTCCACAAGATGGGTCAGATTGAGGGGAATATATTCACCAGTCCAGCCAAAGGTCTCCTGGTTTTTAATGCTGATATGTTCGTTTGGTTGATTTCCAGTGTCTGCTGATTATCTACTCCACTATTATTCTTCTCCACTAGGCAGCAACACTACTTGATTTATTACTATACTAGCAGCAACTAGGTTGGGGTGTGGGAAGAGAGGGATGCCAGGAGGATATATAGCTGTATCTTGCCCTGACATTATTGAGAAGCAAAGGAGGCCATTATAACTGAAGCTCAAGCTGGATTAGTTTCTCTTTCTTTGTTTCTCTTAGACATTTACAGCTCCTTCTTTCGATGACAAGATCCTGGAAGTGGTAGCAGTGTTTGGTAGTATGCAAATGGCTGTCTCACGTGTGATTAACCTACAGCATCACCGAATTGCCCAGGTATCTGTCAGGAGCGGGAGTCAGGCATAGGTCAGCAATAAAACACCCAGTGTCAGTGAAGATAGCTCTTTATTCAAAGAAACCAAAAGAGTGCAGGCTTGGTGATCACAGCAACTCTTCCCAGTAGGACTTGCCCTAAGGAGGGAGTTGTGAGGACTGAAGGTCCCAGCCTTTCTACCGCTCCTTAAGATTCTTCCTCCCCCGGGTCTTTCCAAAGAAATTTCAGGCTCCTTTATCTATTCTCTCATTGCTCCACTTTCTTAATTCCTCTATGTGTTCTGGGAGACCAGAGGGGAGGGGAGCAGGAGGGAGAAATTCCCTGGATTCTTCAGCAGCCTGCCTCATATCTGTCTCCTGGCCCCCCTCCTCTCCTGCCTCTGATTCTGGACTGATCTCTGCCCCAGCCTCTTCCTGCTCACTAAACCCTGTTGCCTCTTCAGCTTCTGACACCACCTTCTCCTAGTCTGCCCCTTCTTCTCCCTCTGACCACTCATTGTTGTCCCACCACCAGTTTCCTGGCTCTGAGCCTTCTTCCTCTAGGGTTCCCTTGTGGGTTCCCCTGCTGGTGATTCCCACCCTGCCTCTGCATCCAGCCAGTCCATGCTGCTTACTATTCGGCTTGCGGTCCACAGGTGATTTTGCACATTACCTGTTTTTCTTTGAGAGAACCAAAGAGTTACTATCTGTTCCATAAAGTCTATAGCCTATAACTCTGCATTCAGTGGTTGATATAGTTCAAGGCTAATAAAGGCAGTGATCAACAGCATTCAGCATAGACTGGTTTCTCTGTATTGCACTGAGCTGGGTAGAACTTACAAATTCAAATTCTCATCTAGCAGCACCAGAGGAAACAAGCTGGGGAAACTGTTAGTTACTGTGGGACACAGGGAGATACTTGGGCTGCTGTAAACAAAACCTGACATGCTGTATGATTTAGGATACGTTTAACACAAGGATTTCTCATAGTGCCGGACAGTGAAGATAGCAATCTTGGGAGACGAAGGAGTTCCTGTGCAAGTTGATGGAGAGGCCTGGATCCAACCTCCAGGATATATTTGGATTGTTCATAAAAACAGGGCACAGACACTAACCAGAGATAGGGTAAGAGGAACCTTCTTATACATTGAGAGATGAACCTGCCAAGCAAAAGAGAAATCTGAGCTCCTCCACTCCAAGGCTGAAGTGGAATATCGTCAGTCCTGGGCTCTGTGGTTGGGAGGGCTGCTCTTGTCATCCTGCCAGTGGGCTTAGCCTGCTGTGTGAAACTGAGGGAGAGGACCCTGATTGTGTGATTCCCTTCCCATGGAAGTGTAGATGGAAACAGTTTTGCTATGTTCTCACTTGGTAATGGAAGCTTATCTGTTCTCCCAGGCCTTTAAGGGAAATTAGTGGATGCTGTCTAATATTTTAGGATTTTCCTGTAGTAATTTATTAATGATTGGTTTTAAGCATTTCATATTATTGTTCTTGAATGTGATATATTTGTGCTGAATGGAATAAGTTATTTTAGAAACTACCCTGAAATCACTACATGTGATGAAGGTTTGTCTAAAAATCTGGTAAATAAAATCATGATAGATTTTACAGAGATGGGGGGAAGTGTTTCTCTGCATGCAGAAAGTATAATATAAAGATATCAGTTTCTCCTAAATAATCACAGATGGCATGGAATAGTGATAGCCTCCCTTCCTTTTTTCCAGGCATTTGAGAGCACCCTAAAGTCCTGGGAAGACAAACAAAAATGTGAGCTGCCCCGCCCTGCTTCTTTCTCCCTGCATCCAGAGATTATATCTGAAGAAGAGTCCACCCAGATCAATCAGTTTTGCCAAGCAGCGGGCACTCTGATTCACAGGTGAGGCCATTTTCTTTTCTTCTCGGGTTCATTTGGAGGTGGTGGTGCCAGAATGAGACAACAGTCCAGAAAGTTTATGCTATTGCTTTCTTCACCTCTCCCCTTCCCACCCACAGCATTCGGGAAATAGCTCAGTCGTACCAGGACATGGAACAAGAACTTGCTCATGCAGTCAATGCTAGCTCCAAGTCTATGGACAAAGTATATGCCAAGTCCAAGTCTACAGAGGTATGGGTGGGTTTCTCTTTGCCTGAACCCAACTTGTTCCTGTAGCTTGGGCTCTGTGACTATTTTATTTAGTTTTATATTGGTTTGGAGTTTCAGACTTCCAGTCCTTACGCTTATTGTCTTTCCACAGGGCCTGAGCTGCAACCTTGTTGTAGAGATGGCGAATAATATTAAAGCCCTGCATAATGAAACAGAACTGCTCCTGGCTGGCAAAATGGCCCTGGTAAGGGATAAATATTAGGAAAGGTGTTTGTTAGTTATTTCTGTTACTTTTTTGCCCTTGCTGAGAACATAATTCTCCCTGTTTTTTCAAGTCCACAGCTAGGCACTCACACAGTTGACAGTGCCTTTACCTCCCTCATCCAGTCCCTAAATATTGTTGTTTCCTATTTCTGCAATTTAGCAACATTAGATCCATGGTTTTATCTTCCATGATGCAGCCAGCACATGCTAGAGCTCTTTAGAAGAATAGATACCAATATAGTCTAGAAATACAATTCCATTTGTCAGAAGAAAAATAACAGCAGTAATTTAGAATAATAGTTTGCCTGGATATTCAGTAAACAAAAATGTGTTTCATTGCTAACCCTTTTGGGCCGAGGGCACATTTGCAAACCATAGAAACTGTATACACACCACACACACATTGGAACCACATGTATTCCACCCATTGCAAGAAGTTAGGTTCAATGGGTGTGTATTTTGCAAAATGTAGTGTAGTGGAGGAGTGATCTTCTTGGACAGTGCAGCTGAGAAGTCCAGAGTTAACCTTTCCTCCACTCCAATCTCCAGGAAGATCACACACCCTGCAACAATTAGGCTTCTATTGGAACAAAAGAAAGCTTCTTCCAAGCCTAATTGTGGCAGAACTGTCTTTTGTCCTGAAGAAGGGATGACACCTGGGGAAGGGAAAGTCAAACCCAGCTGCTGCTGCAGCAGCACCCCCTCCACCCAGCAAAATAATATCTCCATTGTAATTGGGCTTGACATAGTAGAATGGGTTTTTTTAAAAAGCCAAATTACAGCATGAGGACGTGTGTTAACATTTGGACAATCATATCCTGGCTAAGATGTGAATAAGGCTCCTTCAGTCCTTCCTTCACACAAGATACAATTAAGCTATAGTTCCTTGTTTCGTTTAAACCAGGAAACTATAGTTACCAACTTTTGAACAAGCCTGATCTTAAACCACAGTTTGAAGTTGGTATAAAATCCTGGCTAATTGGAATCTGGTAACCATATTTTCCCTTGTTTAGACAAAATAGGAAATTACAGTTAATTAGGGACTCTCTGGTTGTCTTGATAGTGGTTAGATAGTTCTCCATTAAGCTGTGCAGCTCTTAAGTGCGCTTGTGTGCTTTATTTCTGATGCAGCAGTTGGATCCCCCACAGAAGGAGCAGCTCCTAGCAGCGCTGGCAGAAATGGACTTTCATATGAGGAAGCTAGCAGACATTCCTTGGCTGTGGCAACTAATGGAACCCAGTGATGAAGAGGTAACATCAGATGAGGAGGGTAGAGCTATTGGGAGCCTTTCGTTGTGATTTGTTACTGGGATAGCACAGGAATGTGAGAGTAATCGACTTGGTGCCTTCCTCTTTCAAAGCATCATGAGCTAATCTGAATAAGATTAATGTAACTAAATTGAATTAAACTTAATTAGTTGAGATGGCAATTTTTCACTTCTCTCCTAAAAAAAACCTTACTCATAGACGTTCCTTATCATGAAATATCTATATTGTTATTCTCCCCGCCCTGCAGAACCAAATGCTGGATTATTCTAAACGCAGCCGGAGCGGCAAATTTCGTCTGGTGACAAAGTTTAAAAAGGAGAAGAACAACAAGAATAAAGAAACTCGTAGCAGCTTGGGATTGCCGGGTACCGCCAGTCTGTGTATTTCCTCTTCGCCCTTCTTCACACATGTAGCCATATGTGCACCTGCACATCTGCGCCCCCACTATATGCATAAACCCCTCTCTTCTGCCTCTCTCTGAACACTCCCTACTTCTCCTCCCACACTCTTTTGTGTTTGACCCTTTCATTTATTTTATCAGGTATCTATTCCCATAGCAGTATTTTCCCCAAGCAAAATAACACACTTGCTGGGTTCTCTCCTAGAAAATGTACAGCACTAAAATATATAAAAATAACTGAGAACATCCTTCAAAGAGACCTTCAGTGACTTTCAAAGGCAATTCATTCAAGGATTTATAGTTTTAGATAGCAAAAGGACTGTGGAGCCCAAGTCCGTATAACTCCAGATCTCCCACTGCTAATACTCACTGATTTGGTTAATGATTTTCTCTCATTGATTCACTCTCAGTCTTCAATCAAGTCCTCATGTCTAAATGTCTGGGAATTCTGCATCATCACTGGTTCATCCCTAGCTTTAATCCTTATCGATTAGTATGATATTAAAAATAGCCCCTTGAAATCAGTAATTCAAATGGTATCAGAATACTTCCTTTCCAGCTGGGTTAGTTGATTTGTTGACTTCTATTCTTTCTTATGAAAACATTCTGGCTTTTACATCTGTAAATTCTGTTGGTTCTATGGTGCTAATAGTACCATCCTCTCTCCCATTAATTTTGTGGCATATCTGTATTCTCTCGCTTTCCTCTGGACTTTAAGGTTCTATTTGCTCTTCTCTTATTTCGAGGCTAGTGGAGAGGCTGTGTGTGATCATGACAAAACTTCTTTCCCTTTAGAGGAACAAAAAGGCATTGCCACTGTGCCTATAAGGGACGCAAATGAGTTAGCTAACCAAGAATATGTGCAACAAGACTTACTGCCTTGAAAAGAAGTGACAAAAGTATCAGGGTTTCTATTTCCTTTATTCATGGGCATGGCATTAGGGAACAGATGGATTGGTTCTGACTATTGTATCTTGTCTTAATAAGGTGTGTGTGTGTGTGTGTGTGTGTGTGTGTGTGTATGATCCCTTTCTCCGTGCATGCAGTCCCTTCTCTTCTCCCTTCACAGCACACCAGAATAATATACCCAAGTCTCCAGTTGACTGTAGCTTCTAATTAGGAAGCATCTGTTCTAACCAGGAAACTATAGTTACCATCTCTGGAACAAGCCAGGATCTGAACCATAGTTTGAAATTGGTTTAAAATCCTGGCTTGTTCAAAAGCTGGTAGCCATAGTTTCCCTGTTCGGTTTCCACATTTAATTCATGTATGCTACAAAGGAAGGGGAAGGGGCTATATTCATGGACAAAAGACTTTTTCTTATCCCAGCTTGTTAAGCTAAAATAGAATAACCGAAGCCACTATGGCCCAGGATGACTGGATAAAGGCAAACTTTTTTTAAAAAGTTAGTTTACAGAAAAGGCGAGTAACAGTGTACAATATTTGATTATACATGATGTGCAGAAAGTGGATTCTAGAACTAAGGGTCACCTGATGAAGCTGAGTGTTGAAAAATTCAGGACAAACAAAAGGAAGTACTTCTTCACATAGCACAACTACAGAGACCACTCCCACATGATGTACTGTAGACATCAACTTTAAAAGAGGATTAGACAAATTCATGGAGGATGCCCCTGAATACCTGTCTCTGGGAACCACAAGTGTGGAGAGTGCTGTTGCCCTCAGGTCCTGCTTGCAGGCTTCCCATTCATTTGCCCTTGTAAGAACAGGATGCTGGACCAGATGGACCTTTGACTTGATCCAGCGGGGCTTTTCTTACTTTCTTGAGTCTAGTTCTGCTCCCCTTCTCCATATCTTATACTATAATTCTGAGGTTTTTCTCCATTTGGGCATTGCGTTCCATGCAGGTTAGGGGAGGAAGGCATGGAAGAAGTTGCATAAGCCTGAAACCAGGTTCTGTTTTCACTGTGCATAAAAAATCCAGGGTGTATGTTTTTGTATCAGTTTGAACAGACCCAAAGGTGCAGAGCACACATTTTTAAAGATGGGATTTTGCACTATTTATGTGAATGTCCAGATTTGTCTTGTGGCAAACTGATATTCACCTTAGCTGAATTACTTGATAGTTTAGTGCACATTCACACATTTTATCCTGTTAAGTTGCTGGTCAGACTGTGTGGCAAGCATCCATTCAAGCATACTATCAGTAGCATAAAATCAGTCCTAGGTAAAAACAGCTTCCACTACATCCAGCCTCCATTTAAAACCACGTCTTGGCTTGTAATCTTGCTTCCTTTCTCTTGCTCTGGAATTGTTGAATCACTTGTCATTCCTTCTACTGTGAGGTTTAGTATTGTTTCCCCTTCTCTTTTTGATCTACTTCGGTGTTTGCTGGTGATCACCTTTTTTCTCTCCTCTGGGCTTTTGGGTACTCAACACACTCCTGCTTTTCCATCTCTGACAGTTCACCTCTGGGGAACGGAGGAGGTTGCGGCCTGGCTTGAGCACCTCAGTCTTTGTGAGTATAAGGATATCTTCATCCGGCATGACGTCCGGGGCTCTGAGCTCCTGCATCTTGAACGGAGAGACCTCAAGGTACTTCATGAGCGACTTACCAAGAATAGCCATCTGCATTTGCATGGCCGTCTGTGCTGACTGTGCTTGGAGCTGGTCTGCGTACTCTCCGTTCTAGGTGGCTTTAGACAGAGTAACAAGAGTATTTTACAGCTGTGGGTTAGCAGGGTCAGATCAGACAGGAAAACACTTCATTCAGAACCCAAGCCTTTTAAAATCCACAAACCAAGCCTTCTAAAGTTGTAGACAAGGCCTGCAGTTAATCATTGAATTATACGATTTGAACTTCTGAATACTGTTACTTGTAAGATATCAATATTCTGGCCTTCTTTCATAAATGTTTATATACAGTTTTGAGTGAACTGAGGAAATACATGGCATTGGAGCCAGCAGTGTCTGCACTGGTGCAATCTACGGCCAGTGTATAGTTAAACTATGGAACCCACTCCCCCAGGAGGCAGTGGGGGCCACCAATTTGGATGGCTTTAAGAAAGGATTGGAGATATTCATGGAGCATAAGGCTTTCAATAGCTACTAGGCACAATGGTCATTTTCCACCCACTGTCAGAAGGACTGTGCCTCTGAATACAGTTGCTGTGAATCACAGGTGGACAGAGTGCTATTGTGCTCAGAGCCTGCTTGACCGTTCTGTTTGACCAAGCATCTGTTTGACCACTGTGAGAGCAGGATGCTGGATTAGATGGGCCGTTGGCTCCTCTTATGTAGAACAGTTTCAGATTGGATGCATGCAGAGTTCAACCGAACCTGCATAAGCAGCAGGATCCACACAGCAGCCCAGCACAACTGCTAATGTGATTTATTGTTCTAGGATCTGGATGGTTTCAGGAATTGTGTGGACCATATGCCCTGCAGTATCAAAGTACCTTTTCAAGCTTTGCTTCCACTGCTTATGATCAAGCAGTGGCAGCAAAAACTGCAGACACAACTTTAGGCAATACAACACTGGTTCCAACGAAGCATTCTTCTAAGCTTTATCTAGCATTGGGGAAATGCTGTTTCTGCTAGAGGAGATTAATGTGATGCCCTTCTGCTGTGGAAGTAGAACTGTCTAATGGAAGATGTGTGTAATTACAAACTGTATATTATATCTGTCATGTGTCTCTGGTACAGGAGAAACTGTATTTTAAAATCGATTTTCTGAATTGTGGGTTGTATTCAATGTGGTTCCAAGGCTACAGTTCTGTCAGCGCAAGGATTTGTCCTTGTACAATGGACTGTTGTCCCCCTTAATCTGCTGCAGGAGTTCTCCCAACATTCTGGAGCAGATCCAGGAGTGGTGTGGGGGTGTGGTGTAGTCCTGTTGCAGTAGTGGTCATCCTTGCGCTGACTGGACTGTTTAGTTGACTACTGCCCTGTGTTTTTGGTTGTGCTGGATTTGTTTCTAAGATTTGTGCAAATCATCATAGCTAGTAACTGAGTTTTGCATCTATGAATGTCTATAGATGATTTTTGAAGCTTCGAGCTTATTCCATAATTATTTGCTACTTTGTCAAGCTCTATGACCTTACTGCTTTGTCATGTTGTCGTTTATCTCGAGTTCCATTTTTAATATTCAGCTGCATAGTATTCTGCTCTTGACTAGCTCTTTGTGGGCTAAGATTATTATTCGCATTCTTTTTCAGGACCTAGGAGTGACCAAAGTGGGCCATATGAAGAGGATATTACATGGGATCAAGGAACTGAGCAGGAATATTCCTGCCAGCGAGGCTTAACTTCTGTTTTCAGAGCCTGTATCTACCATTCCCCCTGATGTCTGCACAACTGACACCTCACAGAGCAGACTTGATCAGAATCGTCTCAAGGGATCAGCCAAACGCTAGCAGTGTTCAGAGCTCATATCCAACTTCTCTTGGTGCTACCATTCTGATGTGGGGTATACCACAATCCACTCAAGTGGTACCTTGTATTCAAAGCCAGTGTTACTTTGTCCTTAACAACCACCTCCTCAACACCTTTACTCAGGCCTGGGCACACTCACTGCATGCTAGACTTCATTCAGCCAACCCCAATATACTAGCCCGTGGACCAAAAACTTTTTGTGGACCGTCACAGAAGCAAATGTTACCCTATGATCTAAGGATTGTGCCAGATATTAAGAGCTATGAAAGCACTCGTGCATGCAAGATGATAAAAATCAGCTGTTGAGAAGATTGTAAGCTAATTGTTTGGGACAACCTCAAATTAGGAAGATTCTTTTTCAGTCTGTGCTCGTTCAGTGGTGCCAGATATAGTGGTGTGATATATCAGTGCAGAGTCTTTTTTTCCTTTCCAAGGATATAAGTTATCCTTAAACGAAAATTTTCTCAGTTTCCTGTGTTCCTGCTCTGTAATGCTTGTGGATGCCAAAGGAGTGGGATTGCATGTTGTTCTGGCTTAAAACATCAAGTGCCTAGAAATACTGAACAATCTCAGAAGTACATCCAACATGGGAGAATATACTAATTCCTTATGACATTGCTTTGCCTCTGATTCTACTAAGTGTTTAAAACATATAATAGGATTCTCACTTCTGGAGACAATGAAGGAAGTTTCTGTGCATAGATTTAGGCAGGGTAAAATAATGTGTTTTTTTCATCACTGTTTCCCAGACTTTGCAAAGCCAGTGTATCGTTGCTTAAGATATACAGTACATAGCATTTTCTCTGTTTTAGGAGAACCACTGCCAAATTCTGATGTAGATCCACTGAATTTTACAGATTTCCCCCTTATGTGGTTATTTTATCATTCCATCAAGTCTTGCTTCTTTTTGGCCATTTCTTTTACAGTACAGGAGAACATTGACTATAGCTTTCTATAAAGAAGACAAACTTGTAATATGATTTACAGAGGAAATCTTGAACCTGGGTTCTACATCTCTGGCTCTGTTCCATTACCACAGTTTTGCAGATACAGTTTGCCTTAATGGTGTAGATTACTCTCCCTGTACTGAATCTGGAGGACTGTAAATTGCAAGGCACACAGGTATTCACTCACCAGAAAACTCAGTCTCCCAGTGCTTTCATTTTCTATTATGCTAATGTAGGTGTGCAATTGCCACCATCAAACAAAAGATAGTAAAAATTATTCCTGCACTTTATTAATGGTGATAACCACATGGAAGCCTCTTTCATTTCCTGGTGAACTTCTCAGGGAGCAAAACCATCATATGATAACTTGGGAGAAAGATGCAGCAAAACAAATGGATATTTTCTATTCCTTTGTTGTGGATGAACTACAGTGCTTGTTTCTGTGCTTCTCCTAGAAATCTCATGTAAAAGCAAAGATGCTCTCATTATTAGCTCCTGAGTAGATAAATGGTTTAAGAGGACCAGCTTGGCTATACTCCCTTGACTCGGATGCAGTCTGTATTGCAGCCAGGTGTCATCACCCTTTGATAAGAGCTATATTTGCAAGGAGTTCTGGATTACATCATTGCAGTGCTCTCAAGGAATTAACTTCCTGCACTTGTATTGCCCCTTCAGCACATGCATTTCTTTGTAAGGATCACTTGACATTTTGGGTCTAAGGGTCAGAAACTTCCAAGACACATTCTAACTCTATTAATTGCAACTGGAAATATGGTGGTCTCTTTGTGCAAAACAGGAGTCCTGGATCCCAGACATTTTATAAAAATGTCAGTGCATCAGGTTGGCAAAATGAGTAACTACCAAAAGTTGTGCCTCTGGTATCTAGAGAGATTGTATTTATTGGAAGATGTGTCTGCTAGCTAAGCAAATGCTTTGAAAAGACTGTGGAGGAAAGGCACACTGTTCACAATGGCATGGCAAGCTAGACATCTCAGCTGTGAGAATTCAGAACTTCCATTATATAGTTTATGATTCTGTAAACGATGACACTTGAGGCATAAGGTGACCCTACTATCTGGTCATCAGACATTTTACATCTTTGAAATATTTTGAGTTGGAAACAAGACATGGAGGAAAAATACAAAACTTAGGGTGTTTAATGCCTATTTTGCTTGGCGCTACACTGGAATAATACCTGCTAGTGTTTTGTATTGGGTCCATTAAATTTCATTAAGGGTATATTGAATATATGTAAAAGAATTTATCCAAGAAAGTGCTAATCCTGAACTCCTTTGGAAAAAAGGGATTGTATCTTAATAGCATGGTTCAGTGTGTTTTTTTTAAAGCTGACATTACTTTTTAGTGCCCAAAATATCCATCTTTAGCTCAGTGCAGCTATTAAACACTAGACTTATGTCCAGTACAATCCTATGCATATTTACTCCAGAAATAAGTCCTGCTCAATCGGATGGTTCTTCCAAGTAAATGTGCATAGGATGATTGTAGCCAAAGTTATTTATTCTGTTTAATCTTAGTGGGATATATTCACATTTTCAGTCTGTGGACACTCAAGACATATTAATTCCACTAGATTTTGCATCTCTGATAGGAACTGTAAAGAGGCACTTAGTGCCAGTATCTCTTGAAAAGAAAAGCTCTGACCACCTATATCATATTAAAATTGTTTTTTTGAGTATTATTTAAAGGTGAATATAGTATGTGTGGTAAATTAAATACTGTTTACACAAAACTCCTTGTATCTTAACAGATATTTGTGATGTAAAAAAAAGAAGAAGAAAAGAAAGAAAAATGTTTTTATAAGTCATTTGATGTCTGTATTGTTGTCCACTGATGACTGTTCCCTCAGGGGTGTTGTAACCATTCCGGTGATCTGTCAAAAGCATAGGGAGGCATTTCAATCCTGTACAGTCTTGGGAAGAAGGTTTCGTGCCTTAAGAATAGAATGTGCTATTTATTATTTTAATTTATACAGTGATTACCATGGAGACACCTCTTGTATGTACATATTTTGCAGCTGATTGTTGTAAATATATTGTTCTTGTATATAAAGAAAATCCTGTTTCCGAGCTTCCTATCAATAATGGATCTGTTGCTATGTTTATCAAGCAGGGAGTAGAATTTAATAGCAGCTTGTAAAAAAATGAGACCAATCCGAAACTTTGTGCAGGGGGAGTTGATTTTCAAGTGAAGAAATATATTTTCTGTGTTTGGTATTATAGCTATATTTCATCCAGTTGATTTTGCTGAATGGCAGTATATGGGTTGCAGCCAACTAAACGTTACTCTGAACAGATCTATTGAAATTAATGAATTCAAGTTCACAATGTTCATTAATTTCAGAGGGTCTACTCACAACATTGGATACAACTCTCATATGTCAAAACCATAAAACCATCATTCTGATTTTAAGTAGTTTTTGGTAGTCTTCTGCATAACAGAAAACAGAGAACTTGAGAGTATATCTTGTCCCTTTGGGTTTTCTTTTTATTAATTAGATTAAATTTATACCCTGCCATTCCTCCAAGAAGGTCAAGGTAGCATATATGTTTTCATCTCCATTTTTATCTTCACAACAACTTTATGGGATAGGTTTGGCTGAGAGCAGTGACTGGCTTAATACCACCCACAGCACTTCATGACTAAACAAGGATTTGAACCCAGGCTTTTCAGTCCTAGGCCATCACTAACCACACTGGCATGAATCAAAGACTCATAGAATTGTAGAGTTGGAAGGGACCCCGAGGGTCATCTAGTCCAACCCCCTGCAACGCAAGAATCTCAACTAGATCATGTATGACAGATGGCCATTCAACCTCTGCTTTAAAGCCTCAATATTCCATATTTTCATATCAATAAAACAGATGAGAAAGGGGTTGTATAAAATGCCCAATAGGTTTCAGAAGAACCTTCCCTTCTTTAGAAACTATCTAAGACACATACAAAAACATTTGTTTTCTTTAAGGATTTCCCCTCCTTTTCATATTTTTTCATCACCAACCCAGGACTCTCTGGGAATTGAGATGTTAGGATACACAGAAATCTCCAATAAATATTATTTCTTATCTCTGTCTTTACAAGGGCTGCAGCCATAACATACGGCCAATTTGCACCTACAGTGAGAAGTAGACAGAGGTACAGAATGACACTGTTAAATGAGAGCTGGCATATCCCTCTCTTCTTGTGACTGTTGCCCATCATACGAGATGCATTATGAGAGTACCATAAACATATAAACAAAATTGAGGTAAAGTCATGAATAGCAACAAGAGTGAATGAGGTGAGGTGTTGCAAGTTGTCCATAAACATTTAACAACTTTCATTAGGACTCATTTTGACCTACTTTGGACAGCTTTTTGTCTACTTTTGCTATGATGCACTGTAGCAGGAACCTGCTCTTCTGAGGAGTAATCAGGGACAGCACTGATGCATTAAGCCAGTTTTTCCACAATGAACTACAAAGTTTAAGAATGGCATATACCAAAATCTTAATGCGATAAGATGCCCCCCACTTTATTATGTATCCTATTTAAATCCCACCCATCCTTCCAAAGGAATCTAGGGCATCAAACACATTAAAACAATTATCATTAAAAACAGTCTTTAAACAGTTTACAAATAATTGCATTCTCTCAGCCAGTGATTTCAGGGTTTTTCGGGAAAAGTATCTTTTCAGCCATCAAATGCCTGGGTAAACAGGAATGTTTTCTAATTCTTCCTGCAAGTCGATAATGAAGGAGACAGACATCTGACAAGCAGGACATCTGACAAGCAGGAAACCACCACTGAAGAGGCCTTTCACAGGTCAGTGCAAACCGGGCAGCCCCCAGTGGTAGCACCACCAACAAGGCCTCACTTACCAGTTGAAGGATGTGAGGTGGTTGATATTGGGAGAGGTGCTCTTATAAGTAGAGCCAAGGGTCAATTGTGCAATCTGACTTTACCATTCTGTGGACAGAGCTGTTGCCTCCTCCTATGTCTTGGGCACCCTTGCTTTCAACATGTGACTGGAAGAGAGTGCCAAGGGCAAAGCTTTATACTTGGGCCATCATCACAAGGTGCTTCATTTGATTCCTCTTCATCACTCTTAAATGTCCTGGGATGAGGCATGTAACTCCTGAGGCTCAATGTGTCTCATACTGCTGAGAAGCTCCCTGCTGCAAGCCATTTCACTGATGCTTAATGCATATTCACTTTTTTTCCTGCATGCCATGGTCACAGAATGTCAAGAGCAACCCTTTTATGAGTGAGGATGCCTTGTGCATTCTGACCATCGGTTCCAGATGTTGCACCTATGGCTCTTTAGCAAAGCAAAACTTCCATGCAGTCCAGGATGGAGTATGACCTTTCATAATCCTACCCTGGATCCAGTATTAGTAACTGGATCATTATATAGATGTAACTGGTTGTACCAAGTAATTCACTCACTTCAATCTTTAGGACAATACTTTCTTAAAAATTCCTCTATCCTGTTGGTTACCATTTGTTCCTCCTGACTGCAACGGTTTCAGTACCCACTGCTATTTGCCTGCCTGCTTCCGTCACTGAATACAAACAAATTAAGGGGTTTTTTTAGCATATAGAAAATAATGCATTTATTTCCAGGAGCCAGCATGGGTTGATCAAGAATAAGTCATGCCCAATGAATGTTCTTGTCTCTCTTCTTAGAGAGAGGTTTACAGGTTTGGTAGATAGTGAAAATAGTGTTGTAAGCTTGGGCTGTTAAGATATGTGCCGGGCTCTCCTATTCCTTGGATCAAGCAAGTGTTAGAATTTAATCAAGGTTTTTAATTTTCGGAACGGCCAAGGTAGCTGCCTGCTGAGGGTGATAACCTGGGTGAGGGGCCATTAAGGGGCTCGGTGTGAGACAGCAAATGGGTGGGGGCCACTCAACAGATAAAGCCAGAGAAGAGCAGTTATGTGACCTAGGAAGGAAAGCAGCAAGCTGGAGAGATAGGAGGAGAACAAAGTTAAAGAGCAAAGTTTGATGTATGTTTGGGAGAAACAAGACCTCCTTGGGGTGATGGTACTGTGAGCTCCTCCATCGTAGCCTCCATATATCATAAAGACACCACAGTCTCCACTCTGCCTCTTTTCCAAAAGAAAACACGAACCCTGGGTAAGTGCCTGGAACCCCTGGAATCTTAACAGCACTTGGAGATTGGGGTGGTGTGCAACAATACTGTGAGAACAGTAAAGCATTTCCTATTATATCTTTGTTTAGTAAAGGTAAAGAGACCCCTGACCATTAGGTCCAGTCATGGCCGACTCGGGTTGCGGCGCTCATCTCACTTTATTGGCCGAGGGAGCTGGAGTACAGCTTCCGGGTCATGTGGCCAGCATGACTAAGCTGCTTCTGGCGAACCAGAGCAGCGCACGGAAACACCGTTTACCTTCCCGCCGGAGCGGTACCTATTTATCTACTTGCACTTTTGACGTGCTTTCGAACTGCTAGGTTGGCAGGAGCAGGGACCGAGCAACGGGAGCTCACCCTGATGCGGGGATTCGAACCGCCGACCTGATCGGCAAGTCCTAGGCTCTGTGGTTTAACTCGCAGTGCCACCCGCATCCCATATCTTTGTTTACGCGGTGATTAAAATGTAGGCTGGACAGTATTACTTATAGGTTGATCTGAGGCTGATTGAACAACCATTCCCAGTGAGTATTCATGGCTCTGCATCAGCCAGGAGGGGAGGTCTGGAATGGAGTGCCGCAGTGTTCAATCCTTGGCCCTGTTCTGCACAACATCAAATGGTGATGACGTAGAGAGAGTGCTTATCAACTGTGCAGATGATGCAAAGCTGGGAGGTATAGCTAACACCATAGAAAACAAAACCAACATTCAGGATAATCTTGTCAGGCTGGAACACTGGGCCAAAACTATTAAGATTAAAAGCTACAGAGAGAAATGTAAAAGGTATTAAAAGTCAACGGCACAAGTATAGAATGGAGCAGATCTGGTTTGGTAACAGTACATGTGAAAGAGATCTAGGTGCCGGCAATATGATGCAGCTGCCTTCATAGAAGCACAGTGTTCAGATCCCAAGTAGCATTTCCACTCTGTTCTGCATTGGCCCGTCTGCTTCCAGAGCACCATGTCTAGTTCTGAGTATCACATTTAAAGAAGAACATTAACAATGGTCAGGATGGTGAGGGGTCTGGAAACAAGGTTGTGTGAGGAATGGTTGAAGGAGAAGGTTATCTTTATCTCAGGGAAGATGAGTTTTAGGGGAAGCCTCATAGCCGCCTACAAATACCTGAAGTTCTGTGATGCAGCAGAGAGCAGGACTAAAACCAATGGGTGGAAATTGCAAAGGGACAGATTTTGGCTAAACACTTAAGATCAGCTTACTAGTGATAAGAGCTGTGTAAAAATTCAACAGGGCTTTCCTTTGCCGAAACACTGAACAGGTAGATAGGAGAACCAAAATAAAATGGTAAATTGGTTTGAAGGCAATAAAAACACCAGGAGAGGGAAGGACAAATTAGAGACCAGTACACCAACATCATCCTTTCACAGGCATGGGTGCCATACCAATGCCTTGAGGGAAAGGATGTAAACGGACAATTGTAGCTCTCTAGTGCTCCCTTCTGGTTTCAACTTGAAATTGCTTGGTGGATAAAGATGGAACTTCAAATGATTAAAATGGAAATGAAGTGGATTAGGTTTCTTTCTTCTAAGAAGGAGGAAATCCCACAAGGATTATGAGCATAGCTGTGTTCATGGAATGCTAACATTTACTTCAGCTAGTCATTTACTTTAATTGGAGAAAAAGGCCAGAGAGGGGGGAGAAATGTTTGAAAGCAAGTGATTCCTGGTCTTCCTTAATGCTCTGTAGAAATACCATAGAAGCAGTTTTTGTTTGACTGAAACAAAGGCTCTCTGAGTGTGTGTCTGAGTAAATATTTGAGGTTAGGGATTAACTAGCATTCTCAGAGTCTGATGGCAGAAAAGTAGACAACTGTGATTCAGCTGGTGAAATCAGTAAGTCTTTTGGAAGGTTTTTTTCCAGTACTAATTCTCCTTTTTAAAACATTTTTTTAACCTAGTCAAAAACAGAAGAGGTAAAAAGTGGGAGAGATAACAGTGGGAAATCTGGAAAGAGAATCAGCAGTACATTTAGTGTGGCGTTCTCCCCCAAATACATGAGTGTGGTGTTCTTTTTGCTTTGGGAACACACAATGATATCAAAGACAGTAAAGCAACTTTGTGTTTTGCTTATAATTTTTTTCTTAGGAGGATGAATGTGCTACTGTGAAGGCTAAACATAATTTAGTTAAATATATAATGGGATCAGGAGTGGTGGCTGTGGAAAAAATGTTCCAATGTCTGTAGAGTACATAAGTCTAAATATAAGTATGAAACTGTCCACCATACTATATATATGCCTGTGTAAACTATAACAGTTATAAATGTGGAACTGTATTAAATCTTAATACAAATATATAGTGTTATAGGAGCTTGTATTTCCTTAAAACAAATGGTCAGATCTTCGGTGGTTATTCTCTTAGGTGTGTGATGTGTTGTGCAATGTGGAGAATCTTTACCCTCTCGGTGTTTTCAGCTGCCTTCATATTGCCTAGTGGACATGAAGGCTCAGGTATATCCTTCTTCTTTCCTGCATTACTCTTTATCAAATACACTGTGTCCTATGAAATTTCTATGGGTACGATAGTAAGGGCACAAGCCCCAGAGACAGTTGCGTTCTCTCTCTATAGAATTCTCTTCAAAATAGTTTCAGATTACATAGGGAGTTAGAATGTCGGTGCTTTCACTTGACATGGAAGCCAGTCTGGGCAAGGAGGGGTGTACAATAGAGTATATCTCATTGCAAAGCATTGTTAGGTAGGCCCCAGCATTCATCAACACCATTCTGATAGTTTAGCGGCAGCCGTGGCTACCAGTGTGTTTCTGGGCCTAATTCAGAGTGCTGGTGCCCTAAACAGTTTGGAACTGGATTATTTTGAAGATTGCTTTTACCCATATGTCTCTTCTCACTGGTGAAATTAGTTATGTTGGTGAACACATGAGGCAGGGCCTTCCTGGTGTTGGCCCTGCAGTTGTGAAACATCTTTTCAGTTAATATTTCCCTGGCCCCTTCAGGTCTGGCATCCAATACCTTAAAAACATTTTTCACTGTTGACTTCCCTTAAGAGAATGTTGGTGATCTAATTCAGCATCTTTCCTATGTCTATTTGACTCCATTCACTCAGTGCTTCATACTCTGATTGCTGTTCCATTCCTTTTATTTCTCTCAGAGTCACATCTCTCTGTGAGGGTTTAACCCTGAAAAGTGACTAATAAATAAATAAACTGCTAAAGTCAACATTATTTTCTCCTTTCCAAGTTTTAGTAATCCCTCAGTATTTAGTGTTTACTATTTTAAAAACTCTTCTCCCTCTCCTCTACTTCAATTATATAAAATAAAAGGGGAATACACCGTGAATAAGTGTCTGCAGATAGCATGATGTTGCTATAAATGGCCCAGATGGATATTTTTGTTTTGTTTTCTGCCTGAAGTATTTTATAGCAGCCAAGAAGCAAACCAAGTGCTGAAAATCCAGAAGCGGGCAAATAGTTTTTTGGAAGAATTAAAGCAGGGCTCATTGGAACGGGAATGCCGAGAGGAAGTATGTGATTTTGAGGAAGCCAGTGAAATATTTGAAACCAAGGAAGCAACAGTAAGTTATTGCTAAAGACTGGGAACTAAGCATTGAATCCCATTGCCACTTGAGGTAAAACAGAAAATGGCGTCCCCTGCCACCGCCTCCTCCTCCTCCCCGCCCCCCACCCCCCCATTGCCACCTGAGGTGACTAGATGCAGGCCAGGGAAGCCCCAGCACATTGTAGGCAGTGGGGGAGAAAAAAAAGAGGTTGGAGAGGTACAGGTGGCGGTAGCTGTGACCTCGCTTTTCCAAGTGGCAGATGTCAATGGCAAATGCAGGAAATGGCAGCGGTGTGCTCCTTGTGGGCCCTGATCTCGTGCCCCTCCCAGCTTGCCCTGCCACCTGAGGCAACTGCCTCACTGAAGCTATTGGGTCGGCCATCCCTGTAAAGTAGTAATATGCTTCCCCAAATGCTGAATCTATTCAGCTGTCATGTTTTTTGTGCCAAATTGGGTAGGTGGTGTCCAATAATAATTAGTTCCAAGGAGGTTGATTTTCCTATCTGCACCGAAATGTTGTGTGGCAGAATCCATATCGAATCATGGAGAAGACTCCATTTCAAGTATTAACCTCGATTTTGTTTCTTTCAGCTGGAGTTTTGGACAAAGTACTTTGGTAAGTAAAGAAGTTTCACTATAATTAAATAAATGGGATTCAGAATGTCAAGAAAAGTGAATAAGATGACTATAATTGGAAATTGTTTTAGTTTAATAATGATATTGGAAAGCTGTTACTTTTAAATTACAAGGAAACTCAGAAGGGAGGGATTTGAGGAAGTCAATCAAGATGTTTAAAAAGTTGGATTTGTGAAGAATTAAGTTTGTTATTATTGTTTATTTGTTTATTGTTCCCCCCCCCTTTCCCCCCTCCCTTCTCCCCATTTTTTTCTTTTCTTTCTTCTTCTTTTTTTCCTTTTCTGTTTCTGTGTATTATTCTGCTTTGTGGCTTGTGTTATTATGGTGGAAAAAATTAATAAAAATTTATTATAAAAAAAAAAGAAGTTTCACTTTGAGTGTAGTGGGAACCTCTCTCTCTTTTTTTCTATCGTGTATTTGTGTGTCCCCATATTTAGATATGTTTTATTAGGACTTTTCTACACATTTCCTTAATAGCGAGGTTCGCAGCACACCGGAAGATCTCTACAATTTAACCCTTGGGGGCGAGCACTGAGGTCACAGATTAGCCTATTATTTCTGTAGTCTGGAAGCAGAATTTCACTGTAAAGTTCCCCTGTGTCCTAAGCAAGTTAATGTTTTTGTGTTTGCTAATATTTTCTGTAGATGAAGCATAACCAAGAGAGGAAGTTTATATAATGGGGTGATGTAGTTAACTCTTCCCTTGCAAAGAGACATACGACATATGGTCTGGGTTTCCCTGCAAATGTGTTTTCAGATGGAGATATGTGTGAATCCAGTCCATGTGTCGATGGATCCTGTCGAGACGGCATTGGACGATTTGACTGCATTTGTAACAAAGGCTGGGAGGGGCGCCAGTGCCAATATGGTAATATAATCTTCAATTCTCCATTTTACTATCAAAATGCAACTGTTGTTCTTGTGTAAGGGGTTTCTCTATTCCTTCGAGTTCAGATTGATAATACAACAATTTCGTATAGAATATGCATGCTGTTCTAAAGCCCCTTTCTTGATGTACACAAACTACAGAACTTGCAAATGGAAAAGTTATGCTTCTTTCTTTTTAAGTAGTGAGAAGTTAAGGATATTCCGCCTGCAGTCAGGTTTACTCCCTCCCCTCCATGAACAGGAGACACACAGGCTAACATACTACTGGTGCTCAGTTATCAACACATGCTAGCTCTCTAATCCAGCATTAGTAGCGTGTCAGCCTGTCCCCAGGGTATTGCTGCAGAGGGAAAGGTCTTACTTGTTCTGCACTTTTAAAAAGCAAATAAGCAAAAGGTTTGTGTTTGCTAAGGTGGTGGCAACTTTCTTAAGTGTAAGAGGTGTATATTGTGACTGGTAATCCAATTCATTCAGTACACATGCTTCTTCATATATAGGCTGTTAAATCTATGTACATATTGTATTGAGGCAGGAGCCACAGACCCACTAAAAACGGTGGTGGGGGGGGGCAGCATACAAGTAGAAAGCAATTCTCCAGCCTGAGAAGAGTTTTGAAACTACAGATTGAGCTATCTGACAGCCACCTGATCCTAGCCTGACCCACAGTTCAAAGGTGCCCCTCATTAGGCTCACTTCAGGTGAGCTTGGAAGGACAAGCTATGAATCTGCAGCTCGTGGTGACAGAGGTTCACTCAGTGATGTTTCTGTTTGCATATTGTTTGGGAAAGTGAGGATTCAGTAGGTTTTGCCTTTAAATGCAACTATATGAAATTCCTCCCCTATCTCCAGCTGCAACACAGTCAGTCAAGTTTGTTTTCCTGTTGAGTTTGGATTCCACCCCCCCCCCCCCAGTAGTTCACTGCAAGGAGAATCATTATTTCCAGCACAGCTCACCATGTTCAGAAAGTTAATGCTGTGTCATAAGAGAGGGAGGAGACAAATGTTCAATAATGAAAATAATACGTTCAGCCATCAAATTGTTCTGTTTCTGCACAGTTTAAGAGGAGGAGAAGGTTGAGTGACATAAATAGCTCCTTCAAGGAATAGGACTGCCTCCTTTCAACATGTATTTTACTTCTTTTGATGCCCAGTGGTTGACTACACCAACTGTTCAATTTCCAATGGTGGCTGTGAACATTTCTGTAATGAGGGCCAACAAGACAATGACCAGTACCGCTACTGCAGTTGTGCTTCAGGCTACCGGCTGGCTGATAACTATACTTCTTGTGAACCTGTTGGTAAGAAAGATGGATAAGCACGAGCTTGGCTTTTCAAATCAGAGGCAGCCACATTATTTAAGGCATAATTTTATAATTCAGTCTCTTTGCAATATCAGGTATGTGGGTGTTCCCCCCCTTCCTTCTTCCTGTTCAGTGGCCTGTGGCATCGTGGAATAGCCGTGTAATAATAACAATAATAATAATAATAATAATAATAATAATAATAAATAATAATAATAAATTAATTTATACCTCATCCATCTGGCTGGGTTTCCCCAGCCACTATGGGCAGCTCCCAACAGAATATTAAAAATATGATCAAACATTAAAAACTTCCTGATACAGGGCTGCCTTCAGATGTCTTCTAAAAATTATGTAGTTCTTTATCTCCTTGACATCTGAAAGGGGGGGGGTGTTCTACAGGGCAGGCGCCACTACCGAGAAGGCCCTCTGCCTGGTTCCCTGTAACCTCACTTCTCACAGTGAGGGAACCGCCAGAAGGCCCTCAGAGCTGAACGATGGGGGTGGAGACGCTCCTTCAGATATACTGGGCCTCTAAATACTATTCAGTAGTATTGCCTCTCTAGCTGCATTCACAAGTATTTAATTGTTACTATGAAGTATAAGAAAGAAAATGAGGACAGTCCTACCCTTAGGCAAAATGAGGGAGCCAACTCAAGTGGATGCCAGGTACCCACAACCCATGCTATGCTGCTGTGAAAGCATTAAAAAATACCTTTTTTTTTACACACACAGCTTTATTGTGGTCCATAGACCCAAAATACACAGTACAACAATAGAGTGTGGGGTGTGTATATGTTCAGGAAGTACAATGCGCTTAGATGGGGGGGGGGCTGCCATTTTGCAAATAGGAATTAGCTCATGCTTAGATAAGTTCCACGGCATCCTAAACATGTGTACTAGGGCAGTGGTTGCCAATACGGTGCTGGCATGTGCACAGGTGCCCACAGAGGTCTCCCCTGATGTCCACAGTGTCCCCTCTCCCTTCTGAAATTAGATTTAAAAGAAGGGTGGCATGGTGGCCTTTAGTGGAGTGGGATCTGTATGTCCTGCCTTTTATCTGTATAGCTGTGTTTTTAGAATTTTATTGGATGTCTTTAATTTGGGTCACCCTGTGAGGAAAAAAACATAATAATATATATAAAATTAGGTTGTAGATTTCTGGACTCTACCATCTTCAGGGGGGTAATGTATTCCCCCATGTTTCTATTAATAACAAGAACAACAACTTCCCTGCATGTGGTAAATTGGCACATTCGGGTGATGGGCTGTTGCTAAAAATATCTCCTGACAGGTTATGTACAATATGCAATTAGTTTTTTTTAAAAAATGGGTGCATTGAAAATTATTAAAGTCCTCATGCAATCTGAAGTGGTAGAGTCCAGAATTTTACCACCAAGTTAGTAATAATAATTTATCATTACGGTCAAAGACCAGTTCAGAAGCACAACTGAGACTGCTTTCACAAGAGTAAAATAGATATTTAAAGCAATATACAATCAACAATAACAGCTTATAGATTAAAATTAAAATAGTCGCATGAACACAAAAAGACCTAAAGTTAAACTAACATGCAGATGTTGAATGGCTCTGAGGCATATTTCACATTCTCTGGATTGTGGATGCTTCCAAGTGGAGGTTCGATTTGAGAACCGAAAATTGGACACCAGGTTGTCATGTTGTTGTTTTTACTTACTTGATTTCCTCCTGAAAGGGTAACTCTGGGTTAAACGGCATTCTGATGACAACATTGTATGGATGCTGGTGGCGGGGGGACCGCTCACATGCATGAACCCAACAGATCATATAATAAATGCATTCTTGTTTTATTTACTAGATTTATATCCCACCCTTCCTCCCAAGGAAGCCCACAGCAGCAAACATATGAACAATAAAATGTTGTTATTTGGCATAAAAGAGGCTAAGATTCTGTATATTTTGGCATAACATCTAGTTCTGGCCTCAAAGGTACCAAAGGAGTTAAACAAACAAACAAACAAACAAACACAACTTAAAACATTTTAGTGTGTTATATTATTGCTACAGATTACTTACAAAGCCAAAAGAATTCAGGATTTCCCACAGCTTGAGCTAATGAGAAATTGGGAAGGAGATAGCTTAGATAATTTATACAACTTCCAGAAATCAGCAAAGTAGCTTTGAAGGCTGGGCTGGATTCTTTTTGATGTAAAGTGATAGAAATTGTACAGACCTTCCTAGGTTATCCTTCATCTTGCCTTTCTTTTTTCTTTCTTTTACAGTGGAGTTTGCCTGTGGAAAAGTCCATAATTTCATCTATAAGACTGCTAAAGTAATTGGGGGAACACCTGGAAGAAAAGGACAGAGTCCCTGGCAGGTAAGAACTAATAAAAATATTCAGCCTTGAATGGGTTTGTCAGGCCCTGCTGCTTCTGTCAGTCTCAATGATTGTCAGAACCCCAGGGGTGTCTCTTATTTTCAGAGACCCCCTGGTGAGGCCTTGTTCTCATACTTCTGGCTGCTCATATCATCATTGATCCCACCTGTATGTATTATTTCTTCAGGTAAGTACTCTTTTTTTACCCTCTCCTGTCCTGGCTTTCACTGGTGGATGCAGTACTTGGAACCAGCTCAGTTTTTGCCAAAGACTTTAATGCATCAATCTCTGTAAGTAAGTTTATGATGTGCATCAGAAAGCCATTTGAAAATGTTTGTCATTCTAGACCTAGAACAGCAACTTGAGTATATGGGGGATTCCTCCAGATTGTCAGTATTTTGCTGGTGGAATTCATACGCATACTGAAAATTTTAGGTTTGCACAATTATAGTGAATTAAAGTGTTCTGTCGCCCTAGCACAACAAGCCTACTTTTAAAAAGAAACAGACTTTTTGCAGTTAGGAAATGCATTGAAAAGTGTGGGATGAACAAATGATTCATGGGAAGACATATAAACACTTTGCAAGTAAATCAGAATAAATGAATGATGATGAATGCTCATATAACCTTCCCACAAACAAATCGGAACAAATGCTCAGTAAAGGTCAGATACAATCTAAACTCCACAGAAGCTTTGTGCAAGCAAGTCAGGAGGAATGCTGCATAAATAGCTCATCTGGAGGAACCTAAGTCGGTAGAATAACCAGCACAGATGTATTGGACACATGCAGTCAAGGATGGATGAATGAAGTCAATAGCTTTCTTTTTCTTCTTCGTTGCAGGTTATGCTGAGCAATAGTGCAGGCAGATTTTTGTGTGGTGGTGTTCTCATTCACCCCACCTGGGTGCTGACAGCTGCACATTGTTTGAAAAGCCTACGAACAGTCAAACTGACATTTGGTAAGGAGAATCATGACTGCATTTCTTTTTAATATGGGACAACAAAACCCTCAATCAATACTATTTAAATTCTTTCAAACTAAGTAATGTCCAAGCCATAGATGCAGGGAGTATGGTCCAGTCTAGACTGAAAAGACTAAATGTGGTGACTGGTACTAACACATGTGAACAGATATAAAGATCTGGTCACCTCTTGCTGAAATTATGGAAGTTAGCATACTGCAAACCTGATATATGGAACTGACATAAAGGGAATAAAAATTCTATCTTGGGTTTGTGCTGCTTTGGAGTAGGGATGGAATTTATACATCAGCAAATCACATGGTAAAACATTTCCTTTGGTTGCAGCTATGGGTTCTGCATGCTGGCATGACTCCTGGTGCTGGTATGACAAAGGCCTTTTGAGTTTAGAGGAAAGACAAGCAAAGGGGGGCATGTTAGAAGTTATAAACTTTTGCATGATGTAGAAAGGAGAGAGTGTTTCTCCCTCTCTCAGAATAGTTCAATACTTCTTTATACAGTGCATCTTCAAACTATTGAATTCACTCTCACAGGATGTAGTGATAGCCATCAACTTTGGTGACTTCAAAAGAAGGTTAAACAAATTCATGTTAGTTAAGTCCTCCCTCCATTGTAGAAGCCAGTATACCTCTGAATACAAGTTGCTAGGAATTGCAGCAGGAGAGCGTGCTGTTGCATTTAAGCCTTGCTTGTGGTTTTTCAGTAGGCATCTCTCTGACAACAGGATACTGGAATAGACGGGCCTTTGGCCTATCCAGCAGAGCTCTTGTTGCATCCTGATGTTTTCACAGTTAAAAAAAACAAAACAAAACAGTATTTCTGGAAGACAGCTAGTCAGGCATTTCTCCCCGATGTATTGCTTTCTATATGCAGGAAGGGCACATTCAAGCATATGATCTCTGACCTCTAGTTTTAAGTAGTACAGCCCTGCAGTGCACAAAACCATTCTTCTCATTCACTACTTGCTTATGAACTGTAAGAATCCTCTCCCTGGCCATGATTCAATCCAAATCTGGATATATATATTTGCACTCTCTCCTTTTCTTCCTCTTTGTGCTTTTTATGGTACGACCTCACTGTTACAAGTACGGTGTGGTATACAATTCTGCTGAATGTACACAAATTCTGCAGGGACACGAGCCTTTTATACTCTACACATAAATTCTGCAGGCATACAGGCCCTTTTTTATACTGCCACTTGTTCCTGTTACGGATTTGGATTTTGCTGAGCCTGAAATGCAAGAAAGAAATACAACCTCTTCTTTATGAGTTCTGCTAAAGTATTTTGAGAGAGGTAAGGTTGACTTAGATCCCAAGAGACACTTTCCAAGTTTCCCTATTGCCCTTACAGGTAAATATTATCGCCGGCGAACAGAAGAAAGTGAGCAAACTATTTTTGCAGACAAGTTATTGCCTCATGAAAACTACTCTGAACTTACCTCTGAAAATGACATTGCACTGCTGCACCTACAACGCCCAGTTCTTGTCAACAAGTTCACAATTCCTATTTGCCTGCCTTCCAAGAAGCTGGCAGAGCACTTGGAGAGAGAAGCGACACAGGCTGTGGTGACAGGCTGGGGGAGCCAGAGTGAGGACTCGAAGGTGAATTACTCCTCTGTTCTCAACTATATTGAAATCCCTGTGGCACCACGGAATGACTGTGTCAATTCTATGTTGAATTCTGTCTCGGAAAACATGCTGTGTGCCGGGATACTGGGAGATAACCGGGATTCCTGTCATGGAGACAGTGGTGGCCCTATGGTCACCAAATTCAAGAACACTTGGTTCTTAATTGGACTTGTGAGCTGGGGAGAAGGCTGTGGAGCAATTGATAACTTTGGAATCTACACCAAAGTCAGTGCATATCTTGACTGGATCTATCAGCAAATGAAAGATAGCATACTCTCACCAAACACTGTCACAAAAGAAAGATGAGGGACTACTTTGGCAATACACTCAGTATGCCCATTGTCTTCTGCTAATAAATACAGAGTATACAAAGTGAGTATGTATTGTGTGTTGCATTTCTTAAATCAGGAAGTGGACAACTTGTTTGGTTCCAAGGCCACATGCAGGAGTGGCAGGTTGTTAGGAGCCACAGGCCAATCACTGCAGCCACAGCCACCCACATAATAACACGTGTGGGACAGAGATTGGTGCTGTTGTCCATAACACCATCTCTTTAACCTCTTGACCTTGGAACAGGCTTAGGAGGTCTGTTCTGCCATAGAGACAGACTGGAGATGCTTCTATTCTACTGACCACCCTGTAACCCATTGGCATCACTGGTCAGGCTGACCAAGGTAGTCTCTTGTTCACATTCAGCTTTATGTGCCTGGCAAAAAATAAAAATAAAAATTAAAAAGGAGGATGAAATTGGGTGGGTGTCTGGGGAAAAATGACTTTAGCAATCCTACCTGCCATTGCACACAGTGTATATCGACTATATGTGAGTTTGGCTTAATGCGCAATTCCTGGAACGTAACCCCCATGTAAGTTGCATGTTTACTGTACTTAAAGAACTGTGAGCCCTGTGGGGAGGGCAGAAGAGGGGAAGGTCGGATTGTTCCTGAAGAGACTGCCAAGAGCCAAAATAATTTTGTTGTCTTAATGTTTACATTTTGCATTTCTTGCTTTCATTGTAGTATTTTTAGAACTCTCTCTCCCCTGAGAGGTTTGACTGGCTCCATGATTATTCTCTTTCTATTTGCCTGGGCCTTTTTAATTTTGTGATTTGTTTTTATGCTGAATTTTTATTGCCTGTTGCAATTTTCTATGTTTTCCAGTTGCTTAATCAGTGAGCAA